>NC_069502.1:950370735-951035735 GCF_027579735.1 Bombina bombina | reverse complement strand
TGAGGTGCTCTTCACAGGGTTCTGACCAGTATCTTGTCAGCTCCATGCTGCTGTAGGTAGGGACGCTGCGCAGTGGCTAGCGTTGCCCTCAATAACTTTCCTACGATACCAGTGCTGCTGTGGTGCTGCTCCTTGCGCTAGGACGCCAATCCCACCGCTGCCGCCAAATGTTACGGTTGCCTCCAGGCTGGCTGGAAGTTGGACCGTAGAAAAGGATGCTCCTAGCGCTCACCAAAGGAGCAGCAGCACCGTGGACATTCTATAACTGCTGCATAGCCACCATAAGTAATGCAGACTCTATGAACCACCGCTGCTGGGCTGGTATCTCGCCGTCTGCTCTGCGCCCTGGACCTACGACCAGGCTCCAGTAGGTGAACCTCTTCCTTCAGTAGCAATCCCTGTAGCTAAGGGAGTATGAAGAGCATAGCAATCCCTGTAGTGATATAAGCTGTATCCTACAAACATGAGTCAAAGCTTCAAGTTAGAGGGTCAACATAGGTCTGATGTGCTGGAGCACACAGCCTGCTTTTATTCAGGTTACATGCAAACAGGACACTCTCAGGGGGAGGCATAAAATCCCCCATCACACATTTGATATTAGATAGAGAGACACTCCCTTTGACAGGCCATAACATTTACTTCAGCAGATAACATTACACACAATAAAACAATGCAGTCCACCTTATCAATACTAGTCTGATTAGACAATGGGAAAGTTGATCACTAAACCTAATTAGAGCTAATCCCAGCAGACTTGTATTTAGAATAGGTTTCTTGAAGCTGAACAAAATTTAACTCTTAATGGCACACAATGAAACTGAACCAAGTGGGAGAAAGCCAGGGACAAGTCATTTCACAGGTCTGGGGACATAGTCTTAAAGGGGCATTGTTCATCAAAGTCACAATATGTCCCCAGATGGTTCTTAAAGGGCCACACACACCCAACAAAAGTCAATATGTCCTCAGGGGCACAATCTTCCAGGGGCCATAGTCATGTGGAAGGAGGCTGGCAAACAGGCTTCTCCAAAATCCAGGGAAGCAGGGCAATTTTCCATTTAAAGGGCCAGTCACAAATAGCAGTTTGTAACACAACTTTATTTGTTATCTGGTTGTAAATAGAGGAGAGTAAAGAGATTAGCTGGGCCCTCCTAAGTGGCGGATCTCCAGGGTCCAGTGGCTGCAAATTTTTTTTTAAACCACTTCTTTTGCCCTGGGGGGCACAGCATTCCATTTGGGTGGGCATTGCCCCCCAATGCCCCCCTTAGAGCCGACCCTGTGAGGGGGGCCAGCTACACTACAGAAAATAAAGGCTTTATATAAAAAAGTTTAAAAAAAAACAAATTTGGGGGGCAAATTGGGTACTGACAGACAGCTCCCAGTACCCAAGATGGAGGCAAATATGTAGAGGGGGTCCAGGGGAGTGATAGAGAAATATATGGGGGGATCAGGGAGGTTGTGGGGTAAGGGGGAAACATCACTGCAGACAGTATGAAAAAAAATGTTTTTTTTCAGTACTGGCAGACTTTCTGCCAGTACTTAAGATGGCGGTGACAATTGTGAGGTGGGGGAGGGAAGAGAGCTGTTTAAGGGGGTCAGGGGGGATCAGGGGGTGGGATGTGTCAGGTGGGAGGCTGATCTCTACACTAAAGCTAAAAATTAACCCTACAAGCTACCTAATTAACCCCTTAACTGCTGGGCATATTACAAGTGTGATGCGCAGCAGCATTTAACGGCCTTATTATTACCAAAAAGCAACGCCAAAGCCATATATGTCTGCTATTTCTGAACAAAGGGGATCCTAGAGAAGCATTTACAACCATTTGTGCCATAATTGCACAAGCCGTTTGTAAATAATTTCAGTGAGAAACCTAAAATTGTGAAAAATTTAACAGTCTTTTTTTTATTTGATCATATTTGGCGGTGAAATGGTGGCATGAAATATATCAAAATGGGCCTAGATCAATAATTTGGGTTGTCTACTATACTACACTAAAGCTAAAATTAAATCTAAAAGCTCCCTACAAGCTCCCTAATTAACCCCTTCACTGCTGGGCATAATACACGTGGTGTGCAGGGGCATTTTAGCGGCCTTCTAATTACCAAAAAGCAACGCCAAAGCCATATATGTCTGCTATTTCTGAACAAAGGGGATCCCAGAAAGGTATTTATAACCATTTATGCCATAATTGCATAAGTTGTTTGTAAATAAATTCAGCGAGAAACCTAAAGTTTGTGAAAAAATTTGTGAAAAAGTAAACAATTTCTTTTATTTGATCGCATTTGGCGGTGAAATGGTGGCATGAAATATACCAAAATGGGCCTAGATCAATACTTTGGGATGTCTTCTAAATAAAAAATATATACATGTCAAGGGATATTCAGGGATTCCTGAAAGATATCAGTGTCCCAATGTAACTAGTGCTAATTTTGAAAAAAAGTGGTTTGGAAATAGCAAAGTGCTACTTGTATTTTTTGACCTATAACTTGCAAAAAAAGCAAAGAACATGTAAACATTGGGTATTTCTAAACTCGGGACAAAATGTAGAAACTATTTAGAATAGGTGTTTTTTGGTGGTTGTAGATGTGTAACAGATTTTGGGGGTCAAAGTTAGAAAAAGTGGGTTTTTTTTCAATTTTTTCCTCATATTTTATATTTTTTTTATAGTAAATTATATGATATGATAAAAATATGGTATATTTAGAAAGTCCATTTAATGGCGAGAAAAACAGTATATAATATGTGTGGGTACAGTAAATGAGTAAGAGGAAAATTACAGCTAAACACAAACACTGCAGAAATGTAAAAATAGCCATTGTCATTAAGGGTAAGAAAATTGAAAAATGGTCCGGTCATTAAGGGGTTAAATGAAAAATGCTTTTCAGCAGCAACAGAAAATACAAAACAAAAAGGCCTACTCCTGTTAGGAGACTGACTAAAAGTAGTTTCCCTAACTACTATTACTGGTCCAGCTACTCTGGCCCCAGTGAAAAACAAACAAGCATTCACAGCTTTTACAAAACAAAACAGTTCTCACAAGACCTTTAACTTCCATGCAGACAGGTCCTTTACAGGTCTCCACATGCAGCATCCCAGTGCAGCCTGATACTGAGACCCCTACCTGCTTTCTCAGAGCTATGATATAGCCCTGGGCCTAATTAACAAGGAACAGGTGTAATAGCTAACAGAAAAACATTAACCACTTAACAACCGGGATAGATTGCTCTTTGTAACCTATGACTGATATACACATGGTCCTGGACCCTGTCACATATCCCCCTCCCCAGCTTAACACAAGCGTGTGAAGCGGCTACCACCGTCAGGGCATGTGCCCTCGAAAGGGCATCAGCATTTCCATGAAGAAGACCTGCCCTGTGTCTCACCACAAAAGTAAAAGGTTGTAAAGACAAGAGCCACCTGGTGATTCTTGAGTTCTTGTCCCTGTTGGCGTGCATCCACTTTAATGGGGCATGATCAGTGACAAGGGTAAATCGCCTGTCCAATAGATAATAATGGAGCGTTTCCAAAGCCCACTTAATCGCTAAGCAGTCTATCGTAGCATAACGTTGTTCCTGGGGCAACAGTTTCCTGCTCAGATAGAGAACAGGATGTTCCTCATCCCCAACATATTGAGAGAGAATGGCACCTAAACCAACCCCAGACGCATCTGTCTGAAGGAAGAATTCCTTACTAAAGCCAGGAGCCACAAGGATAGGCTCTCTACAAAGTGCTGCACGTAGATCAGCAAAAGATTCTTCAGCTTTGCTGTCCCACCTTACAGTGTCTGGGCTCCTTGCTTTAGTAAGGTCAGTGAGGGGAGCTGCCCTTGTGGCAAAATGTGGAATTAGCCTCCGGGAGTAGCCTACGATACCTAGAAAGGCTCTGACTTGCTTCTTCCTCAGTGGCATTGGCCAGTGCTGTATAGCTTCTAAAATAAAAAGCTAAAAACATAAGCGCTTCCCTCAATATAGGTACTATGCAAGTAAATATGAAACACCTAAATAGGTGCAGTATAAACTGCAGTTATAATACAAAAGATGGCGACCAAAGTTACTATACCCAGTAAGGGTTTATAGTAGATCTGTAGTAGTCTGTAAATGCACTGAAGGAAAATCCGTTAGTGTCCCAAATCAAGTTCCATACAGTGCAAGTGGGTTCGCCTGACCTTAATGAAAATGTCCCTGATGAGGACAGCAGTCCCAGTTGATAGCAATGCAGGATATTGGCAGTGCAATGTCCCCAAATTCAGAACCCTTGTCATCGCTGCTGTAACGTATGATAATGGGCATAGGTGCCACTCTGTGTGACGAAAGGGTCTCCGGTGACTCCTTTAATGCAAAAGACTGAAAAAGAAAAAAAGAACAAGAGCACAACACACTCTCTAAGAGTAAAAGTTTTTACTGAATAATAAAAGCGCAAAATACAAGAAAAAAACGTACAAGATTAAAAACAGAATAAGCGAAGTGTGACTATTTAGCAGCAGAGAAGTGAAAATGCTGAGATTTGTGGAGTGGAAAATGCTTTGAAAGTTTGCGTGCTCCTTGTCCTTCCAAGGAGGGACTGTGATCCTGCTGCTGGTGTGGTAATTACAAGTTAGAAATTTGCCGGATGCGAAATTCAAGTACAACACTTTATGCCCCCAATTCCCTTAAGTAATTGAATGTGGCAGTTGGCGGGGTGCTGGCACGTTTTCAAACATATGTGCAAATTGCTCTGAATCAAAGGCTCTGAAACAGCTGACTGGCTGTAGAACGAATTTACTAAGCGCTGATGGTTCTGGTGAATCTGGCTGTGTTCATTTCATCTTTGGCTTGGGGGAGACTTCCATGGTGATATATTCACACTCCGCTTATTCTGTTTTTAATCTTGTACGTTTTTTTCTTGTATTTTGCGCTTTTATTATTCAGTAAAATTTTTTACTGTTAGAGAGTGTGTTGCGCTCTTGTTCTTTTGCTGTATAGCTTCTATCTTGTTAAGTTGGGGCTTTACCATTCCTCTACCAATCACATATCCCAAGAATTTAGCCTCAGCCAAACCAATAGTACATTTAGAGGGGTTGGCTGTCAGCCCCGAATTTCTAAATGTGTCCAACACTGCCTGCACTTTTTTTAGATGGGAATCCCAGTCTGAGCTATGAATGATCATATCATCCAGATATGCAGCAGCATACATGGCATGAGGTCTAACCAACTTGTCCATCAACCTTTGAAAGGTTGCTGGGGCTCCATGGAGTCCAAAAGACATTAGTTTATATTGAAATAGCTCATCGGGCGTAGAAAATGCAGTTTTCTCTCTGGCCAGCTCTAATAACGGTATTTGCCAGTAACCCTTTGTCAGGTCCAAAACAGAGAGAAATCTGGCCTTTGCTAGTCTCTCTACTAATTCATCGACTCAAGGCATGGGATATGCGTCAAACTTAGAGATCTCATTTAATTTCCTAAAGTCGTTACCCAACCTGATACACCCATCAGGTTTAGGCATTAGTAAGATTGGGCTTGACCAATTGCTTTGAGACTCTATCACCCCTAGCTCTAGCATTTTCTTAACTTCAGCCCTTACAGCTAGTCTTTTTTCTTCAGGAATTCGGTATGGTTTAACCCTAAGGGTCACTCCTGGTTCTGTGATAATGTTATGTGTAATCTCTTGGGTTCTACCAGGTATTGGGGGAAAAAACATCCCTATTCCTCTCAACTAAGCTTCTAGCTTCTTCTGCTTGCTGAGGGGTCAGTTCTACGGAAACTGATACTGATTGCTCTGGGGTTAGAGAATCTGCCTGTGTGTCCCCCAGTGCTACTGTACAAGCTTCCCTATCCTTCCATGGCTTAAGGAGGTTTACATAAAGCACTGTTAGAAAAAAGACCTTTTTTTTTTAATTTATTCTGTGACATTATGTAATTATCTTATAAGAATGTTATATACATTTCTTTAATATTTTTTTCTTTATTGTTGCTTTACAGGCAGTCACATATATATATATTATTTACATATTGTCTTCAAAGCCTTTTTTTCACTTACATATATCAGGTAAATATTTAATATATTTTTATTATTCATGTTTTGATGATATCTACAGGTAAATGTATCATAGTATAAGCAGTAATAGGTCAGCCACCAGTACTGAAAAGCTATATTGAAAAGCTAAATTGAAATTTAAAATGTAAATAATAATGATCTAAGAGCTCTGTTCCTTTAAAGTATTGATATGTTGATATATATTATATTATATTAATCTTTTGAATATTGGTATGTAAGTATATGCCAAGAGATAGGAGATTATTCAATTGTATTAACAAGTGTCTATTTACAAGTTTACTGGTATCTAAAATCCAATAAGAAGATTTATTGAAGTTCCTAATAACAATTTGCACCAGGTGTTACACACTTTTATGTTTTGTATAATTACTAGGGCTCTTCCCACCTCCACCATCTGTGAGTACGGGGTTTCCCGAAACGCGTCCTGTGTGAGGGGATGTGTGCCATATGTTTTTGCTTTTAACTTGTTGTATTATATTTTTTGCCCTCGTTGGTATACCTACATTTTTTAACTTTGAGGAATAAACGAATACCTGTTTGCAGCCGTTCTAGCATTGGACTCTTTGTGTGTGTTGGTAACTCTATAGTTCACTGGGTTTATCTGATCTAAAATTTCATATGGCCCCTGCCAACGTGCCATAAGCTTACTTTCGGCAGTTGGGACTAGAACCATTATTCGGTCTCCCCTGTTGAACTGTCTCTGGTCATAGTAGAGTTTTTGGGTACCCTGAGCCTGTTCCAGGTGCTGGCCAACAAGAGGAACAATTTGAGCCATACGCTCTCGGATTTGTTCCACATGTTGCACCATATTAGTTCCTGGGACACCTTGTTCCTCCCAAGTTTCTTTCAGTATATCCAGAATACCACGGGTGTGCCTCCCGTACAGTAACTCAAATGGGAAAAAAACCTGTGGAGCTTTGGAGAATCTCTCGGACAGCAAATAACAAGTAGGGAAGCAGTAAGTCCCAATCTCTTCCATCCCTGCTAACCACTTTTCTTAACATCCCTTTTAGAGTATGGTTAAATCTTTCTACTAGTCCATCGGTTTGGGGATGGTACACTGAAGTTCTTAGGGGATGTATGTTAAACAGCTGGCATAACTCCTTCATAATACGTAAGACAAATGGCGTACCCTGGTCTGTAAGTATTTGCTTTGGTATGCCAACCCGGGAAAAAAAAACTGAACCAGTTCCTTTGCTATAGTTTTGGCATTTGTGAAGGGGTGGTTTGGGATTAGCGCTAGTTAAAGCTTAAATGAGATTATGTGAAAAAGAAAAATGTAGGTGGTATCTTAATCTAAGATATGTAATAATGTCAACTTTTTACCGTAATATACAAAGAAATGTAATAAAATTTAATATCGGTTTGATAAAAATCTATCATAACAATATAATACAAATGCATACAATTCAAATAAATAAGATGCCGGCATCAATTAGATTAAAACATTCAATGCATTAGATGAATTAAAAACAATCTATGACGTAAGGAAAATAATCTATGCAAAGTTGATAAAGAGGGCTCTATAGAGAATTAATGCAGTGTACATCATATATAAATACCTTTAAGAACCATAAAATGTAGTATAATTAATGTCGGAATGGGTCGGGACTTTACACCAGAACTACTCTGGAGCGGTAAAACACAACCGCGGATCACTGAACAGATAAGCAAAGTTTTCATCACAACGCTGTTATTATTTTGTCATCCTTCCAACCACTACAGTGCAACTTTCCCCTCTTGCTCCAAGAAAGTTTCTCTTCGGTCTATAGAGACACACTTTACCTCAAGATTAGAGAAGGATACTGTATTGCAAAAAGGACACAGTCTGTACTCTCTGTAACTAACCACATTTCATATTCCTGCAAACACAGACTGTTTCAGTGGTTACGAGAGCATACAGACAGGAACAAATCATAACATTTGATCTTGAGAGTCCCGACCCATTCCGACATTAATTATACTACATTTTATGGTTCTTAAAGGTATTTATATATGATGTACACTGCATTAATTCTCTATAGAGCCCTCTTTATCAACTTTGCATAGATTATTTTCCTTATGTCATAGATTGTTTTTAATTCATCTAATGTACTGAATGTTTTAATCTAATTGATGCAGGCATCTTATTTATTTGAATTGTATGCATTTGTATTATATTGTTATGATAGATTTTTATTAAACCGATATTGAATTTTATTACATTTCCTTGTATATTACGGTAAAAAGTTGACATTATTACATATCTTAGATTAAGATACCACCTACATTTTTTCTTTTTCACATAATCTCATTTAAGATTTAACTAGCGCAAATCCCAAACCACCCCTTCACAACTATTTTCAGTGATTAATTAGGAGGTCTAATCACTTTTTCTGGGTATAGTGTATGAGTTTTTCGAGTGTAGTATCTTTAAATAAATCACCCCTTTCTCACATAGTTTTGGCATTTGCCTTACGTAGAGGAATAGCCTCCGGATACCGGATTGCATAATCGAGTATAACTAAAATGTATTGGTGACCTTGAGCAGATTTTTCCAATGGGCCCACTAGATCCATGCCAATCCTCTCAAACAGCATATCTATTATGGGGAGAGATATGAGTGGGGCCTTTAACTTGGGCTTTGGTGATGACAATTGGCACTCTGGACAAGAGGCACAAAACCTTTTAATCTCCTCATATACGCCTGGCCAAAAGAATCTCCTGAGAACCCGTTCTTGAGTTTTTTCCACCCCAGGTGTCCCTCAAAGAGGTGAGAGTGGGAAAAATCAAGCACCTTCCTGGTATAGGAGGAAGGCACAACTAGTTGTTCAATCTCTTGGCCATCGTCGTAGGTTACCCTGTAAAGGAGATAATTTTTTAGGATAAAATAGGGATATGTATCTTTTGCATGGTCCTCTACGAGTACACCGTTTACCTCCACCACTCTGCAAATAGCATTCTGTAATAATGAATCACCTGCCTGGTCTCGCCCAATACTATCACCGGCAGTATTCAATATTCTTGGATCACTTACACCAGCCTCACTATCATGGTCTTTGTCGGGTTCTCTTTGTATAACCTCTACATCCTCTTTGTTATATTATGTGGCCACACCTTTAGTGCACCGTTTTTTCCCTTCGTTTAACACTTCGTTTACAGCTTTATTAAATCTCAACCTACTCTCTCTGCATTCCCGCCTGGTTTTACCTCTTTTCGGGTTATCAACATTATCACTCAGGGTGAGTGAAAGGAAAAATCTCATCAATACCTGTACCTTCTTGATAACCCACAGGTTCCTCCTGTTTAGAAGTTATTGGCAACTGTAACAGGGAGCTTAAGTCAGGGAAGTTCCTCCCTATGACTAGGGGATAGGGTAATTGAGGTACTACTACTGCTGAGATCTTAACTAGTCTTCCTTGCACAAAAACCTCTACACTGACAGATGGATATCGTACAGTGCACCCGTAAATACAAAGCAGCCCCATTGTTTTATGTTTTTGTACATTAGCAGACTTGATTAAGCCACCTGCTACCAAAGTCAAGGCACTACCAGAGTCAATTAGTACCCCTACTTCTTGATTGTTCATAAGCACTGTAACTCTATAGGTATTTGAACTTTCCACCAGTCCAGCTAAATATAATAGTCCACAAAAGTTTATAGGATCCTCCACTAGTCCACACTGCATCGGTTCTGCGAGGTTAGGACACCTCGCCCTAACGTCCTTTTCTGCCCCACTCAAAGCAGAGTAGGAGTATTTCCAACAAAAGCGATCCTCTTTAACTGTAGTGCGGTCTCTAGAGTCTGTCCTGTGCAAAGGCACTCCTAATCCAGACTCCACTTCAGGCTCACCCTTTTGGGGTCTTGGCCTCGGAATCAAAGCAAACGCCTTAGGGGAAGACTTTTCAAAGACATTTGCAGACAGATATCATTCTACTTTAGCTACCATGCTATCATAGGTTGTGGGGTTTCCTTGACTGACCCATTCACGTTGATCATGGGGAAGCTCTCTCAAAAGTCTGTCTAGCACCAGGGTCTCCTAGATTTGTGCAGGACTTTGACTCTCTGGTTTGAGCCATTTCCGGGCCAGATTAATTAGATCGAACATCTGTGACCTGGGAGCCTTTCCTTCAATAAATCACCATTTATAGAAGTGCTGAGCTCTTACAGTCACTGTCACCCTCAACCGGGCCAGAATTTCAGCCTTTAATTTTTGGTAATCTGCAGCAGCCTCCTCTTCCAGGTCGTAATAAGCTTTTTGTGCTTCTCCAAGGAGGAAAGGAGCAATTATACCGGCCCACTGCTCCGGAGGCTAAGCTTCACGGGTGGCTGTTTGTTCAAACGTGAGCAGGTAGTTCGCCACATCATCATTTGGAGTCATTTTCTGCAGACAGCTGCTTGCTTTTATCCTGCTTACCCCTCCAGCTTGTGCAGGTACCCTTTGGGTACTAAGGTGTTCCAGGATCTCTTTCTTTGTTTCACTTAAAGCTCCAATTTGTCTCGCCAGAAGCCTGTTAGTTTCCTGTTGGGCTGCTACAGAAGCTGCAGCTTGCCTGTTAGTCTCCTGCTGCACCGAAGTAGCCTGTAGCGGGGCCTTTACAAAATCCTCCATTTTTTTGTGTATGTGGGTTCTGTACCTTTAAGGCTCTTGTGTCAGTTTAGTCGGTGCGACACCAATCCCACTGCTGCCACCATTTTTGGAAAGGCCACTGCAAATACGGTCAGGCAACTGTATTTTGTATGAAACTTTTCTTTAATAAAAGTAAAACAGTCTTTTTCCAGAGTCAGGGTATACTTCCCCTTTAAATGAAAAATACTTTTCAGCAGCAACAGAAAATACAAAACAAAAAGGCCTACTCCTGTTAGGAGACTGACTAACAGTAGTTTCCCTAACTACTATTACTGGTCCAGCTACTCTGGCCCCAGTGAAAAACAAACAAGCATTCACAGCTTTTACAAAACAAAACTGTTTTCTCACAAGACCTTTAACTTACATGCAGACAGGTCCTTTAGGTCTCCACATGCAGCATCCCAGTGCAGTCTGATACTGAGACCCCTACCTGCTTTCTCAGAGCTATAATATAGCCCTGGGCCTAATTAACAAGGAACAGGTGTACTAGCTAACAGAAAAACATTAACCACTTAACAACCGGGATAGATTGCTCTTTGTAACCTCTGACTGATATACACATGGTCCTGTACCCTGTCACAATATATATATATATATATATACACACAAACAAACACACTCTCTGGACAAAATGCATAATGATGCCAAACATTTAAACACTGAAATGAACATACTACAGTGTATTATTATGACAAGTACCTATACATTGAAATAGGATGCTGTGCCAGATAAAGATTATGGCCAATCTATACACTTTAATGTATAGGCATGCATGTAGAGTAGACAGATAATAGAGATGTGGTATTGTGCAATCAAGACTTTAGATAGACAGAATTTATATATATATATATATATATATATATATATACCTGTATATACCAAGTCCAAGAATGAGTATTCTCAGGATTTGATAAAAGTTAAAACATAGCCTTTATTGTATCCAATAAAAAGATGGCAACAACAAATAGCATGACTTTTCGGTGTCGACACCTTTTTCAAATGCACAAACAACTAAACACAAGGGACAAAGAAGTTGTTTAAACGTATGCATACCTGTTTATATACTTAAAGGGACACTGAACCCACATTTTTTTCTTTCGTGATTCAGATAGAGCATGACATTTTAAGCAACTTTCTAATTTACTCCTATTATCAAATTTTCTTCATTCTCTTGGTATCTTTATTTACAAAGTTTAGAAACCTTGAACATGTGAGTATATTACTCATGAATATTTCTTGCCATGTGACACCACAGGACTTCACCATTGCAGTTTCTGTTTTCTTGGAGGCGCAATCCTTGGAATCTTCAAGCAATTGATTTTGGTGCTAATTTGCATTGTTATTATTGATTACATATCCTTTATGCACAATCACATTGTTTTGAGTATTCAATTTATTTAAAAGACATTTTAAAAACTTACATAACTGAAATTCTTTCTTTCTCTGCAGCTAATTTGCAGAGCAATTCTCAACTGCTGCAAGATATTATAAAACTTTAAAAACTGCTTTACTCTCCAACACACTGCAATTAAGATGGTGATTTAGTGTAAAATTGAATTTCATATCAAAATAACCTGTAGAAAAATCTTCACAAAAAAAAAAAAAAATCTCTTTGCAGAAAGTGAAAAAAGTTCTGCCTCTGGGTATGTGACAAGCAGTGGTAATTTGGAGCCATTGGAGGGGTTGATCACAATCCTTTAGAAAATGTATCTATTGATTTTCTGTAATCTATGTCTAAGGGGATTTTTGTGGATAAATCATTTGATACATTTTAATGAAGGATTGTGATTGACCCCATAGTAAGTGTTGAGTCCTATCCGTTGTTTTCATTCTTGGACTTGTGTTATTACACTTGGTTTATCTTGAGCCACGTAGCAGTGTTTATAGTCATGGCTACAAAATACTGAATGCCAGCATCTTGTCATAATGACCTGATGCACCAATTAAAAGCATTGGGACTAGATTACAAATGGAGCACAATCAATAGCGCAGGATGCACTTTGTTGTGCTCAATGTCCCACAAAGAATAAGTGGATGGTTATAAAATTTAACCACAGTATCGTAACACGGTCAGAGCGTTTTAGCCCATCCTATACTCTTAAAGGGACAGTCAACACCTGCATTTTTGTTGTTTTAAAAGATAGATAATCCCTTTATTACCCATTCCCCAGTTTTGCATAACTAACACAGCTATAATAATACACGTTTTAACTCTGTAATTACCTTGCATCTATGTCTCTGCAAACTGCTCCCTTATTTCAGTTCTTTTGGCACACTTGCATTTTAGCCAAGGAGTGCTGGTTCCTAGGTAACTTAACGTGTGTGAGCGCAATGTTATCTATATGACACACATGAATTAACACCCTCTAGAGGTGAAAAACTGTCAAAATGCATTCAGATTAGAGGTGCTTTCAAGGTCTAAGAAATTAGCCTACCTAGGTTTAGCTTTCAACTAAGAATACAAGAGAACAAAGCAAAATTGGTGATAAAAAAATTGGAAAATTGTTTAAAATCACATGCCCTATTTGAATCATGAACGTTTATTTTGAACATGACTGTCCCTTTTAAACGGACAGTCTACCTAAACTTATTTATTTATTATTATTATTATTTATTATTATTATTTATTTATTGTTTAAAACGATAGATAATCCCTTTATTACTCATTCCCCAGTTTTGCATAACTAACAGTTATATTAATACACTTTTTACCTCTGTGATTACCTTGTATCTAAGCCTCTAAAGACTGCCCCTTATCTCAGTTATTTGACAGACTTGCATTTTGAGCCTGACTCATAAATAACTCCATGGGAATGAGTACCATGTTACCTATATGACACACCTGAACTAGCAGTGTCTAACTGTGAAAAACTGTCATTATGCACAGAGATAAGAGTCAGTCTTCAAGGGCTTAGAAATTAGCATAGGAGCCTAATAAGGTTTAAATTTCAACAAAGAACATCAAGATAAAAAGCAAGTTTGATGATTAATATAAATCGGAAAGTTGTTTAAAATTGCATGTTCTATCTGAATCATTAAAGTTTAATTTTCACTTGACTATCCCTTTAATGGATAGCGCAGAAAATGCTATAAGTGTGCTTATTTTGCTCGCATTACAAGTCGTGAGCTGTGTTGCGTACGAGCGCAATCCAAAATAACACTTTCAAATATAGCTTGTTTTGAGACCTGAAGTAAACAATTATTACTTGCTAGTTGGTGTAACAAAAAATATAAATGCTATGGAAATAAAGGTTAAGTTATATTTAGAAGTAATACTTATGAAGCAAATGTTCATTAACTAAAAAAAAGGGGTAAAACCCCCCCAAATTTTTTCTTTCATGATTCAGATAGAGCATGCAATTTTAAGCAACTTTTTAATTCACTCCTATTATCAATTTTTCTTTGTTCTCTTGCTATCTTTATTTAAAAAGCAGGAATGTAATGCGTAGGAGCCGACCCATTTAAGGTTCAGCACCCTGGATAGCGCTTGCTTATTGGTGGCTGCACTCCATTGGCTTAGCATTTTATATCTGAAATGAAGTTTACTGCGCGCTCCCGATAGAATTTAGCACACCTGCTCTCTCTGACATGCAGATGTTAGCTCTCACTAGTCTATCGGTCGAGTGATAACTTCACAATATGAGCGCAAAAGTACTATTGATTTACCTCAAGCTGTACTATTTTTGCTTTATACTTGTAAGCAAGCCTTTGGAGTATTAAAGGGACAGTCTACTCCAAACTTGTTACTATTTAAAAAGATAGCTAATCCCTTTATTACCCATCCCCCAGTTTTGCAAAACTAACACAGTTATATTAATACACTTTTTACCTCTGTGATTACCTTGGATCTAAGCCTCTGCAGACTGCTCTCTTATCTCAGTGCTATATACAGACTTGCGTTTTAGACAGTTTGTGCAGACTATTGAAAAATTCCACGGGACTGAGCACAATTTTATCAATATGGCACTCATTAACGATCTGTTTCTTGCTGTGAAAAGCCATAAAAATGCACTGAGATAAAGGTGGTCTGCAGGGGCTTAGTAACAGGCAGAAATTTAGATGTTTAAAGGTTATACATTTATATTAATATAACAATGTTGGTTGTGCCAAGCTTGGGGTGTAGTAAAGGCATTGGGGACGATTTATCATGGCCCGAATGGGGCCAAATACATCTGTTTCCGCGCAAGCCTTCAGGCTCGCCGGAAACAGGAGTTAAGAAGCTGCTCCTTCTGAGGCGGGAGACAGCAATCCGCTCGATCTCATAGATCGGGCTGATTGAAACCCTGATTGGCCACGAATCTGTAGGGGGCAGCATTGCATAAGCAGTTCACCAGAACTGCTTGTGCAATGATAAATGCAGACAGCGTATGCTGTGGGCATTTATCGATGTCTGGTGGACATGATCGCTACAGTGGATCATGTCCGCCAGACACATGATAAATCGGCCCCATTATCTATCTTTTTAAACAATAAAAAATTTTTTTTAAAAAGACTGTCCCTTTAACATTTTTTCTTATTTGCGCTGTGTACAAATGTATGCTTTCAATGACATGCCCTATTTTGTATATACTGAATTATAACCCCCCTCCCAAAACCATCAGGAATTTCCTACTGATGAACTGCTATACTAATGTTTCAAAGTGATCACTTTGCTTGTTTTTTAGTATAAGAAAATGTGTGTGCTTTCATACAAAAACAGTTGACATTTTTTGTGACAATTTAATTTGCATTATACAGTATGGGCAGGATTACAAGTCGTGCGGCAAATCAGTTGCGAAAACACCGCACGCGTTATTGCTTTTTCACATATGGGGTTGCGCAGCTATTACAATTTGCAAAATAACTTTAAGCCGTGTAATCCAAATAGCCAAATCACGTGCGTGTTGACGTATTCCCTATAGAAGTCAATGGAGAAGACAAATTGGAAAAATACCCCCACTAAAACCCTAATCTCTTTCGCAAAGCCTATGAGGTTTTCTTCTCGAAAAGTGTACATGAAAATGCGATTATTTCATATTGCCAAAAATGTTTTCGTAACGGAATATGTTCTATTTATTTCTAAATAGATATTTCTCTATATATGTGATGATTTTTGGACTGATATATCTATTTTTAGCGAGATATGTTTATATATATATATATATATATATGTCTAGATATCTTGAGATCTATATGCGAATATCTTTTTAAAAATCCATCTGAGATATTGTTTAATGTGCATAAGATTGTAATGTGAAATATTTTCATTTTCTCCATAGTTAAACGTATCTCTATACATATAAATCCATGTTTCTCAATGTATGTGTATGTACGTCAATGTAAAATCCCTGCGTCTGCTTTTTTTTTTTTTAACACCTGAGAGCTCCTATCTTTGAGCCCTTATAATTTTTTTGCGCAATATTTTTTTGAAATAATTTTTATTAGACAGTGTTAATATGAGTGTAACTGTACTTTGTAATGTATTTTTGAAGAGTTGAAACTTTTATGTTGCAGTTGCGCAAAAACTGTTAACTACAGCTCTTCGAGCATGGAAAGGATTGTTGCGTAAAAGGCGAATGTGCACGCAATGGTGATTTTTTAAGATTTGTAATAGCTGCAATGGAAATTGATTGTGAAAAGCCTATATAGCGCTTAGAAAACTCATAACGCGCGACTTGTAATCTTGCCCTTAATGTGTTCGTAACATTCTCATAACGCGTGACTTGTAATCTTGCCCTTAATGTGTTTATAACATTGTTTATAGCCATGTTATACATAGTTACAAACACTACTGCCATAGACTGCTTAAGACGTGTACATACTTAAAGGGACATAAAACCCAACATTTTCTTTCATGATTCTTGTTATCCTTTGTTGAAAAGCAGGAATGTAAGCTCAGGGTGTCCACGGGCCTGCTGCACTATATGTCAGCAGTTTTGCAACAATGTTATTCATTAGCAAGATCACTAGATTGTAGCACTATTTCCTGTCATGTAGTGTTTTAGGCATGTGCACGCTACGTACCTAAGCATCTCTTCAACAAAGAATAACATGAGAATGAACCAAATTTGATAACAGATGTACATTGGAAACATTTTTTAAAATAGTATTCTCTATAGGAATAATGTAAAAAAAAAAACATGGGTTTCCTGTCCCTTTAAAGGAATAGTCTAGTCAAAATAAAACTTTCATGATTCAGATAAAGCATGCAATTTTAAGCAACTTTCTAATTTACTCCTATTAACAATTTTTCTTTGTTCTCTTGGTATCTTTATTTGAAAAAGCAAGAATGTAAGCATAGGAGCCAGCCCATTTTTGGTTCAGAACTTGTGTAGCACTTCCTGATTGGTGTCTAAATATAGCCACCAATCAGCAAGCACTACCCAGGTGTTGAACCAAAAATGTTCTGGCTCCTAAGGTTACATTCAAATAAAGATACCAAGAAAACAAAGAAAATGTGATTATAGGAATAAATTAGAAAGTTGTTTAAAATTGCATGCTTTATCTTAATCACAAAAGTTTAATTTTGACTAGATTATTACTTTAAGCTCAGCCTAGATTTAGTCTTCAACAAAGAATACCAAAAGAACAAATTAAATTTGAACGGAAGTAAATTGGAAAGTTTTTTAAGATTGTATGCTCTCATTAATGAACCTTTAATTTTGACTATCCCATTATTAAATAAAGTTATCAATACAATGTATAGGATAAATAGCTCATATAAACTTTCTGTGTTTTGTACTAATCTTTTCAATCAGTGTACAATAAGGATTCAATCTACCATATAGTAGTCTGTGATATGCTGACTGGCAGGGCATTAAAGAAAGATATACAGGTATACCTCACTTTACAGCGCTTCACTTTACAGCGCTTCGCTAATACAGCGCTTTGTGGAGCTGAAGTTCAGCCTCCAAGGATTTTAAAACAGTGCTATAATCATCGTTAAATTGCGAGAAAAGTGAATGGCACCATTGTATTATGCTTAGTTCACTCTGTCTACAGCATTACAGTGCAATCTGTGTCTCAGTGCTATAGTCTGGCAAATTTTACTACAGTAATTGTCACTATTTTACAGGTACAGTATTTATTGAATAATAATTGAATACTGTGCTGTGCTAGTGTTAAACTAAACATAGCATTATTGTACCCCTAATATATGTTAGTTCAAACATGTTTTCAAGTTTTTAAACACACTGGCAAGTGAAGAGAAAGCTAAAACTGCCTTGTTTCACTTTAAGGCGGTTTTCACTTTACAGCAGGGCTCCGGTCCCTAACCCGCTGTATGAGCGGGGTATACCTGTAAAACCAATGTTTAATTTGTGATTCAGATAGAGCATACAAATTAAAAAAAAAAAAAAAAATCCAAATGACTTCTATTATCAAATTAAGGTTGTTCTCTCAGTATTCTTTGTTAAAGACCATACTTAGCTAGGTAGTGAGCATGTGTCCAGAGGCACTACATGGGAGCAGTTTTGCAAGAATGTTTTGAAATAGTTCATGCTATCTAGCTAAATGTGCTCTTCAATAAAGGATACAAAAAGAACAATGTAAATTTGATAAATTGTATGCAATATCTGAATCATGAAAGAAAAATGCTGGGGTTCATGTCCCTTTGATTTCATATTGAAATAAGAAAAAAACCTCTTTGCTTGAGGTCAAAGAGGGGAGGGACCATCATATAATAATGAACCATCTAGAGCTTTAGCCATAATTTTAATTGGCAATACAAACATAAGCGGGAAAGAGGACATCTACTTTCTTAAAAAAAAACATATATATATATATATATATATATATATATATATATATATATACACACAGTATCTCACAAAAGTGAGTACACCCCTCACATTTTTGTAAATATTTTATTATATCTTTCATGTGACAACACTGAAGAAATGACACTTTGCTACAATGTAAAGTAGTGAGTGTACAGCCTGTATAACAGTGTAAATTTGCTGTCCCCTCAAAATAACTCAACCCACAGCCATTAATGTCTAACCCATTGGCAACAAAAGTGAGTACACCCCTAAGTGTAAATGTCCAAATTGGGCCCAATTAGCCATTTTCCCTCCCCGGTGTCATGTGACTCGTTAGTGTTACAAGGTCTCAGGTGTGAATAGGGAGCAGGTGTGTTAAATTTGGTGTTATCGCTTTCACACTCTCTCATACTGGTCACTGGAAGTTCAACATGGCACCTCATGGCAAATAACTCTCTGAGGATCTGAAAAAAAAGAGTTGTTGCACTACCTAAAGATGGCCTAGGCTATAAGAAGATTGCCAAGACCCTGAAACTGAGCTGCAGCACAATGGGCAAGACCATACAGTGGTTTCACAGGACAGGTTCCACTCAGAACAGGCCTCGCCATGGTCGACCAAATATGTTGAGTACAAGTGCTCAGCGTCATATCTAGAGGTTGTCTTTGGGAAATAGATGTATGAGTGCTGCCAGCATTGCTGCAGAGGTTGAAGGGGTGGGGGGGTCAGTCTGTCAGTGCTCAGACCATACGCCGCACACTGCATCAAATTGGTCTGCATGGCTGTAGTCCCAGAAGGAAGCCTCTTCTAAAGATGATGCACAAGAAAGCCTGCAAACAGTTTGCTGAAGACAAGCAGACTAAGGACATGGATTACTGGAACCATGTCCTTTGGTCTAATGAGACCAAGATAAACTTATTTGGTTCAGATGGTGTCAATCGTGTGGGGTGGCAACCAGGTGCGGAGTACAAAGACAAATGTGTCTTGCCTACAGTCAAGCATGGTGGTGGGAGTGTCATTGTCTGTGCCTGCATGAGTGCTGCCGGCACTGGGGTGCTACAGTTCATTGAGGGAACCATGAATGCCAACATGTACTGTGACATACTGAAGCAGAGCATGATCCCCTCCCTTCGGAGACTGGGCCACAGGGCAGTATTCCAACATGATAACGACCCCAAACACACCTACCACTGCTTTGCTAAAGAAGCTGAGGGTAAAGATGATGGACTGGCCAAGCATGTCTCCAGACCTAAACCCTATTGAGCATTTGGGGGCATCCTCAAACGGAAGGTGGGGGAGCGCAAGATCTCTAACATCCACCAGCTCTGTGATGTTGTCATGGAGGAGTGGAAGAGGACTCCAGTGGCAACATGTGAAGCTCTGGTGAACTCCATGCCCAAGAGGGTTAAGGCAGTGATGGAAAATAATGGTGGCCACACAAAATATTGACACTTTGGGCCCAATTTGGACATTCCCACTTAGGGGTGCACTCACTTTTGTTGCCAACAGTTTAGGCATTAATGGCTGTGTGTTGAGTTATTTTGAGGGGACAGCACATTTACACTGTTATACAGGCTGTACACTCCTTACTTTACTTGTGTCAAAGTGTCATTTCTTCAGTGTTGTCACATGAAAAGATATAATAAAACATTTACAAAAATGTGAGGGGTGTACTCACTTATGTGAGATACTGTGTGTATATATATATATATATATATATATATATATATATATATATATATATATATAAAGAAGAGGGAATTCCAGTCTCAAATCTGACTGTCTGTTTATGTAAATCACAATAATAATCTTATTACCTTGACCCCTAGTAGCGATCGCCCATAGCCCTTCCTTTTCAACAGACAAGAGGATCACAGTCCCAAATCAGGTATACTGGATATTTACAGGAAGCCTCCTATTATATTTTGTTTGGTAGCGGTATGGGTCTTAATGTTAAACTCACATAGTCATTATGCAAAGTATACCGCTATGCGGTTATGCCCACTTACCGCCGTTGTAAAGGAGTACTTCTTAATCCAAGTGTTGTCCTGAATACATCCAGCACTCAAAGGCTGTAGGACCGCTCCCAGCCCGGCACTCTTGCCTCCTCTGTCTCCGGTGTGAAGGACGGTCAAATTGCGTCTAAGCGTGTGTGGCGTACCAAGTGTCAATGGCCGTCCAATAGGATAGATGGGATTCCGCAAATGGAAAAATAGATGTCCTGCGATCCTCCAATAGGAAGTCTAGCTGTCCACGCTGACTAGGGGTATCGTATGGAGCTGTAAAGCACTGAGCACCAATGCTAATCCTGATATTAATGTGAGAGTTCAAAAAACGAAGTTAAGCAAATTGTTGCACAATACCCCCATGTTTTAATTGTGTGATTGCACGAATAAAATCTTTTTAAACCGCATCTGGCACCATTTGCTTAACTTCGTTTTTTGAACTCTTATATATACATATATATATATATATATATATATATATATATATAAATATTCTGATATATTCTAAAAATGTAATGTATTTTTGTGATCAATGTACCTGATAGAGTGGTTATGTATTTAAGCTTAAACCTTAAATACTGTGTAGACATGCTGATCATATACAATTTCTGTTAAAAAAAAAATGAAATGTAATTTTATTCGGTTTCAAGTAATCACTTTAAGAATGAAGACCAGCGGTGAAACTACAGGGTTCTCAGAGGTCTCAGCTGAGAACTGGGCCCATACCTCTAAGGGGACCATCTGGTCCTGCAATCAGCAGTGGAATCACTACATACGGGCTCCAGCTGTATGGTCACTCTGTATGCGCCCACTTGTAAAATAGGGCTCACAGTTTACGGAAAGTGTAATGATTGGCCTTTGCAAAATGGTGGCAGGGTTCCAAGATGGCCACCAAGGTATTGTTGTACAGAAATCCTGTCACCGTATTTGGATAGGAAGGCTGCACAATTGCATATTTTCTGGCATAGAGTAAGCAAAGGGGAAGGAAGACGCACAGTAACAGAGAATCTGCTTCTCTTTCTCCCATGTACCTGCCAGCTCAACTTCTGCTTACTATAAATCAGAAAGAACACTCTTGACATGACGACCGCCTTTGTCCTGGAACCCAGTGAGGTCTAGTTACTCACCTGAGCAAGGCATTTGAGTATAGCAAACAAATAAATAATAGTCTGTGTAGTCATCTCTCCATACAATAGCAAAATAATGCATACAACTTTTAATGTCATGACTAGAGTATAATGATTGATTTTATTGCATAGATCATGTCTCTCTGCAAATAAAACGTTGTCATGCACTGTCAAGATATTGTTGTTTTAAAAGATTCCACAGGAGAGAGCTGGGGCATTGATAATCCTCATTTGCTCCTTATTTCCTTCCTTTTTAAAAAACAGTTGCAGCAAGTTGAATTTTAGCAAGAAGCACAAGCAGAAGGACTCATTGTTAAGTATTTTCCAGGAGTGCAATTGACACATCTTACAGAAATGTATACTTATTATTATACCAGACAGTACTCCAGAAGATAAAGGTTATGGATACGTTCTCCAGGAAACAACACACAAACAACACACAACTGTGACAGGACTGCTAGAGTGGAAACTAATTTTCCTCTACACATGATCTACACACGTGTAATCTATCATGACACATGTGCAGATCATGTAGAGGAATGCATAAGTGTAGTAGCTCTGCGTGGGTGTTAATGTATTGTTGAGTTACTCTGGATAATTTGCATTGACCAAAGTGCATGGAGCATGAGTTGCATTGAGACCCCCTAATGTAGAGAATATAATAGTGGCTATATTATTTCTTTCATAATAAATAAATGATTGTTAGTTGTTAATTAGTTCATCTGCTGGTTTGAACACTTGAAATTGTGACTCTTATCAGTTTAACCGACGGACAAGGAACCACATGTACCTTATTATATGGAAAATCAATATGGAATGTTGTCAGTACCGCTGCTTTAGGGAGACCCCTTTTCTCTTTTTTTTTTTTTTTTGCTTTTTTTAAATCGCTTTTTATTGACTTACATAGAAAACAAAAGACAATATTACATATCGCATATAAGACTAGTAAAATAACAAATTACATATTGAACATTCAAGTCATCGCTTCTATGTCTCTCTTCTTCTTTTTTTTTAACATCTTAAAGGGATACTAAACCCACATTTTTTCTTTCTTGATTCAGATAGAGCATGCCGTTTTAAGCAATTTTCTAATTTACTCATATTATTAATTTTTCTTTGTTCTCTTTCTACCTTTATTTAAAAAGCAAGAATGTAAGCTTAGGAGCCTGCCCATTTTTGGTTCAGCACCTGGGTTGCGCTTGCTGATTGGTGGCTAAATGTACCCACCAATCAGCAAGCTCTATCCAGGGTGCTGAACCAAAGATGGGCCAGCTCCTTAGCTAAGATTCCTGCTTTTTCAAATAAAGATAGCAAAGGAACGAAGAAACATTGATAAAAGGAGTAAATTAGAAAGTTGCTTAAAATTGCATGCTCTATCTGAATCATGAAAGAAAAATTTTGGGTTTAGTATCCCTTTAATACAAACTCAATTAGCAACCTCATTGACTTATATTCATTAGCATCTATCTATAAGATGTAGAATTTAACTGCGATGAACCATTAAGTATTCAGTGACAAACCTACTTATTTTTGTGATATTTATTTATTAAGAGGTCCTTATTTCTTTATTGGTTGTTCCATTGAGATAGACAGACAGACAGACAGATAGATAGACAGACATACATACATGTGTAATGTGGCAGACACAAGATTCTATAACAAATATGATAAACATTATTTTTTTTACTATTTAAGTGTTTGGCTATTGACCAGTTGATAGAATGTGTTATATTTTAAGACATTGAACTAAATGGACACTATTGATTTAAACTTCAAAAGAAACATCACATTTTTTAAATTTAGATACGATAATATGCAAGTTATTTGGAATCAAACTAAGATTGAAGCTAAAAGTTCAAACTAAAATAAAGAGGGGAACTAAGGTCACAAGAATAATCCTTAGCTAAAAACTGAGCTGGACAATTTTGTCTTTCAAAGTAGGCTCATTGTTTTTTTTCCAACCAGACGGCACAGCGTGTTTCTCGCTTTGGTTGACTGGATGTTTTGCAGCCTGTCGTATCTAGCAAGCTTGATGTGGTTAATGACATCAACTAAATATGCCCTACTGTCCACAAAAGAAAGACGTATTTGCTGTTCTGTAAAAATGAGAACACAAATAAGCCATTTGGTGGCTTCCATTTGCATGTACTCTTTCTGTTTTCTCAAGTTGACAAGATTGTATATGCTTTGAATATTTAATGGATGTTACAGCCTAAATGTGGGGTGGATGTGGAATCGATTGCAGCTGAATCACCTATCACAAATAGTATGTTTAAAAAACATTAGACTTTACATAACATTCTATTGAAAACTTTGTACTTACGTTTACACCCATAATTTGCTGCAGCAATGGAAGCATTAATGGCAGATCTTCTTTACAGTGTGTTAGCAAAAATAAGTAGTTATATACTTTTAATGTCCCAATATATTTTAAAAGGCATGAAACTCAAAATTAAATCTTAAATAAAATAGTTAATTGTGCTTAGATAAAACATTCTGTTCACTCTACTTTCATATTTATTTTACCTGTTTTTTTATTCAGTTTACCCCTGACAGTTGTAGTTATTAAACAGTTATAAATCTAATCCTGCAACTTTCAACACAGTGATTGTGTGATCATTAAAGATGTTCAGTTATATTTGTCCCTAACAGACCAGAGTAAAAGATAAAATTACTCAATTAGGTTCTTCAAGGTTTATATCCAAGACTGCTCTGAGTTAAAGAAAGAATGCACATTTTGCTGATAGTATTACAGAAAATTCCAAATGCCATGATAGACATTTTATTAATTTAATGACCTTTTAATAAATGACAAGCTGAACCAAAGTGTTAAAAGAATTATCATGCGATTCATATGTAACAATTTGTCTTACAGACAAGGGAGCACCTGTTATTATAAATTACCCCTATTGTACAGAAAAAAAAACACTTTCAACATTCATTAAACAGAAAATTTGTATTTTTCCAGATCTACAGTATTACTTATTAGATATTTGTGCGTATATATATATATATATATATATATATATATATATATATATATATACTGTAATTTTTTGTTTGATCAATAGAAACTTTTTGGTCCTTTTTAAACTATCTGCAACCCTTACCAAAATATCCAAATCTTACATCTTACAAGGCTTCTCAAGGAGTTTGAAATATCAGTTAGGATTTAGATTGAGTGCTTTGTAGGTTAGGGTCAATATTTTGAATTGTATTCTAAAATGTTTTGGCAGCAAGTGTATGGACTGACAGAGCAGGGCAGCTTATGTAGATCAGAGACTTTAAGTGGATAGAGACATAGATTTTGATGATAGACAAGGGCCATAGGCCCAACAAGTCTGCGCATTTGCTAAAAGATAAGTATAAACATATCTAGTTTGTACCCTTATGCTTATCCCAGGCATTCTTAAAGTCCCCCACAATATTTATCATTACCCCCTCTTGAGGAAGTTTATTCCACAAGAGGTGGATGCAGAAATTCTAATGGATATTTAGAACTAGGTTGCAGTAGTCAATATGGGACAACATTAGTGAATTCATTAATATTTTGTATTCTTTGTGTTATGAAAGAGCGAATTCTAGAAATGTTGCTCTGGTGTGAATGGGAGGATTTGGTAAGTGCTTTTATGCGTACAGTGAATGGGAGTTTGGAGTCCAGTATAACACCAAGGCACCTGAGATTATGTTTTCAGAACAGGATCTCTTACAGCAAGAGTCACCTCAGACATTAAGGCCTAGATTTAGAGTTCGGCGGTAGCCGTCAAAACCAGCGTTAGAGGCTCCTAACGCTGGTTTTGGCCGCCCGCTGGTATTTGGAGTCAGTGATTAAAGGGTCTAACGCTCACTTTTCAGCCGCAACTTTTCCATACCGCAGATCCCCCTACGCCATTTGCGTATCCTATCTTTTCAATGGGATCTTTCTAACGCCGGTATTTAGAGTCGTTTCTGCAGTGAGCGTTAGAGCTCTAACGACAAGATTCCAGCCGCCTGAAAATAGCAGGAGTTAAGAGCTTTCTGGCTAACGCCGGTTTATAAAGCTCTTAACTACTGTACCCTAAAGTACACTAACACCCATAAACTACCTATGTACCCCTAAACCGAGCTCCCCCCACATCGCCGCCACTCGATTAAAAATTTTAACCCCTAATCTTCCGACCGCCACCTACGTTATACTTATGTACCCCTAATCTGCTGCCCCTAACCCCGCCGACCCCTATATTACATTTATTAACCCCTAATCTGCCCCCCACAACATCGCCGCCAGCTACTTAAAATAATTAACCCCTAATCTTCCGACCGCAAAGCGCCGCCACCTACGTTATCCTTATGTACCCCTAATCTGCTGCCCCTAACACCGCCGACCCCTATATTATATTTATTAACCCCTAATCTGCCCCCCACAACGTCGCCGACACCTGCCTACACTTATTAACCCCTAATCTGCCGAGCGGACCGCACCGCTACTATAATAAAGTTATTAACCCCTAACCCGCCTCACTAACCCTATCATAAATAGTATTAACCCCTAATCTGCCCTCCCTAACATCGCCGACACCTAACTTCAATTATTAACCCCTAAACTTCCAATCGGAGCTCACCGCTATTCTAATAAATGTATTAACCCCTAAAGCTAAGTCTAACCCTAACACTAACACCCCCCTAACTTAAATATAATTTTAATCTAACGAAATAAATTAACTCTTATTAAATAAATTAATCCTATTTAAAGCTAAATACTTACCTGTAAAATAAACCCTAATATAGCTACAATATAAATTATAATTATATTTTAGCTATTTTAGGATTAATATTTATTTTACAGGCAACTTGGTATTTATTTTAACTAGGTACAATAGCTATTAAATAGTTAAGAACTATTTAATAGTTACCTAGTTAAAATAATTACAAAATTACCTGTAAAATAAATCCTAACCTAAGATATAATTAAACCTAACACTACCCTATCAATAAAATAATTAAATAAACTACCTACAATTACCTACAATTAACCTAACACTACACTATCAATAAATTAAATAAACACAATTGCTACAAATAAATACACTTAAATAAACTAGCTAAAGTACAAAAAATAAAAAAGAACTAAGTTACAGAAAATAAAAAAATATTTACAAACATAAGAAAAATATTACAACAATTTTAAACTAATTACACCTACTCTAAGCCCCCTAATAAAATAACAAAGCCCCCCAAAATAAAAAATTCCCTACCCTATTCTAAATTAAAAAAGTTACAAGCTCTTTTACCTTACCAGCCCTGAACAGGGCCCTTTGCGGGGCATGCCCCAAGAAGTTCAGCTCTTTTGCCTGTAAAAGAAAACATACAATACCCCCCCCAACATTACAACCCACCACCCACATACCCCTAATCTAACCCAAACCCCCCTTAAATAAACCTAACACTAATCCCCTGAAGATCTTCCTACCTTGTCTTCACCATACCAGGTTCACCGATCCGTCCTGGCTCCAAGATCTTCATCCAACCCAAGCGGGGGTTGGCGATCCATAATCCGGTGCTGAAGAGGTCCAGAAGAGGCTCCAAAGTCTTCATCCTATCCGGCAAGAAGAGGACATCCGGACCGGCAAACATCTTCTCCAAGCCGCATCTTCTATCTTCTTCCATCCGGTGCGGAGCGGGTCCATCTTGAAGCAGGCGACGCGGATCCATCCTCTTCTTCCGATGTCTCCCGACGAATGACGGTTCCTTTAAGGGACGTCATCCAAGATGGCGTCCCTCGAATTCCGATTGGCTGATAGAATCCTATCAGCCAATCGGAATTCGAGGGACGCCATCTTGGATGACGTCCCTTAAAGGAACCGTCATTCGTCGGGAGACATCGGAAGAAGAGGATGGATCCGCGTCGCCTGCTTCAAGATGGACCCGCTCCGCACCGGATGGAAGAAGATAGAAGATGCGGCTTGGAGAAGATGTTTGCCGGTCCGGATGTCCTCTTCTTGCCGGATAGGATGAAGACTTTGGAGCCTCTTCTGGACCTCTTCAGCACCGGATTATGGATCGCCAACCCCCGCTTGGGTTGGATGAAGATCTTGGAGCCAGGACGGATCGGTGAACCTGGTATGGTGAAGACAAGGTAGGAAGATCTTCAGGGGATTAGTGTTAGGTTTATTTAAGGGGGGTTTGGGTTAGATTAGGGGTATGTGGGTGGTGGGTTGTAATGTTGGGGGGGGGTATTGTATGTTTTCTTTTACAGGCAAAAGAGCTGAACTTCTTGGGGCATGCCCCGCAAAGGGCCCTGTTCAGGGCTGGTAAGGTAAAAGAGCTTGTAACTTTTTTAATTTAGAATAGGGTAGGGAATTTTTTATTTTGGGGGGCTTTGTTATTTTATTAGGGGGCTTAGAGTAGGTGTAATTAGTTTAAAATTGTTGTAATATTTTTCTTATGTTTGTAAATATTTTTTTATTTTCTGTAACTTAGTTCTTTTTTATTTTTTGTACTTTAGCTAGTTTATTTAATTGTATTTATTTGTAGCAATTGTGTTTATTTAATTTATTGATAGTGTAGTGTTAGGTTAATTGTAGGTAATTGTAGGTAGTTTATTTAATTATTTTATTGATAGGGTAGTGTTAGGTTTAATTATATCTTAGGTTAGGATTTATTTTACAGGTAATTTTGTAATTATTTTAACTAGGTAACTATTAAATAGTTCTTAACTATTTAATAGCTATTGTACCTAGTTAAAATAAATACCAAGTTGCCTGTAAAATAAATATTAATCCTAAAATAGCTAAAATATAATTATAATTTATATTGTAGCTATATTAGGGTTTATTTTACAGGTAAGTATTTAGCTTTAAATAGGAATCATTTATTTAATAAGAGTTAATTTATTTCGTTATATGTAAATTATATTTAAGTTAGGGGGGTGTTAGTGTTAGGGTTAGACTTAGCTTTAGGGGTTAATACATTTATTAGAATAGCGGTGAGCTCCGATCGGAAGATTAGGGGTTAATAATTGAAGGTAGGTGTCGGCGATGTTAGGGAGGGCAGATTAGGGGTTAATACTATTTATGATAGGGTTAGTGAGACGGATTAGGGGTTAATAACTTTATTATAGTAGCGCTCAGGTCCGCTCGGCAGATTAGGGGTTAATAAGTGTAGGCAGGTGTCGGCGACGTTGTGGGGGGCAGATTAGGGGTTAATAAATATAACATAGGGGTCGGCGATGTTAGGGCAGCAGATTAGGGGTACATAGGGATAACGTAGGTTGCGGCGGTTTACGGAGCGGAAGATTAGGGGTTAAAACTGTAATGCAGGGGTCAGCGATAGCAGGGGCGGCAGATTAGGGGTTAATAAGTGTAAGGTTAGGGGTGTTTAGACTCGGGGTACATGTTAGGGTGTTAGGTGCAGACGTAGGAAGTGTTTCCCCATAGGAAACAATGGGGCTGCGTTAGGAGCTGAACGCTGCTTTTTTGCAGGTGTTAGGTTTTTTTTCAGCTCAAACAGTCCCATTGTTTCCTATGGGAGAATCGTGCACGAGCACGTTTTTGATGCCGGCCGCGTCCGTAAGCAACTCTGGTATCGAGAGTTGCATTTGCGGTAAAAATGCTCTACGCTCCTTTTTTGGAGCCTAACGCAGCATTTGTTTTAACTCTCGATACCAGAGTTAAATTTATGGTGCGGCCAGAAAAAAGCCCGCGGAGCGTTAACAGCCCTTTTACCGCCGAACTCTAAATCTAGGCCTAAGAGTTGAAGAAAGCTAATACCATGGACAGCGCTGCAGAATATGTTGGCGCTTTATAAATAAAGTATAATAATAATAATAAGACTCTCAACAGAGATAAATAAGGATTAACTGAATAATTAACTAAAAAGAAAAAAAAGACGTTTACCTTGGTGAGCGTATATCTTCCTTGGGTTCCAGTAGCACTTGCATGCTGGTGATGATACCCAAATGTATCTTTTCTCCTCTGATATCTCTCTCTTTTACTGAACTAGATCACCATTGTCTCTCTGTATTTTCCTTTTGAATGTCGTCACATTACCACAAGTTTAATCTCTCAAAAACTAATCTTCTTCTTATTCCTCCCTCTCATAGACACCATGGGGTAGATTTATCAACCAGCGGATGCTGCTTTCTACGCCCAAGGTTTCGGGTCCGCCTGTAACCTAAGTTAAGAAGCAGTGGTTGTAAGACCACTGCTCCTTAACTTTTCTACCACCTTTTAGGTGGCAGACTGCAATCATCCCAATCTGATACCGTCGGGATGATTGACACCCCTGCTAGCGGCCGATTGTCCACAAATGTGCAGGGGGCCGAATTGCACAAGCATTTCACCAGAAATGCTTGTGTAATGATAAATGCCGACAGCGTATGCTGTCTGCATTAGCGATGTCGGGTGGACATGATTCGCTACAGCAAATCATGTCCGCTCGACATATGATAAATCTACCCTCATATGTCTGAGATAACTCTTGCTGTAGGAGATTCTGTTCTGAAAACATCATCTCAGGTGCCTTGGTGTCATACTGGAATTCGGACTCCCATATATGTGTGTATAAAATACATATCTATACCTTTATATCTATACGGATAGATATATAGGTACTGTGTATATATAAATATAGTAAATTATGGTGAATTTACTATGCATATGGTTTGAAGGGCACCCTGGGAGTTGCTATATTGGGCGAGTGCTGGGTTCTATTCGTGGATAATAGGTATATATATATATATATATATATATATATATATATATATACACACACACATCTAAATGTATTTATTTATATAGAAATATGTATTTAAGAATAAATAGAACATATTCTACTATGTGAAGAATTTGAAATATTAATATTTCCTGTTGGGTTTAGTGCTCTTAAGTATAGGCATTTGGGTTAGTGCCCGAGTATGGGTGTTATTTGTTTTTACATTTTTTCACTCTCCATTTACTTCTATGGGAGAAGAAGTCTACACGGTTGCAATAATTATTTTGTGCGTGTAGGAATATGCTCATTCCAAAACCTCTTTACTTTTACTCAAAAAGCCTTTGCCAAGCGGAGTAAATGTGCAAACTGGAGCGCTAATTTGTGCTCCACTTTAAATCAAACCCTATAAAGGTAGCCATTATCTACTAAATCTTGTAGAAGTAAATGTATCTCATGATCAATTACATTTATAAGATCCTCCATAAAAAGACATATTATGCATTATTTTTTTTCCTATGATTACTATTGGTCCTCAATAATAATCATAAACTTTACTTGTTTAAAATGTTCATCATTGTATAAATTACCTTTTGTTTATATAAATACAGGTTTCAGAAATATATCCTTTTCTACATTTGCTTCAAAAGAAAAGGTTAAAACAAAACATTAGGATTATTATTATTTTTTTTTAATCTTTATGTGAACAACTTCGGGTACAATTAAATAGACGCTTGACGTATAATTCTACGACAAAACGTATCATAATAAACAACATAAATCATACAATTTTCTTCCTAAACATAATATTACATTTCAAGAACCAAAAGTATCACATCTGTATAGAGAAAACTGATAATATTAATTTGTATAGGTCATCATTTAACAGATACATAATCATTTTTGCGAATTAGCCTGTGATGGCCTGTTAGGAAGAAAACAACAAAAAGCAGGGAAGATTCGTCCTGGTACCCTTGTTGGGGATTTTTTTCTTTTTACCTTTCCACTTCCCTTCCTGTCTCCAACAGGGAGAACCAGGAGGTACAGGGAACACAGACAGAACAGAACATAACAAGACAAAAAGAAAAAAGAAAAACTCCTCCTCTCCCCCTTCCTCCCCCCATCCCCACAGGCCCCCAACTCTTTATTGGGAGGGAACTTGTACCACCCAGCTGGGAAGATATTCCATAAAATTAATCTTTCAAAATATTCTGTTTTACGATAATGACAATTTTTTTTTTAATCTTTGTTATGTATAGGTAATATATTAAATTGTTCAAAAATTATTTGATGGTAAATGTAGTGTAAAAAGCTTGCTATTGATGGTGCTGCCTTATTTTTCCAATTCTTCAATATCAAGCTGTGGCCCAGAATAACTGCAGTGTTTATTAAATGAGTGTTTTCTCTATTCGGGTTTGTTGTTAGAAGAATAAAGATATCTCTAGATTTAAATTTCAACCTGTTTTCTAAATTTCTGTTAAGTCAATATTCCACTTTACTCTAGAACTGTGAAATTTTGGGGCAGGACCAGAAACAATGTTCCATATCAGCAGTGGGATTGTTACATTTGGGGCATTTACTAGCTGTGTTTACATTCCATTTGGTCATTTTCAAAGGTGTAATATAAACTTTGTTGAGTAATTTTGTATGAGACTCTTTCCAGGCTGTAGAGATAGGAGCACTCTGGATCCATTTATAGCTTGCTTTTATTGTCTCTATAGAGATATCACTATATTGAAGATTCCATTTCTTTAGGAGTTTGTTAAGAGATAATTGACCCTATTTTGCAAGCATGATTTTGTATAATAAAGCTATATTATGATTACCTGCCTTATACAGTAGATAGCCATATATGTATTAATTTTCCCCCAACCAACCGTTTCCGCACTTGACTTTTTTATTGCTCCTATGAAATGTCTAATCTGTAGATAGGCGAAAAAATTCTTATTAGGTAGATTAAATTCTCCGGAGATATTTTTAAAAGATCTCATTTGACATAAATTATCTAAACATTGATAAACGTAAGACAATCCTTTTTCTGTCCAAATTTTAAAGACTTCTGAAGATAAGCCGAGAACAAATTTTGGATTACCTATTATAGGGAGAAAGGGAGATAGTTCAAAATTCACATTTAATGCTAAATTAAGTTTTTGCCAGGCATCAACAACATTTCGTATTATGTTTATAACTTTAATATGACTTGGGAGTTGGGGAGTTGGACAATGTAATATAGCTTTCGATAAAAATGGGGAAATAATTCCCTCTTCTAATAATAAATACGTGAGATAGTTAGGTTCAGTTAACCAATTAACCGCAAAGCATGCCAATGTTACAATGTTATATTTTTTAATATCTGGGAAGGCTAATCCACCATCTTCAGGACTAAGTGTTAATTTCATTATAGACAGCATGTGCCTCTTATTACCCCGTAAGAATTTAGCACATTCTTTATTGAAGCCTTTAATATCTTGGTTGAGTATAAAAGGGGGAACATTTTGCATAATATACATTAGTCGTGTAAATAGAATAGTTTTAATGATCATAACCTTAGCTGAAAGAGAAATAGGAAAGACACTCCATCTCTGGAGTTTCAGAATTGTTTTTCTGAAGAAGGGCGTATTGTTCAGCCTATACCATTGGTTTGGGTCCACATGTAGATATATTCCTAGATATTTAATGCAGGAAGTCTCTTTAAATAGATGTTCTTTAATGCTATTATTACTTTTATGGATCCATAAGATTTCAGACTTACTGGTATTCATTTTATATCCAGAGAAGGAACTGAATGTGTCCAGAATTTTCATAGCCTTAGGTATATTCTTTTTAGTATTTTTTAGGAATAAAAGCAAATCATCTGCATATAACAAAATAACATTTTTTTTTTCCTATACTAATACCTTGTAGTTCTTCCCAAAGGGGAATAGCAAGAGGTTCTATAGCAATGTTGAAGAATAACAGGGAAAATGAGCATCCCTGTCTAGTTCCCCTATTTAACATAAAATTGCCTGTCTGACTACCGTTTATAATTATAGAAGATATTGGATGATCATATATCATTTTAACAAATTGAGTAAAATGCCCTGAAAATCCAAACTTTTCTAAAGATGTATATAAATGGTCCCATATTACTGAATCGAAAGTTTTTTCAGCATCGGTCGATATTAGGGCAAAATCCTGTTTAATCTGTGTATTATTATATACAGGGAGTGCAGAATTATTAGGCAAGTTGTATTTTTGAGGATTAATTTTATTATTGAACAACAACCATGTTCTCAATGAACCCAAAAAACTCATTAAAATCAAAGCTGAATATTTTTAGTAGTAGTTTTTAGTTTGTTTTTAGTTTTTGCTATTTTAGGGGGATATCTGTGTGTGCAGGTGACTATTACTGTGCATAATTATTAGGCAACTTAACAAAAAACAAATATATACCCATTTCAATTATTTATTTTTACCAGTGAAACCAATATAACATCTCAACATTCACAAATATACATTTCTGACATTCAAAAACAAAACAAAAACAAATCAGTGACCAATATAGCCACCTTTCTTTGCAAGGACACTCAAAAGCCTCAAAAGCCTGCCATCCATGGATTCTGTCAGTGTTTTGATCTGTTCACCATCAACATTGTGTGCAACAGCAACCACAGCCTCCCAGACACTGTTCAGAGAGGTGTACTGTTTTCCCTCCTTGTAAATCTCACATTTGATGATGGACCACAGGTTCTCAATGGGGTTCAGATCAGGTGAACAAGGAGGCCATGTCATTAGATTTTCTTCTTTTATACCCTTTCTTGCCAGCCACGCTGTGGAGTACTTGGACGTGTGTGATGGAGCATTGTCCTGCATGAAAATCATGTTTTTCTTGAAGGATGCAGACTTCTTCCTGTACCACTGCTTGAAGAAGGTGTCTTCCAGAAACTGGCAGTAGGACTGGGAGTTGAGCTTGACTCCATCCTCAACCCAAAAAGGCCCCACAAGCTCATCTTTGATGATACCAGCCCAAACCAGTACTCCACCTCCACCTTGCTGGAGTCTGAGTCGGACTGGATCTCTCTGCCCTTTACCAATCCAGCCACGGGCCCATCCATCTGGCCCATCAAGACTCACTCTCATTTCATCAGTCCATAAAACCTTAGAAAAATCAGTCTTGAGATATTTCTTGGCCCAGTCTTGACGTTTCAGCTTGTGTGTCTTGTTCAGTGGTGGTCGTCTTTCAGCCTTTCTTACCTTGGCCATGTCTCTGAGTATTGCACACCTTGTGCTTTTGGGCACTCCAGTGATGTTGCAGCTCTGAAATATGGCCAAACTGGTGGGAAGTGGCATCTTGGCAGCTGCACGCTTGACTTTTCTCAGTTCATGGGCAATTATTTGGCGCCTTGGTTTTTCCACACGCTTCTTGCGACCCTGTTGACTATTTTGAATGAAACGCTTGATTGTTCGATGATCACGCTTCAGAAGCTTTGCAATTTTAAGAGTGCTGCATCCCTCTGCAAGATATCTCACTATTTTTGACTTTTCTGAGCCTGTCAAGTCCTTCTTTTGACCCATTTTGCCAAAGGAAAGGAAGTTGCCTAATAATTATGCACACCTGATATAGGGTGTTGATGTCATTAGACCACACCCCTTCTCATTACAGAGATGCACATCACCTAATATGCTTAATTGGTAGTAGGCTTTCGAGCCTATACAGCTTGGAGTAAGACAACATGCATAAAGAGGATGATGTGGTCAAAATACTCATTTGCCTAATAATTCTGCACTCCCTGTAGTTTATTCCAGAAGTATTCAAGTACTAATGTGACTTTATGCATATTTTTGATCGAAGATCTTCCAGACATAAAACCAGATTGGTCTGCATGAATAATAGGCTCAAGACATGATTTCAACCTGTTAGAGATAATATACGTTAGTAACTTGTAGTCTGTATTGAGCAATGAAATGGGTCTGTAGGACCCTTGATCTAGTTATTTTTTTTATCTTTTTTAAGAATTAATAATATAGGGGATGCAGAGAAATATTTAGACATTGTTTGTGCATGAATGTAATACTCATTGAAAAGTTTAGTTAAGATATCCACTATCGCTATCTTTAATATTTTGTACATTTCCGTAGGTATCTGGTCAGGACCAGGAGCTTTATTACACTTAGCGTTGTTTATTCCAGGACCTCGATTCTGGTAATAGAGCTATTTAAAGTGTCTAGAAGATCTCGCAGAACTTTAGGCGGCATAACTTTGTGCCAAAAGTCATTTTTATTATCCGTATTAATATCTTTAGCTGCATATATTTTTTGGAAAATGTTCCAGAAAGACGTTTTTGATTTTGGTAAGATCTGTATATCTGTTCTTCCCGCTTACAATTGCTTTTATTATATTATTATTTTATTCCGGTTTTATCCAATCTGGACAGGAATTTGGCTGATTTTCCATATTGGCCTTTGTAGATCGCATTTATTTTTAACTTTTCCCAGGATGCTTTTTTGTTTTATAAAGAGATCCCTTTCTAATCTGGCTAGTTTATATTTGTCCCAAAATAATTTAGTGGGATCACTAACATATTTACGGTTTGCATTTTGCACTTGATTAGTCAACTGAATCTCCTGCGCCTTCATTTTTTTCTTTTTTATTATCATATAAACTTTTATCTCCCCTCTTAAACATGCTTTAGCGGTCTCCCAGAAAATCTCTATTTTTTCTCTATATGTTCTGTTTAGCGAGTCATAATCTCTCCATTTATGTAGTTACAAAATTCCTCATTATTTACTTAAAATTTAGAAAAGAAAAAATTGGCCTTTCCGTCTCTTTGATTTGGTTTTAACCAGATATCTACTGCTATAATCGCATGATCTGAAATGCTTATGTCACGTATCTTGGCCTTCTAGGTTAATAAGTGAGTTTGATAATAAAAAAAAATCTATCCTAGATAGAGAGCCATGCGATTTGGATTCGCAAGTGGACGTTTTAGTATCCGGATGTTGCAAACGCCATATGGCTCTCTATCTAGGATAGATTTTTTTTAATTGAAGTTTGAGATTTTTACATATTTAAATAAATATCTTGGCCTTCTGTTTAGAGAAAAAAGAATTGTTGGGACTAAATTTGTCTAAGCTTTCTGTAGGTATTAAGTTAAGATCACCTGCCAAGATTATATTTTGTCCAATATATTTAGACAATAAGCAGACTAGACTATTCCAAAAACTCACTTCCGTTTTGTTAGGACCATAGATATTGAAAATTACCGACTTAGTTTCATTCACCTGTAACTCCAAAACTAACCACCTTTCTTGCGGGTCTAGATCTGTTTTAATAATACTATACAGTTGCAAGAAAAAGTATGTGAACCCTTTGGAATGATATGGATTTCTGCACAAATTGGTCATAAAATGTGATCTGATCATCATCTAAGTCACAATAATAGACAATCACAGTCTGCTTAAACTAATAACACACAAAGAATGACATGTTGCCATGTTTTTATTGAACACACCATGTAAACATTCACAGTGCAGGGGGAAAAAGTATGTGAACCCCTAGACTAATGACATCTCCAAGAGCTAATTGGAGTGAGATGTCATCCAACTTGAGTCCAATCAATGAGATGAGATTGGAGGTGTTGGTTACAGCTGCCCTGCCCTATAAAAAACACACACCAGTTCTGGGTTTGCTTTTCACAAGAAGCATTGCCTGATGTGAATGTTGCCTCGCACAAAAGAGTTCTCAGAAGACCTATGATTAAGAATTGTTGACTTGCATAAAGCTGGAACGGGTTATAAAAGTATCTCCAAAAGCCTTGCTGTTCATCAGTCCATGGTAAGACAAATTGTCTATAAATGGAGAAAGTTCAGCACTGCTGCTACTCTCCCTAGAAGTGGCCGTCCTGTAAAGATGACTGCAAGAGCACAGTGAAGACTGCTCAATGAGGTGAAGAAAAATCCTAGAGTGTCAGCTAAAGACTTACAAAAGTCACTGGCAAATGCTAACATCCCTGTTAGCGAATCTACAATACGTAAAACACTAAACAAGAATGCATTTCATGGGAGGATACCACAGAGGAAGCCACTGCTGTCCAAACAAAACATTGCTGCACGTTTACAGTTTGCACAAGAGCACCTGGATGTTCCACAGCAGTACTGGCAAAATATTCTGTGGACAGATGAAACCAAAGATGAGTTATTTGGAAGAAACACACAACACTATGTTTGGTGAAAAAGAGGCACAGCACACCAACATCAAACCTCATCCCAACTGTGAAGTATGGTTGTGGGGGCATCATGGTTTGGGGCTGCTTTGCTGCGTCAGGGCCTGGACGGATTGCTATCATCGAAGGAAAAATGAATTCCCAAGTTTATAAAGACATTTTGCAGGAGAACTTAAGGCCATCTGTCTACCATCTGAAGCTCAACAGAAGATGGGTGTTGCAACAGGACAATGACCCAAAGCATAGAAGTAAATCAACAACAGAATGGCTTAAAAAGAAGAAAATACGCCTTCTGAAGTGGCCCAGACAGAGTCCTGACCTCAACCCGATTGAGATGCTGGAGAATGACCTCAAGAAAACGATTCACACCAGACATCCCAAGAATATTGCTGAACTGAAACAGTTCTGTAAAGAGGAATGGTCAAGAATTACTCCTGACCGTTGTGCACGTCTGATCTGCAACTACAGGAAACGTTTGGTTGAAGTTATTGCTGCCAAAGGAGGTTCAACCAGTTATTAAATCCAAGGGTTCACATACTTTTTCCACCTGCACTGTGAATGTTTACATGGTGTGTTCAATAAAAACATGGCAACATTTCATTCTTTGTGTGTTATTAGTTTAAGCAGACTGTGATTGTCTATTGTTGTGACTTAGATGATGATCAGATCACATTTTATGACCAATTTGTGCAGAAATCCATATCATTACAAAGGGTTCACATACTTTTTCTTGCAACTGTATGTCAGATTCTTATTAATTAAGACAGCTACTCCTTTTTTTCTCCGAGAACAAGGGGTGGCTATCACCTCCCCAACCCATTTATTTTTGAGTTTCAAAACTTCCTCCGCCTTTAAGTGGGTTTTTTGAATAAAAGCTATTTTGGGGTTAAGTTTACCTAGTTGTCTTATTATTAATTTCCTTTTGATTGGGAAGGTGATGCCACCCAAGTTCCAGGAGAGACATCTAATATGTGCCTTCATCTAAAATCACACATATACAGTGTGGGGTAAAGAAAAGGGAGAGAGAGAAGAAAAAAAAAAACATAATAAAAAATATAAAACCATATCAGCCAAAGTTTCAAAGAACATTTAATCTATTCTGAGATGAACTTGCATATTAAATTATCATATATATTGATCTAGCCAAAGTTCCACTATTTATATCCATCAGTTAAATGATAATTTATTTTCCTTAAAGAATGTTTTGGCTTCCTCTGTGTTGCCTATATTAACTAAACCTTCTTTATCTTCAATCAAGATTTTTGAGGTTATAGTAATTTGGCTTTATAGCCAGCTTGTATTAGCTTGGTGCAACATGGTGCCATTTATTTTCTCCTAGCAGCAGTGTCACTGGAATTATCTTGAAACAGCAAAATTCTGCTTTCCCCTATTGGCAACTTTTCAGTTTTCCTATATAGTCGCAGAATGTTGATCTTGAAAATTTAAAAATCTGACCATAATTGGTCTATAGATATTTTTTTCAGTGGCACTGTTCATGGGAGGTCCCATCCTATAAGCTCTTTCAATTACTATTGGCAGGTTCTGTTGTTTAATACCCAGAGCTTGAGGTAACGTGATTGCTGCAAAGTGTAAGATAACATTGAATTCCTCTATTTCAGGGAGGCCTATGATTTTTAAGTTATTTCGCCTGGAGTGATCCTAAAGGTCATCCATTCTGGCATTTAGAGACAAGAATTTGTTGTCCTGAGCTAGAACTATCTGCGAGCGATTGATTATTGAGTGTATCCTCAATCACAGATATTCTATCCTCTGCCTCTGTTAACCTGCGGACAAATTGCCTTACTTCTATAGACAAGCTAAACATTTGAGTTTTAAGAAACTCAAATTGGGGGAGAAAGATATCAGAAAGTTGATTTACCAGTGGCTGCAAGTCTGCTTTCAGGATTGAGCCCTCATTGGGGTTCTCATTTAGAGCATCAGATGTACGATGTCTTCTATCTTTTAAATTGGCAGGCATGGTCTGGGGGATAGTGTTACTACTGGAAAGGAACCTTTCCATGTGCTCTTGTGGCAAGTGTAAGAAAAGAAAAAAGGGCAGAAAACCTGTGTTGTATGTTCGTGACTTGTTGTTTGGGTGACATATAGTGCTGAAAAGATAAAAAATAAACAGCAAAAATAAAACGTGTGTAGAAATGAATGTAACAAAGTTGTTTTTTTTCTTTTTACCCATTTTTTGAGAGAATATATTCAGTGACTTTTTTTTTTTTAAAGGGCAAAAATTAGGATAAGACAAGCATCTGTGCTAATCTGTGATAATGTTATGTTTAAATGATCATGTTTACATCTGTCATAATTATGCAACACCAAAATATAAAGAGAATATATTAATAGGTATAAAGTTGGATTTAAATCTTTGCTTATAATACAAAAACCTATGTTCTTTGTCCAACGTTACTCTAAATTAACTTGCAAGAAATTCCCAATATCAGATAATCAGTATATTACCTCAGATACGGTAAGATAAACCACCAATTTCGGTAATGGCAAGGTTTAGACCTTTGTATCTTGCCATATCTGGAGATAATTACTGAAATACAGACTCAAATATATACAGTGAGTTAACAGTCTTGAATGGAACAAGTCAATTTACTGCTTACAATGTCCGCTTAATATATGGCGTTTACCAGTATGACATTGCTGAACCTTTAACCAATCTGAGATTTCATGTAATGACATATTTAACTGAAAAGGGCAGCAAACATCATATACTTAAAGGCAGCAAAAATCTAGCATTCTCAAATAGAGATGTTTAACAGGAGATACAAAAGACAGTATAACACTGTTAATATATACAGATACTCTGTTTGAATAGACTTGAACCGTCCTCCCAAATATATGCTGGACAGAATATACTTTTCCCAGCAATTTATTTGGGGATTTTGATGAAGAAAGGGAGTATATCCAAATCTCTCAACGAAGACTGTATCGGTCTTAATTCCCAGTAATTATTTTTTAATGCTAATAGCAAGCTCCATGAATCTTTTAGCTGTCAGACAGCTTTTAATATGAGTTATACAACTGCAGTGACACACAGTACTTGCGGTTTTTACGTGTTCCTCTGCTTTTTGTCAATGTCCACCTTAGATGACCAGATTGTGTTCATGCTAGCCTCGGCCCTAGGCTCCCCGACTTAGTGTCCACCAAGGATTAAGCAGGAGACTCCAGACAAGAGCAATTCTACCTTAACTGGTAATGTAAAGAAAAAAACACTGCAGCCAGAGTCATCATTGCAATATAGGATAGCGTCCTCGTTGTTAAAAACCGTTTGCTCGCCTCCTCTCTTCACCCGTTCATGGGCTGCCAAGTTACTGTCTAATCTGCCTCCACGATCAGCTGACTGGCAGAACACAGCAAACTTGTACGGGACTAACAGAGTACTTTGGCTGAGGCTCTAACATGTGAACCTCCTACAACTCTAACTTACTTCGAGGTTGATCCCCACACAACAGGGGGTTGGTGTCCTTGTTTAAGGCTGTTCACTCGTCTCCTCTCTTCACCCATTCATGAGCTGCAGAATTACAGTCTGATCCACCTCCACGAACAGATGACTGCAATAATACAGTGTACTTGTACGGGACTTACAGAGAACTTCGGCTGAGGCTCTGGCGAGTGAACCTTTCTGCGGCTCTGACTTGCTTCTAGGTTAATCCCCACACGGTAGGGGATTGGTGTCCTAGGGAGTTCGACTGTTTTCCTCTCCAACAACGGACAGTGACCGGAGATAGATTTCTATCGAGCTCTATCGGACAGCACACTGCGTGCTCCTTCTAGCTCCTCCCATCGGAAGCCAGGATTATTAATTTTAATTTGAAGCTTCTTACAGATTGGGACCGGAAAAGGTTTGGATTTCGGAATATTTTAATTTTGGAATATTTTCAGCTGTAAAATAGGACAGTTTCTAGAATGGATGGGACCAGTTGTCTTATGTCATTTAGGCAATAGTTACATATCATTAAACAACATATACTAAGGATAGTTTTATATCATTTTTTTAAATCTTTTTATTAAGAATCCATCAGACAAAGGGTTATACAGTATCACAAGCAATGCAAATCACATTCAATTTTGGTGTACAGTAAGGATTAGCATATGAAGTTATTAAACATGCATGGATATATGTGCACTGGATTCTAGTTACTACCTTGTTACATATATAAATCAAACAAAACATGTAAGTCTCAATGCCTATGTATATTACCATTAGTGGGATGCCTTGGAGTTTAGGCAGCTCTAGTTTCTGCCATGGGCCAGATCAAGTTAGGGTATGATCAAAGTTAGAACATTAGTCAGGGCGGAAACCTAATCTAAGAGGTTTTTAATATATTGTTCCCATGTGTTTTGTAACTCGATAAAAGTTTCTCTTTTACCTGATGTGTAAGAACCATACTCTTCTAGTTCAATCAGATCTGTGACTTTTTTGCACCATAACTGTATTGATGGGATCTCAGAGGACCTCCAATTTTGAGCCACTTTTATACTATTTATCATAATTCTTAGCAGTGGTCTAAAATGTACCTGGGGTAATCTAATTGTTTTATTGAGCAGCCACACTAGAGGATCCAGTGGGAGGACAGTACGAAAAATACCTTCTATTTCTGCAATTATACTTCTCCACATGGTATTTAACTGAGAGCACCACCACCACATGTGTCCCATACCACTATCCACATGCCCACATCTCCAACAGCAATTATTGGTTTTGGGAAATAATTTATGAAGCCTCTTGGGGGTCAAATACCAACAATGTAAATTTTATAGTTCATTTCTCTAATGGAAGCCACGGAGGAGCTGGATTTCGTGTTTTGAAAAATGTTAGTTGCTAAGTAAGGCGTAATAGTTACCCCCAGCTCTACCTCCCAAGATTCAATGGAACATGGCATATTACCCGGCGGCAGTTTTGTGATAATATTATATATGTGAGAGAGACTGTGTCTAATTGGGGGGGTTAAAGAGAAAATCTTTTCAATAATGGTCGGTGATCGGGACATGTTCATATAGTGCCGGTGGGTTGTGATATAGTGGTGTACCCTCCTGTATGAGAACCAACTGGCAGCCCTGGAATGGCCCCTATCAACTAGCTGGTCTTGAGAACATAACTGTTCGTTAGAAGTGAGGTGCATAATTGAAACCTCCTTCATTATGTCTTCAGTCGCCTGGTTTCTATATAGTGATAATAAAGAGAACTCATCGTTGTGAATAATTGATGTCAAGGGACCAGGGCATGAAGACAAGTAGGGGTTTAGCCTAGTAGTGTGGTCCCATATTTTAATTGTTTCCCATGTAATTGGGTTACTGATCTGACTGTGTAGCGTGTGAAATTTTTGCTTCCAACAGACAGAGGGGAGGTGTATATTTAAATTCAGATTTTCCTCCAAAAGAATCCATCTTTTATGGTCTCTGTGAATTCTCCAGTCAAGAATTCTTTGAAGGAATTTGGACCTCCGATAAAAATCAATCAATATCAGGGACCCTCAGACCACCCTGTAGGGTAGAATGAGACATAGTAAGTTTGTTAATTCTGGGGGGACGTCTATTCCAAATGAACGACCCAAATAACCGCTGTACCTGTATGGTATAGTTATTAGGTAAGGGAATAGGGAGTGTTAGCATAATGTATAACAAGCGGGGGAAGGCATTCATTTTAATAGTATTAATTCTGCCCATAGTTTAAAGTGAATAGTGTTTCTTGGTTGTCTGCGAGGTGTATTCCTAGGTATCTTAAGGATTTTTTTACACCATCTAAATGGGCACCTGTCAGTGATCAGGGCCTCTACCTGAGGGTCAATGGCCACTCCCAACATCTCAGATTTATTTTTATTCATTTTAAAGTTTTATAGTGTGTTTAATAGTTCTAATTCATGTAGAAGGGGGGGGGGGGTAGTGTTGACAGGGTCTGTTAGGGAGAAAAGGATGTCGTCTGCAAATAGTGACAGCTTGTATTCCTCCCCCCAACGCAGAAACCCTGTATATTTTTGTTCAATCTGATTTTAGTTGCCAGAGCTTCAATGAGGCATGTAAATAGCAAGGGGGATAAAGGGCAGCCCTTTCTGGTTCCGTTCGTTATCTGAAATGAACCAGACAAGGCTCCATTGAGGGCTAACTGGGCTAACTCTATGAATTGTCTTATCACCCAACCCAAATGTACCCAAAGTGGCTTTTAGGAAAGGCCATCCGACACGGTCGAAGGCCTTTTCTGCATCTGTGGAGAGCCAGATTGAGGGGATTTTTAGAGATTTACCGTGCCACAACAGATGTAGGTTGCGCATTGTGTTGTCCTTAGCTTTGCGAAAGGGGACAAATCCCACCTGATCCTGATGTATAATTTGGGGTATAATACTATTCAATCTATTCGCTAAAATGTTTGCAAATTTTTTAATATCAGTATTCAAAAGCGAAATAGGCCTATAATTTGGGATATGAATACTGGATTTGTTTGGTTTTGGTATCAGGGTTATATTGGCTTGCAATGCTGTGGGAGGAATTTACTATCTTCGTCTATAGTTTGAAAATAGCTTAGGAGATAGGGTGTCAAAAGGTCTTTAAAGGTGATGTAATAATCATTACTAAAGCCATCTGGACATGGAGATTTCCCCTTTTTTAGCAATGTAATTGCCGCCTGAATATCTTCCTTCGAAAATGGTGTGTCTAATCCATCTTTTTGTTCTGTAGAAATTTTGGGGAGTTTCAATTGTGTTAAGTAATTTTGTATGGCTACATCTGTTGGAGGGGAATGTGTTAGGTTCAGATTGTACAGAGATACATAGTATTGTCTAAAATTTTCCGCTATGTCAGCAGATGTGTACCAGTCTTTGCCCCTATCGTCTTTAATGTGCATGATATATCTATTAAGTGTCTTATTCCTTAGCTATCTGGCTAATAACCTCCCCTGTTTATTGGCACCCTCATAAAAAAAATTTTTGAGATATAATGCATTTCTTTTGGCCTCAGTCCCTAGATAGCAGTTAACTTATTGTCTTTTATGCTCTAGGCTGGAGCATCACTATATCACAATGAAGTCTTTTATAATCCCTAAGTGCTACAGATCTTTTCTGAGGAATATTAAACCCCTTAACGTTATGTGAGAGAATTTCAAGGTTATTCATATTTGGCAACATTATGAAACTACATAGCACCCTTTACAAAGATAGTACAGTGCTTTAATCAAAAAAGTAATATTTGTTGTTTTAAATAAATTATTATTTGCATTTTAGAACACAAATAAACAGACACTGGATTGTGAAGATTGTGTCTTTTAGTCATGGAAAAATAGTAATTTTTCATATTTTTTTTTTAAAAAAAATGTTAATTAAAAAGTTTGGATTTCAGAATAAATTTGGATTTTGGAATTCTGTATTTGGGGATTTGTACCTGTAGTAGTCATGGAATCATGACAAACGATAAAAATATAATCTACGGTTTGGCTCGACCAAAGTTTGGAGCAATCAGATATCTTCAAAAGAGGCTGTTAGTGGGGGGGGGGGGGGGGGGGGTAGTTCTGATTGGCTAAAGAACTGTCTGTTAAAAGAACTGAAATAAGTCTGCAAAGGCTTAGATACAAGATAATCACAGAGGTAAAAAGTTTATTAATATAACTGTGTTTGTTATGCAAAACTGGGGAATGGGTAATAAAGGGATTATCTATCTTTTTAAACAATAAAAATTCTGCTGTAGACTTTCCCTTTAATGAGACATGGATTTCCTTGTCGATTGTTTTTAGAGGAATGTGACTCTACCTCTTTGAGGAGGTTTATACTATTTAAAAACATACGTCTGGGCTTGGTTGCAACTCTTGTTCACTTGTGAATTGCCTGGTATATTGGGGCTGGACTGTCTTACAAGCTATTATAATTCTGAGAAACACAAAATTATTCCTAGGGTGGGGAAACCTCTCATAGAACAAAAGAGCTTTGCTGTGTTTGTTCCTGGTTCAGTGCATGACACACATATAGATATATATAGCAATTAACTTGCTCATATAAAAATAACAATACACGATATATCTAAAATAACAAAACATAAAATGCTGCCAGTATAATGTTTCAGTTCTAACACTGCAAGATTCCTGGTCACAGTAAATTACAATAAATCAGATGCTATTACAGTTTTCAAATGTAATGAAGGAAATGTTTTTTTGTTGTTTTTTTTTTTTAAATGTGAGCGTTGTTAATACAGGTGTGGTAAACTGGTAGAAACCAGCATCAGATAAAATCTGTGTGTACCACCTAGGCTGCTATTAAAACTTTAAGTTCCAGCATATCAACTTTCTTGTAATTTTTTGATGACCTTAATAATCAGGTTGACTGTTTTTTTTTTATTTTTATTCATCAGTTTTATTATGGTGGATAAAAATGATCATTATCAACTATTAAAGAAGATCATTAAAATCACTGGCCACACAAAAAAGTAGGCCCATATCTTTTTTGGATAACCTTTTTTTTAACTGTAATATTTATTTATGTATTTATGTGTGTATGTATTTATTTGTGTATGTATTTATGTGTATATGCATGTATGTATTGATTGACTGATTGATTTATTCCATTGGAGGCCTTTACTCACCCCTGCCTATGGTTAGGGCATGTATTTTCAATAATTACCACTGTATATATATTTTTTCATCTTAATCTTACATTTAATTAATTTCCTTTCCACAAGGAGTAAGCTATTGATCTGCACATCTGCACTTGGGCAGTAAAAATAAATGTTGCAAGAGGTGCTCATTTGCGGCATACTCTCATATCTGGCACAGGTGGAAAGCAGTACAAGGTATAGATAGATAATTAATTTAAAGGAAACTTAAACTGGAATAGTTTTCTTTACTGATTCAGATAGAGCATACCATTTTAAACAACTTTCCAAATTGCTTCTATTATCAATTTTGCTTAATTTTCTTTGAATACTTTGTTGAAAGAGCAACAATACACTACTGTGGGCTAGCTGAACACATTGGGTGAAACAATGACAATTATTGGTTTTGGGAAAAGGAGCTGGATTTCGTGTTTTGAAAAATGTTAGTTGCTAAGTAAGGCGTAATAGTTACCCCCAGCTCTACCTCCCAAGATTCAATGGAACATGGCATATTACCCGGCGGCAGTTTTGTGATAATATTATATATGTGAGAGAGACTGTGTCTAATTGGGGGGGTTAAAGAGAAAATCTTTTCAATAATGGTCGGTGATCGGGACATGTTCATATAGTGCCGGTGGGTTGTGATATAGTGGTGTACCCTCCTGTATGAGAACCAACTGGCAGCCCTGGAATGGCCCCTATCAACTAGCTGGTCTTGAGAACATAACTGTTCGTTAGAAGTGAGGTGCATAATTGAAACCTCCTTCATTATGTCTTCAGTCGCCTGGTTTCTATATAGTGATAATAAAGAGAACTCATCGTTGTGAATAATTGATGTCAAGGGACCAGGGCATGAAGACAAGTAGGGGTTTAGCCTAGTAGTGTGGTCCCATATTTTAATTGTTTCCCATGTAATTGGGTTACTGATCTGACTGTGTAGCGTGTGAAATTTTTGCTTCCAACAGACAGAGGGGAGGTGTATATTTAAATTCAGATTTTCCTCCAAAAGAATCCATCTTTTATGGTCTCTGTGAATTCTCCAGTCAAGAATTCTTTGAAGGAATTTGGACCTCCGATAAAAATCAATCAATATCAGGGACCCTCAGACCACCCTGTAGGGTAGAATGAGACATAGTAAGTTTGTTAATTCTGGGGGGACGTCTATTCCAAATGAACGACCCAAATAACCGCTGTACCTGTATGGTATAGTTATTAGGTAAGGGAATAGGGAGTGTTAGCATAATGTATAACAAGCGGGGGAAGGCATTCATTTTAATAGTATTAATTCTGCCCATAGTTTAAAGTGAATAGTGTTTCTTGGTTGTCTGCGAGGTGTATTCCTAGGTATCTTAAGGATTTTTTTACACCATCTAAATGGGCACCTGTCAGTGATCAGGGCCTCTACCTGAGGGTCAATGGCCACTCCCAACATCTCAGATTTATTTTTATTCATTTTAAAGTTTTATAGTGTGTTTAATAGTTCTAATTCATGTAGAAGGGGGGGGGGGTAGTGTTGACAGGGTCTGTTAGGGAGAAAAGGATGTCGTCTGCAAATAGTGACAGCTTGTATTCCTCCCCCCAACGCAGAAACCCTGTATATTTTTGTTCAATCTGATTTTAGTTGCCAGAGCTTCAATGAGGCATGTAAATAGCAAGGGGGATAAAGGGCAGCCCTTTCTGGTTCCGTTCGTTATCTGAAATGAACCAGACAAGGCTCCATTGAGGGCTAACTGGGCTAACTCTATGAATTGTCTTATCACCCAACCCAAATGTACCCAAAGTGGCTTTTAGGAAAGGCCATCCGACACGGTCGAAGGCCTTTTCTGCATCTGTGGAGAGCCAGATTGAGGGGATTTTTAGAGATTTACCGTGCCACAACAGATGTAGGTTGCGCATTGTGTTGTCCTTAGCTTTGCGAAAGGGGACAAATCCCACCTGATCCTGATGTATAATTTGGGGTATAATACTATTCAATCTATTCGCTAAAATTTTTGCAAATTTTTTAATATCAGTATTCAAAAGCGAAATAGGCCTATAATTTGGGATATGAATACTGGATTTGTTTGGTTTTGGTATCAGGGTTATATTGGCTTGCAATGCTGTGGGAGGAATTTACTATCTTCGTCTATAGTTTGAAAATAGCTTAGGAGATAGGGTGTCAAAAGGTCTTTAAAGGTGATGTAATAATCATTACTAAAGCCATCTGGACATGGAGATTTCCCCTTTTTTAGCAATGTAATTGCCGCCTGAATATCTTCCTTCGAAAATGGTGTGTCTAATCCATCTTTTTGTTCTGTAGAAATTTTGGGGAGTTTCAATTGTGTTAAGTAATTTTGTATGGCTACATCTGTTGGAGGGGAATGTGTTAGGTTCAGATTGTACAGAGATACATAGTATTGTCTAAAATTTTCCGCTATGTCAGCAGATGTGTACCAGTCTTTGCCCCTATCGTCTTTAATGTGCATGATATATCTATTAAGTGTCTTATTCCTTAGCTATCTGGCTAATAACCTCCCCTGTTTATTGGCACCCTCATAAAAAATTTTTTTGAGATATAATGCATTTCTTTTGGCCTCAGTCCCTAGATAGCAGTTAACTTATTGTCTTTTATGCTCTAGGCTGGAGCATCACTATATCACAATGAAGTCTTTTATAATCCCTAAGTGCTACAGATCTTTTCTGAGGAATATTAAACCCCTTAACGTTATGTGAGAGAATTTCAAGGTTATTCATATTTGGCAACATTATGAAACTACATAGCACCCTTTACAAAGATAGTACAGTGCTTTAATCAAAAAAGTAATATTTGTTGTTTTAAATAAATTATTATTTGCATTTTAGAACACAAAAAAACAGACACTGGATTGTGAAGATTGTGTCTTTTAGTCATGGAAAAATAGTAATTTTTCATATTTTTTTTTTAAAAAAAATGTTAATTAAAAAGTTTGGATTTCAGAATAAATTTGGATTTTGGAATTCTGTATTTGGGGATTTGTACCTGTAGTAGTCATGGAATCATGACAAACGATAAAAATATAATCTACGGTTTGGCTCGACCAAAGTTTGGAGCAATCAGATATCTTCAAAAGAGGCTGTTAGTGGGGGGGGGGGGGGGTAGTTCTGATTGGCTAAAGAACTGTCTGTTAAAAGAACTGAAATAAGTCTGCAAAGGCTTAGATACAAGATAATCACAGAGGTAAAAAGTTTATTAATATAACTGTGTTTGTTATGCAAAACTGGGGAATGGGTAATAAAGGGATTATCTATCTTTTTAAACAATAAAAATTCTGCTGTAGACTTTCCCTTTAATGAGACATGGATTTCCTTGTCGATTGTTTTTAGAGGAATGTGACTCTACCTCTTTGAGGAGGTTTATACTATTTAAAAACATACGTCTGGGCTTGGTTGCAACTCTTGTTCACTTGTGAATTGCCTGGTATATTGGGGCTGGACTGTCTTACAAGCTATTATAATTCTGAGAAACACAAAATTATTCCTAGGGTGGGGAAACCTCTCATAGAACAAAAGAGCTTTGCTGTGTTTGTTCCTGGTTCAGTGCATGACACACATATAGATATATATAGCAATTAACTTGCTCATATAAAAATAACAATACACGATATATCTAAAATAACAAAACATAAAATGCTGCCAGTATAATGTTTCAGTTCTAACACTGCAAGATTCCTGGTCACAGTAAATTACAATAAATCAGATGCTATTACAGTTTTCAAATGTAATGAAGGAAATGTTTTTTTGTTGTTTTTTTTTTTTAAATGTGAGCGTTGTTAATACAGGTGTGGTAAACTGGTAGAAACCAGCATCAGATAAAATCTGTGTGTACCACCTAGGCTGCTATTAAAACTTTAAGTTCCAGCATATCAACTTTCTTGTAATTTTTTGATGACCTTAATAATCAGGTTGACTGTTTTTTTTTTTTTTTTATTCATCAGTTTTATTATGGTGGATAAAAATGATCATTATCAACTATTAAAGAAGATCATTAAAATCACTGGCCACACAAAAAAGTAGGCCCATATCTTTTTTGGATAACCTTTTTTTTAACTGTAATATTTATTTATGTATTTATGTGTGTATGTATTTATTTGTGTATGTATTTATGTGTATATGCATGTATGTATTGATTGACTGATTGATTTATTCCATTGGAGGCCTTTACTCACCCCTGCCTATGGTTAGGGCATGTATTTTCAATAATTACCACTGTATATATATTTTTTCATCTTAATCTTACATTTAATTAATTTCCTTTCCACAAGGAGTAAGCTATTGATCTGCACATCTGCACTTGGGCAGTAAAAATAAATGTTGCAAGAGGTGCTCATTTGCGGCATACTCTCATATCTGGCACAGGTGGAAAGCAGTACAAGGTATAGATAGATAATTAATTTAAAGGAAACTTAAACTGGAATAGTTTTCTTTACTGATTCAGATAGAGCATACCATTTTAAACAACTTTCCAAATTGCTTCTATTATCAATTTTGCTTAATTTTCTTTGAATACTTTGTTGAAAGAGCAACAATACACTACTGTGGGCTAGCTGAACACATTGGGTGAAACAATGACAAGAGGCATATATGTGCAGTCACCAATCAGCAGCTTGCTCCCAGTAGTGCATTCCTGCTCCTGAGCCTACTTGTGTATGCTTTTCAAAAAAGGATTGTCACGGATACCAGGCTGCCAAGGTTACCTCCTACTATATTGTGGATTATTGTGTCCCCACCAGCTTCCCTTGTATTGTTACCCTGATTGCACATTGTCACGGAAAGAGCTGATCTCTGCCGCTTGGCCACTTCATGCCTTAACAGGCTTATGGAACTACTCGCTGGCTGGGCTTGCTAGCGTTCCCTGTTGAACTTTAACCTAGGTCACTCCAGAGGCCCTTTGTCCCTGAGCTCCGCTATTTTGGGGATTTGTTAGGCCTTTGGTGGACAGGGGTTGGGGTGAGTGCTGAGGGGGAGCTTGCTCAGGAACCAGGGGTTTTGGACACCCCTCACATTAGGCTTTTCCTGAGTACCTTTGACAGGCTGTTACTCTGGTCCCCAGTAACTGATCATGTCGCTTTTTGGACTGTGGCATCTGGGGACCAGGAGCTTTCCAACAACACCCCGGAAGGGCCACTGCTCCCTCTGGATCACCCCCGCAACCTAGATACTGTGGGGGTCTCTATGTGACTATGGCTCCTATGGAGGCACCAGTCTGTCTGGAGGGGCAGGAATGGCGGGATCAGATAAGGCTCTTTTCAAGATGAGAATGTATATAAACTGTGTGGTTTTCCCAATAATTCCCACTATTGTCTTGAAAAAGGCCCCATCACATGGCCGAAACGCGTAGACATTGGAGAGATTTGTGAGGCTCATATATCACCAGGATCGGCTTATTGGGTGAGTCCATTACCTATTAGACTCAGTTCCCTTAAGCCCTTTGTTTAGTGCACTTTATTTTTTCCCACAGGTTTCCGGAGACCTTGGGACTCAAGGATTATTTTCACTATTTGGCTGCCATTTGGACCAGTTATTTATTGGACTATGGACTTTGTTTTTTAATTGCTTTGTTCTTCTACCAAATTTGGTTTTATTATTGTCAACATCGTTTTATTATTGCCAATTTTTTATCTTTTCTGTCATTCCCAGATGTTGCCAGATATTGTGTTTTGACAATTATAGCATTTAGAAATTTGCTTAGGAAACTTACAGTTTCTGATATAACCAGACCTGGCTCTTAGATACAACAGCTAAGGACAGCTCTGGTTATCCATCTTGTTTCTCTGATACTTATGTATATGACACTTTATTTTTTATTTCATTCACAGATCATACCGGTATTAGATCGTATTATATATATTTTTTGGTATATATTTTTTGGTATATATTTTTTGTACACATTTTTTGGTACACATTTATTGGTACACATTTTTTTCACAAGTGATTATATTTGTTTTTTCTTTTTTCCCACATTTTTGTGTGTCTATTGTACACCCACCTAAGAATTAATAATATTTTTGTATATGTAATTGTGATTTTGGTTTCAATTCACTATCACATTCCCTTTTTTATGCACTTTTTAGTATTTCACAAAGTTGCCTCAACCGGCTGTAACATTACCAGAATAGTAGTTTTCTTATGCTATTAGTGACCCCTACGTCATTAGTTAAGTCGTGATCAGTGAAGTTGTCTGATCCGGTTGTATTAATACTCTGTGATTCTAGAAAGAAAATTTTTAAAATTCTTGTGTGTTATTAAAAGGATACATTTTACACATTTCTCTTGTTACATTTTTGTACTTATTGGATACATCATAATTGGTGATATTGTTTTGTGTAACCGATATTAAGGAACCTGCAGTTTACTTTAGCCTTCATTGGCGCTCCTATAATCCTTTGTACTGGTTTTCCCAATAAAGTCTGTTTGTGTTTCATCTTAATACTGGTCTTGTCTGGTTATTAGGGTGGGCTCTTGCAAAATCACTTTCAGCTACAGGTTCCAGGAAGGACACTTTTGGCGGAGCTACCCAGTGGGGGTAGCCGGAGTCCGTCACAACTGGTCGGCAGCAGTGGGATGCAAACTACCACCAGGCCCACTTCAGATGGAGTAGCGGTACTCTGGGCTTAAAAAAGTACCCTTAAAGACTTGCTGGAAGTTTGTGGACGAGTGGCCAGCAACAAATCCATGGCTGCGGCAGCCGGTGCAGTGACCAAGCCAGCAAACCCTCAACAGAGGAGACTGAGATGTCCGAGGTCCAATGGGAGATCCAGTGGTGGCTGGCTCTCTATGGGACCACCCCACCCCTGTAGATCATCACGCAGATCATTACGCAGATAATTGCGGACACTACCCACCTCAAGATGATGGTGGTCCAGAAGTCTATGGGTGGAGCCATGCCGGCCGATCTGAGGCCTGCTCCCCCCCAGAAGAAGGTACCCATGAGGCTTTCTGCGCCTTTAAAGACGGAGAGGAGGAGATCGTTATCCTTATTGGGAAGCTTTTGGGGAGGGCCATGGATGCCTTCGATGCCATTCCCCTGAAAGACAAACGGAACTACGAGCAGGTGAAGAAGCGCATCTTGGCTAGGTATGCCATCACCCCTGAGGCTCACCATCTGAAGTTCCGGAACCTGAGGAGGAGAGAGGGGCAACCCTTTACAGAGTGGACTCACCAGTTCTCCTGCTCCTTGGACTATTGGTTTTCTGGTTGCCAAGTGACCCCCCTGGCCAAAGCCTCTCAGCTTATCCTTATGGAACATTTTTATGACCACTCCCTGCCGGAGGTACGAGAATGGGTCAGGGATTGGAAACCTGAGACTGTGGATCAAGCTGCCATCCTGGCAGACCAGTTCATGGATGCCCGATGCCCGGTTCGACCCAAACCCCGTCCAACAGCCCACACCACTCCTGCACCTCCTCTAGTGACCCACCAGCACCCCCTGCTCCACTGGCTCCCCTTCACCTTCTCCCAGTCCGCCTCGGAAGACAGGAATCTGGTGCTCCCTACCAAGCCCAGACGGGGACCGACCCAGGGGGGTTAAGAGGGTACCGCTTTGAGTGGGGCAGAGGACTTCTGTATCGGGTTACCAAGGATGGTGGGAGCAAGCAGATGCCCAAGCGACAGCTGGTGGTACCACAAAAGTATCGGTACGACCTACTGCACCTCGGGCATGACATTCCCCTGGCCGGACATTTAGGGATTACTAGGACACGCCACCGATTTACGTATACCTTCTTCTGGCATGGGATTGCGGGAAATGTTAAGCAGTACTGCTGTACCTGCAACATTTGTCAGAGAGTAGGGAAGACCGGTGACCACTCCAAAGCCTCCATGCATCCCCTCCCCATCATCGACGAACCATTCAGTAGGATAGCTGTTGACATCGTCTGCCCCTTGCCCCGTCCAAGTCCCTCGGAAAAAAGATATATTCTGATGGTAGAGGACTATGCTACTCGGTACCCGGAGGCAATGCCCCTGGCCAACATCCATGCAGAGACCATAGCTGATGCTCCGGATCTTTGCCAGAGTGAGTTCTCCATACCACCCTCAGACCAACGGGGTGTGTGAGAGGTTTAACGGGACACTGAAGCAGCAAAAAGGCAGAAAGATATTGTTAAATATAAAGGAAGCCATATCACGTGCTCATATATGTATTGTTGGTGGCCACTGATCCACTTCCATAAAGGCTTCATCAACAGTTTTCAATGCATAGGCTTTGTTTAAAGAATTAAAAAAAATCTTGAGTCCCAGTAGTTAAAAGGACATTCCATCCAAAGCTGGAATCCACATGGATGCATTTCCGTTTTTAATAGAAGCATTTTTGTAATATACTTGTTTTAGCAAAAATAACTTCTTATAAAAATATAGCTGTTTCAAAAGCGTATTTAAGTACGCACAGTGCACGAGCATTTTAAACAAAGCACTTGCTCAGAGAGCCTAAGGTGCTTGTACCATCTGGTAATGACTCATTTTGTTGGCATGCTGGCATGATACAAGCCCCACTGGTGCTCTAAACAGCTACAGTATTTAAAATGCTGGTGCACTGAGAATATCTAGCTATGCTTCACATGCACTTGCAGAAATACATTTTAACATTAAAACATAGATAACTTTTACTAGAAGCATTTTTGCCAATACGTGTATATTGCAAATGTGTTTCTATTCAAATATTTAATTAATCTGTGTACATTTAAATTTTGACCAGAATGTCCATTTAAAGTTAATTTATATATATATATATATATATATATATATATATATATATATATATATATATACTGTATATGTTCTCAGGTATTCCTCTATCTTACAAGATATCAGTCCATTCTGTATTTTATTCTTTTATAACATATGTTGTTCGCACACTTTTTCCCTCCATTTTGATGATTTACGCAGACACAGTGGCTTTAAAGCATCCATCATTTCTAAACAACACTTCCTAGCACGGATAAATGATGTCTGCAAAACTATAAAAAAAATATAAAATAATTCATAAAGGAGTTTTTTTTTCGTTTGAAGTGGAGAGAATGTGGTTTTGAATCAGCTGACTGACAACTTCTCTCCATCCTTCTTGGCACGCACGTCATTTTGGGTTTGTGGTGAAAAGCTGTGTGCAGGTTCTGGGGAGAGGTTAAAAAAATCAAGCCTGGCACAAAAAAGTCTCTGATCTGCTTTTAGAGAGCAGCTGGTCAAAGGTTTATAACCATCTCACAGGGATACGCCTAGACATGTTCAGGAGGTGCTGAAATTCATAGCTGCCTTTTAGAAAAAGATAAACAAGAACTGAAAACTAGTGGACATCCGCCTCTTGATCTCCTGCCCTGATACTCTCAGTTTTAAGCAGAGCTCAGCTAGATAGATATATAGATAGCTAGATGATAGATAGATAGATAGATAGATAGATAGATAGATAGATAGATAGATAGATAGATAGATAGTATTTAGGTTAGGTGGTGCCCTAGGCACTCAAAATTCTGCTGCCCCTGAACCCCTAGGTTTTAGGTCTTTTTTGCCATAATAATTTTTGGTCAGGGAGTAACGTGTTTTTTTAATTTATTTTTTTATGGCATTTCTGAAGTAAATGTTCACAAGGACTTGTAAAACACTTGCATACATACACACACGTACACACACATATACACATACACACATATACATACACACACACACACATACAAACACATATACACACACACGTACAAACACATATACACATACAAACACATATACACACACATGTACACACACGTACACACACATATACACACACACATACAAACATAAACACACACATGTACAAACACACATACACAGACACGTACAAACACATATACACACACACGTACAAACACATAAACACACACACGTACAAACACATACACACACACGTACAAACTAATACACACACACACATACAAACACATACACACATACAAACACATATACACACACGTACAAACACATATACACACACGTACAAACACATATACACACACACATACAAACAAATACACACACACACGTACAAACACATATACACATACAAACACATATACACACATATACGCACACGTACAAACACATATACACACACACGTACAAACACATATACACACACACACACGTACAAACACATATAAACACACATACAAACATAAACACACACATGTACAAACACATATACACACACACGTACAAACACATATACACACACACATACAAACACACACACACACGTACAAACACATATACACACACGTACAAACACATATACACACACACATACAAACACACACACACACGTACAAACACATATACACACACACGTACAAACACATATACACACACACATACAAACACACACACACACGTACAAACACATATACACACACACACACACACATACATACAAACACACACACACACCTATCTATTGCTGCAATATATATAAAAAACCCAAACACAGATTTCTTGATACAATACTTCCTTAAACACATTACTAAGTGCTGAAAGCCAACAGACCTAAAGTGTTCTTTTAATGCTGTCTTTGCAGTCTATTTTTGCAATGAAAATATTAACTACTTGAAATAGTTATAGAATTTAATGATCTAAAATCTTGGAAATTAGCCTGAAAATTACAGTGCTTCCCTTTCCCACGTGAGAGATTATTATTAAATAAAAGTATAACAATTGGACTCAATTACAGTTTAGCATTTGGCTTTCTGAGAGCTATGTAAAGCATTGCTACACATTTTTGAAGCATTTTCTGCCACTCAAAGGGTTAAAGGGGCATTTTGGTTTAAAAAAATATATATGTGACTTTTCACCGGTAGGGGCTAAACCAGATGTTTTTTAAAACCTGTCCTCAGACCTCCCTAACAGTACAGATTTTGAGGATATTTGAACTGGAGCACAGGTGAAACAATCAGCTGAATAGTAAACATGGCTATTAACCTGCTCTCACCCAAGGTAATACTGAAAATCTGACCTTTTAGAGAGGCCTGAGATCAGGTTTGAGAACTCCAGGGCTAAACAAAGTGCATTGCCTCTCCTGAGAAGGATATCAATAGTAAACCATAAAAAGAGCGGCATATGTACATATCAACCAATTACTACACATATCCTTCTTAGGAATGGCATGAGAGCACTCCTAGTGCTCAACTATAAATGTGCGTTTAACCCCTTTTGCAAGAGTTAAACACAGTGAAAAAGGAAATGTGATTAAAAATCCAATACTCTAATGAAACAAGGATTTTATTTTTTCACTAGAATGTTCCTTTCAAGAGTAAAGTTCACCTCAGACATTGACATCATATTTTATTGCCCTTGACACAGATTATCTATCAGTGTAATATGACTTGCAATTCTTATATACGCATATGTTTTTCAGTCCAGCTGACTTGATATGCAGGTTTCTGAGAATCCCTTCCACAGTTCCATTTACTCAGTATATATTACTGATTTTTAAACCTGTCCTCAGAACTCCCTAACAGGCCAGATTTTAAGGATATCTGAACTAGAACACAGGTGAAGTAATCAGCTGATTAGGAAACATTAACCTGCTCTCACCCAAGGTAATACTGAAAATCTGTCCGGTTAAGGAGGCTTTAGGACAGGTGTGAAAAACAGTGGTATAGATATATATTACCATTTCAAGAAGAAATGACGGACAGGGGTGGTTTTTACTCATATATTCAGAATTCAAAATTATATAAAATAATGATGCAAATGAGAATAATCACTTCTGGCATGTTAAGCCATGTTGTATGTTACATGCTAAATGTTAAAACGTTTACCTGAGATTTTGATGTGCTGCAATTGTCAGCCATTTCTCCATTTTTAATTGAAAGCAAAACACATTCTGAAGTGAATGCTGTGACATCACATTTAGCAAAATGGGAACTAGAGTTATTTTTGACAGTGTTTTGACACATACTGGAAGTGTAATTCCAAAAAAAAAAAAGAATTGTACTTCCAAAAGAAAAAAATCATATTGTATTAAAAAAAAAAGTGTTCTTGCGAAAATAAATTTAAAAAAAAATTGTATTTGTAATAAAAGATTTGTATTCCAAAACAAAAATTGTATTTCCAAAAAAAAAAAAAATTGTATTTAAAAATTTAGATTTGTATTCGGATGTCACAATTTATGTACAATGATAAAGAATTGCACACGCTTGCCTTTTTGACAGCGATCTTATTCCATAGACTACCTGATAAACCATCCATAGCAATCTTTAAAAAAAAAAATAACAAAATGCCTCAACCCATTGTTGATTAAAGGGCCAGTAAATGTGAATTTTTTTTTTGAGCATTTCATTGTGTATTATGTATCTTTAACCATATCTGGATTTATAACTTACAAGCAGAGCTACCTATTAATATTAAAATGACTTGTCTCTCATTAGGCTCCCTTGGCCGCCCCGAAGCCACAGTGTGCAGAATGATCAGTTAGGCCTTTACTGCGCGCAATGTTCAATTGCATTGTGCTCACTCACAGCCCAATGCTTTAGGAGACAGACTGTTGAGCATGCGCACATGCGCCCTTCCAACTGGCACACAGATGTAAACTGTGTGTTGCTTGCTATGTGTATTTCATTGCAATTCTATGTTTTAAGTGTTCTTGCTTCTAGCCTAAAGAACACCCAACTTCACTAGCATAAAGCAGTGAATCTCAATGACATACACACGCATCTAGGGCCCGATCCGATATAAATCGTCGCCCGCAAAAGCCGGCGACGACAAATTTTGCGAGCGTTTGGTATCCTATATACGGCGTAACTTAGAAGTTACGCGCGTATATTTCTGCCTTCGCCCGTATTATTTTTACACTTAGACTGACATACAAAACACGCGCAGTTTGGTATCCAATATACAGCGTAAGGACGTACACGCGCAGATTTCAGAAAATCGACTCCATTCTCATCTCGCCACAAATTGCAGGCGCAGGAGCCCTTGCACTGACTAAAAAACCAACCTAACTCCCTGGAAGCCTTAACAAACACATACATTTAAGCAACATCTCAAGGTTAAAGGGACAGTATACTATGATATTGCTTTTTTAAGGTTTATTTGTGTATTTGAAATAGTCAAATGGATTGAGCTTGTAGGTACTTTATCACATTCGGGACATATACTTGCTTATTTAATGTAAATTGGATTGCCTTCATCTCTTTAGAACGCACTGGTGTAATTTATTCTAATGCTAACAAAGCTTGGCACTGATGCCAAAATATATAAAGGGACAGTCAACTCCAAAGAAAACCTTTTAAATAGGGCATGTTATTTCTAACTACTTTCATATTTAATTAGAACACTTGCTTTGTTCTCTTAGTATTCTTAGTTGAAAGCAAAACCTAGGATGGCTCATATGATCATAACACCTTCTTATCATTTAGAACACCTTCTAATTAGGGGGCGCATCTTTTAGAACTTGCGGTTATTTTTTACGATTCGTAGCCTATTTTGCATCAAACTACTCTTTATTGAGACTTTACGTGAACAAAATACTGGCGTAAGTACTTGCGACGACTAAAATGTGTATATGCGCACATTTTAGTTGATCGCCGTTTTTTGCTACTTACGCCAGTTTAGCATCTGACGGCGCAGTATATTGGATAGGTCGAGTTGCGAGGTGAAATTACGGGTGGTGCGGGTTCTCTCGCTTGCGCCGAGAACTACGACCTATATCGGATTGCGCCCATAATGGGTTCATTTATTGCATAACTAAATACAAATCTTATAAATGCACAGTGCTTACTGTCCCAGTAACAGCTAATAGTTTGCTTGGGCTGTACAGTGGCAGAATGCTAATGATTTGTGATTTTAAATACTGAACATTAGAAAAGGCTGCTAAAACCATTTTAATGGTAAAATCTGCATCACATGCATGTGTGTGCTAAGCGTCTCAGATCTTACATGCGTGCTTATAAGTAGTTACAATCCGTGTACTACTTTGCTGTGAGATTTAAGTAATTTTTACAAATGCTGAACTCAGTGTAAAAAAACTACCAAGGATAAACAGTTTTATTTTGCAAAGTTTGTTGCAAGAGTATTTTGAGGTTGTATGCCCTATTGGTTTACTTTTGGTTTTCACATCCCTTTATTTCTGCATTCTTTATAATGTTTATGCTAATAATTTAATATTTTTATATATGAATCATCTTGTTAATGTACCTTATCTCTATTATAAGCATAACAGTTCAATATATAAGCAGGATAAACAAAAGTTAATTACTTTCTATAAATAAATATTGGTATCTGTCAGTCTGGAAGTGGAGGGTATTTTTTTCCCTCTGGTCTGATCCTTATAAAATCACTATAGACTGCTATAATGTGAATGCCCCTTAAAATTGTCAGTTCTTCCTTACTGTCTTCCTATATTATTACTAATATTATTATTATTTTTATATTATACTTCATTTATAAAGCTACAGCATATTTGGCAGTGTCTTCTCCTATATCATTTTGCATTGTCAGATCTCTGATAATATTTTAATATGGTATCTCTATGTAAAATGTCAGATCCTTATTAATAAATAATAGCAATGAAAGTAGTAATAGCCATGATATTTAAAGAAGGTTTTATAGCAGTAACCATGATGGGTATATTAGGCATCATGACCTAAAGAGACTGAACCATGAATAACACTGCAGATCTTTGTACTCTCAGTTGAGTGCATCTCTATATTTTCTTTTTTTTTTAATTTCCATATGTTACCAGCTTTAAAAGGGAGATATTAAAAAGCTTCCTTGTGTAAAATGGTATCATACACAAACAATTAAATTAAAATGCCCCATTGCTCTGCCACCCAGAACTCTCATACCCTGCCCCAGATCACAAGACTCCTCCTCACCCAGATCTCCCATACCCTGCCTCAGATCAAAAGACTCCTCCACCACCCAGATTTCCCATACCCTGCCCTAGATCACAAGACTCCTTCTCAACCAGATCTCTCATACCCTGCTCCAGATCACAAGATTCCTCTGCCACCAAGATCTCTCATACCCTGCTCCAGATCACAAGACTCCTCTGCCACCCAGATCTCTCATATTCTGCTCTGGATCACAAAACACTTCTGCCACCTAGAGCTCTCATACCCTGTTCCAGATCACAAGACTGATCTGCCACCCAAATCTCCTATACCCTGCTCCAGATCAAACAATGCCTATGCCATCCAGATCTCTCATACCCTGCTCCAGATCACAAAAGTCCTCTGCCACCCAGATCTCCCATACCCTGCTCTAGATCACAAGACTCCTCTGCCACCCAGATCTCCTATACCCTGTCCCCAGATCACAAAACTCCTCCTCACCCTGATCTCTCATACCCTGCTTCAGATTACAAGATTCAACCGCCACCCAGATCTTGCATACCCTGCTTCAGATCACAAAACCCTTCTGCCACCCTGATCTCTCAAACCCTGCTCAAGATCACAAGAATCCTCTGCCATCCTAAACTCTCGTACCCTGCACCAGATCACAAGACTCCTCCATCACCCATATCTCTTATATCTTGTCCCAGATCACAAAACTACTCCCCACCCAGATCTCTCATACCCTGCTGCAGATCACAAGACTCCTCTGCCAGCCAGATCTCTCATATCTTTCCCCAAGATCACAAGACTCCTCCTTACCCAGATCTCTCATTCCCTGCTCCAGATTTCAAGATTCCTCCGTCACACAGATCTCTCATACCCTGCTTCAGATTACAAGACTCCACCGCCACCCAGATCTTGCATACCCTGCTCCAGATCACAGGACTCTTCTGCCACACTGATCTCTCAAACCCTGCTCCAGATCACAAGACTTCTCTGCCATCCTAAACTCTCATACCCTGCTCCAGATCACAAGACTCATACATCCCCCATATCTCTTATATCTTGCCCCAGATCACAAAACTACTCCCCACCTAGATCTCACATACCCTGCTCCAGATCACAAGACTCCTCCATCACCCATATCTCGTATATCTTGCCCCAGATCACAAAACTACACCTCACCCAGATCTATCATTCCCTGCTCCAGATTTCAAGATTCCTCTGCCACCCAGATCTCTCATACCCTGCCCCAGATTACAAGATTCCTCCACCACCCAGAACTTGCATACCCTGCTCCAGATCACAGTACTCATCTGCCACCCTGATCTCTCAAACTCACAAGACTTCCTTCTCCACCCAGATCTCTTACACCCTTCCCCCAAATCACAAAACTCATCTGCCATCTTGATCTCTCACACCATTCCACCAGATCAAGACTCCTTTTTTAAGTTTGGTGTTAGCAGGTGACACAGCCATTCGGGGGCCATGCCACATGACCCATTAAAGTAAGGAGATCTCTGTTTGGGGTTGTATAACTGCTACATGCATAACCTATTATAGAAACTTTCCAATGTACTTCTGTTATAAAGTTGGAAAGTTGCTTAAAATTGCATTTTCTATCAGAATCATTAACATTTTAGTTTTACTTTACTGTTCCTTTAAACTAAATACACTGCTGCAATACACATTTAGCACAGTTCAGCATTTCATTTATTTATTACCTTGTATAATTATATCCTAGGTTATGGTCTCTAGTTTACAGGTAAAATGTTCTGGTTTGTCAATTAATGTGCCGTTTTATGACTTCCAGTGTTCTTGGGTTTTGTTTTTATGTGTAGGTAAATATGATTCCAAGTTTCTAGTGAATAAAAGAGAAAATGTGTTTAGCAGATACAGCTTATATTCTTTTATGGTAAAGCTGAAAATGATCATAGAAATTATCCTTGATTAGCGTTTTAAATACATATTTGAGCCCTTATAAAGATTATGATGTTTATTAAATTGAGCATCATAAATTTTAATTTACAGTCATTTTTTGTTTGTTAATGATTTAGTGTTTATACAAATAATTTTCTTCAAAGTAGTATGGAAGCTGAAATAATTTTAATTGAACCTTGTGAACACATGGCTCTATTAATATGAAATATGAAACTCAAGTTTTATTTAGGAATATAATTGGATGCTTATGGAAATTTAAAGGCAAACAGTGCAATAGTTTATTTGGCAATGAGTTCTGGATCAGTTCCCTTAAATGCTAATGGAAGCTTTTTGGTGAGCCCATTTATTTCTGCTTGGAAGGTTTTATTTCAGATTTTCAGTAACTTGCTGTAGTATCTTTTATCAGGTGGTCAGCACTTTGCTTTGTTTGAATGTTTAACCCTTTGTTTAATTTTACTTACAACAATAGATGGAGTTTAAATGTTGCTGGTGCACTTAGAAATTGTATTTAGCGCTATACATTAGCTGCCTATGGTATTACAGACAACATATGTGTCATTTTATGTTGCTTAAAGGGTCAGTAAACCTTAAAAATAATGTTATATAATTCTGCACATATTGCAGAATTATATAACATTACATTAGCCAAACTTTTTAAATCATAATATTCCTTTTTTATTTTGTAAAAATATCGCTGTTTTACAGACCCGCTCTTTGTACTCTGCTGAGCGGGTCTGTTGTTTTTACTGAGCGCATCGGGCCAGCTGCATAGTCACAGCCCGGCCCGACCGCGCCATTAGACACAGTGCAGCTCGCTCCCACTGTCAGACAGAGCAGGAGCGAGCTGCACTGTGTCTAATGGCGCGGTCGGGCCGGGCTGTGACTATACAGCTGGCCCGATGCGCTTAGTAAAAACAACAGACCCGCTCAGCAGAGTACAAAGAGCGGGTCTGTAAAACAGCGATATTTTTACAAAATAAAAAGGGAATATTATGATTTAAAAAGTTTGGCTAATGTAATGTTATATAATTCTGCACTATGTGCAGAATTATATAACATTATTTTTAAGGTTTACTGTCCCTTTAAAGGGACATAAAACAACAACTACACAAGAATAGTAACTACTCGCCATGTTGTTGCATTTCATCTTGTTCCTGCCGCTCTTTACAAATCAGTTCTTCTTTTCCAATAGCTTAAAGGAGCTGTATATAAGGGCTTTTTTTGTTATTTAAAGGGACAGTAAACACCTTGTAATTACAACATTTTTTCTGCAGTTTTCCATTAGATGAACATATATAAGCAAAAAACAAATAAGTACAAAATTCACTTGGTGCAATAATAATAAAACAATAAAAAGTGAAACAATAAAATAATATAAATATAAAGATATATACGAACCACAGGATATATCCAATTCAGTGATTTGAGTGGTTTCTTTGCCTCAAATAAAACAAAGACAAGAAAACATAGTGAAGTAAATTTGAACAAGTGGTAATTTCACATGGTGGTCCCGCCAAGGGGTTACTCACACTTTTCAGAGCCACCCAGGCCCTGGAGTAGACGCACACCATTTTTATTTGGTCCAGTTCTGAAAAACAGTTATCTGAATTCTTAAACTATTTGGAGAACAACCAATGCAATATAGGTTTCACTAGGAATTATAACCAACACAAAGTAGAATTTTTTGATTTAGAAATATACATTGAAGAAAATAAAATTATGAGTAGAAACTTTTTTAAAAAGGTAGATGTTAACATTTTCATCAGTACTAATAGTTGCCACCAAAGAAGATGGCTCTCCAACATTCCTAAAAGCCAATTTAGTAGGCTGAAAAGAAATTGTAAAGATAATAAGGAATACCAAATACAAGCTAAGGTCCTGAAAGAACGATTCATAGAAAAGAACTACAATGAAGCTGAGGTTGCAAGGACAATAGAAGAGGTTGATAAAATGGAAAGAATTGATCTCTTACAGTATAAAGATAAAAGGTATAATAACGAGAGTCATAAGAAAACTGGAGGACCATTAGTTTTTAGACATAGCACCCAATATAATCAAATCTGTGATATAATTAACAAACATTGGAAGATACTATTTAGAGACCCCGTTTTAGAAACCATTTTAGGCGAAATTCCCACTATTGTATATATAAAGGTTCCTAATATTAAAGAGCAATTAAAATACAGTTATATCAAAGACAAAAATTCCAATTGGCTAAACACAGCACAAATTGGGTTTGTGATATGCCAATCATGCAATGCATGTCAGAGTACAAAAGAAAAAGATAGAGTTACAAAACAAATTCTGTCCAAAGAGGGGGAAAAATTGGATATAAAAGAGTTGATAACTTGTAACCGTAAATATGTTGTATACATGTTACGATGCTCATGTAATCTGTTCTATATTGGAAGAACTACCAGATTGCTAAAAACGAGAATAAACAAGCATGTGTACAATATAAAGACAGGTTATAAAAAACATACAGTATCATCCCATCATTTTGATAAAATCCACAACAGAGATCCCAAGCATTTAGAATTTATAGGAAATAGGAAAGCAACCCAATATTGGAGGGGAGGTGACAGACTGAATGATCTGGGACAATTAGAAATAAAGTGGATCTATATTTTGGATACTTTAATCCCCAATGGCTTGAACAAAGACTTTGAACTACACCATTTTTTGAATTGATTATCTTCCCTCCTTCCACTCTTGACTCTGTTTATATGTCTGCTTGTCATTATTTGTGATCTTTACATTGGCTCCTTTATATTAACCCTAATTTATTTAATTTGAGCTAGGATTTGTAACTTTTCAGTGAACATGAAATATGATACGTATTGATTTAAGACCATATACTGTATATATCAACAAAGAAAGCGGTGCTTACCCTCAGGCTATCTGGCGAATGGCTTTCTTCAGCGACCCTCCAGCGCATCTTCAGCGTGTGCACTCATATATACTGTATATAGTTACAATCGTAATGCACCAAGCAGATAAAATATGTATCAACATGTGCTCATTTAAAATTCATTACCGTTTAGTGCGATAAAGAATAGTCACTAGAGGCAGGTGAGGCAGGGCTTCACCTCTCATATGGGCAAAAATATATTTTTTTTATTGGCTTTAAAAAAAAAAAAAATGTTAAAAATATTGCAATTTTTTTTCCAGCATTTTTTTTTTTCACAGCTACATGTTGTGCAATGGAGAGGCACAAGCAGGTCTGCCCTCCATTACACAATATGCTGCACCACCTACTGGATGAAAGTGGTTAAGATCATTGCATGGCCCATAAGTGCTTATTTGAGGCAGGCCTCTTTGGGCTGACCCAATCCAGTAAGAGGCATCAGTCATAGGAATTTAGGGTTGGGGCTGGATGTTAAATCATATAAAACAAAAACGGAAAAAAACTACTTTAATTTATTTTGTTGCTGCCCTGTGCAGCTGCCAGCTTTTCCAGTGAAAAAGAGAGTTCAGTACTTCCCCTCCAAGTGCAGTGGAATGTTCCACTTTCACTTTCTTACAGAGCAGGAAGAGATGCAGAGAGAGCAGTGTTTTAGCCACATTTTATTAAAGTAAGTTCTGCAACCTTAGATTTTGCTGAAAGGGATTCTGTTAGTGAAAATTATAATTTAATGAATGTGGTTTAGTGTTTTTTGTTTTTTTTACTCTTTTACAGCAGTTTAAGAATCGTTTTTGTATTTTGTTTACTCAAACTTTACACCCACTACCTTAGCAGCTTCTAATCACTCTCTTACTGACTTATGAAATCTCTGTAGCTCTGCAACTGTGTTTTCTCACATCTTCCTATTATTCTGTTTGTATGGATGAGTTGTTATTTGACCAGAGTAAGCTAGACCAAAAGCATGGTAATGTAAAATGAAACCAAGCAGTTTAGAATGAGTCATAGCAAATATTCTCCATATGGCTCCTGTAGCTATAGTATTTAATTTAAACCAATGATTCCTTATGTGTATGTTGGACAACCCTGATGTAGACAACAAATAATAATTTATTAATGCTTCCATTCATATGTGCTGTTCTGTTTCAGATATTTAAAATAGATTGTAGACTATTAGCATTTGATAGTCACTTAAACATTCAGTGGTGCCTCCCCCATTTCAGTGTTCCCTCTCTCCCCACTTATGTGCCTCTCTCCTCCCTCTGTCTCCCTCTCTCCCCACGTATGTGTCTCACTCCCCTCTGTCTCTCTCTGTCTCCCTCACTCCCCTCTGTCTCCCTCACTCCTCTCTGTCTCCCTCACTCCCCTCTGTCTCCCTCACTCCCCTCTGTCTCCCTCACTCCCCTCTGTCTCCCTCACTCCCCTCTGTCTCACTACCATCTGTGTCTATCTCACTCCCCTCTGTGTCTCTCTCACTCCCCTCTGTGTCTCTCTCTCTCCCCTCTGTGTCTCTCTCTCTCCCCTCTGTGTCTCTCTCTCTCCCCTCTGTGTATCTCTCTATCTCCCCTCTCTGTGTGTGTCTCTCTCTCTCTGTCTCTCCCCTCTGTCTGTCTCTCTCCCCTCTGTCTTTCTGTCTCTCCCCTCTGTCTTTCTCTCTCCCCTCTGTCTATCTCTCTCTCCCCTCTGTCTATCTCTCTCCCCTCTGTGTGTGTCTCTCTCTATCCATCTCTCTTTCTCTATCTGCCTGTCTCTCTCTCTATCCATCTCTCTCTCTCTATCCATCTCTCTCCCTGTCTCTCCCCTCTGTCTCTCTCCTTATGTGTCATTCCCCCCATGGTCTCTTTTCTATCCCTGTCTCTCTTTCTCCCCCTCTGACTCTCTCATCCCTTATGTGTCTCTCTAACCCTCTGTGTTATTGTGTCTCTCTCTCTCTTTCTCTCTAACCCTCTGTGTTTCTCTCTCCCTCTCCCCCCGTCTCTCTCTCCCCCCCCCCCCCGTCTCTCTCTCCCTCTCCCCCATCTCTCTCTCCCTCTCCCCCCGAGTGCTTTTCTGTGTTTCGTTCTACCTTTTATTTATTTAATTAATTAATGAATTGGTGGTGCCATCTGAGGATGTGGCTTTATTTAAAGGGGTGGGGTCAATTTCACCAGCTGCCACTGGATAAAGACATTTTTATATTTACTGAATAATGAAGGAATCTATAAGCATAATTTGCAGAATTAAAGTCAAAAGTATGTTTTAAACATATTTTAATGGGCCTGGATTTCTAGATCTCATAATCAGAGCAAGCATTTTGTTATTTGGAAAGAGTTTCTGTTACAATCCTTTAGACTAAAATCAGATGTTTACTAAGTTGACCAGTTTTCCAAGACACCATTTAAAGGGACATGAAACCCATATGTTTTCTTTCATGATTTAGAAAGAGCATGCAATTTTAAATAACTTTCCAATTTACATCTAATATCTAATTTTCCTCATTCTTTTGATATCCTTTGTGGAAAATCATATCTAAATATGCTCAGTAGCTGCTGATTGGTGACTGCACATAGATACCTCATGTGATTGGCTCACCCATGTGCATTGCTATTTCTTCAACAAAGGATAACTAAAGAATAAAGGCGTATCCTAGCCACTGCCTCACCAGCCTCTGATGTCACTGCACGTCACTGGTTTATACTTACTCAGATACCCATATAATATAAAGAAAAGATGAATTCTATATTTGCCCTTTTTCAAAATGGAATCCTTGTACAACAAATAAGGACTTACGTATTTGCCATCTTCAAAAATAGAGGATTGAATATCAAAGAACACATGTATTATTCAATAATCATTGGCCAATAGGAGGCACCATCCACCATATATAACCATCAGAGGACACACACCATCTCACTTCCTTGAAAAAGTTGTACGGTTACGGCGAAACGTACATCAGAATGTCACAGTCACGCCCCTTCAATCAGTCACCAGGACAGGTATCGAGTGTATCACTTACCCAGCAGTTTTTGGCACAGAAATTTGGCTAGCTATCCGCTTCCATCCGAAAAGGGTGTTGTGATTTCACTCTCACTTTGAAGTCTATGTGGACAGATACCCGAGTGACTTAATGTAAGGGGGTTCATTTGTGGCTATTTATACAATTTTAATGTTTTTAAAATAAATGTTATTTACCTAAGCAGCGGCCAGCGATTGGTGTTATACTGGGTACCTGGCAGTATAAAACCAGGTGTGAGTCTACTCCAGAGCCTGGGTGGCTCTCAAAAGTGTGAGTAACCCCTTGGCGAGATTACCGTGTGAAATTACCACTTGTTCAAATTTACTTCACTTACACCTATATTACGAGTTTTGCATCAGAGGCTGTGCGGTGCTAACGAGTAGTTTTCCCTCACCGCTCACTTACCTACAGCGCTGGTATTACGAGTTTTCAGAAACCCGTCGTTAAAAGACAAGAAGTGAACGTTGAACAAAATTTTGCTCTTTACCACACTCCAATACCAGCGCTGCTTAAGTCAGCGGTGAGCTGGTGTAACGTGCTCATGCACGATTTCCCCATAGGAATCAATGGGGAGAGCCGGCTGAAAAAAAACACCTGCAAAAAAGCATAGTAAAACTCACTAACGCAGCCCCATTGATTCCTATGGGGAAACAAAATTTATGTTTACACCTAACACCCTAACATGAACCCCGAGTCTAAACACCCCTAATCTTACACATAATAACCCTAATCTGCCACACCCGACATTGCCGACACCTACATTATATTATTAACCCCTAATCTGCCGCTCCGGACACCGCCGCCACCTACATTATACTTATGAACCCCTAATCTGCTGCCCCCAACATCGCTGACACCTACATTATATTTATTAACCCCTAATCTGCCGTCCCCAATGTCGCCGCCACCTACCTACACTTATTAACCCCTAATCTGCCGCCCCAACATCGCCGCCACTATAATAAACATATTAACCCCTAAACCGCCGCACTCTTACCTCGCAAACATTAGTTAAATATTATTAACCCCTAATCTGTCGGCCCTAACATCGCCACCACCTATCTACATTTATTAACCCCTAATCTGCCGCCCCCAACGTCGCCGCCACTATATTAAAGTTATTAACCCCTAAACCTAACTCTAACCCTAAACCTAACAGGGTTTATTTTTATTTTACAGGCAAGTTTGTATTTATTTTAACTAGGTAGAATAGTTATTAAATAGTTATTAACTATTTAATAACTATCAGCCAATCGGAATTAAGGTAGAAAAAATCCTATTGGCTGATGCAATCAGCCAATAGGATTGAAGTTCAATCCTATTGGCTGATGCAATCAGCCAATAGGATTGAGCTCGCATTCTATTGGCTGATTGGAACAGCCAATAGAATGCAAGCTCAATCCTATTGGCTGATTGAATCAGCCAATTGGATTTTTTCTACCTTAATTCCGATAGGTCCGATTGGTTCTACCTTAATTCCGATCGGAATCTAAGGGACGCCATCTTGGATGACGTCACTTAAAGGTACCTTCATTCTGTTTTAGTCGTCGGATGAAGAGGATGCTCCGCGTCGGATGTCTTGAAGATGGACCCGCTCCGCGCCAGATGGATGAAGATAGAAGATGCGGTCTGGATGAAGACTTCTGCCCATCTGAAGGACCACTTCTGCCCAGCTTGAATGAAGAAGTCTCCCAGTAAGTCGATCTTCATAGGGTTAGTGTTAGGTTTTTTAAGGGTGTATTGGTTGGGTTTTATTTTTTAGATTAGGGTTTGGGCGGCAAAAGAGCTAACTGCCCTTTTAAGGGCAATGCCCATCCAAATGCCCTTTTCAGGGCAATGGGGAGCTTAGGTTTTTTTAGCTAGTATTTTATTTGGGGGGTTGGTTGTGTGGGTGGTGGGTTTTACTGTTGGGGGGGTTGTTTGTATTTTTACAGGTAAAAGAGCTGATTACTTTGGGGCAATGCCCTGCAAAAGGCCCTTTTAAGGGCTATTGGTAGTTTAGTTTAGGCTAGGGTTTTATTTTTTTATTTTGGGGGGGCTTTTTTATTTTAATAGGGCTATTAGATTAGGTGTAATTAGTTTAAATTTCTGTAATTTGTTTATTATTTTCTGTAATTTAGTGTTTGTTTTTTTTTGTACTTTAGCTAATTTAATTTAATGTAGGTAATTGTATTTAATTTAGTTAATTTATTTAATTATAGTGTAGTGTTAGGTGTTAGTGTAACTTAGGTTAGGTTTTATTTTACAGGTAAGTTTATTTATTTTAACTAGGTAGTTATTAAATAGTTAATAACTATTTAATAACTAATCTACCTAGTTAAAATAAATACAAACTTGCCTGTAAAATAAAATAAATCCTAAAATAGCTACAATGTAACTATTAGTTATATTGTAGCTATTTTAGGGTTTATTTTACAGGTAAGTATTTAGTTTAAAATAGGAATAATTTAGTTAATGATAGTAATTTTATTTAGATTAATTTAAATTATATTTAAGCTAGGGGGTGTTAGGTTTAGGTTAGACTTAGGTTTAGGGTTTAATAACTTTAAAATAGTGGCGGCAACGTTGGGGGCGACAGATTAGGGGTTATTAAATGTAGGTAGGTGGCGGCGATGTTAGGGCCGGCAGATTAGGGGTGAATAATATTTAACTAATGTTTGAGAGGCGGGAGTGCGGCGGTTTATGGGTTAATATGTTTATTATAGTGGCGTCGACATTGGGGACGGCAGATTAGGGGTTAATAAGTGTAGGTAGGTGGCGCGTTATTGGGGGCGGCAGATTAGGGGTAAATAAATATAATGTAGGTGTCGGCGATGTTGGGGGCAGCAGATTAGGGGTTCATAAATATAATGTAGGTGGCGGCGGTAACCGGAGTGGCAGATTAGGGGTTACATTTTTTATTTTAGTATTTGCTATGCGGGAGGGCCTCGGTTTAGGGGTTAATAGATAGTTTATGGGTGTTAGTGTACTTTTTAGCACTTTAGTTATGAGTTTTATGCTACAGCATTGTACCATAAAACTTAACTACTGACTTTTAAATGCGTTAGGACTCTTCTTGACAGGGTAGGGTGTACAGCTCACTTTTTGGCCTCCCAGGACAGACTCGTAATACCGGCGCTATGGAAATCTCATAGAAAAAAGACTTTACTAAGTTTAAGTTGTTTTGCGGTAAGGCCAAAGGAGTGTGCGGTGACCCTAAACCTTCAAGATTCGTAATAGCAGCGGACGTAAAAAAGCAGCGTTAGGACCTCTTAATGCTGCTTTTTTACCCTAACGCACAACTGGTAATCTAGACGTATGTTTTCTTGTCTTTGTTTTATTTGAGGCAAAAAAACACTTGATTCACTGAATTGGATATATCCTGTGGATCAAATATATATAAGCAGATGACACCCAGATCTACCTCCCCACCCCTGCTCTCTCTCCCTCTGTCCTTTCTCATGTCAGGGACTGCTTATCTGGTATTTCTTCCTGGATGGCCTCTCACCACCTAAAGATTAACATGTCCAAGACTGAGCCCCTTCTACCCCCCCCCCCTTAAGCTCTACGCTGACTTCTGACTTTTCTATCCCTGTCGATGACACCCAGATCTACCTCCCCACCCCTGCTCTCTCTCCCTCTGCACTTTCTCATGTCAGTGACTGCTTATCTGGTATTTCTTCCTGGATGGCCTCTCACCACCTAAAGATTAACATGTCCAAGACTGAGCTCCTTCTAACCCCCCCCCCCCCCTCAAGCTGACTTCTGACTTCTCTATCCCTGTCGATGACATCACCATCTCCCCATCGCCCCAAGTCCGCTGCCTCGGATTTACACTTGACTAAAATCTATCCTTCGTTTTGTACATCCAATCCCTTTCTTCGTCCTGCCGCAACCTATGCAATATTTCCAAGATTCGCCCTTTTCTGAGCGCTAACACCACAAAGTAAATAATCCACTCCCTTGTTTTTTCCCGACTTGACTACTGCAATAACCTACTTAAAGGCCTTCCTCTTTCCCGCCTCTCCCCCCTTCAATCCATCCTAAATGCTTCTGTCAGGCTAATCCACATTTCCTGTCCCTCTGTATATGCTGCACCGCTATGTATATGTCTTCATTGGCTCCCCATTCACAGCAGAATTAAATTCAAAATCCTCACCCTTACTTACAAAGCTCTTACCAACGCCGCCCCCCACTACCTCTATAATCAACAAATATACTGTGTGAGTGTGTGTTTGTGTAGGTTTGTGTGTAAGTGTGTGTCTGTGAATACAGGTGTGTGTGCGCATGTGAATGTAGGTATGTGTCTGTGAGCATATGCTAGTTAGTGTGTCTGTGTAAATGAATATCTGAGTGTGTAGTGTGAATGTGTGTCTGTGTGTACGTGTGTGTCTGTGAATACAGGTGTGTGTGCGCGTGTGAATGTAGGTATGTATCTGTGACCGTATGCTAGTTAGTGTGTCTGTGTGTATGAATATCTGAGTGTGTCATGTTAGTGTGTGTTTGTGTAGGTTTGTGTGTACCTGTGTGTCTGTGAATACAGGTGTGTGTGCACGTGTGAATGTAGGTATGTGTCTGTGAGCATATTTTTTATTATTATTATCGCTTATTTGTAGAGTGCCAACAGATTCCGCAGCACTATAAACAAAGGGGAGTATAAAACAATTAAGGGATAAAGTGGGTAGAGGGCCCTGCCAAGAGTTGCACTGTTTTAATCCACTCTTAAGAAGGTGATCTACAAACAGCTGGGCTCTTAGGCTTACATGCTAAGGGGGTTCAGGGGATAGCAATGGAGGAGTGGAACTGGTATAAAGTAAGGTTAGCATAGGTTGTATGCATCCTTGAACAGCAGAGTCTTTAGGGAGCGCTTGAAACTTTCAAAACTAGGGGAGAGTCTTGTGGGGCGAGGCAGAGAGTTCCACAAGATGGGAACCAGTCTGGAGAAGTCCTGTAAACGGGAGTGCAATAAGGTAACCAGAGAGGAGGAGAGTAGGAGGTCATGAGCAGAGCGAAGGGGACGGGAGGGAGAGTATCTGGAGACAAGGTCTGAGATATAGGGGGGAGCAGTGCAGTTGAGGGCTTTGTATGTCAGAGTGAGAATGTTGTGTTTGATCCTAGAGGCAAGAGGAAGCCAGTGAAGGGATTGGCAGAGAGGAGCAGCAGATGAAGAGCGACGTGTAAGGAAGATGAGTCTGGCAGAGGCATTCAGTATGGATTGTAAAGGAGCTAGGCGGCAGGTGGGGAGACCAGAGAGGACAGAGTTGCAGTAATCAAGGCGGGAAAAAATGAGAGAGTGGATTCAAATCTTAGTTGTGTCTTGTGTAAAGAAGTGTCTAATTTTGGAGATGTTTTTAAGGTGGAAGCGGCAGGCTTTAGCCAAGGACTGAATGTGAGGAGTGAAGGAAAGATCGGAGTCAAATGTGACCCCGAGACATCGGGCATGTGGGGTAGGGGTAATGATGGAGTTGTCGACAGTTATAGAGATATTGGGGGTGGAGATTTTGGAAGAAGGGGGGAAAATAAGGAGCTCAGTTTTGGAGAGATTTAGCTTGAGGTAGTGGGAGGACATCCAGGAAGAGATGTGAGAAAGACAGTTAGTGACACGGGTTAGCAAGGAAGGAGATAGGTCTGGTGCAGAGAAGTAGATTTGGGTGTCATCGGCATACAAATGATATTGGAAACCGTGGGACTTAATTAGGGAGCCTATTGATGATGTATAGATTGAGAAGAGAAGGGGACCAAGGACATAGCCTTGCGGTACTCCGACAGAAAGTGGTGACGGGGCAGAGGAGGCCCCAGAGAAGGCTACACTGAAGGTACGGTTTGATAGGTAGGAAGAGAGCCACAAAAGGGCTGTGTCACAGATGCCGAAGAATTTCAGGGTTTGGAGCAAAAGAGGGTGGTCGACAGTGTCAAAGGCTGCGGACAGATCAAGGAGGATAAGCAGAGAGAAGTGACCTTTTGATTTTGCTGTAAGTAGGTCGTTGGTGACCTTAACAATAGCTGTCTCTGTGGAGTGATAGGGACGAAATCCAGATTGCAGCGGGTCAAGAAGGGAGTTTAACGTAAGGAAATGGGATAGGCGTGCATATACTAGTTTTTCGAGAAGCTTTGAAGCAAGAGGGAGGAGGGAAATAGGGCGGTAGTTGGATTCGGAGGTAGGATCAAGGGAAGGTTTTTTGAGGATAGGTGTGACCAGTGCATGTTTCATCGATGAGGGAAATGTACCAGTGCTGAGGGAGAGGTTGAAAATATGTGTTAGTATAGGGGTAAGGGTAGCAGAAAGGGAGGGGAGTAGCTGTGAGGGGATAGAGTCAAGGGGACAGGTAGTGAGGTGAGAGCGCAGTATAAGTGCCGAAACTTCTTCCTCAGTAACAGGGGAGAATGAACTAAGTTTCAGGTTATGAGGGTTGTGGTTGAGTGAGAGCATTTGAGGAGGGGAGAGAATGGAATTATGTTGAGAGCTGATTAACAAAATTGGAGTCAATTTTGTTAATGAAGTGACTGGCAAAGTCTTGAGCTGACAGAGAAGTTGTATTAGGAAGTGGGGGAGGGCGGAGGAGAGTATTGAAAGTGGAGAACAGACATTTTGGGTTTGAAGAAAGATTAGAGATAAGAGTAGAGAAGTAGTGTTGCTTGTGGAGATTAAGGGCAGAATAGTAGGAGTTCAAGATGAATTTATAATGAAGAAACTCAGCTGAACTCCGTGATTTTCTCCAATGCTGTTCAGCAGTACGGGAACATCTGCGTAGGTACCGTGTCAGAGGAGTATGCCAGGGCTGGGGATGAGTGTGTGATTTCCGAGCAATGGTAAGAGGGGCGAGATTGTCAAGGACGGATATAAGGGTGGAATTATAGTGGCAGATAGATTGTTCAGGGCAGGAAAAGGAGGAGAAAGATGAGAGGAGCAGTTTAAGGGAATTAGCAAGTTGTTGCTGATCTAAAGACATAATGCTTCTGTGAAGTTTGGTGTGAGGAGTAGAAAGAGGGAGAGTTATAGGAAGGGATGATATGTTGCAAGTAAAGAGATGGTGGTCAGAAAGAGGAAAAGGGGAGTTTGAGAAGTTTGAGAGAGTGCATCGATAGCTAAAGATCAGGTCAAGAGAGTGACCGTCTTTGTGAGTGGGAGAATCAGTCCATTGTGACAGACCGAAAGAGGAAGTGAGTTGCAGAAGTTGTTTAGCGGATGAGGCAGTGGGATTGTTAAGGGGGATGTTGAAGTCGCCAAGAATGAGGGCAGGGGTGTCTGAGGAAAGGAAATTGGGTAGCCAGACAGCCAAGTGATCTAGAAATTGAGTTGAGGAGCCAGGGGGTCGGTATATGACTGCAACACGTACAGAGAGAGGGGAGAATAAGCAAATCATGTGGGTTTCGAATGAGGGAAAAGTGAGGGAAGAGATAGGATGTATTTGTTGAAAGGTGCAACGAGAGGAGAGTAAAATACCTACACCACCTCCTTGTCTGTTATCAGACCTAGGAGTGTGGCTGAAGTGGAGACCCCCATGTGACAGAGCAGCAATGGATGCTGTGTCTAGGGGAGAGAGCCAGGTTTCTGTTAGGGCCAGAAGGTTGAGGGAGTGGGAGATGAAGAGGTCATGTATAGAAGTGAGCTTGTTGCAAACAGAGCGAGAGTTCCAGAGTACACAAGTGAAAGGGGTAGTGGCTTTAGATGCAAGAGGAATGTGAGTAAGGTGTGCAGAGTTTTGTTTTCTGAGTCTATGGGATGGTACACATGGATGTGCACGGCTTGTCAGTGGTTGGGGACCAGGATTAGGGGAGATGTCACCAGCAGTAAGTAGAAGCAAGAGGGAGAGTGACAAGAGATGAGATACAGATTTGCAGTAGTGAGACTGCTTTTGAGATGAGCTGCAGGGAGGAGAGAGAGTGTTTAGGAATAGGTAAAGTTCATGAGTACAAAAGTAAGGTGAGTTTAAGAGAGATGGGCTAATGAACAGTGCAGGTGGAGAGGGAGAAAGAGTAATTGAATAGTGTAGTTTGTTATAGAGACAAAGGGTAGCAAAAAGGAATATGAATATATTGAGCGTTTTTACAGAATTGGGAACCAGTTAAAGACATAAGACACAGAATTACTGTAACAAGTGCATAAGGGAACAAAAGGTATATGAAACATAATATAACAAAAGTACTGTGTATTCTATAGGGTTAAGGGAATGGAAGGATGTGCTGATTAGTGTTTGCACTTGTCATTTAAGGAGAGTGAACGTTGTGTGGGAGACTATCTATAAATGAGGAAATGAGCTTGGGGTGGGTGGGGTGAGGGGTAGGGTGGGAGGGAAGCTGTTTTCCAGAAGGCTACCTCTAGTAAGTTAGAGGGCAGTTGTTGCAGCTGAGTGGAAAAGTCTGTGTCTTTTCTCTGAGTTTGGGAGAGGATGTGTTGGAAATCAAACTAAAGGAGAGAGATATTAGGTTAATGATGGTCCAGCAAGAGTGTGTTAAAGGAGTGGGAGGGTACATTTAAGCTGGGGGTCAATCATGCAGAAACAGAAAAAAAAAAAAAAACCATCAACAAAATATTACAGAGATAAGAATGAGACTGAGGTATACCAGGGGTGAAATAAAACCATTAAACAAATATACAGATAACTGGGCAATAGCTGCTTAAACTAACTTAACATAATGGCAGACATAAAATTGATAAAATATGCAATGAGCTAGAGGTATGCAAATTATGACTAGCACAGCCTGTAATTACAGAGTCATGGTAGTATATACATTTAAATGCTAGTTAGTGTGTGTGTGTATGAATATCTGAATGTGTAGTGTGAGTGTGTGTTTGTGTGTACGTGTGTGTCTGTGAATACAGGTGTGTGTGTGTGCGTGTGAATGTAGGTATGTGTCTGTGAGCATATGCTAGTTAGTGTGTCTGTGTGTATGAATATCTGAATGTGTAGTGTGAGTGTGTGTTTGTGTGTACGTGTGTGTCTGTGAATACAGGTGTGTGTGTGCGTGTGAATGTAGGTATGTGTCTGTGAGCATATGCTAGTTAGTGTGTCTGTGTGTATGAATATCTGAATGTGTAGTGTGAGTGTGTGTTTGTGTGTATGTGTGTGTCTGTCAATACAGGTGTGTGTGCGCATGTGAATGTAGGTATGTGTCTGTGAGCATATGCTTGTTAGTGTGTCTGTGTATGAATATCTGAATGTGTAGTGTGAGTGTGTGTTTGTGTGTACGTGTGTGTCTGTGAATACAGGTGTGTGTGTGTGCGTGTGAATGTAGGTATGTGTCTGTGAGCATATGCTAGTTAGTGTGTCTGTGTGTATGAATATCTGAATGTGTAGTGTGAGTGTGTGTTTGTGTGTATGTGTGTGTCTGTGAATACAGGTGTGTGTGCGCATGTGAATGTAGGTATGTGTCTGTGAGCATATGCTTGTTAGTGTGTCTGTGTATGAATATCTGAATGTGTAGTGTGAGTGTGTGTTTGTGTGTACGTGTGTGTCTGTGAATACAGGTGTGTGTGTGCGTGTGAATGTAGGTATGTGTCTGTGAGCATATGCTAGTTAGTGTGTCTGTGTATGAATATCTGAATGTGTAGTGTGAGTGTGTGTTTGTGTGTATGTGTGTGTCTGTCAATACAGGTGTGTGTGCGCATGTGAATGTAGGTATGTGTCTGTGAGCATATGCTTGTTAGTGTGTCTGTGTATGAATATCTGAATGTGTAGTGTGAGTGTGTGTTTGTGTGTACGTGTGTGTCTGTGAATACAGGTGTGTGTGTGCGTGTGAATGTAGGTATGTGTCTGTGAGCATATGCTAGTTAGTGTGTCTGTGTGTATGAATATCTGAATGTGTAGTGTGAGTGTGTGTTTGTGTGTATGTGTGTGTCTGTCAATACAGGTGTGTGTGCGCATGTGAATGTAGGTATGTGTCTGTGAGCATATGCTAGTTAGTTTGTCTGTATATCTGAATGTGTAGTGTGAGTGTGTGTTTGTGTGTACGTGTGTGTCTGTGAATACAGGTGTGTGTGTGCGTGTAAATGTAGGTATGTGTCTGTGAGCATATGCTAGTTAGTGTGTCTGTGTGTATGAATATCTGAATGTGTAGTTTGAGTGTTTGTGAGAGAGATTTATGTTTAAATATAAAGCTTAATAAAGTTTAAAACTTGCTTCTCCCTATCCAATGAAAGACAATTTTAAAACTTAAAGGGACATTGTAATTACAAATTTACTATCATGGCTATGAAAAAGCAGCATTTCCACATGTAAAACATATTTTTTTTGCCAGAAAAAAATCCCCCTTAAGGTAAAGACTGTTTCAATTTAAACTGAATCTAAAACCGCAGTCTTTGTTTTGTACTGCTTGCTAAAGCTCATTGGATCATAAAGACAATTCCCTTCACTAGTGGATGGGGACATGGTTTTGCAAGTGTGACAAGAAAAAGTTAGTTTATTCAGGACAGTCAGTCTCAAGAGTGTATCAAAAAAGTAAATAGCTGAATACATTTTAAAATGTTCTCTTTTAGATAAAACACAAAATAAAGGTCACTATAGCGCCTATTTATAAAATGTTATATCATATCAAGTGTTTAACATTTACAATGGCAAATACAGCAATAATTAATGAGCAGTAATGCCAGGCTGCGGATGCTGCTATCTACGCTCAAAGTTTCAGGCTCACCTGAAATGTAAGTTAAGAAGCAGCGGTCAAAAGATTGCTGCTCCATATCTTCTCTGGCAACTTTTAAGTGGCGGACTGAAATCATCCCGATCTGATCCGATCGGGATGATTGACACCCGATGTTAGTGGCCGATGGGCCGCAAATGTGCAGGGGGCGGCATTAGACAAGCATGTCACAAGAAATGCTTGTGCAATGCAATGATTCGCTACAGCGGCACTTGTTAAATCTACCAGTGACGTGCGGTGATATCAGAGGCGGGTGAGGCACTGGCTAAGATATTCCCGAGAAACACGTATATATATATAACCCCGTAATATCGAAACAAACTTAAAAAAATTATAATACATTTTTTTAAACCTCACAGATTCAGTGATAGAGACAATACTGCACTAAAAACTTCAATAAAGACAGAAACGTAATATAATTACGATGAGTGATGGAACAGACACGGGTACAATTAAACTATGCATATTTATAGTTTATTGTCTTTTTCTGATTAAACTGTGAGGTTACATACTGATTCTGCATGTGGGTCCAAGCTGGGGATGATCTCTTGGTAACTATAAACACAAAGCCATGTTTTTTCTTGAAGAAACGTAATTCACTTTTCCAAGTTTTAAATGAAAAGGAAATCTAAGCACTTTTCAAAACATTCAACATCCATCTTTCACAACTTGGTTTAGAAGCCTTATAATGAGCATTTAATTATCTAGGACACAGATCATTAACTTGTGCCATATGTAAATGCAGCCATTTTTCATTAAAACAAACACAGGCAGATAAATTCAGAGTACAACAGTAAAGCTGAGCCAAAACTGACTATACAGAGCGTAAAAAAAGGGTTTGTTTTGGAAACTGAGTAGAATGGCTTGCTGCCGTACTTACACAAACATCAGTTCTTTTAAAGGTATATACCCAGCACTGTCTAAATGTTTATATTAATGCAACACAATAGTTGCATTACATTTGGCTTTACATTTCTTTGGTAAACCAACTAAGAAATAAGGACCACTTAATAAAACAAAATGTATGCTTACCTAATCAATTATTTTCTTTCAGAATGATGATAGTAGATATGGCTCCATAACATGGGATAAAATTCCCACCACTAGAAGGATACAAGAACCCACACAAGAGCTTAAAGGGACATTATACACTCATTTTTTCTTTGCATAAATGTTTTGTAGATGATCTATTTATATAGCCCATAAAGTTGTTTTTTTTAAGCAATGTATAGTTTTGCTTATTTTTAAATAACATTGCTCTGATTTTCAGACTCCTAACCAAGCCCCAAAGTTTTATGAGAATACTGTCAGCTACCTTCTCCAGCTTGCTCCTGTTTGTGTAAAGGGTCTTTTCATATGCAAAAGAAGGGGGTAGGGGGGAGTATCTTATTTGCCACTTGCAGTGGGCTTTCCAGCTACCTTTTCAACAGAGCTAAACTGATAGCTTCTTAGTAAGTTTTTAAACTGTTTTATACTGGATTTTTATATCAGTATCTGTGCATTCTATTCTTTATAGTAGTATGTATTATATGCAGTTTTATGAAAATGAGTGTATACTGTCCCTTTAAATTCCCTCTTTTCTTGGCCTCCCAGGAGAAGGTTGAAAATAGAGGTGTTACAGCTACTTGCTAAAGGATTACTGTGCGAGACCCTTTATCCCATGGTCATATAATTCACAAAGAAGACAGAAGATATTTCCAGAAAGCTAAATGATACAGGGACATAGCAATACCTGGTTATGTGAGCAGTTAACTCCTTAGGGATTTCAGCCATAACTACCCTCAAGCATCGGGATTACTGTGGGATAACAGTATTTCCTCAGATATCCTCTGCTATATTTGTCCTCACTCCAGAGCTGCAGCTGGGGAGGAAAAGGCCTTTGGATCATCTTTCTGTACTTTTACTTCAGAATCCTGCATCAAACTGTGATCCTGCCACTTGAGGGGGGTGAGTCCTCATGCAGGAGCTGCCAGGGGTCATGTAGGTGCATTTTATTAGTAAATCTTAAGGTCTAGCTATTACCTTTCCCTATAAGTACTTCACAGGTGTCAGGGGGTAAACTGGCTAGTGTAGAGGGCTTTCATTGTATCACTGTATGTCTGTAATTTCATACTCTGAATCTGTCCCAACTTAAACTATGTCAAACACTAGCGGGTCCTTCAGCTACCTCTCCATGTACATTTTTATGTCTGTTTTGCAAATCAGTTCCAGTGTACCAGGTCAATCAACTTTTTAATAGTTGTGTACCTCAATTTCTGCATGCAAATCAGCCGCATACCTCTACTTTCTTTAAGGAATTATGTCCTGTATATATTATTCAGGGAGCCACTACTGACTTTACTCCTGAGTTAAAAAATTATTTACAAAACAAAACTTTGCAACAGTGTTGTAAAGAGGACCGGGAGAGTTGAGCAGATTAAAATTACATTTTATTTCATATTAAAGTAAAAAAGTCATACAGGCACAGCAAGCAAACAGCGCTGACGCATTTCCCGCCTCACAGGCAGTTCATCAGAGCTGGGAAAAAGTGTTATCAACAGCTGTTAAATCTCAGGTAGCAGGAATATCTAACCTATCAGCATTCAGAAGTCACACTGAAGATTTAACCTCTAAGCCTCCATACCTAAGCAACAGCTAACTAGCTAACAATAACAAAGTCTTGCATACCACAAAATAAAAAAAATAAACTAATATGCAGCTATACTGGTAACGTACCGGTATCAAGGAAGGCCCCAGATTGCAGCTTTCTTTGTAAACTGTTGCTCATTGACAGAGGGTGGAAACAGAACTGCATCGCTATAAAGTTTGCAACTTGAGATGAAAAGATTACTCTGTACTGAGATGGCTGCTTCTGGGTGAGTCCTTACCTTTATTATTTGATACTTGGAAAGTATACTGGACAATATTTAATCGGTGACATCCGCTATAGTGGGACTCTGTGATTGAGTTGGTTTCACCAAATGTTCTATCGCATATTATCACTAAACTATGTACACTGTATATTCGCTGTGAAGTCTTTTTTGAATTATATTTAAAAAATAATTTACACAGGGCTATGGTAGAATATTTAGCGGCTACCCCCAAGCCAAGTAAGTTTTAATGCAAATCTGAGGATTTATATCACTTGACGTGAGCATGCCACCCCCTTCCCCTCAACCTCAAATTCCTGCCATGCGTCTGAGCTCTGACTCTGAGGACTCAAAATCATCCAGTTCAGATGGGGAAGTGTCTTCTGGTAAACAGGACCCTGTTTCTGACCCTTAATTTGACAGTGCTTTCAGATTAGGGTGGAACATATTCGCACCTTGTTGCTTGGACTATCTGCTTGGGTATTAATCACACATGTTATGAAAGAAAACATAATTTATGCTTACCTGATATATTATTTTCTTTCAAAATGATGATACCTGTTTCAATTGTTTGGCGACAGTTATAATTTGCACTTCTACATATCCTGCTTTGTCTTGGGTTCTTAGCCTTCTCCTAGTCGCAAGAATTATATACCACATGTTATGGAGCCTTGTGGACTAGCCTCATTCCAAAATAAAATAATTTATCAGGTAAGCATAAATGATGTTTTTTAAAGGGACAATAAAGGCTAAATACTTTCATGTACCTCCCTGTAATTATGGGTGCTGCCATTTTGGAACTTGTTTCACTGCAGGTATCTGAATGAGAGTTGCTGCACATGTGCAAATACATCAGAATTGGAATACAGTGAAAGCTAGGATTTCATCATGGCAATACCCATGACTAAAGGGAGGTGGGGAATATCCTCTGACTATGCTAATAAAATGTATTTAGTCTTTAATGTTTCCTTCCTAATTCATGTGGACTTTAGAATTTACAGGCACATAAAATTCCACATTAAAAAGTGAAAAGTGTAAATTTTATTAAACCCATTTTTGCAATACTGTTTCAGTAAGAACTTTTAAGATTACAACAACTTATTGCTGTTACAGAGGTAGGCCACATGCACGCACTTTCTTCTCTCACACTTACTCCAAATGCTGACCTGACAGACATCTTAGATATTGCAGGATTTCACAGGCTAGGAGATTTGAATGCAGTTTCCAATGACTGACTGGGTTCTGCCCACTTCATGCTTCGATTCTTCTCAACCCCATGACAGCCTGGCAAGTTCACAACACACCCACAGCCCCACCCCTCCTGTCACAGCTCCACCCACAGACCACTAAAGGGCAAATGCCCTCACATATCCTGGTAATCTATATTGCTATCATGCAATAGAATTATTTTGAATACCCTCCTAACCAGGCATATTGGAACGGTATCCTATGTGGCTGCTACATAGTATAAATATAGGATCGGCTCTTCTACAGACGTGCTTTATTTCATTGCTAGAGGTGTATAACATAACTGTAATATGATCACCCAAGTTAATGATTGGGCTTGACACCTGAGCTGAAAATGATGTACAGAGAAACCTTTAACTGTAATGTGATCTCGACTATGGTTGGCTGGTTCTAGAAGTAATCATTCTGATACACTGTACATTGTAGTAGAACTTGAGACTTATGTTTCAGGACTAACATGGCCGACACACAGGGCCAGCTGAAGGAACTGCACTGATAATGAGCTGCCTGGGTAAAAGAATAAAATGATGCCCCAACTCTTTACAACCTAAACGTAGCAATGCACTGCACTCTAAAGGCAGACATTGGGAATATATATACTGTATATATATAAAATATATAGGTGGCAGCAGTTTTTCCTGCCATGTACGTCTCCAGAAATATGCACGCTACCTACCTAGGCATCTTTTCAACAAAGAATACCATGAGAATAAAGAAAAATTGATAATAGAAGTAAAATTGAAACTTTTGAAAAATGATATGCTCTGTGTGAATCACAAAAGAAATATTTTGGGTTTTATTTTCCTTTAAGTGAAGCCTAGATCCCGTGGTCCCACCAGGACCCATTATAGAGCCGATCCTGCTGACACATTTATCTTGAGTGCTGTGTTTGTCTATAACTGTCTTTACATGTAGATGGTATGGTAATGAGTTTATGTGCACTCCGTATGGAGGCTCACCAGAAATCGAAGTTATGAAGCAGTGGTCTAAAGACCGCTGCTCCATAACTTGTCCGTCTGTTCTGAGGCCGCGAACAGAAATCAACCCGATCGAATACGATAGGGATGATTGACACCCCCTACTAGCGGCTGATTAGCTGCAAATCTGCAGGGGGCAGCATTGCACCAGCAGTTCATAAGAAATGCTAATACAATATTAAATGCCGACAGCGTCTGCTGTCAGCATTTAGCGATGTCGGGTGGACATCGTATGCTGTTGGCATTTATCGATGTGCAGCGGACATGATGTCTGCTCATACTATGATAAATCTACCCCACAGTCTGTTTCTTATTTAGAATTTGTGTCTTTATGAGATATTTTGGAGGAGTGTAAAATTCTCTTAAAGCCTTAACCAGCTTCAATAGTTTTAACGCTCTATTCAGTTAATTCACTAAGAAATGAAGATATGAGTATGTGTTAATGACTAGCTTTTGTCTAGGCTTGCACGATTATATCATTCTTTCATTAAAGTATATCATCTATATATTTTTCTTAGAATATATTCAAATATGCTCAGGGTTTTTTTAGAAACAAAAATTCCATATCACATTAAAGTCAGCAAGAAGTTCTTAACACACACTATCCAGGCCGCTGCAGATACGGAAGTGCCGACGTCACCGGTGAGCAGAGGTGGACTAATCCATGCAGCATGTAGGTAACAGGGGTGCTTGCTGAATGAAACTAGTCAGGGAGTTTGTGAGCCGTGTACTATTTTAATCGATGTCTGAATAAAGGTGAATATTATTTTTACTATTTTTAGCCCTTTGACTCCTTTACTTAAGTGCTGCTGTACAACCACATTCAAGATAGCAAGCAGTTCTTACTATAATGATTGATCTAATTAGAATTAAATGATATAATTTCTAGAATGTTTACCAAATATTGAGTGTCATTCCAATCTATCAAAATGTCCATGCTTAAAGGCACAGTATACAGTAAAATTGTTTTTCCCTTAACCCCTTAATGACCAAGGACGTACGCCACACGTCCTCCAAAAAAATACAGTTAATGACCGAGGACGTGTGGCGTACGTCCTTGGTCTGGAAAGCAGCTGGAAGCGATCCTGCATGCTTCCAGTTGCTTTCCGGTTATTGCAGTGATGCCTCGATATCGAGGCATCCTGCAATAACCTTTTTTAGCAATCCGGTGCAGAGAGAGCCACTCTGTGGCCCTCTCTGCACCGGACATCACCGGCTTAATCCGTTGGTGGGTGGGAACCGCTCCACTACAGAAAAAAAGTAGTATTAGAAGTTATATAAATATTGTCAATTATTTTTAAAACTACATCAGTCAGGGGGTGGGGGATTGGTCTGTGTGGGGGGGAAGCTACACTACAGAAAACGAACATAAAAATAAAAAAAAAACCCATTTCTCTTGCAAACTGGGTACTGGCAGACAGCTGCCAGTACCCAAGATGGCCCCCAATAAGGCAGAGGGGGAGGGTTAGAGAGCTGTTTTGGGGGGGATCAGGGAGGTTGGGGGCTAAGGGGGATCCTACAAAGTAGCATATGTAAATATGCTAAAAAAAAAAAAAATTAAAAAAAACCTTTTATTTTAGTACTGGCAGACTTTCTGCCAGTACTTAAGATGGCGGGGACAATTGTGGTGTGGGGGAGGGAAGGGAGTTGTTTGGGAGGGATCAGGGGGTCTGATGTGTCAGGTGGGAGGCTGATCTCTACACTAAAGCTAAAATTAACCCTGCAAGCTCCCTACAAACTACCTAATTAACCCCTTCACTGCTAGCCATAATACACGTGTGATGCGCAGCAGCACTTTGGGGCCTTCTAATTACCAAAAAGCAACGCCAAAGTCATATATGTCTGCTATTTCTGAACAAAGGGGATCCCAGAGAAGCATTTACAACCATTTGTGCCATAATTACACAAGCTGTTTGTTAATAATTTCAGTGAGAAACCTAAAATTGTGAAAAATTTAGCGTTTTTTTTAATTTGATTGCATTTGGCGGTGAAACTGTGGCATGAAATATACCAAAAAGGGCCTAGATCAATACTTGTGGTTGTCTACTACACTACACTGAAGCTAAAATTAACCCTAGAAGCTCCCTACATGCTCCCTAATTAACCCCTTCACTGCTGGGCATAATACACGTGTGGTGCGCAGTCGCATTTAGAAGCCTTCTAATTAGTAAAAAGCAAATCCAAAGCCATATATGTCTGCTATTTATGAACAAAGGGGATCCCAGAGAAGCATTTACAACCTTTTATGCTATAATTGCATAAGTTGTTTGTAAATAATTTCAGTGAGAAACCTAAAGTTTTTGAAAAAAATTGTGAAAAAGTGAACAATTTTTTGTATTTGATCGCATTTGGCGGTGAAATGGTGGCATGAAATATACCAAAATTGGCCTAGATCAATACTTTGGGATGTCTTCTAAAAAAAAATATATACATGTCAAGGGATATTCAGAGATTCCTGAAAGATATCAGTGTCCCAATGTAACTAGCGCTAATTTTGAAAAAAAGTGGTTTGGAAATAGCAAAGTGCTACTTGTATTTATGGCCCTATAACTTGCAAAAAAAGCAAAGAACATGTAAACATTGGGTATTTCTAAACTCAGGACAAAATTTAGAAACTATTTAGCATATGTTTTTTTTGGTGGTTGTAGATGTGTAACAGATTTTGGGGGTCAAAGTTAGAAAAAGTGTGTTTTTTTCAATTATTTCCTCATATTTTATAATTTTTTTTATAGTAAATTATAAGATATGATGAAAATAATAGTATATTTTGAAAGTCCATTTAATGGCGAGAAAAACGGTATATAATATGTGTGGGTACATTAAATAAGTAAGGGGAAAATTACAGCTAAACACAAACACCGCAGAAATGTAAAAATAGCCTTGGTCCCAAACGGACAGAAAATGGAAAAGTGCTGTGGTCCTTAAGGGGTTAAAGGGATCTTCCGGTCAAAATTTAAATGCACATAGATGAATTACATCTTTGAATAGAAACATAATTGCAATATACATGCATTGGCAAAAATGCTTCTAGTAAAAGCTACCACTGTTTTTGTGTTAACATTTTTCTCTGCACATGCATGTGAAGCATAGTTAGATTTTCTCAGTGCACCAGCATTTTAAGTACTGCAGCTGTTCTGAGGGCTAGTGGGGCTTGTATCATGTCAGCAATTAACAATTTAAGTAATTACCAGATGATATAAGCACCTTAGGCCCTCTGAGCAAGTGCTGTGTTTAAAATGCTGGTGCACAATGAATACTTAAATACACATTTAAAACAGCTATATCTTTTATTAGAAGCATTTTTGCCAATGCATGTACATTACAAAAATGCTTCTATTCAAAACGGAAATGCATCCATGTAGATTCCAGTTTTGGCTGGAATGTCCCTTTAATGTATTTACAATGAGTCTGACTTGTTATGCCAGCTGCAAAGTATAAAATGTATGAGAAATTGCATTTTACAGGTTTATTTGTGCACATGAAATCACTGGTTTAGTGGTTTGAAACCACAACCTATTAAGGGCTAGATTCCGAGTGTCCCGATAACTGTTGTGCGCTAGCAATATCAAATTTAATTAAAGGGACAGTAAACCTTAAAAATAATGTTATATAATTCTGCACATAGTGCAGAATTATATAACATTATTTAGGTGCTATAGCCATAAACGCCTTTTTTACCTTTTTAATTTGCTAAAAATATGGCGCTTTTACAGACCCGCTCTCTGCTCTCTGCTGAGCGGGTCTGTTATTTTTAGTCAGCGCATCGGGCCAGATGTATAGTCACTAAGACTAAGTGCAGCTCGCTCCTATACAGCTGGCCCGATGCGCTGACTAAAAATAACAGACCCGCTCAGCAGAGAGCAGAGAGCGGGTCTGTAAAAGCGCCATATTTTTAGCAAATTGAAAGGTAAAAAAGGCGTTTATGGCTATAGCACCTAAATAATGTTATATAATTCTGCACTATGTGCAGAATTATATAACATTATTTTTAAGGTTTACTGTCCCTTTAATTAGTTGAAAGTAAACGCGTGCACTTGAGCACAATTGAATTTAACGTGCTTCGCAACTTTAGAGCTCTGGTTAACTGATATGCTAGAATAAAAAGTTGCACAAAACACATAAAAATACATTTAAAAGTACAGTTACACTCATAATAATACCATCTAATTCAATTTATTGGGAAAAAAAGTTATAAGGGCTCTTAGATATGAGGTCTCTGGTGTTAGAAAAAAAAACGACTTTAACGTAGAGATACATACATATACATGTATAAATGTAATGTAGGTGGTGGCAGGCTCCGGGTGCGGCGGTTTAGGGGTTAAACAATTAATTTATTTGCGACGGGGTCCGGGATTGGCAGGATAGGGGTTAATAACTTTATGTAGGTGGTGGCGGTATAGGGGGCAGCAGACTAGGGGTTAATAAGTATAATGTAGGTGGCGGAGGGGTCCAGGAGCGGCGATTTAGGGGTTAATATATTTATTATAGTTGCGGCGGTGTCCAGGAGGGGCGGTTTAGGGGTTAATAAGTATAAAGTAGGTGGCGGCGGTGTAGGGGGGGCAGATTAGGGGTGTTTAGACTCGGGGTACGTGTCAGGGTGTTAAGTGCAGACACTTCCCATAAGAATCAATGGGATATCAGGCAGCAGCGAACATGAGCTCTCGCTGCTGTCAGACTCCCATTGATTCCTATGGGATCCGCCGCCTCCAGTGCAGCGGATTAAAAACCAGGTACACTGGCCCGGAATAGTGGTGAGCGTACCTGGTAGGTATTTGATAACTACCAAAAGTAGTCAGATTGTGCCGAACTTGCGTTCGGAACATCTGGAGTGATGCAACCATCGATCTGTGTCGGACTGAGTCCGGCGGATCGTATGTTACGTCACTGAATTCTACTTTTGCCGGGCTGTAGGGCTTGATAACTACAGCGAATCAGCCTCGCCACAAATACGCTGTGGAATTCCAGCGTATTTGCGGTTGACGGCTTGATAACTAGAGGCCAATGACTTAAGCACAATTGAAGTTAAAGAACGTCAGGTTAGCGTAAATGCAGAGCTCTGGTTAACTGTTTTGCAAAACAAAAAAGTCTCACAAAACACATCAAAAATACATTGCAGAGTACAGTTGCACTCATAATAACACCATCTGATAAAAAATATTCAAAAAAATATTGCACAAAAAAAGTTTTATAAGGGCTCAAAGATATGAGGTCACAGGTGTTAGGAAAAAAATACAGGCAAAGGGCTTTAACATTGAGATACATACATACACATGTCTAAATATGTATATGTTTATGTGTATATATATATATATATATATATATATATATATATCAGGGGTCGACAAATCGGTTTCAAATGTAGGAGCCAGTAAGAATATTTATGAGCCAGACATACTTTTATGAGCCAGACAGTGGTAAAAAGTTAGGAGTCAGCAGTAACATTCTAGGAGCCAGTGGCTCCCTGGCTCCTGGATTTGTAAAGCCCTGATATGTGTGTGTGTGTGTGTGTATATATATATATACCCATTTGATCCCTATAATTGTTTTGTTGTACTCCCCCTTTGTTTATAGCGCTGCTGAATCTGTTGGCGCTCTACAAATAACAGATAATAATAATATATGTATGTATTTATATGTGTATATGTGTATTTACAGACATTTATACACATATATACATATGTGTACAAATATAGACCTATATATAAGTTCATTGGAGCTCTTTGCTAACAAGTTGATAAAAACATTACATTAATGTTATATCACATATTACCATCTTCCAGCTTACTAATACACAACTACAGTTACACATTTATAATTGCTTTTCCTTGATGACAGCAAACTGTCTGTAGAAAGAAACACTGCTAAGGAACAAGAGCAAAAAACAAAAACAGTCAATGTCACATTTCTTTCAAAGTTTTTGCTGTGTAATTTTTCATTTTAATTATAATATTAACTGCAATGATTACAAGAGATAAAAAAGAAAATAATCGTATAATGTTTAGCTTTTATTTGAATGTTCCTTCTAATCAAAGTGCAAGAACGTTATTAGGTCAAGTAACAGGGCATACGCATAAACTGTAAAGATATCATGTTTCATCCAAAAGAGTTTAAATATGGCTTATTCAATTAGACCAAGGTTTTGTTTACCATTATTGTTGAGTGAACCCTGGCAAACATTATCTAGGCTTGGACCTTCTTTCATATCTGTTTCCCATACTAAAAATAACCATAGAAATGTGGGAGTTTTACAACATTCTAACTTCAGAATGTTTTCATTTAAAGCCAGGTGTCCAAAACGCCTGGTTTAAACATCAACCTCAGTTATTTAAAATAATACTACATTTCAAGATACATTCTAATTCCTTTCTTCTTTATCCCCAGCTTCTTAATCTCTGTTTTTATATAGATTTTAAAAATAAATAGTTTTATAATTTGTCTCTTCAGTGAGGGGTCGTCTGTCTACTATTGTGCCTTACAGAGAATATATTTTTTAGATAGTGGCGCTGGTCTGCAGGGGCTTCGGTTGAACTTGTTATCCTCTTCCCAATGCTGTAGCTGAGAATTCACAATAGTGAAGCATGTAAAAAAGATTTGTACAAAGAGGAAAACTCACACTGACTAGGTGCCAAATTCAGTAGGTTTATCCAAGTTCACAGGTATAAAAACAATGATTAAAAACTAATTTGCAGGATTAAAAGCTCTATAACAAATTCAAATATCTCAATGTGTTTCAGTGATACATTTGTCTTTCTCAAGAGCAAATAAAACAAATTCACAAAAGAGCTCTTGAATTTGTTACGGAGCTTTTAATCCTGCAACAAAGCTTTTGTTTATTGTTTTTATAGCTGTTAATTTGGAATAAATCTACTGAATTCAACATCTACTCCCTGTGAGTATTTTTGTTACATGCTTCACCATTTTGAATTATCATCTAATCCATTAGGAAGATGATAAAAAGTTAAATGGAAACCCCTGCAGACCAGCACCACCGTCTACAAAGTATCTGCATTCTACGGTCCTTGGAGACACTTGGGAAGGCATCGGTTGCATTTAGAGGGGAGTTTTGTTCTTTCAACATAATTTTTTATCTGCAATTTAGTATTTGATTTCAGAATTTGTTTTTGTCATTTGTATTTTTATATCTCCTTACAGAGATGAGCATGAGAACTCTCATTTGGAAGAGATGATTTCTCTCTTCTGAATAAGGACTCGTATGCACTTATGATTGGTAGCTAAATAATTTAAGTGTAGGGGAGTGCTGGGTCATATACTACATCCCTTATATTTATTGTAGCATCCCAGCCCTCAAACATACAAGTGGCCTTACCAGTGGCCTTGAGATTCCGTCTTTAACATGCCCCGTGTTCTGCAGAGCATTCTGACTTCTTCATTCCAGGACTGCTTCAAAAGCCAAACAATTGTGATCAAAAACAGCAGCAACCTGACTCATCAGAGCAGCAGGGGGTGCCAGGTTGGCATGAAATGGAGGGTGGGAAGGCTAATTACCATAGAGGATAAGAAAAAAGGCCAAGAACAAGTTAAGAAGGAGGGAAAAGATGACATAGGAGTTTTTTATTGTCAAAAATAAGTTAAAGCACCCGCTGTGAAATCAGAGTTATGTAATATGTTTTGTTGGATATCCTACTCTTACTTATTAATGTGATATCATAACATAAAACATTGCTGTAGTTTGCCACGTACACTACGAAGACACAAAGATAATATTGTCAAATGACTAATATATATATATATATATTGTGACAGGGTGAGAGTGTATATTAACAGGAGATTGGAAATGTCACTTTTTCCCCTCTAACAAAGTGTTAATTTGTTAGCAGCTCACCACAGCTGATTCTGGTTAAATAATTTGGATCCTTTATAAGCAGTTCTGTAGAGGAAATCAGTGTCTCATTGTGCCGGCTACTCCAGGGAGGGAGGAACTGAGACCTTGCTGTATGTCTTAATTTATAGCTGACAGAAACAAGAGACTGGTGAGCAAACATTGTTCTATTGGCTTATTTTGATTTGTTTTGTTAACTGGGACCAGCTTAGCTGCCCAGTAAAGATTAGTAAGGCAATATTGCATGTATAGTTAGGGGCCTATCTATCAAGCTCCGAAAGGAGCTTGACGGCCCGTGTTTCTGGCGAGTCTTCAGACTCGCCAGAAACAGCAGTTATGAGGCAGCGATCACAAAGACCGCTGCTTCATAACCTGTCCGCCTGCTCTGAGCAAGCAGACAGACATCGCCGGAAATCAACCCGATCGAGTACGATCAGGTTGATTGACACCTCCCTGCTGGCGGCCCATTGGCCGTGAGTCTGCAGGGGGTGGCGTTGCACCAGCAGCTCTTGTGAGCTGCTGGCGAAATGCTGAATATGGAGACCGTATTGCTCTCCGTATTCAGCGAGGTCTGGCGGACCTGATCCGCACTGTCAGATCAGGTCCCCCAGACTTTGATAAATAGGGGCCAGTGTCTCCTAAAAAGGAGTAATATTTTGTTTGTTTTATGTTTGATTTAAAGGGGAAGTACACCCCATGTTTAAAACTGCAGATAAAAAGAAAACAGCCTAAACAACTATATTTTGTGCTGAAGGGACTATTCCTGCAAGGGCTTTGCCACAGTGGTGTCAGAAGTAGGATTGTTAGTGCCTGCTTTACTAATCTGGAAGCCTTAAAGGTACAGACCCACATAAATATGGAGGATGTTTTACAGGCCCTGTTGCAGGCTGCGTCTATACAACAAGAAACTAATTGTCAGACTGCAGCATCAGTTGCAGCTCAGCAAAAGTGTAACAGACTTTTAACTTTACAAATTGGGACCCTGGCTGACCCAAAAACAGGATTATGCCACGCTTTATGATGTTGTGCAGTGTATTACTGCTCTGGGAGCACCTACGCAAGCAGAAGGTGTGAATAGGATACGGGCAAGCGGCTGCTTACAGAAATGACGTCAGAGGATGATGTGGAGGCATATTTAGTGGCATTTGAACACACACCTACCCGGGAAGCCTGGCCACAAGAACAATGGGCAGGAATCATTGCTCCTTTTCTCCTGGGTGAAGCCCAAAAGGCTTATTATGACTTGGAAGAAGAAGCTGCTAGAGACTATAAACGGCTAAAAGCTGAAATTCTCGCCAGAATGGGTGTAACATGTACAGTGAGAGCTCAGCATTTCTATAACTGGCATTTCAACATGGGGAAAGCTCCCAGGTCCCAGATGTTTGACTTAATACATCTGGGATGAAAATGGTTAACACCAGAGGCCCAAAGTCCTACACAAATTGTTGAAACCCCACTACATATAATTCTATGGTGGCTCAAGTGGAAAGATACCTTGCTGCCAGGGATCTTGAGAAAGCCTGTCCTGAGCCATCTAAATTTGTTTCAGAATCTGTGAGACAACAAAAGACTTTTAGGACCCAGAGGCCAGGAAACAGAAAGGGCGAGACTGAAGCTGAACCAGCAGATCGTTATCAGATAAACCATACTTTGCCAAGAGTGGATCGTTTGGGGAGGAACCCTGTAACCTGCTTTGAGTGTGGTGCCAAAGGACATGTCAGGGCAGGATGCCAAACCTACCAGAACTAATGCAATGTGCCCTAGGAGAAGAACCATTGGACTTTTGTGGACTTATTTGCCTAGCAGGCATAGGAGAAAGCATGCACACCTTCCGGGTGTCAGTATCCTTTAATCAAAGAGATACAGAGGCTTTGGTGGACTCTGGCAGTGTCTTAACTCTAGTGTCAGGAGATTTAGTGGAACAATCACAGTTTAAAAAAAAAAAAGACAATATGGGTACTGTGTATTCATTGGTACACTGTTACTTATCCTACTGCTGTTATAAGTGTCTCTGTACTTGGGAAATTAATACAAATAACTGCTGTAGTGGTACCTAGGCTGCCTTATCCCTTGGTTATAGGAAGAAACTTTCCCTAATACAGTCTCAAGTTACTGCTAAACAAGGAGAGTCAGAGGTTGAAGCAGGGGATATGAGTCTACATGAAGTTTTCCCTTCTATTCACCCTGATTTGTATGCATCCAGTCCCAAAAGGACTAAAACTAGAAAAGAGCGCAGGAAGAGTAAATACAGATTTAATAAAGCCCTTAATGAAGTTTTGTTAAATGAGCAGGGAACACGTAGTAAGAAAGGTGTTGTTACTCATTGCACAGAATCTGAAGTAGATCAGGGAAGTGAAATTACTGAAAATGTTCCCTGTGAACTAGACATTATTAGCAGTAGCTTTGGGCGAGAACAAGTTAATGATCCCTTGCTACACAATGCAAGGAGCAGGGTAGTAGAGGCAAATGGAGCACCTGTAGAAGGTCAAACAAAAAGTGTATACCCCTATTTTACGGTTAAAAATTACCTTCTGTACCGAGTAATATCAGAGGAAGGTCAAGAGATAGAACAGCTAGTTGTGCCTTCCTCTTATACTAGGAAGGTGTTAGATTTTGCCCATTCACACCTTTTGGGTGGACATCTGGGGGTAGAGAAAACTCAGGAAAGGGTCCTGAGGAGGTTCTTTTGGCCAGGGGTTTACAAAGAAATAAATAGATATTGTGCTTCCTGCCCAGAGTGCCAACTGTCATCCTCAAAACCCAAGTAAAGGGCTTCACTTATACCCCTCCCAATTATTGATGTACCATTTGATAGGATTGGGGTGGTCACCAATACATTCTTGTTATTGTTGATTATGCAACTCGATACCCTGAGGCCATTCCGCTACGTAAGGCTAATGCTACAAATATAGCAAAAGAATTGGTGCAAGTATTTTCACAGGTTGGGATCCCAAAGGAAATTTTAACTGACCAAGGTACTCCTTTTGCTTCCCGTCTCATTAAAGAGTTATGCCAATTATTCAAAATACAGGCTTTGAAAACTACTTCCTTACTTATTGTTTGCAGTCCATGAAATTCCCCAGAGCTCAACTGTTTTTTCTCCTTTTAACTTTTGTATGGTTAACCTGAGAGGTATGTTGGACATACTAAAGGAAACTTGTGAGGAACAGGGAGTATCAGGTACTAATGTGATGCAGCATATAGAGAAAATGCAGGAACGAATTTATCATGTTTTTCCCCTGGTTCACCAATACATGGGAAAAGCTCAGGATGATCAAAAATTTTATTATGATAAGAGTGCTACTGTAAGGCAAATTAAACAGGGTGACAGGGTAATGGTTTTGGTTCCTACAGCTGAGAGTAAGCTTTTGGCTCGTTGGCAGGGACCTTATGAAATTATAGAAAAGGTAAGCCCTGTGAATTATAAAGTTAGTCAGCCTGACTGTCGTAGGAAAGAACAAATATTCCACATAAATCTTCTTAAGCCATGGAGGGATAGAGAAGCATTACTAGCCCAGTTAGATAATACTGGGGCTGAGCCTCAAGTCTCAGAACAAGTAGTAATTATTCTCTTGCCTATGCCAGGCAGAACACAAGAAATTGCCCATGATATTATTACTGAGCCTGGAGTAACCCTTAAATTAAAACCATACAGGATTCCTGATGCAAAATGGAAGGCTGTATGAGCAGAGGTTAGGAAAATGCTTGAATTCGATGTGATAGAAGAATCGCATAGTAGTTGGTCTAGCCCAATTGTTTTGGAACCTGGAACCGGATGGTTCTATCCGATTTTATAATGATTTTAGGAAATTAAATCAAGTGTCAAAGTTTGATGTCTACCCAATGCCACGGGTTGATGAACTGGTATAGAGGCTAGCTAAGGCCAGATTTCTTTTCTACATTGGATTTAACAAAAGGGTATTGGCAGATACCCCTCACTAAGCATGCCCGAGAGAAAATTGTTTTTGTAACCCCAGATTGTTATTTCAATATAAGGGGATGCCCTTTGGTCTCCATGGAGATCCAGCCACTTTTCAGAGGTTCATGGATAAATTATTAAGACCACATGCGCACTATGCCGCTGCCTACTTGGATGATGTCATAATCCATAGGACAGACTGGGACTCTCATTTGCAGAAACTTGAGGCAATGGTAGGCACCCTTATGAAAGCTGGATTAACTGCCAAACCCTCCAAATGTTTTCTTGGATTGGCAGAGGCTAAGTATCTAGGTTACGTAGTGGGAAGGGGGTTAGTGAAACCCCAATTGAACAAGGTAGGAGCTATACAGAATTGGCCCAGGCCCCTTAGGAAGAAGCAGGTTAGAGCCTTCTTGGGAATTGTCGGCTACTACCGCAGGTTCATACCCCATTTTGCGACCAGAGCTGCTCCTCTCACAGACCTCATTAAAGCCAGAAGTCCAGACACAGTAAGTTGGGACAGAAAAGCAGAGGAGGCCTATATAGACCTTTGTTCAAAATTGTGTGAGCAGAGGTTAGGTTAGTGGCACCTCACTTTGATTAAAGAGTTTTTCTTACAGACAGATGCCTCTGAGGTCGGTTTGGGTGCTGTACTGTCACAGTACATAGGCGAGGAAGAACATCCAGTGCTATATCTAAGCAGGAAATTGTTGCCTTGAGAATAGCGCTATGCTGTTATAGAAAAAGTGTGCTTAGCTATTAAGTGGGCTTTCGAGACTCTAAAGTACTATTTACTGGGAAGGTGCTTCACCCTTGTCACTGACCATGCTCCATTAAAATGGATGCACACCAACAAAGATAGAAACTCACGAGTCACTAGATGGTTTTTGTCCTTGCAACCATTTACTTTTGTAAAGAAGCACAGAGCTGGTTTGCTCCATGGTAACGCTGATGCACTGTCTCATGTGCATGGGCTTCTTGCAGCAGTTGCTTCACACACTGGTGTTGCACTGGGGAGGGGGATGTGTGATGGGGTGAGAGAAGGAATGTATATTAACAGGAGATTGGAAAGGTCAATTTTTCCCCTCTAACAAAGTGTTAATTTGTTAGTAGCTCACCACAGCTGATTCTGGTTAAATCATTTGGATCCTTTATAAGCAGTTCTATAGAAGAAATCAGTGTCTCATTGTGCAGGCTAATCCAGAGGGGAAGGAACTGAGACCTTGCTGTATGTCTGAATTTATTGCTGGCAGAAACAAGAGACTGGTGAGCAAACATTGTTCTATTCTGCTTAATTTGATTTGTTTTGTTAACTGGGACTTTTTTCAACCTTAATTCCAATTGGCTGATAGAATTCTATCAGCCAATCGGAATCTAAGGGACGCCATCTTGGATGACTTCACTTAAAGGAACCTTCATTCGTCGGCAGTCATCGGAAGAAGAGGATGCTCCACGACGGATATCTTAAAGATGGACCCGCTCCTCGCCGGATGGATGAAGATAGAAGATGCCCGTCTGGAGGACCACTTCTCCCGGCTTCGTTGAGGACTTCTTGTCGCTTCGTTGAGGACTTCTCCCGGCTTTGTTGACGATGGATGTCGAATCTTCAAAACTGTAAGTGGATCTTCGGGGTTTAGTGTTAGGTTTTTTTAAGGGTTTATTGGGTGGGTTTTAGTTTTAGATTAGGGTTTGGGCAGCAATAGAGCTAAATGCCCTTTTAAGGGCAATGTCCATCCAAATGCCCTTTTCAGGGCAATGGGGAGCTTAGTTTTTTAGTTAGGGTTTTATTTGCGGGGCTGGTTGTGTGGGTGGTGGGTTTTACTGTTGGGGGGTTGTTTGTATTTTTTTTTACAGGTAAAAGAGCTGATTTCTTTGGGGCAATGCCCCGCAAAAGATCCTTTTAAGGGCTATTGGTAGTTTATGCTAGGGGGGTTTTATTTTGGGGGGCTTTTTTATTTTGATAGGGCTATTAAATTAGGTGTAATTAGTTTAAATATCTTGTCATTTGTTTTTTATTTTGTGTAATTTAAATAAAACCTAAGCTAGATACAAACTATTAGTTATATTGTAGCTAGCTTAGGGTTTATTTTACAGGTAATTATTTAGTATTAAATAGGAATTATTTAGTTATTAATAGTAGGTTTTCTTTAGATTTCTTTTAATTATATTTAAGTTAGGGGGTGTTAGGGTTAGGGTTAGACTTAGGTTTAGGGGTTAATAAATTTAGTATAGTGGCTGCGAGGTTGGGGGCGGCAGATTAGGGGTTAATAACTGTAAAGTAGGTTGCAGCGATGTTAGGGACGGCAGATTAGGGGTTCATCATATTTAACTAGTGTTTGCGAGGCGGGATTGCGCCAGTTTAGGGGTTAATAACTTTAGTATAGTGGCGGCGACATTGGGGGCGGCGGATTAGGGGTTAATAAAAGAAGATAGGTGGTGGCGATGTTAGGGACGGCAAATTAGGGGTTAATAATATGTAACTAGTGTTTGCGATGCGGGAGTGCATCGGTTTAGGGGTTAATATGTTTATTCTAGTGGCGGCGATGTCTGGAGCGGCAGATTAGGGGTTAATAATTTTATTTTAGTGTTTGCGATGCGGGAGGGCCTCTGTTTAGGGGTTAATAGGTAGTTTATGGGTGTTAGTGTACTTTTTAGCACTTTAGTTATGAGTTTTATGCTATAGTGTAAAACTCATAACTACTGACTTTAGAATGCGTTACTAATCTTGCAGGATAGGCTGTACCGCTCACTTTTTGGCCTAAAAAAAAAAGCTTGTAAGTTAATTTGCGGTACAGCCAAAAAAGTGTGCGGGACAGCTGTACCTACAAGACTCGTAATAGCAGTGATAGTGAAAAAGCGGCGTTATGAACCTTAACGCTGCTTTTTTACTTGCAAAACTCGTAATCTAGCCGTTCGTTTGTTAAAATAAAATCAACAACATATAGTTTTTTGTGGATAGCTCATTGATAAACCCTGAAACTGATGTGTATGCAATGAGTGATAAGAAGTAAAAACAGCTTTAGCACAGGAATTGTGGAATGGCAGACCACTAAAACAGTTAAAACTCAGAAAATTATAAAAAATAAATAATATTTGGAGGAAAATTATAAAGTGTAATGTTTTATGCAAATCAGGTTATCCGAGTTACAATTAACTAGGAACAAACATTAATCAACATAAGTAGACGTACAGAGATAAATGTGACAAGCAGAGAAGTGAGTTTGACATTTCTAGTCCTTAAATAACCTAACTAGGTTATTCTAGGTTCAGAGAAGGTGTTAAAATTACCACTTGTTCAAAAACAAATATATTTTATCTGTTTTAAGTACTGAAGATATAACTTCATTTTAAACAAGCTTTATTAAATAGTTCCAGATAGTTACATAAAACAAAATGTTAGATATCATATGCAAGAGGATCTGGCTTATGTAACATAACAGACTTTATATATATTTGTTTTTTCAGGAACGTGTTGAGCAACAGTTCTGAATGCTTCAAAGTACTTGACACCTTAATCAAAAATGTCTTAACTTACTTAAATTTTATGAATAAAATCCAAAAATGGAATAAAATCAGAACTAGAAAGTAGAAAACAAATGGTAACGTTAAATTAAGCACAATGAGGCCTATGTATCAAAGGTCTTGCGGACCTGATCCGACAGTGCGGATCAAGTCCGCAAGACCTCGCTGAATGCGGAGAGCAATATGCTCTCCGTATTCAGCATTGCACCAGCACCTCAGAAGAGCTCCATAAGCCGCCCCCTGCAGACTCGTGGCCAATCGGCCGCCAGCAGGGAGGTGTCAATCAGCCTGATCATACTCGATCGAGTTGAATTGTGGCGATTCCTGTCCACCTGCTCAGAGCAGGCGGACAGGGTTATGGAGCAGCGGTCTTTAGACTCGCCAGAAACACGGGCCCACAAGCTCCATACAGAGCTTGATAAATGGGCCTCTATCGGGCCTATTTATTATAGTACGAGTGGACATGATCCGATATAGCGGATCATGTCCGCTGCACATCGATAAATGCAGACAGCATACGCTGTCGGCATTTATCATTGTACTAGCAGCTCTTGTGAACTGCTTGTGCAATACCGCCCCCTGCGGATTTGCGGCCGCTAGCAGGGGGTGTCAATCAACCCGATCATATTCGATTTGGTTGATTTCTGTCGATTTCTGCCCGCCGCCTCAGAGCAGGCGGACAAGTTATGGAGCAGCGGTCTTTAGACCGCTGCTTCATAACTTCTGTTTCCGGCGAGCCGAAACACAGGCATCAAGCTCCATACAGAGCTTGATAAATATGGCCCAATGTTTAAAGCTTACAAAAATGATAGGTAAATACATAGAAGTTATATGACCTGGTTTTCACTCCTTCCAATAAGGTTTAGAGAAGTGAAGAATATTTATGTTATTTTGTATTGTTTAGTTTTCATGATAACTTGTAATAAATAAATAAATGTAAAAAACAACAACACGTTATTTAACCCTTTCGTGACAGTGTAAAAGTGTCTACATCGGAACACCTGTTCCGATGTAGACAAATTGAAACTACGCGATCGTGCATACGATCGCGAGATTTCAATTATTGGATCGCATCTGGGGGGCGTCCCTACAACCCTAGGAACGCCCTCCAGACCGCGATCAAGTCCTTGAAGCGCAGAAGGCTTCAGGACAGCCGTTTGATATGACGTTCTATTCCGTCATAACGGCTTTAAAGCCCAGTGTAAATATGACGGAATAGAACGGCATAACGGCGTTAAAAGGTTAAAAAGACATGAAAGTCAAAATTAAACTTTCACAATACAGACAAGGGCCCCTATTTATCAAAGTCTGGCGGACCTGATCCGACAGTGCGGATCAGGTCCACCAGACCTCGCTGAATACGTGTAATGTATGTATGAGAACTTGATAAATTCAGTATGCAAAGAACCTGAATATCTTAAATTATATTTGTAGCACAGTTTCAATTGAAAACACATACACTCTTATGTTCACAAAATAAAACAATGTGCCTTAATATATGATAGAAAGAAATAATGCAAATCCAAGATCTGAATCAGAATGTGCAGCTTAAAGCACTATCACTAGGTTCAGAATGAGGCAGACATTAGTAATGCATAAGTGCAGGAATTACAGTGAAACTTTCCAGTTAAGATAACAGCACAAAAGGACAATATCATAAAGCAGTTTGAATGACGTTTGAAACTAATGTAATCGTAACAACAAACATGAGGATGCATTAATTTTAGGAGAGATGAGTACCTTATCACGGCTTGGGATTATAGTTTCAGGAGGGTAGAACTGCCTCAGTTTTCATACAGAGCAGGAAGGTGTCTGAATCCCCGTAGAGAGGCTGTCGTGCTGTGTGACGTCAGCGCAGCTTCAGAGAAGCCGGTCGTTGCCAAGTAAAGGTAAGGGCAAGTGTCTGGCGAAATAGTCAAAGCATAACTTGCAATATAAATGAAAATAAGAAGGAACTGACTTACATGAGAGGCGGTTGTCAAAGTAGCTGACAGGAATATTACTATCCGAAAAGTTCTTACAGCTTTGTGCAGAGGATTCCGGAAATTTCAGACTGCTTTGTGCAGAGGATTCCGATAATTTCAGACTGCTTTGTGCAGAGGAGAAGGTGTTCGTCAGAGTCTCAGTCTTCCTTGTCAGCGGAAAAGATTGCTGAAGGTAGGTTAGAAATCCTTAGCTGCGGTCCGCTGATACACAGCAAGCAATCTGTAGAACTAGGAAGGCAGAGGGTTAGATACACAAAATTCACATAGGATATGCAGGCTCAGTGTTAATCCATGGGTGGATAACAAAATACTAAGCAAGGAGTGCTTAGTGGACAGGTGTTTTAAGGAAGAAGCAAGATTGTGATTGGAGGAGAAAAATTAAAGGTACATTATACCCTAAAAACCCTGACATGACTCCCCCCTCAAACAAGCTGATCCTCAGCTTGAAGCCTGGGTCGATCCGGAAACCTTCTGTGGAATTGGGATACCAGGCGAGAAGCATTAACATTTGACGCAGGTTCCCAAGTATCATCCTCGTCTGAATATCCTTTCCACCTGATCAAGTATTGTAAGACTCCTCTTGAAAATCTGGAATCAATTATCTCCTACACTTCATACACATCTGAATCCTGCGTGGTTGCTATTGGTGGTAGTTGCGGGGTTAAAGTCCTTGTGGGAGTGTATGGTTTGAGAAGTGAGACGTGAAAAGTCGAGTGGACTTTCATAGAAGGAGGTAATTCCAAAGATACTGCGTTCCTATTGATCACTTTGACTATGGTAAATGGTCCACAGAACTTTTGAGTCATTTTTCTACTAGGGAGTTGTAACTTCAAGTTCTTAGTTGACAACCAAACTTGATCTCCGATTTGATATTTTGGTGGCTCTCTATGTCGTAAGTCATAATAGTATTTTTGATTGTTCTGATCTTTTGTGATGTTTTCTTTAATAAAACGGAAGTTGTCCAGTAGTGCATTGTTGAGTTCGTCAACCAAAGGAGAAGCTGGTGGAGCTGCGCTAATTGAGGTGATGGTTGGATGGTATCCATAGTTAGCATAAAATGGAGATAGTTTTGTGGATGAATTGGTTAAATTGTTGTAAGAAAATTCCGCAAATGGCAGGTATTTTATCCAGTTTTCCTGCTGGTAAGAACAGAAGCAACGAAGGTACTCATCTAACCATTGGTTAATTCGTTCAACTTGTCCATTAGCCTGGGGGTGAAACGCTGTAGTAAATTGATGGGTTATATTGAGAGATAGGCAGAGACTTTTCCAAAATCTGGATGTGAACTGAGATCCACGATCTGAAATTAGTGTCATCGGTACTCCGTGTAAGCGAATCACATGTTGTATGAAAAGGGTGGCTGTTTCTGCTGAAGTAGGAAGTTTATGAAAAGGGATGAAATGTGCCATTTTGGTGAAACTATCTACGACTACCATTATTGTAGTGTGATTGAGTGACGGGGGTAGCTCTACTATGAAATCGACACCAATTTGCTTCCATGGTCTATCAGAGGCAAGAATCGATAGAAGAAGTCCGTAGGGTGCCTTACGTTCTGTTTTACATGTTTGGCATGTGGCACAACCTTTTATGTAATTAGCTACAGTTTCCCTTATTTCTGGCCACCAGTAAGTCCTGGTTATAAGGTCCACAGTGCGGGATTCTCCTGGGTGACCTGCTAAGGGTGAGTCATGATGTTGTTTGAGTATGTGACTTCTCATATCGTCTGGTACATAAATCTTATCTTTATGGTAGTATAAACCATCCTTCTTGTCCAAGGACATCTTGGAATCAGTTGGTGGTGTGATTGATGACTTCCTAATATCTGCAAGGAGGTCAGTAGTAAGTCCAATGAACCGTTCAGTGGGAATGATGGAAGTGGGAATATCTTGTGGGTAAGATACTGATGTCTGTCGAGATAAAGCGTCTGCTTTTCCATTTCTGTTTGCTGGCCGGTACAAAATCTGAAAATCAAATCTAGCAAAGTATAAACTCCACCTTACCTGTCTAGCTGATAGAGTTTTGTTGTTTTGGAGGTACTGAAGATTTTTGTGGTCTGTGTAAATTATGAAGGGCTTTTTTGCTCCCTCAAGTAAATGTCTCCAAAATTCCAGAGATTTGCGAATGGCGAGTAATTCCTTATCTCCGATTGCGTAATTTCTTTCAGCTGAAGTCATACACTTAGAGAAGAAAGAGATGGGATGTAAAGGTTCCTTAGATGATTTCTGTTGAGATAGGACTGCACCAATTGCAAAGTCAGAGGAGTCTACCTCTAAAACGTATTGTAGGTCCACATTAGGAAAAATGAGTATGGGTGCCTCGGTAAAAGCCTGTTTAAGAAATTTGAATACTCTTGAATGAGTGTTGTTCCAATGGAACGATTGTGTAGATCCAGTGAGTTGTGTGAGAGGTCTTACGATTGATGAGAAATTCTTTATAAATTTTCTATAGTAATTAGTGAAACCCAAAAACCTTTGTAGTGATTTTTTGTCTGTAGGTTGTGGCCAATTTTTTACTGAGTCAACTTTCTCGGTTTGCATTTGAATGCCATCAGGTGATATGGTGTACCCTAAAAATGATATAGTAGTGTTGTGGAAAGAACATTTTTCTAGTTTAGCAAATAATTTGTGTGTTTTCAAACGTGCTAAAACCCAACGGACGTGTTTTATATGGTCTGATAGATTGTTGGAGTAAATGAGTATGTCGTCTAAATACACTACTAAACATATGTCAAGTAAATCACGGAATATATCATTTATAAAATGTTGGAACGTTGCGGGGGCATTACACAGGCCGAATGGCATCACAAGGTATTCGTACAGCCCATACCTAGTTCTAAATGCTGTGAGCCATTCGTCGCCTTCTCTAATACGAATGAGGTTGTAAGCCCCACGCAAGTCCAACTTTGTAAATATGGTAGCGTTGCTTAATCTTTCGATTAATTCCGGAATTAACGGTAGTGGGTATCGGTTTTTCACTGTCCTTTTGTTAAGCTCTCGGTAATCTATTATCGGTCTAAGAGAAGAATCTTTGTTTGTAACAAAGAACATTCCTGCTGCTGCAGGAGATGATGAAGGTCTAATAAAACCTTTCCTTAAATTTTCCTGTAAATACTCTTTAAGATGATTCAATTCGGGTTGACTTAAGGGGTAAAGATGTCCCACAGGTAATGTTGCACCAGGGATGAGTTCTATAGGGCAATCATATACTCGGTGAGGAGGAAGGGTTTCGGCTTCAGTTTTACTGAATACCTCAATGAAATCTTGGTAAGGTTTGGGTATCAGTGTTTGTTCTGGTTCTGTGTGTAGTATTACTGGTTGTGGGTAACATGTATTTTCACAGTAAGTAGAGTGAAAGTTAACTGTTAGATTTGACCAATCTATTTGTGGATTGTGCGTTTGTAACCAGAATAATCCTAGAACGATTGGAAAATGTGGTGAAGGTATAACATCAAATGTTAAGTGTTTAGTATGACCATCTTTTGTGGTTACTAATATAGGGATAGTATTATGTGTTATGGGACCATTAGATATCACTGAACCATCAATAACTTTTAGTGAGACTGGGTTTGGTTTCAATACAGTAGGTATTTTATTCTGTTGTACAATTGAAATATCGATGAAATTGCCAAAGGCTCCTGAGTCAACAATGGCGGAAGTAGACAATCTCCTAAGGTCCCACTGCAACAAGAGAGATAGATTGCAGTAAGATATGAGTGTATCAGAACATCTGGTATTATTAATAAACTTGAACTTACTCTTTTTGTTCTTGCGTAAAACTGGGCAGTCCGTTACAATATGATTAGGATTTGCGCAATACATGCACAAATGATTTGTTCTCCTCCTCAACCTTTCTTCAGGGGTGAGTGGTCCTCGAATAACTCCTATTTCCATAGGTGTGACTTGATCCGTATGAGGGGCTTTCAAGTGAGAATATGTGGAGGTACTAGGTTTCAAAGATGATTCTGAATGTCCACGTTCTGCCTTCCGTTCTCTGAGCCTGCGGTCTATTTGTATAGCCACTTTCATTAGAGCTTCTAAGCTGCTTGGCAGCTCAATGCGAGCTAACTCATCCTTCACAGAATCGGACAAGCCTAGTCGAAACTGGTTTCTGAGCGATATTAGACTCCACGCCGAATCCGAAGCATATAACTTGAATTCAGTGATGTACTCTTCCACTGATTTTTTCCCTTGTTTTAGGTTCCTCATTTTCTGTTCTGCAGTTAATTGAATGTCAGTGTCTCTGTATAACTCATCCATGGCTAGGAAAAAATCTGTCAGAGAATTTAATATTGGATCGTTTGCTTCGCACAAATGATCTGCCCAAATTCTGGGTTCAGACCTCAAAAAGGAAATTGTAGACAAAACCCTAACCCTTTCTGTAGGGTAAGTTTTTGGTTTTAAATTGTACAGGAGATGGCATGCGTTTTTGAACTGTCTATAACATCTCCTGTCACCATAAAACAGATCTGGCAAACTGATCTGTGGTTCTGTACTGGGGTTTTGTTGTTCTTTACCCTCCTTAATCAGTTCCCTAAGAACTTGATTCTCAACTTGCAAATCAAGTATAGCCTGCCCCATTTGGTCTACCTTTTGGCTTAGGTTGTAGACTATTTGGGGAATTTCAGCAGGATGCATTTTTTTTTTTTTTAACGGCTTAGTATTATGTAATGTATGTATGAGAACTTGATAAATTCAGTATGCAAAGAACCTGAATATCTTAAATTATATTTGTAGCACAGTTTCAATTGAAAACACATACACTCTTATGTTCACAAAATAAAACAATGTGCCTTAATATATGATAGAAAGAAATAATGCAAATCCAAGATCTGAATCAGAATGTGCAGCTTAAAGCACTATCACTAGGTTCAGAATGAGGCAGACATTAGTAATGCATAAGTGCAGGAATTACAGTGAAACTTTCCAGTTAAGATAACAGCACAAAAGGACAATATCATAAAGCAGTTTGAATGACGTTTGAAACTAATGTAATCGTAACAACAAACATGAGGATGCATTAATTTTAGGAGAGATGAGTACCTTATCACGGCTTGGGATTATAGTTTCAGGAGGGTAGAACTGCCTCAGTTTTCATACAGAGCAGGAAGGTGTCTGAATCCCCGTAGAGAGGCTGTCGTGCTGTGTGACGTCAGCGCAGCTTCAGAGAAGCCGGTCGTTGCCAAGTAAAGGTAAGGGCAAGTGTCTGGCGAAATAGTCAAAGCATAACTTGCAATATAAATGAAAATAAGAAGGAACTGACTTACATGAGAGGCGGTTGTCAAAGTAGCTGACAGGAATATTACTATCCGAAAAGTTCTTACAGCTTTGTGCAGAGGATTCCGGAAATTTCAGACTGCTTTGTGCAGAGGATTCCGATAATTTCAGACTGCTTTGTGCAGAGGAGAAGGTGTTCGTCAGAGTCTCAGTCTTCCTTGTCAGCGGAAAAGATTGCTGAAGGTAGGTTAGAAATCCTTAGCTGCGGTCCGCTGATACACAGCAAGCAATCTGTAGAACTAGGAAGGCAGAGGGTTAGATACACAAAATTCACATAGGATATGCAGGCTCAGTGTTAATCCATGGGTGGATAACAAAATACTAAGCAAGGAGTGCTTAGTGGACAGGTGTTTTAAGGAAGAAGCAAGATTGTGATTGGAGGAGAAAAATTAAAGGTACATTATACCCTAAAAACCCTGACAATACGGAGAGCAATACGCTCTCCGTATTCAGCATTGCACCAGCAGCTCACAAGAGCTTCTGGTGCAACGCCGCCCCCTGCAGACTCGCGGCCAATGGGCCGCCAGCAGGGGGGTGTCAATCAACCCGATCGTACTCAGAGCAGGTTATGGAGCAGCGGTCTTTATCACCGCTGTTTCTGGCGAGTCTGAAGACTCGCCAGAAACACGGGCCGTCAAGCTCCTTTAGGAGTTTGATAGATAGGCCCCAGAGCATTCAATTCAAATAATTTTCCAATTCACATTCATTTTTAAATTTAATTTATTCTCTTGGTATTCTCTTATGGGGAGCATACGAAGGTTGCTTCATGAGCGTATGTGTCCTGAGCTCTAAATGGCAGCAGTGTTTCTAACAATGTTTTTAAGAATATTAGTTTCTGCAATCTAGCACTCAGCAGTGAAAAACCATACTCCCAAGTTTTTCTTTGTATGCTCTTCAAAAAAGGATGCAAAGAGAAAGAAAGACACTTGATAATGTAAGTAAAGTGAAAATTTGTTAAAATAAAGTGCTCTGAACCATAAAAGTCTCATTTTGAATTTCAGAATTTAAAAAAAAATTGCAGTGCACTTTCATTATGCATTTTACCAGTTTTTTCTTTAATTTAAAAGGGACACTCAAGTCTAAATTAAACTTTCATGGTTCAGACAGAGCATGCAATTTTAAACACATTTTACAATTTACTTCCATTAATAAAATGTGCAGTCTTTTTTTTATATTTACACTTTTTTACTGAACATGTGCAAGATTTCACAGAATATACATATATACATTTGTAATTGGCTGATGGCTGTCACCTGATACAGTAGGAGTGGAGTAGACATAACTGAAATTTGTCAGAAAAAAAATCTACTACTCATTTGAAGTTCAGACTAATTGCTATTGCATTGTTTTTTTTATCATGAATTTGTTGATTATGCAAATCTACTAGTTATTTATTGCGTGCCCACAAACGGCGAATTTGCTCATTTGTGGGCATGCGATTTGGTTCGGTTCGATTCGGAAATTCGGAAAATTCGGAAAATTCAGCGATTCGGATCGAACCGAATTTCCGAATTAAAATTCTGCCGAATTTTCCGAATCGAACCAAATTAGTTTGAATCGATTCGTAAATTCAGGATGGCCATTGGATTACACTAGTATTGTACAGTATGTTAGGTTAACACCTAATATACAGTATAATACTAGTTTAATCCCACCTAACACTTACCGAAATGCCGAATTTCCGAATCGAATCGAACCAAATCCAGCCGAATTTCTTCGAATCCGAATGAATCCGAAACGAATCGATTCAGAATTTTCCAAATTCGAAACGATCCGAACCGAACTTCGAAAAATTCCGAATCGATCCGAACCGAATTTTTTCGCCATGCACATGTCTATAAATTAGTGCTCAACTTGTAATCTAGCCCATAATAATAATAACCTTAAAAGGTCGTTATAGTGGAAAATGACTATCTAAAGTAGAGTGATGTAGCTGCACGCTTTCACAAATCTAAACATGTTCTGTGGGGCTTATCAGAAGTTGATAAACTATGAAGTGTGCGTGGAATGACTGAACTGGAATAGAAAAATAAAAACTATTTTAAGTGTTCCAAAATAAGCACTGTGAGAGTGAAAATGAGGCACATAAGAAAACACAGGAGCACCTGGGGATGGCCGTGGAAATGAGCCCAGCAAATTATACTGTGTATATGGACTAATATGAAAACAAATCTACCATCAGTATATAGTATTTTTTTATAGTTTACATTGATGTTTTGTTATTTTTTTTTTAATGTGTCCTCATTCCATGTGCAGTTTGCCACTGACGTCTAGGGATGGGCGAATGTGTGTAAATTTTCGAATTTCGAATGTAGAACGAATGTTATAACCGAAATTCGAATTCTAAATCCGAATGTCGATAAGAACGAATATTCTTAAAAATTCGAAAATCGAATGTTATTTACAGTTTTCGAATGTCACTTTCGAATTTGAATGTTTATAATTATATCGAATGTCCACATACGAAATTTCGAATTTAACATTCTATTTAACAAATACTATTCCGAAGTTCAATAGTTCATATGGTAGGGCGGGAATCTAGTAAATTGATACATAATAGATACAAATATATCATTTCGAATGTTTCCATATAGAATATTGCATAATTTGAATATTACATTTAAAGAAAGCATTAGAAATACTATTACAAACATATATATTAGAATTTTTCGAATTCGAATATAAATTCGATTTTTTCCGAATTCGAATATTGCATAATTTGAATATTACATTTAAAGAAAAAGCATTAGAAATACTATTACAATCTAAATTCGAATTTTTCGAATTCGAATACACGTATTGCATAATTTGAATATTACATTTAAAGAAAAAGCATTAGAAATACTATTACAATCTAAATTCGAATTTTTCGAATTCGAATATTGCATAATTCGAATATTACATTTAAAGAAAAAGCATTAGAAATACTATTACAATCTAAATTCAAATTTTTCGAAAAGAATATTTTCGAATGTAATCGTAAAATTCAAAACCGAACATTCGAAAATCGAATGTTAGAATGTTATGTAAACATTCGAAATTCGATTCGAACGAACGAATGTGTTAAAATTCCTGCCATTTTTCGAATGTTGCGAAACATTCTCCCATCCCTACTGACGTCCCTTGTCATGTTAAAGGGACATTAAACCCATTTTTTTTTCTTTCATGATTCAAAAAGAACATGCAATTTTAATTAACTTTCAAATTTGCTTCTATTATCTAATTTACTTTGTTCTTTGTTATCCTTTGTTGAAAATCACACCTAGGAAGAGTAAAGAGCAGCAATGCACTATTGGGACCTATCTTTTGATTGGTAGCTGCACATACGGTTCCCAATCCTCCCAGAAGATAGCACCCCCAAAAAGTGGTATCCCTAGGTGCCTCATCAAATTGCTGACAACATACTAAAGGACCGACTTAATCCCTTGCACCCTACTCGATCAACATCCTTTTTAAGAAGCGGCAGGCCGGGGCTCAATTTCCGGTCCGGAGCTGAGTTCCAAGAGCCTGGCTAGGCTAAAGAGGTATTGCAAGCCCTGCGGCGGTCACTGTCTGCGTTTTAGCGCATCTCTGTGTCACATTATGTAAAGGACCACTCAGTGCAGTAGGATTACATAATTAATGTGTGCATAATAAAAAGACAATTATTTAACACCTAGGCCTCTATTTATCAAGCTGTCAACCGCAAATACGCTGGAATTCCGTAGCGTATTTGTAGCGAGCCTGATTCGCCTTAGTTATCAAATGCTAGAGACCGGCAAAAGTAGAATTTAGTGACGTAACATACGATCCGCCGGACTCAGTCCGACACAGATCGATGGTTACATCACTCCAGATGTTCTGAACGCAAGTTCGGCACAATCTGACTACTTTTGGAAGTTATCAAAGAACTACCAGGTATGCTCGCCACTTTTCCGGCCCAGCGTGGTTTTCAATCCGCCGCCCTGGAGGTGGCGGATGCCATAGGAATCAATGGGAGTCTGACAGCAGCGAAAGCTCATGTTCGCTGCTGCCCGATATCCCATTGATTTCTATGGAAAAAGTCTACACCTATCACCCTAACATGTACCCCGAGTCTAAACATCCCTAATCTGCCCCCCCCTACACTGCCGCCACCTACATTATACTTATTAACCCCTATACCACCGCTCCCGGAGCCCACCGCCACTATAATAAATATATAAACCCCTAAACCGCCACTCCCGGTCCCCGCCGCCACCTACATTATACCTGTTAACCCCTAATCTGCCACCCCCTATACTGCCGCCACCTACATAAAGTTATTAACCCTATCCTGCCGATCCCATACCCCGCCGCAACTAAATAAATTGTTTAACCCCTAAACCGCCGCTCCCGGAGCCCACCGCCACCTACATTAAATTTATTAACCCCTAATCTGCCCTCCCCTACACCGCCGCCACTATAATAAAGTAATTAACCCCTAAACCTAAGTCTAACCCTAACATCCCCTAACTTAAATATAATTTAAATAAATCTAAATACATATTACTATTATTAACTAAATTATTCCTATTTAAAACTAAATACTTACCTATAAAATAAACCCTAAGATAGCTACAATATAACTAATAGTTACATAGTAGCTATCTTAGGATTTATTTTTATTTTACAGGCAACTTTGTATTTATTTTAACTAGGTACAATAGTTATTAAATAGTTATTAACTATTTAATAACTACCTAGCAAAAATAAAGACAAAATTATTTGTAAAATAAAACCTAACCTAAGTTACAATTACACCTAACACTACACTATCATTAAAATAATTACATAAATTAACTACAATTAAATAAAACTAATTACAATTAAATAAAATTAACTAAAGTACAAAAACCCCCCACTAAATTACAGAAAAAAAAAATTACAAGAATTTTAAACTAATTACACCTAATCTAAGCCCCCTAATAAAATAAAAAAGCCCCCCAAAATAATAAAATTCCCTACCCTATACTAAATTACAAATAGCCCTTAAAAGGGCCTTTTGCGGGGCATTGCCCCAAAGTAATCAGCTCTTTTACCTGTAAAAAAAGAAATGCAACCTACCACCAACATTAAAACCCTCCACCCACACACCCAACCCTACTCTAAAACCCACCCAAACCCCCCTTAAAAAAACCTAACACTAACCCCCTGAAGATCACCCTACCTTGAGCCATCTTCACCCAGCCGGGCACAAGTGGACCTCCAGACCGGCAGAAGTCTTCATCCGATCCGGGCAGAAGAGGACATCCAGGCGGCATCTTCTATCTTCTTCCATTCGGAGCGGAGCGGGTACATCTTCAATCCATCCGACGCAGAGCATCCTCTTCCATCGACGTCCTAACACTGAATGAAGGTTCCTTTAAATGACGTCATCCAAGATGGCGTCCCTTGAATTCCGATTGGCTGATAGGATTCTATCAGCCAATCGGAATTAAGGTAGGAAAAATCCTATTGGCTGATGCAATCAGCCAATAGGATTGAACTTCAAGCTGATTACTTTGGGGCAATGCCCCACAAAAGGCCCTTTTAAGGGCTATTTGTAATTTAGTATAGGGTAGGGAATTATTTTATTTTGGGGGGCTTTTTTATTTTATTAGGGGGCTTAGATTAGGTGTAATTATTTTAGAATTCTTGTAATTTTTTTATTTTCTGTAGTTTAGTGGGGGGGTTTTGTACTTTAGTTAATTTTATTTAATTGTAGTTAATTTATGTAATTATTTTAATGATAGTGTAGTGTTAGGTGTAATTGTAACTTAGGTTAGGTTTTATTTTACAGGTAATTTTGTCTTTATTTTAGCTAGGTAGTAATTAAATAGTTAATAACTTTTTAATAACTATTGTACCTAGTTAAAATAAATACAAAGTTGCCTGTAAAATAAAAATAAATCCTAAAATAGCTACAATGTAATTATTAATTATATTGTAGCTATCTTAGGGTTTATTTTATAGGTAAGTATTTAGTTTTAAATAGGAATAATTTAGTTAATACTAGTAAAATGTATTTAGATTTATTTAAATTATATTTAAGTTAGGGGGTGTTAGGGTTAGACTTAGGTTTAGGGGTTAATTACTTTATTATAGTGGCGGCGGTGTAGGGGGGGCAGATAAGGGGTTAATATGTATAATGTAGGTGGTGGCGGGCTCCGGGAGCGGTGGTTTAGGGGTTAAACAATTTATTTAGTTGCGGCGGGGTCCGGGATCGGCAGGATAGGAGTTAATAACTTTATGTAGGTGGCGGCGGTATAGGGGGCGGCAGATTAGGGGTTAATAGGTATAATGTAGGTGGCGGCGGGGTCCGGGAGCAGCGGTTTAGAGGTTAATATATTTATTATAGTTGCGGCGGGGTCCGGGAGCGGCGGTTTAGGGGTTTATAACTTTATTTAGTTGCAGGGGGCTCCGGGAGCAGCGGTATAGGGGGTAAAACAGTATAGTATAGTGTGGGTTCTTAGTGACAGTATAGAAAGAAAGCTGCGAATAAGCCGAAGAGCAGCAAGATTGATGACTGTTAGTTAACAACAGTCCGCTGCTCATCGCACCGTACTTGGTGCGCGGCTTTTTGACAGCTTTCTTGATAAATTTGGCGATCGTATTCAGGTCCACAGCGGCGATGTTAGGCGAGCGTATTGGGGCCGTTGAATGCAGGTAAGTAGACAGCTTGATAAATAGAGGCCTTAATCTAAATTTCAAATAAGCAGTAGATTTTTTTCTGACAAATTAATTTTTTCTCCCTTTTTCGAGCCCCCTGAATCATTTAACAGATGTCAGCCAATCACAGACTAGTATACGAATATCATGTGAGCTTGTGCACATGCTCAGTAGGATCTTGTTCCCTATTTTATAATAGAAGTAAATTGGAAAGTATCTTAAAACTGCATGCTCTATCTGAATCATAAGTTTATTTTGACTTGAGTGTCCCTTTAAACATTGATGATAACTTAAGAACATAGCTTCATATTTATAATAAGGAGGTTTATTATTTATAGTATAGTTTATAATAGTGGGTTATTTTTTAACAGTAGGCAGTTAGCTGGGCGTTCCAGGGGAGTGTAGTTTAGATATTACATCAGTGTAGGCGGTATTAGGGACTTAGCTGGGCGTCCCGGGGGTGTGAAGGTTAGGTGTGACTTAGGTGTAAGCTGTCAGGAGGAGTTAGCTGGGGGGTGCAGGGGTAGTGTAGGTTAGCTGTGATGTAGGTGTAGGCGGTCGATGGGAGGTAGCAAAGCGGAGCAGGGGGAGTGTAGCTAAGGCGTGATGTAGTTATAGGCGTTCAGGGGGAGTAAGTGGGGTGTGCTAATCGTTGTAGCCTGTACTTTGCTTCGGACACATCAACACAAGATCGATATGTTCAAAGCAGTGAAGTGCAGGTTGCAAGAAGGGTAGTGGCCATGTTTATCTCATAGCTATCAGCTGCCGAGACTATATCGACTGAGCTAATTAATGTAGGTTTAAATAAAGATAGGTCTCAACGGCAATATTTGAAGTCTTCCTACATGGAAACAAATTTTAGTTTCAGTGAGCGCACTGTTTGTTCTGTGTAGGCACACTTCAAATAGGCAAAATGCAGACGAGCGCTGATGTCCGCGATGTGGATGGAGATGTCATGCTCCCATTGACTTCTATGGGAGTGTCATCTCTGCTCACCGGCATTGCTTAAACATGCTCCTTTTCTTTGAATATTTTGTCAGAGTCGAGCTGCGATGCTGAGGAGGCCATCAAAGCAATTTTAGGGCCTGATATGCAAAACCTAACTGTTAAGGTTCAGATATTCTAAAATGATCCTCCAGCACTAAGTATAGTTTATATCAATTTACACTTCAGATTTCCTCTTATTACATTTAAACTTTGCCCTTTCTATTTTGTATTTTATTTTGTATACAGCAGTATATTTAGGATCATAATTTTACAAATTCTGATTATGCTTTTACAGTTTCTGTGTAACTTTAACAAATTAGTCTCTCATACGTTGTATATTTATGTGTATCTTTTACAAATTACATTGCACTTTGACAGTTATTCAATTTCAATTTCAATTGAGGAAATGCAGATTCCCAGAGAGCTTGATTACTTTCTATGGGCCAAATAATCAAAGTGGCTGAACTCACTGAATTTTCTATGGAAAGGGGAGGAACCTGGAAGTCCCAGAGAGAGGAGAGATGCCTTCCATAGAAAATAATTAAGCTCTCTGGGATACAAAATTTCACATGGAACAGAAAGTAACTGGAGAAAACCTTGGGCTGATATAAAGGCTCAGTTTGCATGAATTAATTAAGCTGAAATGTTTTTACTACAATTTAACTTGCCTTTGTCTATATTTTAGTATATATTATTTTTCTGTTAGTTTAAAAAAAGTGTATTAACCCCTTAATGACCGAGGACGTGCAGGGTACGTCCTCAGAAAAAAGACACTTAACGCATGAGGACGTACCCTGTACATCCTTGGTCTGAAAAGCAGCTGGAAGCAATCCTGCTCGCTTCCAGCTGCTTTCCAGTTATTGCAGTGATGCCTCAATATTGAGGTATTCTGCAATAACCCTGCATGGCCATCCGATGCAGAGAGAGCCACTCTGTGGCCCTCTCTGCACCGGACATCGATGGCCGGTATCGTTGGTGGGTGGGAGCCGATGTGGGAGGCGGGTGGGCGGCCATCGATGGGCCGTGTGATGTGGAGGGGGCGGGACCGACGGGGGGCGTGCATGGACGCGTGCACAGGTGGCGGGCGCGCGCGCGTACATGGGGCTGGAGCGGGTGGGACCGATACGCTACAGAAAAAAAAGGATAATATAAGTGGGAGAAAGGGGATATTTAAAAACAATCTAAGGGATCTGGGAGGGGTGGGGGGTTGGTCTTTGTGGGGGAGAAGCTACACTACAGAAAAGGGAAAAAATAATAAAAAAGGCACACTTTTTTTCTAAACTACGCATATTAAGGTAGAGGGATCAGTGAGGTTAGGGGCTAAGGGGGGATCCTACAAAGCAGCATATGTAAATATGCTATAAAAAACTAAAAAAAAACAAATATACCTTTTTTTAGTACTGGCAGACTTTCTGCCAGTACTTAAGATGGCAGGGACAATTGTGGGGTAGGCATTTAGCGGCCTTCTATTTACCAAAAAGCAACGCCAAAGACATATATGTCTGCTATTTTTGAACAAAGGGGATCCCAGAGAAGCATTTACAACCATTTGTGCCATAATTGCACAAGCTGTTTGTAAATAATTTCAGTGAGAAACCTAAAGTTTGTGAAAAAAGGGAACGATTTTTTTTATTTGATCGCATTTGGCGGTGAAATGGTGGCATGAAATATACCAAAATGGGCCTAGATCAATACTTTGGGTTATCTACTACACTACACTAAAGCTAAAATTAACCCTACAAGCTCCCTACAAGCTCTCTAATTAACCCCTGCACTGCTGGGCATAATACACATGTGGTAGCGGCCTTCTAATTACCAAAAAGCAATGCCAAAGCCATATATGTCTGCTATTTCTGAACAAAGGGGATCCCAGAGAAGAATTTACAACAATTTTTGCCATAATGGCATAAGCTGTTTGTAAATCATTTCAGTGAGAAACCGAAAGTTTGTGAAAAAAATTGTGAAAAAGTGAACTGTTTTTTGTATTTGATCGCATTTGGCGGTGAAATGGTGGCATGAAATATACCAAAATGGGCCTAGATCAATACTTTGGGATGTCTTCTAAAAAAATATATATACATTTCAAGGGATATTCAAGGATTCCTGAAAGATATCAGTGTTCCAATGTAACTAGCACTAATTTTGAATAAAAGTGGTTTGGAAATAGCAAAGTGCTACTTGTATTTATGGCCCTATAACTTGCAAAAAAAGCAAAAAAACATGTAAGCATTGGGTATTTCTAAACTCAGGACAAAATTTAGAAACTAATTAGCATGGGTGCTTTTTGGTGGTTGTAGATGTGTAACAGATTGTGGGGGTCAAAGTTAGAAAAAGTGTGTTTTTTTCCATTTTTTCCTCATATTTTATATTTTTTTTATAGTAAATTATAAGATATGATGAAAATAATGGTATCTTTATAAAGTCCATTTAATGGCGAGAAAAACGGTATATAATATGTATGGGTACAGTAAATGAGTAAGAAGAAAATTACAGCTAAACACAAACACCGCACTAATGTAAAAATAGCCTTGGTCCCAAACGGACAGAAAATGGAAAAGTGCTGTTGTCATTAACCCCTTAGTGACCGAGGACGTGCAGGGTACGTCTGAAAAAAAAAGGCAGTTAACGCCTGACGACGTACCCTGCACGTCCTCGGCTAAAGTGAGTGCTGGAAGCGATCAAGATCGCTTCCAGGCACTATTACAGTACTGCAGGGTTGCCTCGATGTCTGGGCATCCCTGCAGTGCTGTTACGGAGTGCCGGGACCGGATTGATCACTCCCCCTTGAGTGATCACTTCCGGTTTTGCTCCACGTGGAGCCCGGCAGTGCAGCAGAGCATCGGAAGCGATCGGACACGCTTCCGATGCTCTGCTAGTGTGCTAAGTGCCTCGGTGGGTCGAGGCACTTAGTTAGTAAATAAATTAAATAAAAATTGTTTAAAAAAAAAAACGGGTAATAAAATAAAAAGCCCCCACATATAGCCCCCCCCCTCCCCCATGAGGCTTCCAAAATGGCGATGCCCGGTGCATCATGGGGCCTCTGGGGGTGTCCCTAGCCTGTCTCACCATAGGGGCAAGCTAGGGTCACCCAATCTGAGCCTTCTTAGAAAAAAAAAATAATAATAATAAAATCTCCCATTTGTCTGATCATGTCAATATTTGTAAATATTGACTCTGATCAGTGTGGATCTCCCTCCCTCTCCTCACTTGCTATTTTGTTGGAGAGAGAGAGAGACCTGTATTTCAGCAGAGAGAGATTTATTTCTTTTATTTGTTAAAAAATTTAAAATCCAAAGGCTCTTTTCAGAGCCATTAACCCCTAGCTTGCCAGTGATCACTATAAATCACTGGCAGTAGCACAGCTGCACTTTTTTTTGCTGTCTGTGCATTTTTTTAGGGGTTAATTTTTGTTGTTGTATTTTTTTTAAAAAACCCAAAGGCTCCTTTCAGAGCCATTTAGCTAATTTAATTTAATTTAAAGACTATTTAACCCCTAGCTTGCCAGTGATCGCTATACATCACTGGCATTAGCATAGCTGTACTTTTTTGCTGTCTGTGCATTTTTTAGGGGTTAATTTTTGTTGTTGTAATTTTTTAAAAACCTAAACGCTCCTTTCAGAGCCATTTAGCTAATTTAATTTAATTTAAATAGTATTTAACCCCTAGCTTGCCAGTGATCGCTATAAATCACTGGCATTAGCATAGCTGTACTTTTTTGCTGTCTGTGCATTTTTTTAGGGGTTAATTTTTGTTGTTGTAATTTTTTAAAAACCCAAAGGCTCCTTTCAGAGCCATTTAGCTAATTTAATTTAATTTAAAGAGTATTTAACCCCTAGCTTGCCAGTGATCGCTATAAATCACTGGCATTAGCATAGCTGTACTTTTTTGCTGTCTGTGCATTTTTTTAGGGGTTAATTTTTGTTGTTGTAATTTTTTAAAAACCCAAAGGCTCCTTTCAGAGCCATTTAGCTAATTTAATTTAATTTAAAGAGTATTTAACCCCTAGCTTGCCAGTGATCGCTATAAATCACTGGCATTAGCATAGCTGTACTTTTTTTAAAAAAAACCCAAAGGCCATTTAGTTAATTTAATTTAATTTAAAGAGTATTTAACCCCTAGCTTGCCAGTGATCGCTATAAATCACTGGCATTAGCATAGCTGTACTTTTTTGCTGTCTGTGCATTTTTTTAGGGGTTAATTTTTGTTGTTGTAATTTTTTAAAAACCCAAAGGCTCCTTTCAGAGCCATTTAGCTAATTTAATTTAAAGAGTATTTAACCCCTAGCTTGCCAGTGATCGCTATAAATCACTGGCATTAGCATAGCTGTACTTTTTTAAAAAAAAACCAAAGGCCATTTAGTTAATTAATTAATTTTGGTTTTCTGTGACAGATACAAAAATGTCACAGAAAAGATATAGTGCTGAGGAGGCGTATGCCATCCTTGCGTCAGAGTCAGATGCCTCTATGTCTGACTCAGACCCCAATTTTGACCCTGCCATATGCTCAGATACATCATTAGATGCAGTCTCAACTGATAGTGATGTATCTGTGGCTGCTAGCCCCCCTGCCAGCCCCCCTGCCAGCCCCCCTGCTAGCCCCCCTGCCAGCCCCCCTGCTAGAAGGAGGCGTGTTGCTGCCATTGCCGCTGAAGAGTGGGTAACGCCTCATCTCCAGAGGCCAGATATCCCACCCTTCACAGGAAATGCTGGCATAAATATAGATGTGGCAGGTTTTAGCCCCCAACAGTTTCTGGAGGTGTTTCTGGGTGATGATGTATTGGGGAACATTGTTGCCCAAACTAATTTATATGCCCATCAGTACCGTGCTGCAAAGCCTGAAACATATTTGGCAAAGCAGCAATGGGCCCCCATCAATGTGCCAGAATTTAAAAAATTCTGGGCATTGACTATGCGGATGGGCATCATAAAGAAACCCTCCGTTCGCTCCTACTGGAGCAGTAGCCCCATCTGCTCTACCCCCATTTTCTCCCAGAGTATGTCGAGGCCGAGATATGAAATGATTCTTCATTTCATGCACTTCAGCGACAACAGCCTGTGCCCCCCTAGGGAGCATCCCCAATTTGACAGGCTGTATAAAATCCGCCCCCTGATTACCCACTTTTCTGCCAGGTTTGCAGAGGCTTATACACCTGGAAGGAATATATGCGTTGATGAATCCCTGATGAAGTATAAGGGAAGGCTGGGATTCAAGCAGTATATTCCTTCCAAGCGCTCCAGGTATGGGGTAAAGGTGTATAAGCTCTGTGAGAGCGAGACTGGGTATACTCAGGCCTTCCGGGTGTATGAGGGAAAGGATAGCCACCTTGACCCTCCAGGTTGCCCAGAACATATGGGAACCACTGGCAAGATTGTCTGGGACCTGATATTACCCCTAATGAACAAAGGGTATCACTTGTACTTAGACAATTTTTATACAAGTGTCCTTTTGTTCAAGCTACTGTATTGCTTTGATACAGTAGCTTGCGGTACTATTAAAAAGAACCGCAAAGGTTTCCCAGGACAACTTGTACGCACCCGGCTACGAAGGGGGGAGACCTCAGCTCTGCGCCAAGAGGAGCTGTTGGCACTTAAGTACAGAGACAAGAAGGATGTATACCTTCTTACCACCATCCACACAGAGAGGACGGTGGCGGTCTCTGTACGTGGCAGAGCTGAGATCATAAGGAAGCCAGTGTGCATCAAGTCTTATAACCGACATATGGGTGGGGTTGATCTGGCAGATCAGCTGCTGCAGCCCTACCTAATTATGCGGAAGACAAGGGCCTGGTACAAAAAGGTTGCAATTTACCTAATGCAGATTGCAACCCACAACGCTTTTATGTTGTTCAAAAAAGCAAACCCCGGAATGAAACAGACTTTTTTACAATTTCAGCTCCAGATCATTTCGGGGATTTTGTACCATGATGCACCTGCTCCCCGGGCGGTGATGGGAGAGAGCAGAGTTGGGGCTACTCATTTTATTTTTAAAATCCCCCCTACTGCCGCAAAGCAGAGACCACAAAAAAAATGCAGAGTCTGTACCAAGAGGGGGCAGAGAAGGGACACTGTATATCACTGTCCTGATTGCCCTGGACAGCCTGGACTCTGCATTGGGGACTGCTTCAAGCAGTACCATACAATGGTCAATTTTAAAAAATAAATACATTTGCTGTTATTTTTTTTTTGTTATGTTTACTGTTAAATTTTTTGTTGTTATTTTTTTACTTTTAATGTGCCAGATTTTTACATTTCACTAATATATTTTTTTTTCTAAAATGGGGCTGTTCTTTTTTTTTTTTTTACAAAAACCCCTGTCAAACCTATGCATGGGGGACATAGGTGTTCTCAAGGTGCCTTGCAGAAAACAACCTGTAGTATTTTTTTTGCACTAACTTACAACAGTCTCTCCTAAATCATAGTCAAAAAGCAATGTGTGTGTAAAAATGAAAATTGAAAAAATGCCACCATACACTTTCTCCAATTTTTTTAGCTAAAACAGTTACTTCAAATGCATCAAAGCACACCATATACAATACCTTGGGGTGTCAACATTTCAAAAATATGCACATTCATGGCAATAAATAAAAGTGGGGTTTACAATAGGCCCCAAACTAAAGATAGGCCTATCAGAAGAAATACTCTCACTTAATAACTAAAATCACAAGTCATAAAATTGTAACATAACCTTCCCAAAATCCTGGCAAACCTATGCATGGGGGGCATAGGTGTACTCAGGGTGCCTAGCAGAAAACAACCTGAAGTATTTTTTTGCACTAACTTACAACAGTCTCTCCTAAATCATAGTCAAAAAGCAATGTGTGTGTAAAAATGAAAATTGAAAAAATGCCACCATACACTTTCTCCAATTTTTTTAGCTAAAACAGTTACTTCAAATGCATCAAAGCACACCATATACAATACCTTGGGGTGTCAACATTTCAAAAATATGCACATTCATGGCAATAAATAAAAGTGGGGTTTACAATAGGCCCCAAACTAAAGATAGGCCTATCAGAAGAAATACTCTCACTTAATAACTAAAATCACAAGTCATAAAATTGTAACATAACCTTCCCAAAATCCTGGCAAACCTATGCATGGGGGGCATAGGTGTACTCAGGGTGCCTAGCAGAAAACAACCTGAAGTATTTTTTTGCACTAACTTACAACAGTCTCTCCTAAATCATAGTCAAAAAGCAATGTGTGTGTAAAAATGAAAATTGAAAAAATGCCACCATACACTTTCTCCAATTTTTTTAGCTAAAACAGTTACTTCAAATGCATCGAAGCACACCATATACAATACCTTGGGGTGTCAACATTTCAAAAATATGCACATTCATGGCAATAAATAAAAGTGGGGTTTACAATAGGCCCCAAACTAAAGATAGGCCTATCAGAAGAAATACTCTCACTTAATAACTAAAATCACAAGTCATAAAATTGTAACATAACCTTCCCAAAATCCTGGCAAACCTATGCATGGGGGGCATAGGTGTACTCAGGGTGCCTAGGAGAAAACAACCTGAAGTATTTTTTTGCACTAACTTACAACAGTCTCTCCTAAATCATAGTCAAAAAGCAATGTGTGTGTAAAAATGAAAATTGAAAAAATGCCACCATACACTTTCTCCAATTTTTTTTAGCTAAAACAGTTACTTCAAATGCATCAAAGCACACCATATACAATACCTTGGGGTGTCAAAATTTCAAAAATATGCACATTCATGGAAACAAATAAATTGGGGTATGTTAAAATACCCCCAAAAAGACAATAGGCAAAGAAAATATGTTAAATGTGAAAAAAAAATCACAAACACATGTTGGACATTTGGCATTACACCCCCCGAACAAGCCAAGAAACTTATGCATAGGTGGTATCACTGTACTCAGGAGATGTTGGTGAACACATATTGGGGTCTTCTTTGGCAGTAACACATAACAGGAGCTGAGAATTCATGTCTAAAGTACAATGTGTGTGAAAAATAACACACAAAAAATGACTGCCTAATAGTTTGACAAAGAATTAGTGCATGGAAAGTGTTAAAATACCAGCATTTGAAATACCCTAGGGTGTCTACTTTTCAAAAATATATGGTTTGATGGGGGTAAATTACATTGGCCGGCTTCAGAAATGTCCTACATAGGACATGGGTGCATGGGATGTGAAAATTCCAAGTTGAAAAACTGGAATGCGCCCCCTAAAATTAAGGCCTTTTAGCCCCCAGAGAACCCGACACACCTATACATGGGGGGTATCACTGTACTCAGGAGATGTTGTTGAATACATATTGAGGTTTTTTTGGCAGTAACACATAACAGGGACTGAGAATATATGCCTAAAGTACAATGTGTGTGAAAAATAATGCAAAAAAATGACTACCTAAAAGTTTGACAAAGACTAGTGGTTGAATTAGTGCATGGAAAGTGTTAAAATACCAGCATTTGAAATACCCTAGGGTGTCTACTTTTCAAAAATATATGGTTTGATGGGGGTAATTTACATTGGCCGGCTTCAGAAATGTCCCAAATAGGACATGGGTGCATGATGACAGATGTGAAAATTCCAAGTTGAAAAACTGGAATGCGCCCCCTAAAATTAAGGCCTTTTAGCCCCCAGAGAACCCGACACACCTATACATGGGGGGTATCACTGTACTCAGGAGATGTTGTTGAATACATATTGAGGTTTTTTTTGGCAGTAACACATAACAGGGACTGAGAATATATGCCTAAAGTACAATGTGTGTGAAAAATAATGCAAAAAAATGACTACCTAAAAGTTTGACAAAGACTAGTGGTTGAATTAGTGCATGGAAAGTGTTAAAATACCAGCATTTGAAATACCCTAGGGTGTCTACTTTTCAAAAATATATGGTTTGATGGGGGTAATTTACATTGGCCGGCTTCAGAAATGTCCCAAATAGGACATGGGTGCATGATGACAGATGTGAAAATTCCAAGTTAAAAAACTGGAATGCGCCCCCTAAAATTAAGGCCTTTTAGCCCCCAGAGAACCCGACACACCTATACATGGGGGGTATCACTGTACTCAGGAGATGTTGTTGAATACATATTGAGGTTTTTTTTGGCAGTAACACATAACAGGGACTGAGAATATATGCCTAAAGTACAATGTGTGTGAAAAATAATGCAAAAAAATGACTACCTAAAAGTTTGACAAAGACTAGTGGTTGAATTAGTGCATGGAAAGTGTTAAAATACCAGCATTTGAAATACCCTAGGGTGTCTACTTTTCAAAAATATATGGTTTGATGGGGGTAATTTACATTGGCCGGCTTCAGAAATGTCCCAAATAGGACATGGGTGCATGATGACAGATGTGAAAATTCCAAGTTGAAAAACTGGAATGCGCCCCCTAAAATTAAGGCCTTTTAGCCCCCAGAGAACCCGACACACCTATACATGGGGGGTATCACTGTACTCAGGAGATGTTGTTGAATACATATTGAGGTTTTTTTTGGCAGTAACACATAACAGGGACTGAGAATATATGCCTAAAGTACAATGTGTGTGAAAAATAATGCAAAAAAATGACTACCTAAAAGTTTGACAAAGACTAGTGGTTGAATTAGTGCATGGAAAGTGTTAAAATACCAGCATTTGAAATACCCTAGGGTGTCTACTTTTCAAAAATATATGGTTTGATGGGGGTAATTTACATTGGCCGGCTTCAGAAATGTCCCAAATAGGACATGGGTGCATGATGACAGATGTGAAAATTCCAAGTTGAAAAACTGGAATGCGCCCCCTAAAATTAAGGCCTTTTAGCCCCCAGAGAACCCGACACACCTATACATGGGGGGTATCACTGTACTCAGGAGATGTTGTTGAATACATATTGAGGTTTTTTTTGGCAGTAACACATAACAGGGACTGAGAATATATGCCTAAAGTACAATGTGTGTGAAAAATAATGCAAAAAAATGACTACCTAAAAGTTTGACAAAGACTAGTGGTTGAATTAGTGCATGGAAAGTGTTAAAATACCAGCATTTGAAATACCCTAGGGTGTCTACTTTTCAAAAATATATGGTTTGATGGGGGTAATTTACATTGGCCGGCTTCAGAAATGTCCCAAATAGGACATGGGTGCATGATGACAGATGTGAAAATTCCAAGTTGAAAAACTGGAATGCGCCCCCTAAAATTAAGGCCTTTTAGCCCCCAGAGAACCCGACACACCTATACATGGGGGGTATCACTGTACTCAGAAGTTGTTGTTGAACACATATTGAGGTGTTTTTGGTCAGTAACATATAACAGGAACTGAGAATCCATGCCTAAAGTACAATGCGTGTGAAAAATAACACACCAAAATGACTACCCAAAAGTTTGACAAAGACTGGTGGTTGAATTAGTGCATGCAAAGTGTTAAAATACCAGCATTTGAAATACCCTAGGGTGTCTACTTTTTAAAAATATATGGTTTGATGGGGGTAATTTGCATTGTCCGGCTTCAGAAATGTCCCAAATAGGACATGGGTGCATGACGACAGATGTGAAAATTCCAAATTAAAAAACTGGAATGCGCCCCCTAAAAATAAGGCCTTTTAGCCCCCAGAGAACCCAACAGACCTATACATGGGTGGTATCACTGTACTCAGGAGATGCTGCTGAAGACATATTGGGGTGTTATTTGGCAGTAACCCTTAACGTTCTCAGTAAATGTATTCTTGAATTGCTATTTTGTCAAAAAATCACCACTTTTTTTTTTTTTTTTCAAACTTTGGCATAGATTGGTGGTAAAATAGTTGCATGGAAAGAGTCAAAATACCCCATGTTTAATACCTTAGGTTGTGTTCTTTTAAAAAATATATATATGTGAAGGGTTAATCAGGGATTCCTGACAGATATCAGTGTTCCAATGTAACTATCGCTAATTTTTTTTTAAAAATTTTGGAAATAGCAAAGTGCTACTTGTACTTATTGCCCTATAACTTGCAAAAAAGCAAAGAACATGTAAACATTGAGTATTTCTAAACTCAGGACAAAATTTAGAAACTATTTAGCATGGGAGTTTTTTGGTAGTTGTTGAAGTGTAGGAGATTTTGAGGGTCAAAGTTAGAAAAAGTGTGTTTTTTTCAATTTTTTCCTCATATTTTATAAAATTTTTTATAGTAAATTATAAGATATGATGAAAATAATGGTATCTTTAGAAAGTCCATTTAATGGCGAGAAAAACGGTATATAATATGTGTGGGTACAGTAAATGAGTAAGAGGAAAATTACAGCTAAACACAAACACCGCAGAAATGTAAAAATAGCCTTGGTCCCAAACGGACAGAAAATGGAAAAGTGTTGCGGTCATTAAGGGGTTAAAGGGACACTAAACACAATTTTTCTTTCATGATTCAGATAGAGCATGCAATTTTAAGCAACTTTCTAAATTACTCCTATTATCATTTTTTCTACGTTCTCTTGCTATCTTTATTTAAAAAGCAGGAATGTGATGCATAGTAGCCGGGCCATTTTTGGTTGAGAACCTGGGATATGCTTGCTTATTGGTGGGTAAATGTAAGCCTCCAATAAGCAAGTGCTATCCATGGTGCTGAACCTAAAATGGGCTGGCTGCTAAGATTTACATTCTTGCTTTTAAAATAAAGATAGCAAGAGAAAGAAGAAAAATTGATAATAGGAATAAATTAGAAAGTTCATGCTCTTTCTGAATCATGAAGGAAAAAATGTGGGTTCAGTGTCCCTTTAATGTTTTGCGGGGGGCAGCAGAAATCATATCTATTTAAAAATTAACATATTGGGGTAGATTTATCAAACAGCGGATGCTGCTTTCGACGCCTAAGTTAAGAAGCAGCGGTCGTAAGACCGGTGCTCCTTAATTTGTCTACCACCTTTTAGGTGGCCTACTGCAATTATCCCGATCCGATCGGGATGATTGACGGCTCCTGCTAACTGCCGATTGGCCGCAAATGTGCAGGGGTGGCATTGCACAAGCACTTTTGCATCAGCAAGGCCACTCTCAAAGGGAAATCAGCAAACAAACTGGATACTCAAGATGTGGTATTTAAGCTGTTATAAAGAAATTTGAAGAATCAGGAGAGGTCAAAGACAAAATAGGACTGGAATGCAAAGAAAGCTTTCACAATCTTATGAGAAGTTTCTCATAGTCTCTTCTTTGAGAGACTGGAAGAAGTCCAGCAAAGACCTGGCTCAGCCTCTGGCAGCTTAATCGGGATGCCAAGTTGACCCTTCTACAATTTGATTAGGAATGGTCTTTCTGGAAGGTTAGCAGCCAAGAAACCACTTTTTCAGAAGTGGAACAGGGTGAAAAGGCTAAGCTATGCTAAAGCTCACAATAGATATGAGATGGGAATGAAGATCAGTGGAAAAGAGTATTATGGAGTGACAATTCCAAGTTTTTCCATTTTTGGGTCCAATCGTCGACAATATGTGAGAAGAGTTGGAGATAGTTGGAAGAATGAGTTCTTGTGACCTGTCCTGGTTTGGGGCTACATTTCTGCCAGTGGTGTTGGGGATATTGTCCGAATTGATGGGATCAGAAATGCTGAAAAGTACAGACAGGTTTTAATTCATCATCCCATTACTTCTGGAAAGCGCCTGATTGGAAATGTTTTGTTTTTTTACAGCATGATAACCACAGAGTCCAGACCTGAATATTATCAGACCTGAATATTATAGATGCAGTATGGGATCACCTGGCCAGAGAAAGAAATAAAAGACAACCTAAATCTAAAGAAGTGCTGAAAGAAGCCTGGTATAATATACCAGAAGATAATTTCAGAAAACTTCAAGACAGTCTCCCCAAAAGATTTCAAGATGTGCTTATTGCCAAGGGAGCTCTAAATACTGACTTTTGCCTGAAGAAGCCATTTTGTTCTGAAAATTGTTTTTTTTTAATATTTTTGTACATATTTTCTGTTTGTATCTTAATAAAGACACTGAAAAATAAATATGGGTGACCATTAGAACTTTGCTAAAACAACAAATCTAATGGTGGCCTTAGACAGTTGCACATTTTGATCCCTTTTAAGTACAGAGCTGATGGTTTTCGTCAAAAAAAACTTTAACTTCAAGAATATATTGTTTTGAATTTGGAGGCTTTTTTATAAGACATACCTAAAAAAAGCTGTATAACCTGCAAAGGCTTAGCTGCTTCTTTGCTCCCAAACCACATAAAAACATGGTTTGTGAGCATCCAATATAAAGGTTGCACAAACAAGTGCTCATCAGAGGTTCTGGAATATTTCAGTAAGATTGTATTTCTTGTGAAATGGTGTCAGACGTGTGTAAGTGCAGTTTATATGAGCTATTGTATCATAATTTAATCTTGATGATAATAAAATCATTAACTTTTATTGGTCACATTGTAAAGAATGTAGTGAAAAATTTATTTGTTCACTAGGTCATTGCTGTTCTAATCCCCTTTCTACCCATTTAGGGTTAGATTACGAGTGGAGCACTATTTACCGTTCGCATGTTAAATACTTCGGCTCTTTGTGCACATTGGGTAGTGCACGTATTACAAGGTTTTGCTTGCAAAGAGCTGAAGTTACAATATTACGACCGTGTTAACGTACTCCCCCATAGACTTCAATGGAGATAGAAAAAGTGGAAAAAACCTAACACCCTTACTCACATGCTAACCCTGAATCACTAAACTATTAACCCCTAAACCGCCACACCCCACATTGCTAAGTCCCTGCTGTACTATTTACCCCTAAACTGCCACACCCAAACAACGCAAACTACCCCTCTACACTATAAACCCCTAAACCACCACAACCCCCATCGTAAACTACCCACTAACCTCTACTCCCCCTAACTAGCTAACCAACCTAACCTAACACCCCCTAAGTTACCAAAAAAAAATCAGAAGTGAAGATATCAAAGCAAACATATAATCATATGCTCCGTGAGATCATCTAGGAGGCGCTATATAACATACACAGCAAGATAATTTTATACAAAAAAATAGTGCAAATAGGTAATTTAAAGTATGAAAACAATCAGTCCCAAACAGACCACAATAAGTGGAATTTACCACCAGACCATAAATATTGGTGAATGTTCAGGTATTCAGCGTAGAGAAAGTCCCCCCAAAAAATAGGGATGTGGTATGGAGGTAGTCTATAGGCAGCTCTCTAACTTCATTCAGAAGAAGGCAATCTGTTAGGGAAACACAAATAGATAGAGGCGCCAATGGTGCAGATCAATGATGCATCTTGATAGCTCAAAGCAAGAGGTAAACACAGGGTACTCACTTGTAGGAAAGGCAATCAATCATGCCCATAGAGACAGGCTGGATTTCTGCAGCAGTCCAGCTAGCTGATTAATATCCAGAATGCAGCTCCAGGGTGCAGGAGACCATCAGGCAAAAAATACACACTAGTCAGATAGGTGTATAAGCAGGAGACCAAGATCAGGGATTTGTGCCCTAAAGGTAGCGTAGCTCCAAGATATACTGAACACTAAGAGTTAGTTAAAAACAAAGATAGATTTATTTAAAATTTGTTCAAAAACACAACTCATATTTGTGCCAGTAAAAACTTGGGCAAGTGGAGAAACAATGCAACGTGTTTCGGGCCTAATGAAACAGTTTTACTGAGAAACACGTTGCATTGTTGAGGCCTTCGGCCCAGCTTGGATGAAGACTTCTCCCGGTAAGTCGATCTTCAGGGGGTTAGTGTTAGGGTGTATTGGGTGGGTTTTATTTTTAGGTTAGGGTTTGGGCTTGCAAAAGAGCTAACTGTCCTTTTAAGGGCAATGCCCATCCAAATGCTCTTTTCAGGGCAATGGGGAGCTTAGGTTTTTTTAGATAGTTTTTTATTTGAGGGGTTGGTTGTGTGGATGGTGGGTTTTACTGTTGGGGGGGTTGTTTATATATTTTTTTACAGGTAAAAGAGCTGATTACTTTGGGCCAATGCCCTGCAAAAGGCCCTTTTAAGAGCTATTGGTAGTTTAGTTTAGGCTAGGGTTTTTTTTTTTAGGGGGGGGGGGCTTTTTTATTTTGATAGGGCTATTAGATTAGGTGTAATTAGTTTAAATATCTTGTAATTTGTTTATTATTTTCTGTTATTTAGTGGGGGGGTTGTACTTTAGCTAATTTAATTTATATAATTGTTGTTAATTTAGTTAATTTATTTAATTATAGTGTAATGTTAGGTGTTAGTGTAACTTAGGTTAGGTTTTATTTTACAGGTACTTTTGTATTTATTTTAGCTAGGTAGTTATTAAATAGTTAATAACTATTTAATAACTATTCTAACTTGCCTGTAAAATTAAAATAAATCCTAAGATAGCTACAATGTAACTATTAGTTATATTGTAGCTAGCTTAGGGTTTATTTTATAGGTAAGTATTTAGTTTTAAATAGGAATAATTTAGTTAATGATAGTAATTTTCTTTAGATTTATTTAAATTATATTTAAGTTAGGGGGAGTTAGGGTTAGGGTTAGACTTAGATTTAGGGGTTAATAACTTTAATATAGTGGCGGCGACGTTTGGGGCGGCAGATTAGGGGTTAATAAATGTAGGTAGGTGGTGTCGATGTTAGGGACGGCAGATTAGGGGTTAATAATATTTAAATAATGTTTGTGAGGCGGGAGTGCGGCGGTTTAGTGGTTAATTTGTTTATTATAGTGTTGTGACGTTGGGGCGGCATATTAGGGGTTAATAAGTGTAGGTAGGTGGCGGCGACATTGGGGGTGGCAGATTAGGGGTTAATAAATATAATGTAGGTGGCGGCGATGTTGGGGGCAGCAGATTAGGGGTTCATAAGTATAATGTAGGTGGCGGCGGTGTCCGGAGCGGCTGATTAGGGGTTAATAAGAATAATGTAGGTGTTGGCGATGTCGTGGCGGCGGTGTCCGGAGCGGCTGATTAGGGGTTAATAAGAATAATGTAGGTGTTGGCGATGTCGGGGCGGCAGATTAGGGGTTAATAAGTGTAAGATTAGGGGTGTTTAGACTCGGGGTTCATGTTAGGGTGTTAGGTGTAAACATAATAAAATTTCCCCCATAGGAATCAATGGGGCTGCGTTAAGGAGCTTTACGCTGCTTTTTTGCAGGTGTTAGACTTTTTCTCAGCCGGCTCTCCCCATTGATTCCTATGGGGAAATCGTGCACGAGCACGTACGACCAGCTCACAGCTGACTTAAGCAGCACTGGTATTGGAGTGCGGTAATGATCAAAATTTTGCTCAACGCTCACTTCTTGCCTGTTAACGCCGGGTTTGTAAAAACCTGTAATACCAGCGCCATAGGTAAGTGAGCAGTGAGAGAAAACTGCTTGTTAGCACCGCATAGCCTCTAACGCAAAACTCGTAATCTAGCCGTAATTTTGGTGAACAATTGTGTAACGAATTTTTGATGCACCTTAACAATACAATTTTTTTCCTGTGTATTTTTGTGTGAATGGTTCAATTATTTGTTTTGTAATATTTTAAAATGACAAATTTTATTGTGTACTTTTGTAATGTACGCATCTCCTTCACATAAGAAAATTCAGTATACGCCCCTAAGCAAGACTGGGATTTAGATCATTCCACCAGGGAAATAGAAGGGCTGGCAAGCATTATTATAGAATATCACCATCCCAGTGATCTTGTTCTAATCTGGGCCATAGGCATCCAGTATAAAACTGTTTAAAAACTTACTTAGAAGCTTCCAGTTTAGCTCTGTTGAAAAGGTAGTTGGAAAGCCCACTGCAAGTGGGAAATAAGACACTCCCCCCTCCCCCTTCTTTTTCATATGAAAAGACCCTTTACACAAACAGGAGCAAGCTGGAGAAGGTAGCTGACGGTATTCACATAAAACTTTGGGGCCTGGTTAGGAGTCTGAAAATTAGAGCAATGTTATTTAAAAATAAGCAAAACTATACATTTAAAAAAAAAAAACTTTATGGGCTATATAAATAGATCATTCGATCTTCGTATGCATATATAAATAGATCATCTACAAAACATTTATGCAAAGAAAAAATCAGTGTATAATGTCCCTTTAACCACAAAAGGTAAATAATAAAAAGCATGGGGTACAATCCTTTGCTATCTTATCCTAGAGGTTTTGGAACCTACAGTAATGAATGGAGGTGCAATACCACCCCACCCCCCCATCACCCATAGCCCTTTTAAACCACCACTGAATGTTTCCATTAATTTATATGCAGTACCCCTTTAAAGGAACACTTAAGTCAAAATAAACTTTTATGATTCAGATAGAGCATGCAGTTTTAAGACACTTTCCAATTTACTCCTATTATGAAATGTTGCACAGTCTTTTTATTTTCACACTTTCTGGGGAACAAGATCCTACTGAGCATGTGCACAAGCTTACAGGGTATACGTATACTAGTCTGGGATTGGCTGATGTCTGTCACATGGTACAGGAGGGTGGAAAATGGGAGAGAGAAAAAATTTGTCAGAAAAAAAAATCTGCAGCTTATTTGAAATTCAGAGTATGGGGCCTATTTATCAACCCGTCAACTGAGGAAAAAGCGCGGTGAGCGCTTAGAAACGCGTAGCATTGTATAACAGATGTATTGGTATATCTGTGTATCTTTTTATTCATTTTATTAAATTTTTATACACATCGATACTGGAGTCTTCTTCTATAATCCTGACGTCTAATATTTGCATCCGGAGTTGATCCTCAACTGCAGCAGCACTGCTTGGGTTCTTTATGTGCACTAGGTCACCATAATATACCTAGTACGTTCCATTTGCACTATAGTGTGCAATACCTTTGTGAGTATCCCTTTGTCAGCACAAGCAGATATTCATTTTATGTCCTCAATTGATTTGCACTAGGGGTCGCCCTCTTGTTTTTTCTCACAATTTACAGATTACAGACACATTCTCTGTTTTGGGAGGAGCAGCCTTTGTCCGGTGCACAGTCTGCTGGGACACTGTGAAGTTCCCAGACCGTTCTCTACACTATTATAATAAAATTACATTAAACTATATTAAATTACTAATTAATCTACACTAACTCTTATAATAAAATTACATTAAACTACAAATTAAAATAACTATATTCTATATTTAAACACCTAACCCTATTTAAATAATTTAAATCTACACTAAAAAAATTACTGTTACAAAAAACAACTAAGTTACCAAAAATAACAAACACTAAGTTACACAAAAAATAAACACTAAGGTACAAAAAATAAAAAAGAAATTATCAAAGATTTAAACTAATTACACCTAATCTAAGGGCCCAATGAAAATAAAAAAGCCCCCCCAAAATAAAAAAAACCCTAACCTACAATAAACTACAAATAGCCCTTAAAAGGGCCTTTTGCGGGGCATTGCCCCAAAGAAATCAGCTCTTTTACCTTTTTTAAAAAAAATACAAATACCCCCCCAACAGTAAAACCCACCACCCACACAACCATCCCCCAAATAAAAACCTAACTAAAAAAATCTAAGCTCCCCATTGCCCTGAAAAGGGCATTTGGATGGGCATTTAGCTCTTTTCAGCCCAAAACCCTAATCTAAAAATAAAACCCACCCAATAAACCTTTAAAAAATCCTAACACTAACCCCTGAAGATCGACTTACAGTTTTGAAGATCCGACATCCATCCTCCAAGAAGCCGGGAGAAGTCTTCACCCAAGTGGCAAGAGGTCCTCCAAGAAGCCGGCCGAAGTTTTCATCCAATTAACCATTAGGATTGAGCTCGCATTCTATTGGCTATTCCAATCAGCCAATAGAATGCAAGCTCAATCCTATTGGCTGATTGGATAAACCAATAGGATTGAAGTTCAATCCTATTTGCTTATTGCAGCAGCCAAAAGGATTTTTTCTACCTTAATTCCGATTGGCTGATAGAATTCTATCAGCCAATCGGAATCTAAGGGACGCCATCTTGGATGACGTCATTTAAAGGAACCTTCATTCGAGGTTAGTCCGTCGGATGTCTTGAAGATGGACCCCCTCCACGCTGGATGGATGAAGTTAGAAGATGCCGTCTGGGTGAAGACTTCTGCGGGCTTGGATGAAGACTTCGGCCGGCTTCTTGGAGGACCTCTTGCCGCTTGGATGAAGACTTCTCCCGGCTTCTTGGAGGATGGATGTCGGATCTTCAAAACTGTAAGTCGATCTTCATGGGTTAGTGTTAGGATTTTTTAAGGGTTTATTGGGTGGGTTTTATTTTTAGATTGGGGTTTGGGCTGCAAAAGAGCTAAATGCCCTTTTAAGGGCAATGCCCATCCAAATGCCCTTTTCAGGGCAATGGGGAGCTTAGGTTTTTTTAGTTAGCTTTTTATTTGGGGGGTTGGTTGTGTGGGTGGTGGGTTTTACTGTTGGGGGGGGGGATTTTTATTTTATTTTTACAGGTAAAAGAGCTGATTTCTTTGGGGCAATGCCTCGCAAAAGGCAAAGGGCTATTTGTAGTTTATTGTAGGTTAGGATTTTTTTTATTTTGGGGGGGCTTTTTTATTTTCATAGGGCCCTTAGATTAGCTGTAATTAGTTTAAATCTTTGATAATTTCTTTTTTATTTTTTGTAACTTAGTGTTTATTTTTTTGTGTAACTTAGGGCTAGATTTATTAAAGCTGAGGCGTACAGGGGCGCGTATATATTTTAATATATTTTAATTTCATTTTAAAGGCAAGTTTAAATTTATAATAAGATAGGGATGAGTTAATATTTAATATTAAGTTAGCGGGTTGTTAGGTTTAGGGGTTAATAGGTTAATAATTAAGTTTATGGCGATGTGGGGGGCTGGCGGTTTAGGGGTTAATAACTTTATGTAGGTGGCGGCGGTGTTGGGACAGCAGAATAGGGGTTAATAAGTATAATGTAGGTGGCGGCGGTGTAGGGGGTGGCAGATTAGGGGTTAATAAGTATAATGTAGGTGGCGGTGGTGGCGGGACGGCAGAATAGGGGTTATTAACATTATGTAGGTGGCTGAAGTATAGGGGGCGGCACATTAGGGGTGTTTAGACTCGGGTACATGTTAGGGTGTTAGGAGTAAACGTTACTTATAATCTCCCATAGAAATCAATGGGATATCGGGCAGCAGCGAACATAAGCTCTCGCTGCTTTCAGACTCCCATTGATTTATTTTTTAACCGGGTACGCTGGGCCGTAATAGTGGCGAGCGTACCTGGCAGATATTTGTTAACTATCAAAAGTAGTCGGATAGTGCCGAATTTGCATTCGGAACATCTGTAGTGACGTAAGCATCGATCTGTGTCGGAATGAGACTGGCGGATCGTATGTTACGTCACAAAATTCAATTTTTGCCGGTCTGTAGCCTTTGATAAATAAGGCGAATCAGCCTCTCCACAATCACGCTGCGGAATTCCGGCGTATTTGTGGTTGACGGCTTGATAAATAGGCCCCTATGTGTTAAATCATTGTCTTTTATTATGCACTTGTTCTACTGCATTTACTGGTCCTTTAAGCATTGGCCTTGTTTATACTGCGTTATTCACCAGTAATTTAGTCTGCTATTGCTGTATCATTGTTGAGCTTGAAAATGTGAGTGAATGCCAAAGGGTATTTTTCAGTCTCAGATTTATGGCAGTTGATGTTGTCCTCATTTATTCCAGGGCTGCTGTTTCATGAGAATGTGCCACGCGAGCTAATCTTTTGTTTACTTAAAAGGAAGTAAAGATAAAGTGATTTTCTTGAATACAATCCATTTAAAGTTACAGTGGCTGTTAGGATCGAAGTGAATGAAAGAAAATGAAATGTAAAAGTGGCGTTGAAACCATTCTTTTTATATAATGAATTGCAAAATATCTGTATACAAAATATTTGTTTCAAAATAAATTTTAGCTGTCACTTAAGCTGCATAAGTTGCAAAGTTTTGCAGTACAGGGACATAAAAGTGTTATCTCTTTTGCTGTAGCCAGCTCCTGCACTGATCAAGCAGTCACTATGTAGAATGTTGCAAAAAATAAATAAATGCCAATTTCAGATATATATATATATATTAGACAAAAAGCTGGAAAAATAATCAAAGTAAACTGCATTTAAAAAAAATAAAAAGATTTATTCACATATTTAAACATTTTGGGACAGATTAGTGGGGTGCTATTTAACCCTTCCGCTTGAGCATTAACTCCACCAGAAGTAAGCTTTTTGTGCTCATCAGGTTGCGCTCTTATTGCAAGTTGAAAGTAAACTGTTTTTACTCACACGCTAACCCGATGATTGTAAAAAAAACTAACTTAGAAACCTATTCCCTCATGTAGGTCATGGAGCAAAAAAAAGTAGGGGGGGAAACACCCTACTCGTGAGCAACCTAATCGCATATTCTCAAGTGTGCTAGCCCAACATGAAAATTAAATTTTTAAATCTTGCACAACAGCTGGGCAGTGCTAGTTCATGTGTATTATAAAGATAACATTGTGCTCACTCCCGTGGAGAATGATAATGGTTATAAAAGAACTAGCACTGATTGGCTAAAATGCAAGATTGTAAAAAACACTGAGATAAGGAGAAGTCTGCAGGGGCCTAGAAACAAGTAATCATAGATGTAAAAAGTGCATTATTGTATTATTGTATTGGTTATGCAAACTGAGGAATGGGTAATAAAGAGATTATGTATCTTTTTTTAAACAATAAACATTTTCAAGTAGACTGTCCCCACCAATTTTCATATAACTTCATGAAGTAGACACTACTATACAGAAGAATATGCACAGATACTGATCTAAAAATCCAGTGTAAAAACTTTTAAAAATGTATTTGGAACCTCCCAGTTTGGCACTGTTGATGAAGTTAGGCTGGGACACTCAGTGATAGGGGCTGGGAAATCAAGAAGAGCAGACACTCCCCCTTCCCTACTTCCCTTCATATGAAAAGACAGATTATACAAACAGGCGTCACAGTAATCTGTAGACATCAGTATATATCTAAAACTTTGGGGCTTGGTTAGGAGTCTGAAAATCAGCACAATGTTATTAAAAAAATAAGCAAAACAACTATACATTTTTACAAAACACTCCCAGTTGGGCTATATAAATGGATCATCTACAATACATTTATGCAAAGAAAAATCTAGTGTTCAATATCCCTTTAAAATTGTATGTCTGGTTTCATTTGACGCTATTTTACTAATCAATGTATTTATTTCTATTTTAGGCTGTACGTTGCCGGTTGACCATTCCATAAGCTGAGTAGTGCAGAGTACCTGATCAATGGTAAGTGGCTGTGAACACTGGGCCTGTGATAGAAGAAAATACAGACAGAGTTTTGTATAACACATCACTAATTATGTCTTCCCCTTCCTGAAATATTCAACTTTTCATATCAGGGGGAATGATTTCCTCATTATTATTTTATTACATTCACATTGTTTTTATTTCTTGCTTTACTTTTAAAAAACCCCTGCAATTTCATTAGGCTGTACAAACTTTTCATATCTACTGCATCTGTGGCTTTTAGAACTTTATTTGTGAACTTGCTTGTACTGTATCTTAAATGTTGAGCACAATTTGGAAAAAGTCAGTAGGGTCTCATTTAAAGGTTGGTACATGGATAACAGCATCTCTATGCTTCAGAGAATATGTGGTATGTTTTGGTATGCATTTAATTGTAATCAATAGCACATGGTAGCTGACAGAAAGAGCTCAATTTCCCAAAGAAGATAGTGTTTCTTATTAACTTGACTGTAGTATGTCCAATATGCTGAGAGTAGCAGGAGAAAGCCTTTTGGACTGACAAATGTAGAAGCAGTATCCCATAGTCTTTCAGATATGGTTAATTATACGCAAAGATTGATAAATGAGTGGGGTTTCCTATTAAATGTTAAAAGTTTTAAAAACAAGGGATAATTTTTGTAATATAAGGGACAGGATTTGAACTTTAATTGAGTTGTTGAGAAAAATCGCTTTGAGACATCCTCCATTTACCTTACGTTCTTCAGAGATCAGCCCAATATTCATATAAGAGGTTTCATGCCTTTATAGGTGTCAACTGATCAGCATAATAAGCAAAATTATAATCACCTGGAAGCAAATATGAGCCTTGTTTGTTTTGTTGTTGGTGTTAACAATTTTTGAGTATATAAATAAAGGGGTTAATTGTAAAAATCTGAATAGGAGTTTTTTTAAGCAAATGTGTTTGGTGTTTTTTTTTATTATTCTTTTAAGTGAGTTTGGATAAAGGTGAAAACATACATAAATTGTTTAGTTTTATAATTCATGTAATATTTTATATTTACATATTTTATTCCTATTAATTTTCTACATTATTTTCAAGATGGTACCAAAAAATAAAGGTCTAGATTACAAGTGGAGCACTAAATTATCGTGCACCCGCAAACGGGCAAATTATAGTTTTATATTAAAATTGTTTAGCTTTTTTTTTTAAATTAAAAACAATCACACTAGGCAATTTTGTGGCTTTTAACACCTAAATATATTTGTATATAATTTATGCACATACAATTGCTGCGCTACTTATCCCCTTCACTGCGCTTAGGTTCTGATGCCGTCTCTGCATCAAAACAAAGCTCCCATTGGAACCTATGGAAGCGCGCTCTCATAAGTGCAATGCTTCATAGCAATGTGAAAGCGTGGTCGTGCTCGCATTGTGCTTAACTTGTAATATCAGCACACATTAGCGTGCGCTGGTATTACAAAAGTGTAGCGCTAATATCGCATGCTCCCCTTGTAATCTAGCCCTAAATGTTACCTTCTAATTTTAAATGATTTACTTTTCATGGACAAAAAAGTATCATACATTTTGATGTTTTAGTAAACCATAACATTCTGTTGTTTTAGTAAAGCAAGTATTTTGTCTACTGATAAAACAGCATATTAACTGTGTAGGTAATGTACAGAAAAACACTGAAACTGAGGCGTAATTGCAATCAGTGAAAATGACTAAAACTAGCTTTACCACAGGGGTGAGAAATGGCTCAGCAATCAAGGGTTTAAAAAGGGACAATCCCTCTAAAGACAGACCATTAAAGGGACATTATTACTCACCGTGCTCTTGTTTTCCTCCTGTGGCTGCAGCTTTTTAAAAATATTTTAAACTCTTACAATTATCAGTTAATGAAGCTCTGCATCTTTACACTGGGCGCCGCCATCTTGTAGCTTATATTTTTTATGTAACTTTTAAACTGTGCAAAAATCTGCGAAAATATAACTCTTAAACTTTCTATTATGTGAGCTAAACTGAAGTGAAATATACAGCTGTCAAATAGCCAGTAACATTACAGGGCTGTGAAAGTGCAGTGCTTCTGTCATAGGATGCAACAGGACATGTGATCAAAAATGGAGGCGCCCAGTATAAAATACAGAGCTTTACCAGCGGGTTTCTGTAATGAGCTAAAATAAGAGAATGGCTTTAAATAGAGCTGCAGGTACAGGAGAGAAAACAATAACATGGTGAATAGTAATCATGTTACTGTACTTGTACACAACATTTTAAAGTCCCTTTAAGTGTATGCAAATGAGCTGAGTTTTCCACGATTGTTCCCTCCCTGTACTTGGCACAGTACTTGTGGGTAGCTGGTGAACAGAGTAGTGACAGACAAGTATTTACTGATATTGAGATAACTTTGTACAGTTAATGCTACTTTTGCTGGGACCTTTTGCAACCAATTAACAGTTATATTAGGTTCTGGAGGGGATGGTGTTTTAGTTGTGCTGTTGAGTCTGATGATGCTTGGGTCAGGTATTCTTCTATAGTTTGCAAACAAAATAAAAACATGTTCCAAGGTCTGAGCCAAATCTATATTCTTATCATGAAATAAAATACACAAGATACATTGTTCCCATGGCATCCAGAGATTGTGGATGGAGGGCTTCAGCTAAACCACTATATTTAGATCCAATTTACAGGCATATGGGACAGTAAAGTTAAAAATTTAGATAGAATGTGAAATTTTAAACAATTTACTTCTATTATTAAATTTGTTGAAGTGTAAATCTAGGTATGCTCAGGAGCGTGCACATGTCTTCAGCACTCTATGGCAGCAGTCGCAAAAATGTTTAATACTGCTGCAAGCAATGTAGCAAAACACTGCTAGAGCAGCGTACGGTTGTCACCTTGCCAGTGGCGTATTTAACATTAGTGCTGCCCTAGGCGCTCAAAATTCTTGCGCCCCCCCCCCCCTCCCTAGGTTTTAGGTTGTATTTTTAGCCATACTATTTTTTGGTCAGAGTATAACGTGCATTTTTGTAGAAAATGTTCAGCAGGACTTGCAACACCCAGGCATAAAATTCACTATAAGGTATATTGCAATAATAATATATTATGAATTAATAACAATGGGGCACGTGTTTCTGGTGAGCCTGCAGGCTCGCCAGGCTCGCCAGAAACAGCAGTTATGAAGCAGCGGTCACAAAGACCGCTGCTCCATAACCTGTCCGCCTTTTCTGAGCAGGCGGACAGACATCGCCAGAAATCAACCCGATCTAGTACGATTGGGTTGATTGACACCCCCCTGCTGGCGGCCTATTGGCCGTGAGTCTGCAGGGGGCGGCGTTGCACCAGCAGCTCTTGTGAGCTGCTGGTGCAATGCTGAATACGGCGGGCTTATATTGCTCGCCGTATTCAGCGAGGTCTGTCGGACCTGATTCGCACTGTCGGATCAGGTCCGACAGACCTTAATAACTAGAGGCCAATGAGTGAATATTTCAACAGTACTAGTGACGAGCTTGCTTTTCGCGGGTGGCTACCACTCACCGGCCACGTGTTCTCCACCTCGGTTCCCTCCTTGTCATGGTGCTGTTGGGGAGGGGCTTGTGGTGTGTGGTCACTGTGCACTCTCCCTCCCAGCTTCTGTGCTCTGACTGCCACTGTGCCCGGTTTCCGGCCGGGTTGTTTCTGGCGGAAGTAGCATGGCGGACGCACGGTGGATGGGGCTGGTGGGTGACTCCATTTATCAGGTGGGCAACTGAGGGAGGTGTAGCACAGTGGATGCACAGCAAATAGGGCGGGCCATAGTTTTTAGAGACTCCGCTTGACAAGAGGAGTGGAAACATATTCCTACAGAGGTTTCAAAAAGTGCTGCCCCCCCCCAAGCTGCCGCCCTAGGCACGTGCCTTGTCTGCCTAGGCGGTAATACGCCCCTGCACCTTGCCCATGTTAACCTGGATGGATATGAGTTACAAATGCTGAAGGGTGTGCAGGGAGGAACACTATTTATGTGCTATCCAGAGGCACAATACATGTTCCTCCCTGCACACCCTGCAGGCAGCATGTGTAACTCATAACTGTCTAGGTAAACATGACCAAGAACTACTGCTGTCATAGAGTACCAAAGACACATGCACAGTCCTATGAGCCTACCTAGATTTACTTTTCAACAAAGGATACCAGGAGAATATTGCCAAATTGATAATAGAAGTACATTATTTAAAATGACATAGTGTATCAGAATCATAAAATAAATAATAAATTAATAAAGCACAGGTGATGTATAGTTAGATGGCTTCTGTTTAACAAACCTTAGTTACAGTGGTATAAAATTATACATTGTCTCATTATGTATAGCCAAAATAAAAGACACAAGCCAATGCACACAGGTCTAAAAACTGCTTTTTTTACCAGAATATCTCACGGTGTACAATGTTTCCACAGCAGCAGCTGTACTCTAGACTTGAGTGGAGATGGTGTGAAAGGGAGGGCTTACTAAGAAAAAGTGCACGTGGGCACACACACGACATGCTGCTTTGTTTTGGAAAGTCCAGGTGCTACAAGTAAACAGAAACACATTGCTATCAGCTGTCTAGACAGCACAACATATGAAAACTGAGCTGTTCAGACCAGGAGCTCTGCTGTGACATTAATCAACTTTCATAAGATTACTGTTCTGTGCTGGTACAATATTTATACTGAGCTAAAAAAAAACTGGCTTAGCAACTATGTTGTCACAGCCATTGTCCAATTTTTTTTGTACTATTTACCACTGGGTGTGTACTAATGTAAATTAAATCACTAATCTCCTTTTGCAAACATTATCTAACTATGATATTTTTTTTGTTTGCTGGAGAAAATGATTACTATGACACAACTTATTGTAATTTTTGTTTGATTTAATCATGTAACTGTTCTTAGCAGATATTTTATCCTTGTTAATTCTTTGGATAGCTTAGATAACTGTGTAAAACAATACACAACTATTACAGGGAAATTGGTTTTACAAAGGCATTATATATGTATATATACATGCATTTTGCATAAAAAAAAGAAATGATTTTAAATAGTTTAAAGGGATATGGGGGTCGATCCGATAAAAATCGTCGCCTGCAAATGCTGGCGACACCAATATTTGCGCGGGTTTGGTATCCTATATACGGCGTAACCTAGAAGTTCCGCACGTATATTTCTGCCGTCGCCCGTAGTTTTTTGGGCCATAGGCAGGTATACCAAACCCGCGCAGTTTGGTATCCAATATACAGCGTAAGGACTTACGTGGCGAAAATGGAGAAATCTTACTCCATTTTCACCTCGCCACAAAAAGCAGTCGTAAGAAGCCTTACGCTGACTATTGGAGCCCCGTAACTCCCTAAACTGGCTGCTAAATAAACCTAACACCTAACGCATGCGCAATGTCTATCTCCCTGTCAACCGCGATCTGCTAAATAAAACCTAACACCTAACGCATGCGCAATGTCTATCTCCCTGTCAACCGTGATCCCCCGCCGCAATCCCTAATAAAGTATTTAACCCCTAAACCGCCGCCATCTACATAAACTAACCCCCTACTGTGAGCCCCTAAAACCGCCACCATCTAACTGATCTATCCCCTACTGTGAACCCCTAAAACCGCCACCATCTAACTGATCTATCCCCTACTGTGAACCCCTAAAACCGCCACCATCTAACTGATCTATCCCCTAATGTGAACCCCTAAAACCGCCACCATCTAACTGATCTATCCCCTAATGTGAACCCCTTACACCGCCGCCATCTACCTTATCTATCCCCTAATCTGACCCCTTACACCGCCGCCACCTATATAAAAATTATTAACCCCATAATCTAATCCCCCTATACCGCCGCCAGCTATATTAAAATTATTAACCCCTAATTTAATCTACCTACCCCACCGCCAGCTATATTATCTATATTAACCCTAAGTATATTATAGTTAATATAGTTATTACATTATATATATTAACTATATTAACCCTAATTATATTAGGGTTAATATAGTTACTATAGTATTTATATTAACTATATTAACTCTATCTAACCCTAACACCCCTAACTAAATTCTTATTAAATAAATCTAATTCATATTATAAACTAAAATATTCCTATTTAAATCTAAATACTTACCTATAAAATAAACCCTAAGATAGCTACAATATAATTAATAATTACATTGTAGCTATGTTAGGGTTTATGTTTATTTTACAGGTAAATTGTTAATTACTTTAACTAGGTATAATAGCTATTAAATAGTTATGAACTATTTAATAGCTACCTAGTTAAAATAATTACCCAATTACCTGTAAAATAAATCCTAACCTAAGTTACAAATACACCTACACTATCAATAAATTAAATAAACTACAAATATCTATCTAAAAATACAATTAAATAAACTAAACTAAATTACGAAACAAAACAAAACACTAAATTACAAAAAAAAAAAAAAGATTACAAGATTTTTAAGCTAATTACACCTATTCTAAGCCCCCTAATAAAATAATAAAGCCCACCAAAATAAAAAAAATTCCCTACCCTATTCTAAATTAAAAAAAAGTTCAAAGCTCTTTTACCTTACCAGCCCTTAAAAGGGCCTTTTGTGGGGGCATGCCCCAAAGAAAACTGCTCTTTTGCCTGAAAAAAAAAACACAATACCACCCCCCAACATTACAACCCACCACCCACATACCCCTAATCTAACCCAAACCCCCCTTAAATTAACCTAACACTACCCCCCTGAAGATCTCCCTACCTTATCTTCACCACGCCAGGCCGAACTCCTCATCCGATCCGGGCGATGTCTATCCAAGCGGCAAAGAAGAGGTCTTCATCCCAGCGATGTCTTTATCCAAGCTGCAGCAAAGTCTTCTTCCATCGGGCAGCATCTTCCATCAAGCGGCATCTTGAATCTTCTCTCCACCGACGCGGAGCATCCATCCCGGCCGACGACTGAACGACGAATGAGGTAGCTTTAAATGACGTCATCCAAGATGGCGTCCGTCGAATTCCGATTGGCTGATAGGATTCTATCAGCCAATCGGAATTAAGGTAGAAAAATCTGATTGGCTGATTGAATCAGCCAATCAGATTCAAGTTCAATCCGATTGGCTGAACCAATCAGCCAATCAGATTGAGCTTGCGTTCTATTGGCTGTTCCGATCAGCCAATAAAATGCTAGCTCAATCTGATTGGCTGATTGGTTCAGCCAATCGGATTGAACTTGAATCTGATTGGCTGATTCAATCAGCCAATCAGATTTTTCTACCTTAATTCCGATTGGCTGATAGAATCCTATCAGCCAATCGGAATTCGACGGACGCCATCTTGGATGACGTCATTTAAAGGTACCTCATTCATCGTTCAGTCGTCAGCCGGGATGGATGCTCCGCGTCGGTGGAGAGAAGATTCAAGATGCCGCTTGATGGAAGATGCTGCCCGATGGAAGAAGACTTTGCTGCCGCTTGGATAGACATCGCCCGGATCGGATGAGGAGTTCGGCCTAGCGTGGTGAAGATAAGGTAGGGAGATCTTCAGGGGGGTAGTGTTAGGTTTATTTAAGGGGGGTTTGGGTTAGATTAGGGGTATGTGGGTGGTGGGTTGTAATGTTGGGGGGTGGTATTGTGTGTTTTTTTCAGGCAAAAGAGCAGTTTTCTTTGGGGCATGCCCCCACAAAAGGCCCTTTTAAGGGCTGGTAAGGTAAAAGAGCTTTGAACTTTTTTTAATTTAGAATAGGGTAGGGAATTTTTTTTTATTTTGGGGGGCTTTATTATTTTATTAGGGGGCTTAGAATAGGTGTAATTAGCTTAAAAATCTTGTAATCTTTTTTTTATTTTTTGTAATTTAGTGTTTGTTTTTTTTTTGTAATTTAGTTTAGTTTATTTAATTGTATTTTTAGATAGATATTTGTAGTTTATTTAATTTATTGATAGTGTAGGTGTATTTGTAACTTAGGTTAGGATTTATTTTACAGGTAATTGGGTAATTATTTTAACTAGGTAGCTATTAAATAGTTCATAACTATTTAATAGCTATTATACCTAGTTAAAATAATTAACAATTTACCTGTAAAATAAATATAAACCCTAACATAGCTACAATGTAATTATTAATTATATTGTAGCTATCTTAGGGTTTATTTTATAGGTAAGTATTTAGATTTAACTAGGAATATTTTAATTAATAATATTAATATTAGATTTATCTTAATAAGAGTTTAGTTAGGATGTTAGAGTTAGATAGGGTTATTATACTTAATATATATATATATTATAATAACGATATTAACTATATTAACCCTAATATAATTAGGGTTAATATAGTTAATATATATAATATAATAACTATATTAACTATATTAACCCTAATATAATTAGGGTTAATATAGTTAATATAGGTGGCGGCGGTGTAGGGGGATTAGATTAGGGGTTAATACATTTATTATAGGTGGCCGCGTGTAGGGGGATGTAGATTGTAGGCAAAAGAGCAGTTTACTTTGTGACAAAGCCCCGCCAAAAGCCCTTTTAAGGGCTGGCAAAAGAGCTGAATTCTTTGGGACATGCCCCGCAAAAAGCCCTTTTAAGGGCTGGCAAAAGAGCTGTTACTTTGGGGCAATGCCACGCAAAAAGCCCTTTTCAGGGCTATTTGTAGGGTTAGACTTAGGTTTAGTGGTAGGGATAGTTTAGTATTTTAGGGGTTAAATAATTTAATATAGATGGCGGCGGGGTAGGGGGATTAGATTAGGGGTTAATAATTTTAAAATAGATAGCGGCGGGGTAGGGGCTCACTTTAGGGGGTTATAGATTTAATATAGCTTGCGGCGGTTTAGGGGTTAATAACTTTATTAGGTAGCGGCGGGCTCCGGGAGCGGCGGTTTAGGGGTTAATACATATTTTATTGTTAGGATAGTGAGGGGGGATAGCGGATAGAGGGTTAGACGTGTCGGGCTATGTTAGGGAGGCGTGTTAGATAGTGCGGGTGATTTAGACTTTAGTCAGGTTTTGTAGGCGCCGGCAGTTTCTGACGTGCCGTAAGTCACTGGCGACGCCAGAAATTTGTACTTGCGCAGATTTCTGGACATCGCTGGTTTATCCGACTTACGGCACGTTAGCATCTAACGGCGCCGTATATGGGATAGCTCGAGTTGTGAGCTGAAACTGCGGGCGACGCGGGTTCCCAAGCTTGCGTCGCAAACTACGACGTTTATCGGATCGCGCCCATGAAACCTAAAAATTATCTTTTGTGATACAGACAGAGCATGTTATTTTAAAAAAAAGTTTCTAATTTACTTCTATTATCAAATTTGCTTAGTTCCCATGATATTCTGGGTTTAGGAGATACCTCTCTCTAGCTTGATCACTCTATGGATATTTCAACCACTCAGAGGCCGCTTTCAGCAAACGCTCAGAGCCGGCGCCGGCACATCTGCTTCACGCGATGTTGTGGTGCTATGGAGACGTCACAAGTAAGGGAGCTTATAAAAACTTTCCCAGCGCAATGTCTCCCGTTACCACCCTGCCCGTACAAATTTTACAATGCAATGAAGAACAAAGAAGAACGAAGAAGCCAAAGACTACAACTCCAGGCATGCATTTACGTAAACCAGGGGAGACAGGAGACGTTTATTAATATAAAGTATTACACTCATATATATACTTTTTAATACAAAATATAATTTTAATATTTCTAAAAAGTTCTTTAAAGGGTTAAAAAGGGATATGGTATATGGCAAGGTATGACTGGAAAGAGCTGCAATGTTTGTGTGTGTGTGTATATATATATATATATATATGTGTGTGTGTGTGTGTAAATATATATATATATAGTATATATTTATAAAAGTTCAGGGGGATTTGCACTCTCACCTCACCAAAAAAGCTGCCAGGGTGTCAGGAACATCAGTATTCACGCATAACTTAGAGATCCGCACTCACTGGACTTTCAAAACAAAAAGATTTAATGTTTACAGTGACAATTCTGGGATCAAACTATCCCCTTCATCAGACCCCTGGGGGCATATGTATCAAGCTCCGAATGGAGCTTGATGCCCTGTGTTTCTGGCGAGCCTGCAGGCTCACCAGAAACAGCAGTTATGAAGCAGCGGTCAGACAGCGGTTATGAAGCAGGCGGACAGACATCGCCGGAAATCAACCCGATTAAGTATGATCGGGTTGATTGACAGCCCTGCTGGCAGTCTATTGGCCGCGAGTCTGCAGGAGACGGCGTTGCACCAGCAGCTCTTGTGAGCTGCTGGTGCAATGCTGAATACGGCGAGCATATTGCTCGCCGTATTCAGCGAGGTCTGTCGGACCTGATCCGCACTGTCGGATCAGGTCTGACAGACCTTGATAACTAGAGGCCCTGGTCTGATCCCCGAAACGTCACTGTACACATTAAATCTTTTTGTTTTGAAAGTCCAGTGAGTGCGGATCTTTAACTTATGCGTATATATATATTCATACACTGTATATAAATATATATATGTCTAAATATGTATATGTGTGTATGTATAGATGTCTATATGTGTTTTCATGTGTATTTAAGTGTTAATATGTGTAAATATGTACACACATATATACACAGTATTTTTTTTGAAAGGTAGCAATGCAAATAAAGAGAGATTTTTCATTCTCTTGAAACTGATTTTCAGGCAGTACCTCTAACTTTATTTTGACACCTGCATCCAAGCACTACCATCAAATAATGAAACTATCCAGTCTTCTATAAATTTAAAATGACAAATACTGTGCAATGCTTAAAGGGACATTAAACTGCTGAGTACAACTACAGTAGGATGGTTACTACTCACCATGTTATTGTTTCCCCTCTACATGCAGCTCTTTTTAAAGCTCCTATTTTAACTCTTTACAGAATCCAGCTGGTAAAGCTCTGCATTTTATTGTGGGCGCCGCCATCTCGTAGCTCCCATATTGCTACATCCTGTGACAGAAGCACTGCACTTTTACAGATTTGTGATGTTACTGGCTATTTCACAGCTGTACCTTGTACTGTTTTTGCACCGTTTGAAACTTACATAACAAATATTAGCTCCAAGATGGCGGCACCCAGTGTGAAGATGCAGAGCTTCACTAACTGATACTTGCAAGAGGTTAAAATAAGAGAATGACTTTAAAGACAGCTGCAGGAACAGGAGGAAAACAATAGTAGGGTGAGTGGTAACCATTCTACTGTAGTTGTACCCTGCAGTTTAATTTCCCTTTAAAGGGACATTATGCTCCAAATGTAATAGCCCATAAAAGGTTAAATTATGTAGAATATAAAAAAATGCACTTTCATTATTGATGTTGCCTGTTATTACTGTAATTTAAAAATTGTAGTTCTACTTTTCCAGAGACGCTGAATGGCGTTTCATGGCATTTAGAACCCTGACCTTCCTACCTGCTGCACAGTGATTGCTTGATCCATGCCGGAATTAATATATATATATAAATATATATATATATATATATAACTGCTGAAGCAAAGGAGATAAGATATACAAACTAAATAGTCTTTTAAAGGGGTGTGTCCCTGGGCTTCAAGGTAATGCAAATTTGTCTTTTAAATTTACAGGATTAAATGCTTTAAAAAATATTTATTTTGGGGGGGCAGAGTCAACTCTTGATGTGGCAGAACGCGTCTTAGTGAAGCTCCTGATAATAGCCTTAATCTTTTAACTTAATTCCTGTGATCAGGAACGATAGACATGGGTGCAGTTGTATAATTAAATGCAGGAACACGATATATGTTTATATTGACGACCAGAGGCGGATGGTCCGACAGCAATCCCGACTTAGGCTCTTCAAGAATGCTCCGTACAATTACAGCTAACTAGGCCTCAATGACCTTTCAACAGAGAAGAATTCGGCGGAAGAGGTCATATATACATTAATTTGAAAGCCCTGACAACGAAACATATTGACATATACAGTCATTTTAAAACTTCTACTTTGGACGTACATACCGCTCATGCTAGTGGAAGGCATGGGGCAAAGGCAGAGGAATCGGCCCAGAACTTGGTTACAGGGCAAGAAGCACCTGAGTCCGTCGAGACCTAGAGCCCTTCCATAGACCGGATCGATAATAACATACTTTCCGTACCTCTAAACTCCATATTGCCATTGGCAAGTGGAGTTCCCACGGCTCTAATTGTTTTCGGGTGTGCAGTAAACAGAGGACTTCCTCAAAGTAAGTAAAGTGGAAAAGGGCTTATATGGGACAAATGCTTACCTCAATGTGCCGAAGCCCTACAACCACAGCGCAACTTGGGGACATTGGAGACTACTGCTTCCAAATTGGCTATTGCAGGTGGCGTGCTCACTGGAGGAGCAAGCATAGATGCAGCTGTGGAGTTACATCGGGAGCGCTCCTCTTCAACTCTGAAATATATACCCCAGTCTTTTCAATGGCTTTGCCATACTATCCTACACAAGCAAATATATATAGAGACAGACACCTGGTTTTTACAAAAGGTTGGGGTAGGATAAATCTTGGACCTACTGTCAGTCTCTCCCAGATGCACATTCAGTAAACTGCCGTGGGTCTATCTCTGACAGCAGTGATATCCTTTAGGTTGTTTTTTTTCTGTTACTGTTCTGTGTGCCGTTAGTTACATTAACATATTTGGCTTTCTACATCATTTGAATCTGTTCCATACCCTAAGGGAGTTTAATATATTGTACCTTTATTTTTAATAGGGGTGTCACTTATATTATGTATACGGAATGCTTGCAATAGCGAGATGTTTGTACTAAAAATGAATACCTGAGCCTTTAGTATTTTACCTTTTACTGCTCATAACCAATCTAAACCTATTGTTATGTTTAAAAATTGCCTAAGATCAAAAACTTTGGTTATGGGTGGGCTCTAATATGAATCTGGTTATAGGTAGCTTGTTAAGATCTCTTCTGGTGTTTTTTCTTGAGGGCTGAGCATATAAACTGATACAATTCGACTTGCTTATCCTAGGGAGATAATATGTGGTGCGGCCTAAGGTTTGGTAACCTAGAAGGTAGGCTGAATCCCTACGTAAATTCCACTGTTACTACAGAAATGTACTTATTTGGAAGTTATATAAAAGTGCTCGTTGTCTGTGCCTGCAACTTTATTTCATAACCACTGTTTGGCTGATAACTTAGCAATTCCAATACATCTAGCAACAAAGTTGGATTTTGTGAGGATTTGTAACAAAGCTAAAATACGCAGAAACACTGGTGATGCAATTTGTAACATATACAACGTATACAGTTTCTCTTTTTCTCTTTTACATCGAAGAGTATTTATAGGGGAAGATAAATTAAGCATTCAACTAATAACAAAGCTGGACAAATCCTCTAGTGAAAATAGTATTCCGGTAATTTTGCTCCTCCATCAGTAACTGGTTCACGTATCTATACAGTGTCTACTAACGGGTCAAATATTGCCTGTATACTAGGAGGAAATATTAAACTTACTACTTAAAATTGGAACACCCTATAATAAAGCCGAACATTACTGAATATTTCCTGTTTCACTGACTGATGCAGTAAAATTTATGAAGTTTAGTTAAACAGAAATAGGGGAAAAAAATAGAGAAAGAAGGGGGGATAAGGGGGGGAAAAAGGTGTAACCATATCTTGTCTAATATGATTGCATGCTTAGGCTAAATTGCTTTTTTTATGTTTGACTGAATCCTCCTACACTGCTAAGTTGTTCAAAATTTCTCTTGATTTACAATTCTTACTTGCTCTCTCTACTACTAGACAGCTTTTTTTTTTTCTTTTTTTTTTTTAATAGGTCAGTCAAAATTGGGTATATAGAAATTGTGTTTCTGTTTAAAGTAATTGCATTGTTTAATGTTGTTGCTCATTTGGGTTCTTTTCTCAGGTACAATATCAGCTATCAGCTTAATATATTATAAGATTGCGTATAAACATCTATAGTATTGTAGTTGATTAATTCTATATAAACCTCTCTAGTAAATCTCACATAAAGTACTATTACTGGCTTACATAGCCACCGCCCATTCACATTTACTCTAATTTTAAATTCACCCCTCTCCACTATACTGTATTATAGCAAATACTGCCTTTCACACACTCCCACAAAATTAAACTTTTTCTCTATATTAATTTCCCAATTTCTTTCACTTTCTTACACACACCGCACTCCTTCACTGACACACTAACACTCTTTATTTTTCACGTTTCCCTGTCTTATGGAAAGATATCTTGCACCCAAAATACTCACAATGCCAGTAAAAAATAAAGAGAGGAAAGCTAGGGTTAGTTTTGAATCCAGTTCTGAAGCAAAAATGGATGTTGGTTGTATTAATATAAGCAACTCTGATATATTAGAAATCTCATAACAAGTGGCTAATACACTATTGCCACAGTTTGACCAAATTAAAGCTGATTTGTTAACCCCTTAATGACCACAATGTACCCTGTATGTCATTGGTCGTTAAGGTTTTTTTTAGGACATAATAGCACAAGTCTAGCAAGAACACGCTATTAATGTCCTCCTCCAGCAGGCTTTGTGGAATAGAGCAGTCTCAGCGCTGGTGGCAAGACCGCACTATAAAACAATCAAGTCCCAAAAAAAGGCCAGTGACATACAGGGTACGTCGCTGGTCCTAAAGGGGTTAACAATCTCCTCCGAAATAAGGGGATTTACTGCTAGATTATCTGAGGTAGAAACCAGGGTGTCAGATATAGAGGACTCTTCCATAAAACATGAACAAACATTACAAGACCATAAAAGCAAAATATATGAACTAACTAGCAAAATAGAGGACCTAGAAGACAGGTTCAGAAGAAATAACCTTAAGGTGATTGGTTTACCAGAGAGCCCTGCATTTAATGACCTGGTGCATTTTGCATCTATTGAGCTACTACATCTTTTGGGTTTAAATACAAAAGAACATAATATAATAGTTGAAAGGGCTCATAGAATGGGAGCACAGCATAACGATCATGAGAATACACAATATTAGAGACCCATTATGATTAAATACCTGAATTTCCAAGACTAGATACATATTCTAAGAGCATACAGAAAAGTACAACACCTGGAAATAGAACATAATAAAATATTCCTATTCCAAGACTATTCGGCACAAACGGCTTCTAAATGAAAAGAAATGGCTCCTTTTTGCACCAAGTTGCTTAATATGTTATTCTCCGCTAGTATAATTTACCCTGCTAAAATTAAAGTATATGTAGGGAATGATCTAACTACATTAATCTCACCCCTAGAAGCTATAGAATTTCTTGAAAAACTTAAATTGGATAAGAGATGTTGAAGTAAAATTTAGAGCCAAACTGTAATTTTTTTCAGCCCTTGTGATGAGAATGTTTACTTGGGTAGTTGGTAAATTTATGTCTAGAAATGTTCAGATTATGACCGGTGGTTCTGTTTTTCCTTTTTTCCCTTCCTTTTTTTTTATTACTTTCTTCCCTTCTTCTCTTTGTTCCTCTCTCCTCGATACCAGAGCTGTCCCCTTACAGGGTATCTCTTGCTTTTTCTTACTAAATAAAAATAAATACACTTAAACTAGTTTCATGGAATATAGGTGGCATAACCAATCCAAGTAAGAGAAAATGGATCATTACACAACTTAAGAAAGATAAAGCTGATATCGCACTGTTACAGGAGACACACCTTTCGGAGGTAGAAAATCAAAAACTGAAAGGGAACTGGGTTGGAGAAGTGGTGGCAATTCCTTGTTCTACTAGAAAGCGAGGTGTGGCAATATTATTTAACCGACAGAATATCAAATTCTATTTCAGGAGAAAGACCCGGACGAGAGATTCATTATTATTAAACTAATTATAAGGCAACGTCCGTTAATAATATGTAATGTTTATGGCCCTAACAAACATTATCCCAAATTTTGGGGGCATTTAAAGAATAGACTTTTTGAATTTGTTGACTCTAATTTGGTGGTAGTAGGAGACTTTAATATGGTGTTTAATAATATCGATAGACTTCAGTCTCTAGATAAACACAGGACCAAAAGATCAACTAAAAACATGAATAAACCGTTGAAGAACTTTTGTAGTGCGTTAAAAATTGAAGATATTTGGAGGGTACAAAATCCCAATGCGCATGCATTTACATGTGAATCAAAACAATTTCAATCCTTTTCCCGAATTTATTTTTTCTTAATAGCAGACAGAATGCTTGGTCTGAACCCTATAGCTCAGATTGGGGAATTTACTATATCTGATCACACAAATTTATCTTTGGAGTTACATTGGGAAAAGCTTAAACTAGATCCTGTCAAATTCTATATTTTTCCCTCTTTTTTAGTTAATAACCTGAAATTTAAAAATTGGTTGTCTATAAAATGGCAGGAATATGTAAAACAGAATCAGTCGTATATCTCCAAAAGTGAGACTCTCTGGGAAGCTGCTAAGGCAGTTCTCAGGGGTGAGATTAAGGTATATCGACAAAAACTCAAGCAAACGTTCCATCGCAGAGAAGTAGAACTTTCCAATTATGTTAAAAATACATATAATACCTACCTGAGCTGCCCGGTCCAAATAAATTGGGACTCTTATATTAAAGGGACAGTCAACCCAAAAAATTTCCTTACTGCTACAGATAATGTTTACTAGGGTAAATACTTCACAATGTAGCGCAATTTTGCTAAATATATTGAGGCCTAGTTATCAAGCCGTCAACCTCAAATACGCTGGAATTCCGCAGCGTATTTGTGGCGAGGCTGATTCGCCTTAGTTATCAAAGGCTAGAGACCGGCAAAAGTAGAATTTTGTGACGTAAACTTCGATCCGCCGGACTCAGTCCAACACAGATCGATTCTTACGTCACTCCAGATGTGGCACAATCTGACTACTTTTGCTAGTTATCAAAAAACTAGCAGGTACACTCGGCACTTTTCCGGCCCAGCGTACCTGGTTTTCAAACCGCCACCCTGGAGGTCGGCGGATCCCATAGGAATCAATGGGAGTCTGACCATAGCGAAAGTACAAGTTTGCTGCTGCCAGATATCCCATTGATTCCTATGGGAGAGGTCTGCACCTAACACCCTAACATGTACCCCGAGTCTAAACACCACTAATCTGTCCCCCCTACACCGCCGCAACTAAATAAAGTTATTACCCCCTAAACCGTCGCTCCCTGAGCCCACCGCAAGCTACTCTATACATATTAACCCCTAAACCGCCGCTCCCTGACCCCGCCGCAACTATAATAAATGTATTAACCCCTAAACCGCCGCTCCCAGAGCCCACCGCAACCTATATTAAATTTATTGACCCCTAATCTGCCCCCCTACACCGTCGCCACCTATAATACATTTATTAACCCCTACCCTGCCCCCCACTACACCGCTGCCACTGTAATAAAATTATTAACCCCTAAACCTAAGTCTAACACTAACCCTAACACCCCCCTAACTTAAATATTAATTAAATAAATCAAAATAATATTTCTCTTATTAACTAAATTAATCCTATTTAAAACTAAATACTTACTTTTAAAATAAACCCTAATATAGCTACAATATAAATAATAATTATACTGTAGCTATCTTAGGATTTATTTTTATTTTACAGGCATCTTTCAATTTATTTTAACTAGGTACAATAGCTATTAAATAGTTATTAACTATTTAATAGCTTACCTAGCTAAAATAAAGAGAAATTTACCTGTAAAATAAAAACTAACCTAAGTTACAATTACACCTAACACTACACTATACTTTAATAAATTATTCCTATTTAAAACTAAATACTTACCTGTAAAATAAACCCTAAGATAGCTACAATGTAATTAATAATTACATTGTAGCTATTTTAGGAATTATATTTATTTTACAGGTAACTTTGTATTTATTTTAGCTAGTTAGAATAGTTATTAAATAGTTATTAACTATTTAATAACTACCTAGCTAAAAGAAATACAAAATCACCTGTAAAATAAATCCTAACCTAAGTTACAATTAAACCTAACACTACACTATCATTAAATAAATTAAATAAATTACCTACAAATAACTACAATTAAATACAATTACATAAACTAACTAAAGTACAAAAAAATAAAAAAAGCTAAGTTACAAAAAATAAAAAAAATAGGTTACAAACATTTTAAAAATATTACAACAATTTTAAGCTACTTACACCTAATCTAAGCCCCCTAATAAAATAACAAACCCCCCAAAATAAAAAAATGCCCTACCCTATTCTAAATTAAAAAAGTTCTTAGCTCTTTTACCTTACCAGCCCTTAAAAGGGCCATTTGTGGGGCATGCCCCAAAGAATTCAGCTCTTTTGCCTGTAAAAGAAAAATACAACTCCCCGCAACATTAAAACCCACCACCCACATACCCCTAATCTAACCCAAACCCCCCTTAAAATAACCTAACACTAATCCCCTGAAGATCATCCTACCTTTAGTCGTCTTCACGCAGCCGAGCCACCGATGGAACTGAAGAGGAGACCCGGACCGGCAGAAGTGATCCTCCAAGCGGCGCTGAAGAAATCTTCCATCCGATGAAGTGATCCTCCAAGCGGCGCTGAAAAAGTCTTCCATCCGGGCGATGTCATCTTCCAAGAGGCGCTGAAGAAGTCTTCTATCCGGGCGATGTCATCTTCCAAGCCGGGTCTTGAATCTTCATCCCGCCGACGCGGAACATCCTTCTTTACCGACGGACTACCGACGAATGAAGATGGCGTCCCTTCAATTCCGATTGGCTGATAGGATTCTATCAGCCAATCGGAATTAAGGTAGGAAAAATCTGATTGGCTGATTGAATCAGCCAATCAGATTCAAGTTCAATCCGATTGGCTGATCCAATCAGCCAATCAGATTGAGCTCGCATTCTATTGGCTGATCGAAAGAGCCAATAGAATGCAAGCTCAATCTGATTGGCTGATTGGATCAGCCAATCGGATTGAATTTGAATCTGATTGGCTGATTCAATCAGCCAATCAGATTTTTCCTACCTTAATTCCGATAGGCTGATAGAATCCTATCAGCCAATCGGAATTGAAGGGACGCCATCTTGGATGACTTCCCTTAAAGGAGCCTTCATTCGTCGGTAGTCCGTCGGTAAAGAAGGATGTTCCGCGTCGGCGGGATGAAGATTCAAGACCCGGCTTGGAAGATGACATCGCCCAGATAGAAGACTTCTTCAGCGCCTCTTGGAAGATGACATCGCCCGGATGGAAGACTTTTTCAGCGCCGCTTGGAGGATCACTTCATCGGATGGAAGATTTCTTCAGCGCCGCTTGGAGGATCACTTCATCGGATGGAAGATTTCTTCAGCGCCGCTTGGAGGATCACTTCTGCCGGTCCGGGTCTCCTCTTCAGTTCCATCGGTGGCTCGGCTGAGTGAAGCTGACTAAAGGTAGGATGATCTTCAGGGGATTAGTGTTAGGTTATTTTAAGGGGGGTTTGGGTTAGATTAGGGGTATGTGGGTGGTGGGTTTTAATGTTGGGGGGGTTGTATTTTTCTTTTACAGGCAAAAGAGCTGAATTCTTTGGGGCATGCCCCACAAATGGTCCTTTTAAGGGCTGGTAAGGTAAAAGAGCTTTGAACTTTTTTAATTTAGAATAGGGTAGGGCATTTTTTTATTTTGGGGGGGTTTGTTATTTTATTAGGGGGCTTAGATTAGGTGTAAGTATCTTAAAATTGTTGTAATATTTTTAAAATGTTTGTAACCTATTTTTTTATTTTTTGTAACTTAGCTTTTTTATTTTTTGTACTTTAGTTAGTTTATGTAATTGTATTTAATTGTAGTTATTTGTAGGTAATTTATTTAATTTATTTAATGATAGTGTAGTGTTAGGTTTAATTGTAATTTAGGTTAGGATTTATTTTACAGGTAATTTTGTATTTATTTTAGCTAGGTAGTTATTAAATAGTTAATAACTATTTAATAACTATTCTAACTAGCTAAAATAAATACAAAGTTACCTGTAAAATAAAAATAAATTCTAAGATAGCTACAATATAATTATTATTTATATTGTAGCTATATTAGGGTTTATTTTAAAGGTAAGTATTTAGTTTTAAATAGGAATAATTTATTAAAGTATAGTGTAGTGTTAGGTGTAATTGTAACTTAGGTTAGTTTTTATTTTACAGGTAAATTTCTCTTTATTTTAGCTAGGTAAGCTATTAAATAGTTAATAACTATTTAATAGCTATTGTACCTAGTTAAAATAAATTGAAATTTGCCTGTAAAATAAAAATAAATCCTAAGATAGCTACAATATAATTATTATTTATATTGTAGCTATATTAGGGTTTATTTTACAGGTAAGTATTTAGTTTTAAATAGGATTAATTTAGTTAATAATAGAAATATTATTTAGATTTATTTAATTAATATTTAAGTTAGGGGGGGTTAGGGTTAGTGTTAGACTTAGGTTTAGGGGTTAATACATTTATTACAGTGGCGGCGGTGTAGTGGGGGGCAGGATAGGGGTTAATAAATTTATTATAGGTGGCGACGGTGTAGGGGGGGCAGGATAGGGTTTAATAGGTATAATGTAGGTGGCAGCGGTGTCCAGGAGCGGTGGTTTAGGGTGTTAATACATTTATCAGAGTTGCGGCAGGGTCTAGGAGCGGCGGTTTAGGGGTTAATACATTTATCAGAGTTGCGGCAGGGCCTAGGAGCGGCGGTTTAGGGGTTAATACATTTATCAGAGTTGCGGCAGGGTCTAGGAGCGGCGGTTTAGGGGTTAATACATTTATCAGAGTTGCGGCAGGGTCTAGGAGCGGCGGTTTAGGGTTTAATAACTTTATTTAGTTGCGGGGGGCTCCGGGGGCGCCGGTATAGGGAGTAGAACAGTGTAGTTAGTGTGAGTGCTTAGTGACATGCTAGCAATAAAGCTGGGAAAAAGCCGAAGAGCAGCGAGATAAGTAAAACAATTCAATATAGATATTCCGAAACCAGGCTTTTATATTTCTTAAAGTAGTTTCATGGTTTTGGATACACATGTAAGCTCTCTAATCATGTTTATGTCTACCACACAAAGTCCAAAACCATGAAACTACTTTAAGAAATATAAAAGCCTGGTTTCGGAATATCTATATTGAATTGTTTTACTTATGCAAACGCAACACATTTTGCTTAGTGAAAAAAGTAATAAAAAAAATGTGCATGGGGCACACATAACAATAAGCCTCCATGTAAACTCAGAGATCAGCAGTGGCATGGGCACGTAGTGCTGATGGCAGTTGTTGGGTAAAAACATTTTTGGTTAATGTGTAGGCTTCTTAGTTGCTGCGTTATAGTGTAGCCCCGGCATATTAACTGTTATGTCCTATTAACATGTATTGGCAATCCAATGGGATGCGATGAATAACAGATCTGGCCAGAGTAGTAAGACTGGCAAATTATTGGCAAGAGCAGCAAGACTGGGAAATTATTTAACAAGGCACTGACAAGTACTAAGTTAAACAGCCCTTGGCAACTACAGCGAGAGCCGTATCACAGAGAAGTTGTATAATTCATATCTTGGAAACCTTACAGAAATGTATGTATGGGTTTTGCATAGACATTTCTCATCACTGAGCCCTTTGTTCTGATACATATATTCTGATACATATTAGCAGAATTCAGGATCATCAGTACCGCTCAGTATCCTAGCGGTTTCTATATGCGGCAGTAGATGAAGAGAAGCCAACTGGTCCGCCGCATATAGGAACCGCTAGGATACTGATCGGTTATTTTAAGTTCCTGCTTCAAAAGGTCACTAAAATCGGCGCATTGCGCATGCGCAAACAACGTGAACGTGGAGGCACGAGAAGTTTCTTGCAGAAGAGGAATGAAGGATAAAGGGTTTTGACGAAATAGAGGAGGGGTCTGGCGGCCATTTCAAAACTCCAGAGGGACTTGTAGTAAGTAATTTTTCTTGAAAACAATATATTTAGTAAAATTGCGCTACATTTTGAAATATTTATCCTAGTAAACATTATCTGTAGCAGTAAGGAAATTTTTTGGGTTGACTGTCCCTTTAAGGCAAAAAAAGAATGGGAGATTGTTAGCGCCCAGAAAAACGCAATTAATGAACTCAGGACCAGAGCAAATTTTTTTAGATACGGGGACAAAATTGGTAAATACTTAGCTAGATGTGTCAAGAACCAAGAGAAACGGAATTATATTAAAGTTATGAAAAAGGATGATGTTAAACTTAATAAATCTGAGGATATTAGCCAAGTGTTTTACAACTTTTTTAAAGAACTGTATTCCCCAACAGAGATAAATTCCTGTCCTGTCTCCTGAGCATTTAGAAGTACTGAACTCACCTATAACGGAAACTGAAATACAATATGCAATTGATAAATTGAAAATGAATAAAGCTGCTGGCCCTGATCTCTTACCAGGTGAATTCTATAAATTACTAAAAGAAGAAATTACACCTACTCTATTAAAATTATTTAATGACTACTTTGTAAATCGAATAAAACCCTTCCCATATTTCTCAGCTGCCACGATTACTCTTATTCAGAAGAAAGGTAAGGACCCAACTTCGTTAGACTCATGGGGCGCGATCCGATATAGATCGTAGTTTTCGGCGCAAGCGAGGTAACCCGCGTCGCCCGCAGTTTCAGCTCGCAACTCGAGCTATCCAATATTCAGCGCCGTCAGATGCTAAACTGGCGTAAGTCAGAAAAACCGACGAGCAGGCAAAATGTGCGCAAATACACCTTTTAGTCGTCGCAACTACTTGCGCCTGTATTTTGTTCACGTAAAGTCTCATTAAAGTGTAGTTTTATGCAAATTAGCCTACGACTCGTAAAAAATAACGCCAGTTCTAAGAGATGCGCCACGTAATGACGAGATTCAAAAATCATACTTAAACACCTGCGCAGCCGCCATTTCTTTAGTGTGTTTGGTTGGTTCTTGGAGCTACAGCACACTACAGCGAGTAGAGAGATTAGTGGTAAGAGTAGTGAGAAAGGAGCATTTCATCAAGTTAGTTAGGTCGGATTGTTGGATTGTTAAGCCAGTACATTTACTTACACTTTTTTTCATATTGCACACATTTTGCATACACACATATACAAAATACACAACACTTTTTTTTGATAACACCCAACACTTTTTATTTATCTTTTACAGTTTGAAAGGCTGAGTGTCTGGTTGTGATTGTGTGTGATTGAAGTGGGAGTGAGTGTGAGTGTGTGAGTGTGTGTAGTGTGAGGATGTCAGGGAGAGCTAGGGCTGGGGGGAGGAGGGAAGGGGAGTCGCAGGGAGAAAATTATGGACAGGAGGAGCAGCAGGGTCCCCGTCAGGGAGTGAGCGGAGTGGGGAGAGGGAGAGCCAGAAGGGAGGATGGGAGTGGGGTTGCCCCAAGGCCAGGCACACTGAGAAGAGGGATAGAGGGTGCACATGGGGATAGAAGGGGGGAGGAGGGAGAGGATAGGGAGGAACCCACACCAGGGACATCCCAGGGAGGGAGCCAGGCAGCCCAGGACGAGGAGCGTATGAGGTGTCCGAATTTCAGTTTTGCCGAAAACCTCGCTCTAGTCCAGGCTGTCCTGGAGAACCATAATGCCCTCTTTGGACAAGAGAAGGGCAAAGGAGTTGCCCGTAGGCGTAAAGATGCTTGGCAGAAGGTGGTGGAGGCCGTCAATGGTGTGTCCCAACAGAGGAGGAATGTAGATGGCCTAAAGAAGAGGTGGAATGATTGCAAGAGGAGAGTCAAGGAGAGGATGGGCCAGGAAGCAATGTCCCAGAGGGCAACAGGAGGTGGGCCTCACTATGAGGCGGAATACAATGAGTGGCAGGAGCTCATTCGTAGGTCCCTGAGCCTCACAGCAGTCCGTGGACTTCCAGGTGCTCGTGACTCAGGGACTGCAACATCAGCACAGCATGCTGGTGAGTAACATCCCACACACTAGTATTATATGTATTTGAGTTATAACATCCTATATTGTCACACATTCATGTACACAATGAGGATCATGGTATTTTGCTTACTAACAACTAAATATACAATGAGATTTAACATTAAAGGGACAGGAAACACAAAGAATTTATTTCATTATTCAGATAGAGAATACAGTTTTAAACAACATCCAAATTTACTTCCATTATCTATTTTTAATTATTATTTTGATAATCTTAGTTTATTAAATATCAATGCACATGGGTGAGGCAATCACACGAGGCATTGATGTACAGCCACCAATCAGCAGCTTCTGAGCCTATCTAGAAATGCATTTCAGCTAAGAATATCAAGATAATGAAGCATATTAGCTACTGGAAGTAAATTACAAGTTTTTTAAAATTCCATGCTTGGCTAGCTGAATCATGAAATAATAAATATGGGTTGCATGTCCATTTAATGCTACTTAACACATTGAAAATCATGATATGAGGTAGAATAGTGAAATACTAACATGTCTCAGAGTAACACAGGCCACAAGCCACATGTAGACCTTTCAGTAAATGGACACCATAGTCATCACAACCATAGTGTCACTTAAAGAACACATTTTCTCCATCACTGACATGTACACAGAACTATTGTATGAAACACATACATGTATACTTTGCATATTAAAAACCCTCATATCACAAATCTCATTGTGCACATGCATGTTATAGAGTTTGACATGAGAATGTGGATAGGCCCTAGCATGTACATTGTATGCCCACATGGATAGATATCTGACTGTACTAATCCCTCTCATCATTTGACTCCTCCACAGAACCTCCAGTCACCAGGGTGCCTACGCCCATGAATCCCCCAACACCGGATCAAACTATATGTCCACCTCAACCACCGGTACAGATAATACAGCAGGAGTATGCCAGGCATGACATGGCTTGGACTGCCTCAATAGAGAATCCAAATATCATGCCGCCTGCATTACAGGAGGATACCTGGCAGGAGCCCTGGCCCGAGGAATATTCCTTTGGCTTGGAGGGGGAGCCCCGCCAGCCCCGAAGGGTAGATGTATTTACCCCTCCACAAGAATATCATGGCACTACACGATTATACCAGCAGGCTGAGTGGATGCACACCAGCGGCCATTGGGACTATCGGTCCATCCCGACATCTGTACCATCATCATCAGTTGGAAGGGCTCCACCAACTGAAATCCATCGCCCTGCACCTCCAGCTCATATTCCTGTGGCTGCACCTCCAGCTGAGCTTTCTGTTCCTGCACCTCCAGCTGAGGTTTTTGTTCCTGCACCTCCAGCTCATATTCCTGTGGCTGCACCTCCAGCTGAGGTTTCTGTTCACCTCCAGCTGAGGTTTTTGTTCCTGCACCTCCAGCTGAGGTTTTTGTTCCTGCACCTCCAGCTGAGGTTTTTGTTCCTGCACCTCCAGCTGAGGTTTTTGTTCCTGCACCTCCAGCTGAGATTCCTGTGGCTGCACCTCCAGCTGAGCTTTCTGTACCTGCACCTCCAGCCGAGATTCCTGTGCCTGCACCTCCAGCTGAGGAACACGAAATTTAAACAGTGCCGATTGTCCCTGCTGCTGAAGAGCCCATGGATCAATTGAGTTCCGCCATGGGTGACGAATATATCTCACTACAGAGGAGGCAAACATTGACATGTGAGACTGTAACGGCAACGTGTCAAAGAATGCAGAGGGAACAACACAGGTTCCATAGGAGCCAACAGCGTTTGCAACAGAGATCAAATGAGCTGCAAAGGGACATGGCAGCATCTGTAACAGCTATGGTCCAAAACCAAAACCAAATGCTGCGAGTCATATCGGACATGCAAATACAGAGTGACCAAAGATGGAGGGAACAGAACCAACTGTTGGGGGTTTTGGTGGAGCATTTCACCCACCAGCAGGACATCGCATCAAGCATCTCCTCTGTGACCAACACTCCTACTGGATCCACACAACCCAGGAGAGGCAGAAGACCCACTCCAGGCCCATCATCTAAGAGGCCTAAAAGAAAATAAATATTATTCTATTTCATTGAAAATCTTGTCCTCTGTTATTTACTATCTAATTGTCATCCACATCCATGTGAGGTGTGTTTTAGTACAGTAATATTGGTAAAACATATAATAATACCCGTGTTGAAATGGACCAAAAAGGTATTATTATAATGTTTATGACATATTCCTGCTCAATAAACAACATCACATGGTTGTGTCTCAACGGTACATATAGTAATATTCACTTCTAAGATGTACATCAAGGTTTCTCACATCCAATATAAATTGACACGTTGGTATATATAACTAATAATGTATTTAAAGAAGGTGTGAACATAAGGTATAAATATCCATTATCCTCATTCTTAATGATAGTGAACTAAACATGAATTAAACAAATGATAAATATACAGTAATTAGGGTTGTTAAAGGGACATGAAAGCTAATTTTTTTCCTTCATGATTTTGAAAGAGAAGATAATTCCAAAAAGAAATTATAATTTCATTCTATTATTTATGTTGCTTCATTCTATTGATATTCTTTGCTGAAAACCATATTGAGATATGCTTGGTAGCTGATGATTAGTAGCTGTATATAGATGCCTCCTGCGATTTTTTCACTGTGTGCATTGCTATGTCTTCATTAAAGTATATCTAAATAAAAAATGAAAATAGGTAATTGATTTAAATTATAAGGTTTTTACAAATTATCTTCTCTATCCTTTATCATGAAACAATATGTTTGGGTATAGTGTCCCTTTAAGGGAAGGGGGTTGGGATGTAGTAGTTTCACTTACATGCAGTGGAAATCCAAAGTTTAAAATTCTGCAAGACATGATATATACACATGCAATGGTTGGTGAGGTACTGTCAAACATCATAATACATGTGAATGTTACGGTTTACTGTACTTATGAATAAGTAACTTACAGGTGAAGTATTCCCGGATGACATAATCCCTCACTTCATTCCCCCTCAGTGTCCCCCTGTCCACATCCTCAAGTACAGGAACCAGCTGCTGCTGCTGCTCTGGGTCAATGTCCCCCAACAAACGTGTGTCCACAGCAATGTTGTGTAGAATACAGCAAGCATTGACAATGGAACACACTTTGTTGGGGTTATACTGTAGTGCTCCGCCTGTAACATCCAGACACCTGAACCTGGTTTTTAATAGGCCAAAGCTCCTTTCAATGACATTCCTTGTTCTTATGTGTGCCTCCTGGTACCTGAGTTGTGGCTCCGTAATGGGGTGCACCAAGGGGGTTAATAGCCATGGTCTGCAGCCGTACCCTGCGTCACCTGTCATGTAACATATGTGTTTGGATTACTACAGGTACATCATGTGCTTTAAAGGGACACAACATGAATCACATATAAAAGATAGATTTAATAAAAACATTAATGGAAGTAAACAGGATAGTTTATTAAAATTAAAAGGCCTATCTGAATAATGGAAGTGCAATTTATACTAGACTGTCCATTTAATAAGAACCTGCAATTGTTAGCAGCTTGATAATTAACTTCGATTAGATCATTTTCTCCATTCTATAGATAACTTTTGATGACAAGCATATTAGATATGCTCAATAGCTGCTGATTGGTGGCTGCACATAGAAGCCTCATATGATTGGCTCATATATGTGAATTAGAAATTTAAAAAAATAAGATATATAAAGAATGAATAAAATGATATAAGAGAAGTGAATTGTAATGCTGTTTAACATTGTATTCTCTATCTGAAACATGAGATGAAAATATGTGTTTAGTGTCCCTTTATTAGAAATATACAGACAGAATGAAGGTACTCACCAAGCAGCCATCCTCCCGAAAGTGTTCCATTTTCAAACATATTGAATAAGGAGGTCTGGCGCAGGATGTAGGAATCATGTGCACTCCCTGGGAAGCCTGCATACACATGTAAGAATTTCAGATTGGTATCGCAGACCATCTGGCAATTCAATGAGTGAAACCCTTTCCTGTTAATATAGAGGATTGTCTCCTCATGTGGGGCCACAACACGCACATGTGTGCAATCAATTGCCCCCATGACATTAGGAATACCCCCCAGTCGATAGAAGCCTTGTTTAAGACGGTTCCATTCCTGGGGGGTATGGGGGAAATTAATGTATTGTTGTGTCTGGTTATCTAGAGCAGTCAGAACCTCCCCTAGAATCCTGGAGAAGGTAGACTGCGCTAGGCCAGACACAAGCCCCTCTGTTGACTGGTATGAGCCAGTTGCCAGGAAGTGTACAACACACAACAGCTTCTGCATACCAGTCAGAGCTCGGTTCCTATACGCTTGAGGGTCAATTTCATCCTTCAACACCTCATATAGGTTAATGAGGCTTGCAGATGTCAAGCGATATTTTTCCCTGACCTCCACTTCTGTCATCCCAAACAGGGTGACCCTAACCCTGTGTACCCTTGGTGCTCTTCCCCTCTGCTGATGCCTTCGTCTTATAGGCCCTGCTGGCCTATGGGCAGCTGCAGCAACAGCAGCATGGGGAGCACCAGGAACAGGGACAACAGCAGGAGGAGCAGGGAGGGCAGCAGCAGCAGCTGGAGCAGGGACAGCTACAGCACCATGACCAGGGACCTCAGCAGCAGGGATACCATCCAAAACAGGGGCTTGTAGGGGTTCCAGCACCCCTTGTGCCCCACGACGCTGTCTGACTCTAAATGCAATATACTGCAAGGGAAACATGGTGGCTAATGAGGGTGTGCATTTGCAGGTGTTTTAAGGCTGCAGGTGAGAGGTTGTGCTGTTTGTGATTGGTTTGACACACTTGCAGGGGCAGGAATAATAAATGCTTTTAAGAGGTTAACTATTTGTGAACAAGCTGCTGCTATGTATATTGTTAGGCATGCATTTGTTATGCCTTCTGAGAGTTACGTTGGTTTCTAAGTCAGTGCAAGGGTACCTGCGCCTTCAATTTGTGGCGAGCTGAGAATGGAGTAGATTTTGTAAAATCTGCGCGCGTAAGTCCTTACGCCGTATATTGGATAGCAAATTGCGCGTGTTTTGTATGTCAGTCTATGGGCCAAAAAACTACGGGCGACGCCAGAAATCTACGCGCGTAACTTCTAGCTTACGCCGTATATAGGATACCAAATCCGCGCAATTATTGGCGTCGCCAGCTTTTGCGGGCAACGATTTTTATCGGATCGACCCCATGTTGTCTAATTTTATTGTTGAATAGTGACTACAAATTGCTTATGGGTATTATGGCACATAGACTGGAAGGGCCCCTAGACTCTTTAATACATGTGGACCAGGTCGGCTTTATGGCACATAGAAATCCATCTGCTAATATTCGGAAAATCTTTCTACTTTTGGATGACTATTGGAATCTCGATAAACAAAAAAAAATCTAAAATCCTATACGATCAAGCTATTTTATCAATTGATGCCCAGAAGGCGTTTGACTATATTGCGTGGGACCATCTTTTCCATGCAATGAGTCAATTTGGATTTAAAGGTCTATTCTCAAACTGTATTAAATTAATATATTCAGAAGCTTCTTCTACAATACTGGTAAACGGGTCCTTAACTAATAGTTTTTCTATGGCAAAAGGTACACGGCAGGGGTGTCCAATCTCTCCTTTACTTTTCAACCTAGCTATCGAGCCCCTTGCAATATTATTCAGAATGAAACTTCAAGGTATCTCCCTTGGGGATAAGAAGCTTAAACTCCAACTTTATGCAGATGATCTGTTATTATTTCTTAATAATACACAAATAGAGATTCCATATATCTTAAAATGTATTCAGGAGTTTGGTTCGTTCTCTGGTTACCAAGTGAATGCTACCAAATCAGAAATACTATGGCTTAATAATCCCCCACTTGATAAATCTTTTGTACCTTTTAAAATTGTAAAAGACCAGCTTACATACTTAGGGATCAATATAGTCAACTGCCCGAAATATTGGTATTCGAGGAACTTCTGTATTTTATTTGAGAAAATTAAACAAAACTTAATAAATTAAAACTTAATTAGAATGTAAGCCTATGAGCCCAGCTGTTTGCAGATCGCCTTCATAAGAGCTGACTATAACAGTGAAACTCTCGGCAGGGCCCTCTACCTACTTGATCCCTGCAAAAGCTATCCTGTATACCGACTATGTTTACAGCGCTGCGGAATCAGTTGGTGCTCTACAAATACCTGATAATAATAATAATAATAATAATTGGTCCCATATTCCACTTTCGCTTACAGCTAAAATCAATTTAATCAAAATGATTATATTGCCAAAATGCTTATACCTAATCCAAAATGTACCCATTCCACTAAATAAAAAAGATATTAACTATCTGAATAAAATTTGTAGAAGATCTAAGACAGTTTGGGGGACTATCCTTCCCTTCTTTATCTATATATAACAACGTATGTCTAGCAAAAATCGCAATAGATTGGCTCACGGATGGTAACTATATTGCTTACTTAGAGGCGGAAAAAAAGTTGGTCTCCCCATTTTCTTTAACTGCTTTATTACACTGTCCTATCCATATACCGGTTAGAATCAAAAAGATGCACACTATATATTATATTATTATTGCATGGCAACGCCTAAGATCATTATTAAATATGGATCCCCATATGTCAAATCTTTTACCCATAACGGGTAACCTTTGATTTCTACCTGGCGTTAATAGTAAACTATTTAATAGATGGAGTAGTTTGGGACTTACACATGTATCTCAACTTAATGAATCGGGTACCTCTCAAATATGTACTTTTGAAGACCTAAAAAACAGATATGATCTCCCCAATACAGAGTTCTTCGCCTATTTGCAAATCCGTCATTGGTTTTATGAGTCCACCAAGAATTTTAATTTCAGTTGGATACATTCGGGGTTGCAAATGGGATTATCACTATTCAAAAATGGTATTCATTCCATTAATTTTTGGTATAAGTTGATACTCTCTAATTTAGGTGAAGCTTATGCACAGAACTTGGCTAGACGTTGGCAACAAATGCTAGATATATCTGGTGAGGACTTGGTGAAATACAGTATACAAAAAGTTGATAAAGTTACACTTTCTGCAGCATGGCGGGAATCCCATGTAAAACTTATCAGGTTTATATTACACCAGCTAAACTCAATCGCTGGTACCCTAATACCCAAAGCTACTGTCCTAGATGTCACTTTTCGGAAGCCGACCTGGTCCATATGTTTTGGACTTGCCCTAAAATTGAGAAGTTCTGGTCCCAAGTTCAATTTTGGCTTTGTAAGATTTTAAAAATAAATGTCAAGCTTGATAAAAGACATATTTTTTTCTTACATGATAGGCCAAATCCACGGGTAAATACTTACTTCATTAATATAACTATTTTGGGCGGTAGATACCTTATACTTAAAAATTGGAAAAAATAAACTAGAACCATCTATTAATAATTTAATATATCTCCTCCAGACACAGGCTATAATAGAACAATTCGATGACTCTACTTCTACAGAAAAAGGTATTGAGAGATACTATATGAAATGGGCATCGTTCATGGAGGCATATGAAATTGACACTTAAAAACAATTATTGTCCCCTATTGAAAATACAATATTGACTTAGTCACTTAGCTCTCTACAGTATTTTCTAAAAGTTAGTATCTTCCTTCCTAGATGATAAAAGAGCAGTAGTATAACATAATGAGAACAGATCCTTTTGCTTTTGTTCGTCTCTTTTCCCTTCACTCCCCCATGCCTTTTTCCCATTTTTTGTCTCTCTTTTCTTCTTCTTTCTTCTTTTCTTCTTTTCTTTTTTCTTCTTTTATTATCCGATTTAGAAGGATATCATGGGTAAATATAGCCATTTTTTAAGTTTCGGTTAAGCTAGATTATTTAGGGAAAAACTTAAGATATGTTTCATTAAACTAAGGTTCCAATCTCATAAAACATAGGTCATAAATATTTATATATTTAAATTGGACATTGCTGTTTTCATCTTGAACTTAATATTGCATAAATCTTTGCAATATCTAAGCGATGTGATTTTTTTGTATTGTGACCTTGATCTTGATCTTTTTCTCTTTCCCTTTATTATTGTGTAAACCTCAATAAACATTTATATATATAAAAAAAACGTTCTATGCTTATATAGTTTAGAATTCCCAGGCTTCCCATGCTTTAAACTTTCCCTCTTGCTCTGGAACACGTAAGTGACAGCTATATCAGATAAATATTTATATAAGCTCTCCATACCTAACATTGTGAGCTTGCCTCTAAATAGTACACGGGTGAGCTATATCTATTACTAACATGCCGGTTCCCACTAAATTTACTCTACATACCGTGATAAGGTATAAGAGTCCTATCATACACAAGATATTTCGGGCCATATGCCTCTGGTTTCAAGAGTACCCTAAATTTCACAATATTACATTAGACAATTTATAAATCCAGTTTTTGTTTTTGCTGAAAGTTATAAGGCACCTACAAGAATTTGCATATGAGGCACCTGCAAGAATCAAGTAGTTGTACTACAATATAAGGTGATACTTTTGTGCAACATGATAGTTATATAGCAACCACTAATTATTCTGTTCAGTAATCTACTTTACTATCCTTACCCTAGAGAGAAGGTCAATTTCTTACCGATAACTCCAATTCCCCCTAATATGCTTATTTGATAGATACAGGAAAATGCATCCTTAGAAAATTTTATGTTACCCGTTTTCTTACTCCCTTTAAGATTCCCCTCAGCCAAACTCCATGTTCAGGGGTCGTAGAGAGACCCTAGCTTTCTACTTGGGGATCAAATGTTCTGTGTTGCCTAATTATATTACAGGTGAACATATGATCATATTTAATTTTATCTTAGGTGGCCAAAATATTTCACTAAGAGTTATCTATGATGTGCCCTAGTTTTGAAAGACTATAATGCTTAGGCGGGCTCCTTCTCCCCCCCCCCCCTCCTCCTTATACCATTGAGCTTACTTCATAAGCAAAGAAAAATATATCCTATAGAAACTTTAAAAATATATCCTATAGAAACTTTTCAATTACCTACTTCATCCCTCAATCATCTCTTTATTCTTTTTTTCGGTGATCCTAAAAGATTTACAATTATAGAAAAACACATTGTTTATATAGAACTAGAATAAACAGCATGACAAACGATCATCTATACTACAACTACTAATCTTGTAATAAGTGTTCATATTTGTCTGATCACCTGAATCTACCTAGACTGTGATGACATTTTGATGATTGAAATACACATTTCAACAGAAGAACTAACTTATGTAACCATATATCACTTGATAACATTATGCGCTGTATTACAAACACAAAATGAGATGTCATATTACTAGTTTAACCTTTCACGTGGATATTTTTTGTGAATTTATTTTTTGTTTTAAGTTACCTGTACACTTGACTGTATGACAAGCTTGTGACATATCTTGTAATATGTACTTGTTTGTACCATCTCAAAAAATTATAAAAAAAAATAATAATAATTTCTATGCAGATCTTGTTCAATGCAGTGGTTAATTTTTGCTGCATGTATAAAAAAGTGATTCAAATCTGTATATTTGTTAACGCATATGTTGTGTTTACAGGTATCACTGCATATTATCTGAAAATATATTGTAAGGCAGAGCTGTGAGAGCTGCCCTTCTGTCGCGGCACGGCCGGACACTTACCCGCTCCTGGCTTCCGGTTGCATCCTAGAGGTAGTGCGGTAACAGCTCTGCCTCCCAGGCCTCCTATCTGTCTTCCCCTCTCCTTCTCACCGCAGAGTTTTGCGACGGACGTGCCGTCACGGTAGAATGGCGGCCGCCACGCAGACTCAGCGTCTGAGCATAGGAGTGGAGGAGGGGGTCTGGGTCTGATAGGGGAGAGCAGGTCAGGGACTCGGAGAAAAACAAGATGGTGCTGAGTCCCTGACCTCCTCTTATTGACCCTGCTTGCTCCACCTACTGGGGGCACGTGGCCGGTCATGTGACTTAGTTTCCCTATATATTCTCAGCACGCCCCCAGCCAGTGCTTGGTTATTTTTCCTTGCTTCCTGTTTCTGGAGCTCTTACCTTGTAATCGGTCCCCTAACATCCTTCCCACTTATGGCGCAATCGTGCATAAGCATTGGTTGCATGCAGGTAGGCAGGCTTAGTAAGGTCAGCGACCAAGCTAATAGGTTGATCTGTTAATTAATAATGTTACTATTGGGGGGCGTCATATTCCTAGGCAGCACAATGTCTTGAGCCGACCCTCTTGGCAACAGATTCCAAGAAATCAAGACATGAATTAGGATAATGCCTCCAAACTCTTTTTGTGTTTAGGATGCCAGTATTTGCAGGTGTCAAGATTAAGATCTAGCTCTGTTTTTTAATGTACATCTATTTGGTCATGACCCTGATAGGGTAATTAGTGAGCTAGTTGACAGACACGTAGCAATTGCAATGTAGAAATCTATTTAAATAAAGTTTTAGAATGTTATATACTTATATTGGCTACAAAGCAACTTATGTAAAACTTTTTTTTAAATACTATACTGCTGCTAATGTTGCTGCATGTTTGCTAAAAAGGTACATGTATAGTGTGCCAGACTTGTTTGCTGCATTAAAACTTCTGCTGAGCAAGTAGATATTATCAGCATCTTGCAATACTGGAATGAAATTACTGTACCATAGCAGTGTTTTTTTAATTTCAGAAACGTATTGTCATTGCAGATAAAACATAGACTGTGACAGATGGTCATCACACTGATAAATGAATTGTAATTTATTGCTTTAAATTACATTTTGTGTGAATTATTTTGTAGTTGATAAAATAATTGTATTTTACTGTTTAAAAGTGATGCACTGTTTGAGCATCTTTGTTTAAAGGGATGCTAAACTTGAACGTTATATAACTAAATAATTGTAAATATACTATAAAAGTGCTTGGTAAGATTAGGTTATATTAAACGGACTTTGGTTAAGCTTGTACGTTAGAGAGAGAGAGAGAGAGAGAGAGAGAGAGAGATACAGCCACGGAAGACACAATGATTAGCAACCATTCTACTGTAGTTGTGTCCAGCAGTTTAAATTGACATGAAACTTACCTGTTTTCTTTTGTGATTCAGACAGAGCATACCAATTTTAAAAAGTTTTCAATTTACTTCTATTATCAAATTTGCTTCATTCTTATGGTATTCATTGCTGAACAGATATTTAGATAGGTAACGTGCACATTTATGGAACAGTACACGACAGGAAACACTGCTGCCACCTACTGTTGCTGCAAATGTATTAAACTGCTGCCATATATTGCTCCAGTTATGTGCACATTTCTACACATTCCTATCTGTTTTTTTAGCAAAGGATACCAAAAGAACAAAGTCAATTTGAAAATAGAAGTCAATTGGAAAGTTTTTTTATTTGACATCCTATTTCAATCATCAAAGATATTTTTGGGATTTTATGTTTCTTTAAAGCGACATTATACACTCATTTTTTCTTTGCATAAATGTTTTGTAGATCTATTTATATAGCCCATATTTTGTATATTTATGTATATTTTTGCTTATTTTAAAATAACATTGCTCTGATTTTCAGACTCCTAACCAAGCCCGAAAGTTTTATGAGAATACTTATGTCTACCTACTCCAGCTTGCTCCTGTTTGTGTAAAGGGTCTTTTCATATGCAAAAGAAGGGGGGGGGGAGGGTCTTATTTCCACTTGCAGTGGGCTTTCCAGCTACCTTTTCAACAGAGCTAAACTGAGAGCTTCTAAGTAATTTTTTTAACAGTTTTATACTGGATTTTTATATCAATATCTGTGCATCTTATTTTTTATAGTAGTGTCTATTACATGTAGTTATATGAAAATGAGTGTATACTGTCCCTTTAATGTCAAGTTTTGTGTCCCTTTAAAGGGACATGAAACCCAATTTTTTTCTTTCATGATTTTGAAAGAGCATGCAGTTTTAAACAACTTTCTAATTTACTTCTATTATCTAATTTGCTTCATTCTCTTGATATACTTTGCCGAAAAGCATATCTAGATAGGCTCAAGAAGCTGCTGACTGGTTGCTGCACACAGATGCCTCGTGTGATTGGCTCACCCATGTGCATTGCTATTTCTCCAACAAAGGATAGCTATAGAATGAAGCAAATTAGATAATAGAAGTAAATTGGAATGTTGTTTAAAATTGTATTCTCTACTTGAATCATGAAACATTTTTTGGGTTTAGTGTTCCTTTAAAGGACCAGTCAACACATTAGATTTGCATAATCAACAAATACAAGATAACAAGACAATGCAATAGCACTTAGTCTGAACTTCAAGTGAGTAGTAGATTTTTTTATAACAAATTTCAAAGTTATGTATATTTCCACTCCCCTTGTACCATGTGATAGCAATCAGCCAATCACAAATGCATATACGTATAGTCTGTGAATTCTTGCACATGCTCAGTAGGATCTGGTGACTCAAAAATTGTAAATATAAAAGACTGTGCACATTTTTTTTAATGGAAGTAAATTGGAAAGTTGTTTAAAATTACATGCTGTATCTGAATCATGAAAATTTAATTTAACCTGAGTGTCCCTTTAAGTTACCAAAGCTTCTTCTGCTTTTAAGCTCAGTACAGCCCTTCATTGTGTCTTTATTTGGAAGGTTCCCAAAGCTATAAGTGCTGCTTAATCAGATCATACTAACACCTTTATGTATTACTAAATGGGTACATGTATTTACTGGTCTCAATTAGCATTGTATTACAGCTGTTTTACTGTTTGACTGGATAGTAGTTATAGGTATGCTAGGCGGTAGAACAGTAAAACATAATATTATGCTAATAAAATAAGTGATTTCGTACTAGAGGTCTTATGTTAATCTTAAAACGTTGATGTTTGTTAAATCTAATAAAGCACACACTTTGTGATTGCAAATATAAGAATAACAATAGAGGGATATAGTTCTGAGGTGAAAAGTATAAAATAAAGTTATAAAATGCATTATTTTATTGTAATCCATGTCTAAAGATGGTTTGTATTAATATGTGAAGTAGTTAAATCATGAAAAAGAAGATGGCTGACTTCTACTGTATATTAGTAGCTGCCATATCACAGCTGAGATTATATTGTGGTTGCAGCAATGGGGGATATAAAAAAGATGAATTGCATACAATGCCATAATTAATAGAATATTAGTAATTTAAACATACATGTTATGTACATATTTTTGGGAGTTCACTAATGTCATATACTGTGTTTGTTTCTTTTTTCAGTGATTTAAAGGGACAGTAAACACCTTGATTGTTTTGTTTGTTTGTTTGTTTGTTTGTTTTAAAAGGTTTAAGTTACTGTATATATATTAAAACAAATTTGCAGCATACTTTTTTATTTTTGTCCCATTTTCTGTAATTCAGCTCTAAAAAGTGTGGCTTTTCTAATTCTCAAAACTGAAAAAGCAAACTTCAGAATTTTCAAGCTAACCCTGCTACATATATTTCCCTAATTGGCTTTAACAGATAAACAATGCATTTTATAGTAGAAATACTTGTAAGCAGCAGATTGGTGCCTCCAAATAAGTCAAGTGGTATATGGAGTTGAAAACAATTGCATCAAACAAGATATGCATTTGTTTGAAAACTTTGGTAATGTTATTCTCTACAGCAAAAGTGTCTTGTAATTACAAGGTATTTACTGTCCCTTTAACTGACTCTTTTGTAGAATGGAGAGGAAACAATATCTGGGAAGGTAAAACATAAACTATGTAACTTACAAGGCTACCTAAACACTCACTTTGCTAATGCAAGATAAATCCCATACGCTAAACCTAATCATGTTGATAAGTTAGTTTATGTATGACTTAAGAAATACAAGCATGTGCCCCTTTAACTCTTAAAAACGCCTTTGTGTAGCAAGGATCTTATTACTGGTAATCATCAGACTTCTTGTAAATAAATCCTGTTAATAGCGTGCTAAGAACTTGCAATCTTCTCAAACTTTTACTGCTCCCTGCCAGACAGCTAATAAGAGACTTTCTGAGGATTAGGGGCACCAGATGCACATTTTTATTATACCTCACTTAAAGAAAGAGACTTTTTTTTTGCAAGGAAAATTTATGCCATCTTGTATAAGTAGCAGAATTTACAGTACAGTTACAAGGAAACAAATAAATACCAAGGCGCTGATAAACATGACACCTGTCTCTTGGTATTTTAAATCTAAATGTGTAAATCAGTGATGACCAATGTTCTAACATATGGAGCCACGCCACAGAACAATATTTTAGTACACTTAATGGCCGCATATTTATTTATACTTAATAAAGGGACAGCAAACACTTTAAGATTGTAATATAAATGCGTATTTTGTTTATACATAGAAAATTAACTTAGCAATATATTTTCATAATTAATTTTTTCCTCTTTTTCTGTAGTTTGTCTGAAATTTGTAGGTTTTCCACTCCAAAAATGTAAATCTTTGCCACTTATTTCTCCCTAATTTGCAGATTATTTGAATCTTTCTGCTGTAACCAAACAATGATGATTCTGTTACCATAATGACAGTGGCACCACCTATTATCGCCAGACTCAACAACTAGTGCAGAGAGCTGTATGTGGCTCATGGCCACCAGCTCGCCATCCCTGATATAATTGCAATATCAAAAAAATAAAATAAAAGAGAGGGAGTTTATAAAACAAAATACCATAAACATGTCCTACCATCTTCAGATTCCTGGCCGATATCTGGAACCTCTGCTTCAGGTGTGTGTGTGTGTGGGGGGGGGGGGTGGTGGTGAGGAACACATGAATAGGCACTCAGCCCCTCAACTCTGTAGCACTAGGCCTTTCCCAATGTGATACACGGTCAAACCGATGTGTATGTCTGGGTAAATTAATATAGACATACCAAGATACTCAGACATACGCATCAGTTTAAACACAGTTTAAACAGTTGAGGAACATCTAAATAGGCTTACTAATAGAGTTTTACTGCAATTAATAAACATGACTTTTTAAATTTTAATAAGTAGGGGACCCCTTTCTCTTCTTTTTTTTTTTTTTTTTGGTATTGCAGTTGTTTCAGATTGGTAGCACCAGATACAGTTAAGATTGTTGGCTGAGTCTATTCTGCATACAGTCTTTGCAAATCAGTATAATATATATTGTTGCATGTGTGTGGCTTTAGGATAATACTCCCAAATGCAGTACTTTTTAAGTAAATACTCTTGTAACAACTATTTTCATGATCTTACTAGCTTGAAGTTAAGGACATGCAAATTACCATAACATCAAAGACACTTTTTCACTAAAAATGTTACTGAATAATTGGGTTAGTAATAAAAAGCTGTGCAGGCTTGGCCTGGTATATGCTATTTTGTGATTATGTTTTAGTAAACTGGGTTCAACTAGTTTGTGACATTTGTGTGATCTAATTGTCTGTCCTGTATCTACCTAATGTTATAATTTGCTTGTGCCTAATCTAAACTTATTCATAAAAAAAAATACTTCATTCTTGAGGCCATAATTGCAGAAGACATTTCAAGTGGAGCGCTAATTTATTGCATGCCCACAAAATTGCCCGTTTGCAGGTTTGCGATAAATAACCAGCCTTTACGCGTTTTATAAATGTCCACCAAATGCCCCCAGAATAAAGCTGAATTTTCTTTATTAAAAAATAGATAGTAAATTCTTTATTGTTTAATAAAATAACTGCAATAAGCAGTTATGAGGGGCTAAAATTGGCAGGTGTGGGGTGTTACAAAAAATAAAAACAGCACTAAAAAGTGTCTTTACATTGCGGTATATATATCTCAAACAAGGTAAGTCCAGCACCTTTGCTGATACACTCCCAGATGTAAGAAACTTATTTCCTTTTTAAGCAAAGCTTCCTAAGTGCACGCACGCTGTAGAGGCCTGCCAACCTCTCATTTGTAAGTCCACAAAAATCAAAGAATAGCGTCAGCACTGTTTTGTATAAAACATCCTTTCTTTATTTAAGCAACATAAGGATAAAAACAGCAACGTTTCGAGTCATGTAGACCCTTAGTCATTCTTTGATTTTTGTGGACTTATATATACAGTATATATATACACTTATAAATGTATGTGTTTATATATGTATATACACATATAAACAGATAAATATATATGTATATACACATATAAACAGATAAATATATATGTATATACACATATAAACAGATAAATATATATGTATATATTCATATACATATGTATTTCTCTTTGCTGCCCATCGCTGCGGGACTTACCCGCTTTGCTGGGCTAGTTCTCATGCAGTGTCTGATGGCATGAGACGAAGGCCTCTATTTATCATAGGTCTTGCGGACCTGATCCGACAGTGCGGATCAGGTCCACAAGACCTCGCTAAATGCGGAGAGCAATACGCTCTCCGCATTTAACATTGCACCAGCAGCTCACAAGAGCTGCTGGTGCAACGCCGCCCCCTGCTGACTCTTGGCCAATCGGCCGCCAGCAGGGGGGTGTCAATCAACCCGATCATACTCGATCGGGTTGATTTCCAGCAATTCCTGTCCGCCTGCTCAGAGCAGGCGGACAGGGTTATGGAGCAGCGGTCTTTAGAGAAACACGGCCCTTCAAGCTCCGTACAGAGCTCGATAAATATGGGCCAGAGGCTCCCATTGGAGCCAATGGAACGCACTCTTGTGGGCGCAATGCTTCCGTGCAATGCAAATGTGACCTTGCATTCGCATTACACCTAACTCGTATTACCAACAAAACTGGTATTACTCAGTTGAGAGCAAATATTGCTTTATTTTGCGCTCAACTGGTAATCTGGCTCTTTGTCTTCTACTTCAAGGTCTTATATGTATCTATCCGAAACCAGACCCCCCACAAACCTAAATATTTACAAATGACATACTTTTCAAAATCCACAAAAACAACCACAACACCTAAAACTGTATATCGAGCAGCCCCTAGCAATAACCGGTCCATTGCCTAATCACCATGAGCATGGGCAGAGATGTTCCCTAGCTGGGAACCTTGTCCTCCAGCCTACTGAGAAATAGGACCCAGAGTGTCCAAATGTATTCCCTTCTTACCTAGTGACATCAAACACCTAAGAAAAGATGACATTGATTTTTGCAATCCTGTACTAACTAGTCTTCCAGGTTCCTGGCTTTCCTCCCTCTAATCCATTAAAAATGCCTTTGCTAGGCTCTTCCATTTTACCTGTCATTCTGTATAGGTTGACCCCTTTATCATTATGTTCACTGGCTTCCCATATCTAGCAGAATATATTTCAAAATCCTAATCTAACCTACAAAACTCTCATTAACACTGCTTTCCTATCCTTCTCACATATCTCATATGTAGTTCCTAAATACACACACACATCAGGCCATCCAAACTTATAACTTGTTGCTGTCCTCTTTAACAATCACATCTTTCCTTGTACATCTACAAAACTTTTCCTGTGCTGCACCTGTGTTATACTCTCTTACTCTAACTTCACACATAAATCCATCATGAAAACTCAGTTATTGTGACAAGCATATGTTTTTGTGCTTTAAAGGGACACTCAGGTTTTATTAAATGTTCATGATTCAGATACAGCATGTAATTTTAAACAACTTTCCAATTTACTTCCATTAAAAAAAATGTGCACAGTATTTTATATTTACACTTTTTTTTGAGTCACCAGCTTCTACTGAGCATGTGCAAGAACTCAGACTATACGTATATGCATTTGTGATTGGCTGATTGCTATCACATGGTACAGGGGGAGTGGAAATATACATAACTTTGAAATGTGTTAGAAAAGAATCTACTACTCATTTGACATTCAGAGTAAATGCTATTGTATTGTCTTGTTATCTTGCGTTTGTTGATTATGCAAATCTGTTGCCTTCACTGGTCCTTTAAGTAGGCACATAACTCAAGCCCATGTTGATGCTCATCTTATCCTCTACGATCAGCCAAGCAATCCCCTTACCTCTTTTCTCCCCTCTTTCTGTATCAGTATTGCAGTTTATGTTTGTTGTTGCAGTCTTTATGTATTTATTTAACCCATTTAAGGGCAGACTCAGGTGCGGCATTACCATTGGTGCAGCAGGTGCAGTTGCACCAGGGCCCAAGTGCTTGGGGGTACCATAGCAGCCAGTCTATACATAGGCATGTGCAAAATTTGTACAATTCTAATTCAGTTGAGCCGTTAATTAGTGCAGGTTGCTAATCTATCTATCTATCTGTCTATCTTTCTATCTATCTATCTATCTATCTATCTATCTATCTATCTATCTATCCTCAAAAGCATTATAGAGTGCAGCATATATATTACTAATGGTTACTGACTTACCTTTAGAGGGCCCAAAAATAATTTTGCACCAGGGTCCTCTGTTGAGTAGGTCCACTATTGGTCAGACTGTCAACTCATGGGGTCCCCAGGCAAAAAAAAAGTTAGGACCCCTTTCACCCTTGTATCTCCCTTCCTGTCTGACTAGAGTCTCTACCCTCTCCCTTTACAAGCAGTCACAGAAGGTAGCAGCTTTGCAGAGAGAGAGAGGAGACAAATAAGACATCAGGCTCAAACCAAACTGTTTGGATCTCTGTCGCTAGTCAAATGTTCAGTGTGATTCTGAGCATCTTTAGTAGTGCTGCACAATGCTGATTGAAGGGGCTAGCACAGCCACTGTTCAGTGAGTTCAGCGAGCCAAGAGCGCTAAATGATTCCTTAAAGGGACAGTCAAGTCCAAAAAAAACTTTCATTTTTCAAATAGGGCATGTAATTTTAAACAACTTTCCAATTTACTTTTATCAACAATTTTGCTTTGTTCTCTTGGTATTCTAGTTGAAAGCAAACCTAGGAAGGCACATATGATAATTTCTAAGCCCTTGAAGGCCGCCTCTATTTTATTTACTTTTCACAGCAGGGGAGAGCAAGCTCATGTAGGCCATATAGATAGCATTCACGATCACGCTCGTGGCTAGTGGCAGGCACTACACTAATTGGCTAAAATGCAAGTCAATAGATAATAACTAAAAGTCATGTGATTAGGGGCGGTCAGAAGACGCTTAGATACCAGTTAGTCACAGAAGTAAAACGTGTATTAATATAGCAGTGTTGGTTTTGCAAAACTGGGGAATGGGTAATAAAGGGATTATCTATCTTTTTAAATAACAAAAATTCTGGTGTTGACTGTCCCTTTAAAGGGACACTGAACTCAATTTTCTTTCTTTCGTGATTCAGATAGAGCATGCAATTTTAAGCAACTTTCTAATTTACTCATATTATCAAATTTTCTTTATTCTCTTGGTATCTTAATTTGAAATGCAAGAATGTAAGTTTAGATGCCGGTCCATTTTTGGTGAACAACCTGGGTTGTTCTTGCTGATTGTGCTTTCCAGCGACCTGAACCAAAAAAATAGCTTAGATGCCTTATTTTTCAAATAAAATAGCAAGAGAACAAAGAAAAATTGATAATAGGAGTAAATTAGAAAGATGCTTAAAATTGCATGCTCTATCTGAATCACGAAAGAAGAAATTTGGGTTCAGTGTCCCTTTAAGGGCATTGGGCAATGAATCTTAAGTAGCATAGGGGGGCTGTGGAAGCCCCTCCCCAGACTACGGGGCCCTCAGTCAGTAACCAATTGTTCGCTAGGTCATTGTATCCCTGAACCCTTTTATAGTGTTTTTGAATATGTATGTTATGGAAGAATTAGAGTATTAAATACAGGTGGCCCTCGTTTTACAACGTTTCAATTTACAACGTTTCAGAATAACAACCTTTTTTTCCAGTCATGTGACTGCTATTGAAAAGCATTGAGAAGCAGTGCATTTATTAAAATAGCCAGTAGGTGAAGCTGTCTGCTTGTGTTGCAGCAAAGCCAAGCAAGCTGAAATTAATCAGTTTAACCAGACCTGAGCTATCAAGCAGATTTCAAAGGAACAATATCTTCCTGTCTATAAATCAGTCCAGATTGGAATGCATAGAAAGAAATGTTTGCAGAATAATGCAAGTGAAGTCTGTGGTGTGTGATTATTTTATTAGGTTTATAATGCTGTTTAGCAAATGTTTTTGTTCATTTAATTTAGTTTAATTATATATTCTGTGTTGTGTGACTATTTTATTAGGTTTATAATGCTGTTTAGCACTTAAAGACTTCATTTCAAAGCTTTAAAAATAATGCATTAGGTGTTACTTATGACAATTTTGAGAGGGGCCTGGAACCTATTTCCCTCACTTCCCATTGACTTACATTATAAACTGGGTTTCAATTTACAACGGTTTCGATTTACAACCATTCCTTCTGGAACCTAACCCCGGCGTAAACTGAGGGCTACCTGTACTGGTAAACAAGTCAGTGAGGAAATCTCTCCTTGTTATTTCTTGTTACGATCCCTCAATGTTTCTCTTTTCTCTCTTCTAGATTAATTCCTCTTTTTCCTGGTAAATATAAAACTAAGAATAGAGGAATACAATTCTACATATAATACAATTACAAAATGCATTATGTAACTTTAAAGGGATAGAAAGGTCAAAAAAGAAATGTGTGTTGGTGCATTTCAGTGTGAAATAGAAGCATTTTTACGATATACTATCATTGAAGGCCTGAGTATTCAAACACTAGGGGGCCAATTTATCATAGTGTGAGCGGACATGATACAATGTAGCGTACGCTGTCATAATTTATCATTGCACAATCAGTTCTGGTGAGCTGCTAGTGCAATGCCGCCCCCTGCAGATTCGCGGCCAGGGGGTGTTAATCAACCTGATTGTATTCGATCGGGTTGATTTCTGTCCGCTGCCTCAGAGCAGGCGGACAAGTTATGGAGCAACGGTCTTTAGACCACTACTTCATAACTTCTGTTTGCAGCAAGACTGAAGGCTCGCGGAAACATCAGCATCAAGCTCCATACGGAGATTAATAAATCGGCCCCCATGCCTTCTCAGAGAGTCAGCAGTGACTTGTATGGCACAAATGATGTCTTCAGAAGCAATACACACCACAGCCACCTCTCTGAGAAGGAGTGGTGCTAGAATACTGGTGCACAGGCTCTCACAGGGTATGTGAGTATGCTGCAGAAAAACAGTAATATCTTTTACTAGGAGCATTTTTGCTGATGAAAGTATATTGCAAAAATGTTTCTATTTCACATTGAAATGCAACAATGCAATTTCATTTTTGACTTTTCTATCCCTTGTCTAAACAGCTCATATTAATACATAAAACACTTGTGTCAATGATGAAAAAGAAGATGGTTGACTACTGTATTAGTGGCTTCCATAATATCACTGCTGAGATGTAATTGTGGCTACAGTGTGGCTATTGGCATAATGTGGCTGCAGAAATGGGTATCTGAAAAGACCTGCTGCTGCTATATAGTGCTCCTGACACGTGCATGCTCCTGAGCTTATACCCTGCTTTTTCAACAAAAGAGAATGGAAAAAACGTTAATAGTAATATGTTAGAAAGTTGTTTAAATTGTCATGCTCTTACTGATTGATGAAGGTGTCATGTCCCTTTAACAGAATATCCGTCATGTGAATATTCATGTTCTTAGATTTTTAGTAAGTCCACCAATAATTTTATACCCTATGGCTGGCAAATTACAGGGCATCAATATGTCTGTAGGTCAGAGAAGGACATTGTCATATAAGAAAATTGAAAAGACGTACATGATGTTGTCAGAGTATCTTACACCACTATCAAGGGATTATTGGCAGCAAGCAGTGATTCCTGTAAACAATAATTATCCAAAACAACCAGTGACTTCTACAATACATCCTGTCTAACGAATGCTTGACAGAGCTTTCTAAACTATTGTTTGTATTTTATGTTTTGCTCTTACCTTGTGGTATCTCATTTCAGTTCTGTTCTATTCTAATGACTGAAACCTTGTGTGGGTGGCTGCAGGTCTCAGAAATTTAGTACATGTCACAATACCTAATGCTCTAGTGATTAACTCTTAATCTTCTAGTTTTAAATTACCAATGGTGTTACAGTTGTAGACAATGGTATTAAACACGCAGCACACAAGTACTCTTTTTTTTTTATTATTGAGGTTATTAAAGGGACATAGAAACCACATTTTTTTTCTTTCATGATTCAGAAAGAGAATACAATTTTAAACAACTTTCTTATTTACTTCTATTATCTAATTTGTTTCATTCTCTTGATATCATTTGTTGAAGGAGCAGCAATGCACTACTGGTTTCTAACTGAACTCATGGGTAAGCCAATCACAATCGAGATATATATATATATATATATATATATGTGTATACAAGGATAGATACAGCGCCTATATATCCTTTAAAATATGGGTGGTATATGGGGATATGAGTGAGAGCTAAGGATAATTAGTTAAGAAATAATAACAATTAAAAGAATATAAAAAAATATTAAAATAAATGATGCTAGAAAAATGATGAATAGATTATGAAACAGTGTTCATATGAGTCTTTAGACAATATACAGTCCGTGGTTAATCTTCACATGAAGTTGATATCAGTAAATAGATGGTATATAATACCCTTACCAGATATTACCTCAATCTAATGAGGTAAGTATGCCGCACTGGGGGTATATACAGATGGTAGAATCTTCTCCTTGTATCCAGATGTGGTGCCTCTTGGGTTTTCGTTAGCCTCCTGGAGTATGCAGGGATGTGTTTCTGGTTGTAGATAGATCCCTTGTACTTCCTTTGTGTTGGTAGTTAGCCTCTTGGAGTACCTTTTCTGTCTTGGTATAAACTTTTAGTATTACGTGTAGCGCTTCTCTTCTCTCCAAAAAGTCTCACTGGTATGATGAGGGAAAAGTCCAGGGTTCTCAGCAAATTATTATTTTCATACACAGTTCCTGTATCAATTTCCTGCAGTGTCAGACCCCGGGCTTTTAGGAACCGCCGTCTACCTAAAGGAAGCGCAGTCAAAACTCGTTCCCAGAGTGTGCTGAAAGAGTGGCTATGTGAATTCTCCTCCTACTCCTTGTTCCTCAAGAAAACCGCAGCCACCAATCAACATCTAGAATCTAGGTTCTCTGCTGCTCCTGAGCTTGCCTAGATAAACCTTTCAGCAAAGGATAACAAGATAAGGAAGAAAATTAAATAATAGTAATAAACTGAAAAGTTGTTAAAAAAAATTATTTTCTATCTGAATCAGGAAAGAAAAATGTTGGGTTTTGTGTCCCTTTAAGCATACAAAATAAGGTAAAATGATATTACATACAATCATAAAAAAAACGATACACATGTAGGGCTAGAATACAAGTGGTGCTCTGTTATTAGCACGGGACACGATAAGCAATAACGTGAGCATATGAGGTGAAAGTAAATGATTGCGCTGAATCTCAAACAGAATTTGTGCTTGTTGGACTAGCGCAAGTGAAGACCATGGGGTAGATTTAACAAATATTGAGTGGACATGATTCACTGTAGCGAATCCTGTCTTATGAAATGCTTGTGCAATGCCGCCCCCTGCACATTCGCGGCCAAGCGGCTGCTAGCAGGGGTTGTCAATCATCCCGATCGTATCTTACAACCGCTGCTTCTTAACTTATGTTTCAGGTGGACCTAAAACTTCGGGCGTAGAAAGCAGCATCCACTGCCTAATAAATCTCCCCCCATGCATCGTGTAAAGGTTAAAAAAAATGTGTACCAAACACAACATAAATACATTCAAACAAAGTGTTATACGTATATATACATTCTCTGATAAAATTTATTCATATAAATAGTAATATTTTTGATATATATAGTATCAAAATACCATCAGATATATGTAGAAATATGTATTTATGAATAAATAGAACATGTTCTGCTATGGGGTTTTTTTCCACTTTTTTCCCCATTTACTTCTATGGGGGAATACAATTCTCTAAGTTCGGCTTTTCGCGCACATCTGGTTAGCACGTGAGTTTAAACTGTTTACTTATAACTTGTAATACTGCCACAACCCAATCGGCAATTTTTTTTTACTTCAAGCGCAGTTTGTGTGTGAGCGAAAGCGCTAAATAGCGCTCCACTCACAGTCTAGCCCGTACTGTGTGGTGCATTTCATCAGCATGCTGGTTTCACTCTGCGTCAGTAATACTGTGTGGTTCTAAAGGGGCTTTTAGACTGGCAGATAGATACAGAGTAGTGCAATAATTGTTAAATTAGTCAGACAATATTTTTTTGTGCTTATAAGTGAGCTATAAATGGTTGAAGGCATCCTCTTGTGTTTCGTAACCCCAGCTGACTTGTTTCTAAGAATGATGAAGACAAGCCTGAACAAACCATTATTTATACACTCAGCTTTGTGATGTAATAATCTGATATTATTTTAGAAAAGCCTCAGCATTTAGACCACCCATACCCCTTCTTTAAGAATATAAAGGTTAGCACTATCCCCTTATGATCTCAGCTGTACTAGATGACCAGCTTATTTTACTTAGCATGGTTTTAGTCACCCCTTGTAGAGCAGCTTGAAATGGGTTAATCTGTCTATTTTAAATCTGATATAATTAAAATACATAACTGCTTCAAACTGTAAAAAAACCTCTTTGATCCACCTATGCATTGTCATCTTTGCGCTATTTTTACATTATTGCTAAGTATTTTAGTTTTTTTTTGTACCTATTTTTATGACGTTTTATGTTTAAAATGCTCTATTTGTTAAGAAACATTCGGCTAGATTATGAGTTTTGTGGTAAGAGCCGCTCGGTACTAACTTGCTATTACAGGTTTACAAAAACCCGGCGTTAGCAGGCAATATTGCAGCGTAAAGCAAAATTGAGCTTCATACCGCACTCCAATACCAGCGCTGCTTTGAGCTGGTTTTACGTGCTCGTGCACGATTTCCCCATAGACATCAATGGGGAGAGCCGGCTGAAAAAAAGCCTAACACCTGCAATAAAGGAGTGTGAAGCTCCGTAACGCAGCCCCATTGATTCCTATGAGGAAAGAAAAGTTATGTTTACCTAACACCCTAACATAAACCCTGAGTCTAAACACCCCTAATCTGCCGCCCGACATTGCCAACACCTACATTACACTTATTAACCCCTAATCTGCTGCCCCCAACGTCGCCGCCACCTACATACACTTATTAACCCCTAATCTGCCGCCCCCAATGTCGGCGCCTCTATACTAAAGTTATTAACCCCTAACCCTAAGTCTAACCCTAACACCCCTAACTTAAATATAATTAAAATAAATCTAAATAAAAATTACTATTATTACCTAAATAATTCCTATTTAAAACTAAATACTTACCTTTAAAATAAACCCTAAGCTAGCTAAAATATAACTAATAGTTACATTGTAGCTATCTTAGGTTTTATTTTTATTTCCCATTCAAGTTTGTATTTATTTTAACTAGGTAGAATCTTCATCCTATCTTCATCCATCTGCCGCGGAGCGGCTCCATCTTCAATACATCCGGCGCGGAGCATCCTCTTCTTCTGACGGTGACTGAAGAATGAAGTTTCCTTTAAGGGACGTCATCCAAGATGGCGTCCCTTGAATTCCGATTGGCTGATAGAATTCTATTAGCCAATCGGAATTAAAGGTGAAAAATTCCTATTGGCTGATGCAATCAGCCAATAGGATTGAGCTTCAAACCTATTGGCTGATCCAACCAGCCAATAAGATTGAGCTTGCATTCTATTGGCTGATTGGAACAGCCAATAGAATGTGAGCTCAATCTTATTGGCTGATTGGATCAGCTAATAGGAATTTTTCACCTTTAATGCTGATTGGCTGATAGAATTCTATCAGCCATTCGGAATTCAAGGTACACCATCTTGGATGATGTCCCTTAAAGGAACCTTCATTCTTCAGTCACCGTCGAAAGAAGAGGATGCTCCGCGCCGGATGTCTTGAAGATGGAGCCGCTCCGCGCCGGATGGATGAAGATAGAAGATGCCGTCTGGATGAAGACATCTGCCCGTCTGGAGGACTACTTCTTGCCGCTTGGATGAAGACTTCTCCCGGCTTCGTTGAGGACTTCTGCCCGCTTGGATGAAGACTTCTGCCGCTTCGTTGAGGATTGATGTCGGGTCTTCAAAAACTGTAAGTGGATCTTCGAGGGTTAGTGTTAGGTTTTTTTAAGGGTTTATTGGGTGGTTTTTATTTTTAGCTTAGGGACTTTGGGTGGAAAAAGAGCTAAATGTCCTTTTAAGGGCAATGCCCATACAAATGCCCTTTTCAGGGCAATGGGGAGCTTAGGTTTTTTTAGTTAGGTTTTTATTTGGGGGTTTGGTTGTGTGGGTGGTGGGTTTTACTGTTGGGGGTTTTTTTGTATTTTTTTTTTTTTCATGTAAAAGAGCTGATTTCTTTGGGGCAATGCCCCGCAAATGGCTTTTAAGGCTATTGGTAGTTTATTGTAGGCTAAGGTTTTTTTTTTATTTTGGGGGGCTTTTGTATTTTCATAGGGCTATTAGATTAGGTGTAATAAGTTTAAATATTTGATCATTTCTTTTTTATTTTTTGTAATTTAGTTAATTGTATTTAATTAATGTAATTGATTTAATTGTAGTGTAAGGTTAGGTGTTAGTGTAAGACAGGTTAGGTTTTATTTTACAGGTAAATTTGTATTTATTTTAGCTAGGTAGTTACTAAATAGTTAATAACTATTTAGTAACTATTCTACCTAGTTAAAATAAATTCAAACTTGCCTGTGAAATAAAAATAAAACCTAAGATAGCTACAATGTAACTATTAGTTATTTTGTAGCTAGCTTAGGGTTTATTTTATAGGTAAGTATTTAGTTTTAAATAGGAATTATTTTGGTAATAATAGAAATTTTTATTTAGATTTATTTTAATTATATTTAAGTTAGGGGTGTTAGGGTTAGACTTAGGGTTAGGGTTGGGGGTTGATAACTTTAGTATAGTGGCGGCGACGTTGGGGCGGAAGATTAGGGGTTAATAAATGTAGGTAGGTGGCGGCGATGTTAGGGGAGGCAGATTAGGGGTTAATAAGTGTAATGCAGGTGGCGGCGAGGTCGGGGGCTGCAGATTAGGGGTTAATATGTTTATTATAGTGGCAGCAATGTCCGGAGAGGCAGATTAGGGGTTAATTTATTTTAGTGTTTGCGATGCAGGAGGGCCTCAGTTTAGGGGTTAATAGGTAGTTTATGGGTGTTAGTGTACTTTTTAGCACTTTAGTTATGACTTTTATGTTACGGCGTTGTAGCATAAAACCCATAACTACTGACTTTCAGTTTACGGTATGGATCTTGACGGTTGATTGGTTGTACTGCACACTTTTTGGCCTCCCAGGCAGACTCGTAATACCGGCGCAAAGGAAGTCCCATTGAAAAAGGACCTTTGGAAAGCTGCTGTAGTTACGTTGCGTTACGGCCAAAAAAGTGTGTGGTGCAGATAAATCTGCAAGACTCATAATACCAGCAGAAGTGAAAAAGAGCCTTAACGCTGCTTTTTCACTCATACCGCAAAACTCGTAATCTAGCCGATAGGTTTTCTTGGCCTCCCAATGAGGTACAGCTCATCGTACCCTAAAAAGGGAAAATAATTATTAAATAATTACCTCTTTTGGTTTAATTATTCTTTTTATTAGTGTTTTGTTGATCTTTTTTAAGCATTTAATTTATGAGAAGTGTATAAATCTCTAAAGGTCCTAACAAGAAATCCAAACAGAGTAACATACTCCTCATCCTCTGTGTTTAGACACAGTATGGAAACAAATATATCAGATATTGTACTTTGCATATCTTATTATGTAACAATGTATTGGTAACAATGTATACAGACCACTTCTCTGGGCTTATTGGCTATGTTCGTGGTTTTTATTTTGTAAATAGTAGAGCTGCTTATTTCTTTTAGTAATGTTTCTTTTATTGTATTTAATATATATTTAAAAAGTTCTATTTTAAAAAATACTGCCTATTTTTCTTGAACTCACAATTTTTAACTGAAGCAGCTCATTATACCTTAATGGGACAGTTTACTTGAAAATTCTTATTGTTCAAAAAGATAGATAATCCCATTATTATGCATTCCCCAGTTTTGCATAACCAACACGGATATATTATATACTTTTTACCTCTATGATTACCTGTATATAAGCCCCTGCAGACTGTCCCTTACCTCTTGCATTTAAGCCAATTAGTGCTGGTTCTTGAATACTTGTTTTCATTCTCAACAGGAGTGAGCACCATGTTATCTATATGACACACATGAACTAGCACTGTCTCGATGTAAAAAGCTAATAAAAAGCACTGCGATAAGAGGTGGCCTGCAGGAGCTTAGAAACAGGCAATCTTACGGCTAGATTTAGAGTTCTGCGGCTAAAGGGGTGCATTAGCTACGCGTGCTTTTTTCCCCCCGCACCTTTTAAATACCGCTGGTATTTAGAGTTCACAGAAGGGCTGCGTTAGGCTCCAAAAAGGGAGCGTATAGCATATTTACCGCCACTGCAACTCTAAATTCCAGCGGTGCTTACGGACGCGGCCAGCTTCAAAAACATGCTCGTGCACGATTCCCCCATAGGAAACAATGGGGCTGTTTGAGCTGAAAAAAAACCAAACACTTGCAAAAAAGCAGCTTTCAGCTCCTAACGCAGCCCCATTGTTTTCTATGGGGAAACACTTCCTAAGTCTGCACCTAACACCCTAACATATACCCCGAGTCTAAACACCCCTAACCTTACATTTATTAACCCCTAATCTGCCGCCCCCACTATCGCTGACCCCTGCATATTATTTTTAACCCCTAATCTGCCGCTCCGTACACCGCCGCCACCTACGTTATCCCTATGTACCCCTAATCTGCTGCCCCTAACACCGCTGACCCCTATATTATATTTATTAACCCCTAATCTGCCGCCCCCGCTATCGCTGACCCCTGCATATTATTATTAACCCCTAATCTGCCGCTCCGTACACCACCGCAACCTACGTTATCCCTATGTACCCCTTATCTGCTGCCACTAACACCGCCGACCCCTATTTTATATTTATTAACCCCTAATCTGCCGCCCCCAATGTCGCCTCCACCTACCTACAATTATTAACCCCTAATCTGCCGACCGGATCTCACTGCTACTCTAATAATAAATGTATTAACCCCTAAAGCTAAGTCTAACCCTAACACTAACACCACCCTAAATTAAATATAATTTAAATCTAACAAAATAAATTAACTCTTATTAAATAAATTATTCCTATTTAAAGCTAAATACTTACCTGTAAAATAAACCCTAATATAGCTACAATATAAATTACAATTATATTGTAGCTATTTTAGGAATAATATTTATTTTACAGGCAACGTTGTATTTATTTTAACCAGGTACAATAGCTATTAAATAGTTAATAACTATTTAATAACTACCTAGTTAAAATAATTGCAAAATTACCTGTAAAATAAATCCTAACCTAAGTTACAATTAAACCTAACACTACACTATCAATAAATAAATTAAATAAACTACCTATAATTACCTACAATTAAACCAAACACTACACTAGCAATAAATTAATTAAATACAATACCTACAAATAAATACAATTAAATAAACTAACTAAAGTACAAAAAATAAAAAAGAACTAAGTTACAAAAAATAAAAAAATATTTACAAACATTAGAAAAATATTACAACAATTTTAAACTAATTACACCTACTCTAAGCCCCCTAATAAAATAACAAAGACCCCCAAAATAAAAAAATGCCCTACCCTATTCTAAAATTAAAATAGAAAAGCTTTTTTACTTTACCAGCCCTGAAAAGGGCCCTTTGTGGGGCATGCCCCAAAGAATTCAGCTCTTTTGCCTGTAAAAAAAAAAATACAATACCCCCCCAACATTACAACCCACCACCCACATACCCCTAATCTAACCCAAACCCCCCTTAAATAAACCTAACACTAAGCCCTTGAAGATCTCCCTACCTTGTCTTCACCACACCGGGTTCACCGATTCGTCCTGGCTCCGACGTCTTCATCCAAGCCCAAGCGGGGCGCTGAAGATGTCCATGATCCGACTGAAGTCTTCATCCAAGCCGGAGCTGAAGAGGTCCATGATCGGGCTGAAGTCTTCATCCAAGCGGGAGCTGAAGAGGTCCATGATCGGGCTGAAGTCTTCTATCAAGCGGCATCTTCAATCTTCTTTCTTCCGGATCCATGGTCATCCCGCCGACGCGGAACATCCATCTTCACCGACGACTTCCCGACGAATGACGGTTCCTTTAAGGGACGTCATCCAAGATGGCGTCCCTCGAATTCCGATTGGCTGATAGGATTCTATCAGCCAATCGGAATTAAGGTAGGAAAATTCTGATTGGCTGATGGAATCAGCCAATCAGAATCAAGTTCAATCCGATTGGCTGATCCGATCACCCAATCAGATTGAGCTTGCATTCTATTGGCTGTTCCGATCAGCCAATAGAATGCGAGCTCAATCTGATTGGCTGATCGGATCAGCCAATCGGATTGAACTTGATTCTGATTGGCTGATTCCATCAGCCAATCAGAATTTTCCTACCTTAATTCCGATTGGCTGATAGAATCCTATCATCCAATCGGAATTCGAGGGATGCCATCTTGGATGACGTCCCTTAAAGGAACCGTCATTCATCGGGAAGTCGTCGGTGAAGATGGATGTTCCTAGTCGGCGGGATGACCATGGATCCGGAAGAAAGAAGATTGAAGATGCCGCTTGATAGAAGACTTCAGCCCTATCATGGACCTCTTCAGCTCCCGCTTGGATGAAGACTTCAGCCCGATCATGGACCTCTTCAGCTCCGGCTTGGATGAAGACTTCAGTCAGATCATGGACATCTTCAGCCCCCCGCTTGGGCTTGGATCAAGACATCGGAGGCTCTTCTGGATCGATCAGTGAACCCGGCGTGGTGAAGACAAGGTAGGAAGATCTTCAGGGGCTTAGTGTTAGGTTTATTTAAGGGGGGTTTGGGTTAGATTAGGGGTATGTGGGTGGTGGGTTGTAATGTTGGGGGGGGATTGTATGTTTTTTTTTACAGGCAAAAGAGCTGAATTCTTTGGGGCATGCCCCGCAAAGGGCCCTTTTCAGGGCTGGTAAGGTAAAAGAGCTTTTCTATTTTAATTTTAGAATAGGGTAGGGCATTTTTTTATTTTGGGGGTCTTTGTTATTTTATTAGGGGGCTTAGAGTAGGTGTAATTAGTTTAAAATTGTTGTAATATTTTTCTAATGTTTGTAAATATTTTTTTATTTTTTGTAACTTAGTTCTTTTTTATTTTTGTACTTTAGTTAGTTTATTTAATTGTATTTATTTGTAGGTATTGTATTTATTTAATTTATTGCTAGTGTAGTGTTTAATTGTAGGTAATTGTAGGTATTTTATTTAATTAATTTATTGATAGTGTAGTGTTAGGTTTAATTGTAACTTAGGTTAGGATTTATTTTACAGGTAATTTTTTAATTATTTTAACTAGGTAGCTATTAAATAGTTATTAACTATTTAATAGCTATTGTACCTGGTTAAAATAATTACAAAGTTACCTGTAAAATAAATATTAATCCTAAAATAGCTACAATATAATTATTATTTATATTGTAGCTATATTAGGGTTTATTTTACAGGTAAGTATTTAGCTTTAAATAGGAATCATTTATTTAATAAGAGTTAATTTATTTCGTTAGATAAAAATTATATTTAACTTAGGGGGGTGTTAGGGTTAGGGTTAGAATTAGCTTTAGGGGTTAAAAAATTTATTAGAGTAGCGGTGAGCTCCGGTCGGCAGATTAGGGGTTAATGCTGGAAGTTAGGTGTCGGCGATGTTAGGGAGGGCAGATTAGGGGTTAATACTATTTATTATAGGGTTATTGAGGCGGGAGTGAGGCGGATTAGGGGTTAATACATTTATTATAGTAGCGGCGTGGTCCGGTCGGCAGATTAGGGGTTAATAAGTGTAGGTAGGTAGCGGCGACGTTGGGGGCGGCAGATTAGGGGTTAATAAATATTATGTAGGTGTCGCCGATGTTAGGGGCATCAGATTAGGGGTACATAGGGATAAAGTAGGTGGCGGCGGTGTGCGGTCGGCAGATTAGGGGTTAAAAATTTTAATAGAGTGGCGGCGATGTGGGGGGGCCTCGGTTTAAGAGTACATAGGTAGTTTATGGTTGTTAGTGTACTTTAGAGCACAGTAGTTAAGAGCTTTATAAACCGGCGTTAGCCCAGAAAGCTCTTAACTACTGACTTTTTTCTGCGGCTGGAGTTTTGTCGTTAGATTTCTAACGCTCACTTCAGCCAAGACTCTAAATACCGGTGTTAGAAAGATCCCATTGAAAAGATAGGATACGCAAATGGTGTAGGGGGATCTGCGGTATGGAAAAGTCGCGGCTGGAAAGTGAGCGTTAGACCCTTTCCTGACTGACTCCAAATACCAGCGGGCGGCCAAAACCAGCGTTAGGAGCCTCTAACGCTGGTTTTGACGGCTACCGCCCAACTCTAAATCTAGCCATTAGAGATTATAAAGTATAATATTTTAGCAATGTTGGTTATGCAAAGCTGGGGAATGGGTAGTAAAGGTGTTATCTATCTTTTTAAATAATAAAAAAAATCAATAGACTGTCCCTTTATTACAAGAGAAGGAAATACATTATTTAATTTAACATCTCTTTTGGCCTAATTATAATGTATTTCTTTAAAAAAAATACAAGAACTGGTTAAATCTCTAAAGGGCCTAAAGAGAGCTAATTTAGTATCGCTATTGTCAAGGTAGGAGGGGGGGTCGGAATTGTCACTTTACTAATATTTGATTAAAAAAAATGTTTAATATATTATAGCTACATACTTATTATACATATGTATTTTTAAAGTGTAAATTATTTTATAATGAGTTTTTAGGTTATTAAAGTATGTTTTATAAACAGCCTAGTTTTCTTGACTCCTAAAATGGTGTTATAGTAGATCATTGTTCCCTTAAAAAGGAGGAATATATAATGTTGTTTACTTTGGGTTTCAAAACTATTTCAATGGGGGCTTTATTTGTTAAAGAATTGTTTAGAAAAACTGAATCTAGAAAAAAAAATGGAAGCCAGTCAGGGTGACTATCATCTAATACTTTTTTTATTTTAGTAAAGTTTTAAATTAAGGCTGTGGGGTATATCTATTAATGTGCGAGCAGACATTTTTTTATTTTGGAGGGGCTTTTTTATTTTGATAGGGCTATTAGATTAGGAGTAATTCGTTTTTATTTTTGATAATTTCGTTTTTCATTTTTTGTAATTTAGTGTTTATTTTTTTTGTAATTTACAAAATTGTATTTTAATAATTTAATTAATTTTATTTTATTGTAATGTTAGTTTTTAGTGTAAGGCAGGTTAGGTTTTATTTTACAGGTAACTTTGCATTTATTTTAGCTAGGTAGTTATTAAATAGTTAATAACTATTTACTAACTAGTCTACCTAGTTAAAATAAATACAAACTTACCTGTGAAATAAAAATAAACCTAAGATAGCTACAATATAACTATTAGTAGCTAGCTTAGGTTTTTTTTTTACAGGTAAGTTTGTATTTAGTTTTAAATAGGAATTATTTAGTTAATAATTGTAAGGTTTATTTAGCTTTATTTTAATTATATTTAAGTTAGGGGGTGTTAGGCTTATGGTTACATTAGGGTTAGGGGTTAATATGTTTATGTAGAGTTAGTGATGTGGGAGGTCAGAGGTTTAAGGGTTAATACTTTATTTATCGTTGTGGGGGGCTTGCGGTTTAGTGGTTAATAGGTTTATTATAGTGGCAGTGTGGGCAGACGGCATATTAGGGGTTAATCTTTAAATAGTGTTTGCGATGCGGGAGGGCAGCGGTATAGGGGTTAATAATTTTATTTAGTGGCGGAGATGTCCTTAGGGGCAGATTAGGGGTTAATAATACCGACCTTATGGAAGTCCCATTAAAAAAGGACTTTTTTAAAAGTGCGGTACTGACGTTGCGTGTCGTCCAAAAAAGTGTGCGGTACACCTATACCTACAAGACTTGTAATAGCGGCGTTAGGGAAAAAGCAGCGTTATAAAGCATAATGCCAAACTCGTAATCTAGCTGAGTATTTTTTAATGTAATGTACATTATTGTGTATACTGTAGATCCTGTATACACAGAGAATGCTATTTACCTGTATCTTATTTGCTAATACAGGTATTTTAGGTACACATTATAGATTCTGCATAGACAGAACATGCTAATTCATGCACCTTCTTTGCTAAAGTATGCAGTATAGTTTCTGTAATGACAAAACATTCTAATCGCATGTACCTTATTTGCTAATTACATGTCTTTTTGTATCTGCATTGTAGATTCTGTATAAACAGAACAGGCTAATTATATGTACTTTATTTGTTAATTTAATGTACATTATTGTGTCCACTGTAGTTTCTGTATGGACAAAACATGCTAATTACATGTAACTTATTTTCTTATTACATGGATCTTCTGTAAATCTTAACCGCTAATGTATAGCTACAGGCACATCAATTCCCTACGTGTTTTTAATATATGCATCAGTTCATATTTATGCTATACATAAATTCATATTTATGCAGATTTGTTCTTTTTTATGCAGAACATTCTTTGATTGAATCTAATTAACAATTATTCAAAGTAAGCTCCTCAATACAGATGTCAGTTTTCTGGATTGGATCACTGACTGGGAGTCTCAAGGAGCACTAGGAGTCTGGTGTCCTCTGGAGATGAGGTTTCTGATAAGCTTCTTGGAGCTCCAAGCATTTTTTTTTAAAGCTGTTAAGTCATGGTCCCCCTTCAAGAAAAAAAACATCATTAAGGTAAGACTCGCAATCACCTGGCTACACAGGAGAAATTCTAGATCTGTTTTGGGTAGAATAGATTCAATCTTCTCTGTCATGCTGCTCTTCTCATTCCATAAATGTAGTACTGTCAAGTGTTTTTATCAGTCTGTTTTCCTAGGGGAGCGATCTTTCCATCAGTAAATTTTCGATCAGCTTGTTGCCAAGCTGGTTTTGCCAGATATATATCTGATGGTTTTTCCTCTCAAACCATAAATTCCAGGTACTGTGACATATCCAAAGTCTTAAAGGCGCAATTGACAGATGCTTTAGTGTGCCCTGGAAATTTTCATTTAGACTATTTGTTTCCAACATTTGTTCTTTTTCCAAAACTTTTATTTTGCTCAAATCAGGTGTCTGCTTCAGTTATCATGATAGCTCCATATTGGCCTTGCTGAATCTGGCATTTCTTTAGGATCCCTAGGATCCTTCAGTTCCTGCAAGATGGTCTTGACAATGGATTGTCAGTTTCCTTTAAGGGCCACATTTAGGCTTTATATTTTCCTTTTGCATGGAATTAACCAATTAGAGAATTTGGCCAAATTTTAGAACTTTTGCTCCAACATGGAAATTGTATTTAGAAATTTATGTTCTTCATGTTTCTCTTTTGAACCTATGCTCAGCATAGATTTTAAACTTTTGTCCTAAAAGGTTCTCTCTCTTTCATCTATATATTCCACTAGCAGAATTTTTGAATGTTCTGCTTTCTTGTGAATCTCCTTTTCTGGTTTTGCATAATTGCATTATGATTTTCATCCAATGTTATTCTGCAGAAATATCAACCTGGAAATGGTTGTTCCTTCATTATTTCTGAATTCTTCTAGAACATGGATCTTTGTCTTTAAGAATTTGTGACAGAGTTCTAGTTTATCTGTTCTCTATTCTGGTTCTCTAACAGCTCAGAAGGCTACTGGTAGTGGGTAGCCTTAACTCTTTTGATCAATCAGGTAATTCTCAAAACTTACTTGGTGGCAAAGAAGTCTCCTAAACATGCCTCAGCAAATTCAACTAGGTCAGTTGCTACTTCCTTGACTTTCATAAATGATTCATCTTCGGAGCAGATTTAAAAAGCTGCAACATGTCTTCTCCGTACACATTATCCAATTTTTTTATTTGATGTTTTTTGTGTCTTCAGAAGACGCTTTTGGCAGGAAAGTCCTTCAGGCCGCAGTGTCCGACAAATAGGAACTGCCTTATTTTGTCCCACCCTTTCCTTAACATGGACTGTCATCTTAGGTATATATCACATGTTATGGATTCCTATGGACTATTATCATCATACAAAAGAAAACAACATTTATGTTTACCTGATAAATTCTTTTATTTTGGGATGATAAAAGTCCATAGGCCTGCCTGTTAAAATTTGTGGGCGGCAGGTCTAATTTGCACCTCTGTAGACCCTGCTTTTACCTTTCCTACCTGTTTCCTTTTCTCTGCTCGGCTATACGTTAAAGACATGAAACCCAAAAGTTTTCCTTCATGATTCAGGTAGAGAATACAATTTTTAACAACATTCCAATTGACTTCTATTATCTAATTTGCTTAATTCTTTAGATATCCTTTGTTTAAGCTTTGAGTGCTAAGCTGGATTTATTTATTTTTTGTTTTTTACTATTTTTGTAAAACATTTTTTTTACTTTTTTCTTTTTACCCCAGACCTATACTGTTGGAAAGGTTAGGTGATTACCTTTCCAACAGTGGGTCTTGGGGGTCCGTAGCTGCTTAGATACCTAAGATACAGACTTCTAAGCAGCATGCCCCCTTTCCCTATCTTGTCCATTGTAATTTTTAAATAAAGTTGCGCGGTGATGTCATCACGTCATTGCATGTGACGTCATTGCATGTAACGGGAAGCCCCGGCGATGCCTGTCACTATAAAGGCCCGATTGCCGGGGTGGGAGTTGATGGGAGCCCCTAGATTGCTCTCAAGGTAGTTGAGTGCTATCGATGACTCTGAGCCGTCGTTAGCACTCAAGTGGTTAAGAAATAGCAATACACATAGGTGAGCCAATCACACGCAGCACCTATGTGCAGCAACCAATCAGGAGCTACTGAGCCTATTTAGATATGTTTTATTTATAATATATCAAGAGAATGAACCAAATTAGATAATGGAAGTAAATCGGAAAGTTGTTTAAAATCGCATGCTCTTTCTAAATCCTGAAAGAAACATTTGGGGTTTAATGTCCCTTTAAACTGAGGAGAGAGGGAGGTGGGAGGGGATTAAAGCTCTTGTGTTGGTTCTTGGCCTCCCCCTAGTGGTGGGAAAGTATATCCTACATGTTATCAATTCCTATGGACTCTTAGGCCCCAATTTATCAAAGGTCTTGCGGACCTGATCCGACACTGCGGATCAGGTCCACAAGACCTCGCTAAATGCGGAGAGCTGCTGGTGCAACGCCGCCCCCTGCTAACTCGCGGACAATCGGCCGACAGCAGGGAGGTGTCAATCAACCCGATCGTATTCGATCGGGTTGATTTCTGGCGATTCCTGTCCGCCTGCTCAGAGCAGGCGGACAGGGTTATGGAGCAGCGGTTGTGTTTCTGGCGAGTCTGAAGACTCGCCAGAAACACGGCCCTTCAAGCTCCGTACGGAGCTTGATAAATGGGCCTGTTATTATCCAGAGAGAAAATAATTTAATAGGTAAGCATAAATGTTGTTTTCCTTGCATGTGCCAAGGCTGCTTGCTACTGTGATAGATAGATTGATATAGCTATAAATATAGATAAAATTAGATACTTAGGCCCCGATTTTAAAAAAATCGCAAATCAAGATGTGGTTTTCCACTTTAACACTAGCAGGGGAAAACCTCATGGAATTATATTAAAAGTCATCTTATCTTAAGATGTACATGTATATTGTATATTTCAGATATGTAACTGAGTATTATTTAAATAATAAGCGCTCTCTCTGCCAGGTAAAAGTTTGCAATAGAGTGTAAAGTAAAGAAAAGAAACCATCATTTTTAAAACATGAATATTACGCGTAATACAAATCAAATGATGCAGTTCTCGATGCACTGTGTCTTAAATTTGCTGTCATTTTCGTATGCATAGGTTTCCTTTCAGAATGATTAGTGTTTTGAGTATTTTGGTGAAAACTCGCCACTTTTTAACTTGCAAAAAAAAACCTGTAGTGCAAAAATGTTTACAGAATTACTCTGGGATTTGAGAACAAATTTCATATACACCCATGGATTGCCCATATTCAGCCAATTTTATGAAAAAACAACAATTACGCTTTGTACTTTGTACTTTTAAGTACAAATTTCTTGCTTTTTTTATAGCACATCCTATGTTTTTAAGTTAAGATTTATGTTGTGGATAGTTAATATGATTTATTCCTATGTAGTTTACCTAAAACATTTACGTTTTTGATAAAATATGATTTTTGGTGAACAATTTTGTTACGAATTTTGATGCACCTAAACAATACAATTTTTCTCTGCTTATTTTTGTGTGAATGGTTCAATTATTCATTCTTTAAGATTTTAAAATGATCAATTTTATTGTGCACTTTTCTAATGTATGCATCTCCTTCCCATACCAAAATGTAGTATACGCCCCTTAGCAAGACACTCTGCTTTCAGGGTAAAAAGTGACTTTATATAATTCCACCAAGGAAATAGAAGGGCTAGCGAGCATTCTTATAGAATCTCACCAGTCCATTATTTTTTTTGAGAATCGAGGCCTTAGAGAGAAGTAAGTATACATTTTATCAACCCCCAAGTTACAGACAGACCTTACCGGCACATAACCACTGAAAACAGCATAATTTGATTTGCATAATTTCAGTCTGAGGAAGGGGTTAATGACCTCGAAACATCACAGAAGTGTTTTGAATAATTAAGGTCTTTTTTTGCTTCCAAAACCCACTGAGTGCCGCTTCCCATTTATGATTATTGTGGGATATTTGTTGGATATTTTACATACAAGCTGGACACCCTAGTTGCTGACCGGAATGTGAGGGACTTGCCTTCTTTGCGATATATATATATTAGTTTAAATAATGGTATGCACTATGCTTGGACTTATATTCCTCTTTAATGAGGACCCTGTGTTAAAACATTTACAATTTGGAGTCACATTATTTCTTTGTGTGTCATGAAAAAATAAAAGAACATTAAAAAAAAATAGAGGAAAAAGTTGAATTTGTTTTTAAAGTCAAGTCTAGCTTTACAAATAAATTAATCCTGCTTTCCTTCCGATTTTATTCAGAGTCATAAATTAATAAAGGCAGAGATTGTGATTTAAAGTGACTCATGTCGTATCAGATCCTGTGTTTGAGAGGATTAGAGCAGGAAATTTGGGATATTAACACAAAGCTTTGACTTGCTGTCTTGGGGCCTACTTTTAATTTCTAAAAAAGCATAGTTATCCAGCTGCACTTTGTTAAAGTAAGAACCGTGTATTGTAAAGCTGCAGGTGGCCTATCATAAGATCTGCACAAAATGTTTATCCTGGAAATTAATTGCCAAGCAAGAATTATGCACCCTGTCCAGAAAGAAGTGAAAAAGAATACATTATCTAATTTAAAATACATTTTAGATGCCATTTCAGTTTACATTTTATACATTTGTAATCTGCTTCATTGTAGCCTGAATGTATTTATGCCTGAATAAACCCAATACATGTGCAGTGATGTCATGGGGATGGGCTATACCCCAACGTCTGTAATAGCAAATGTAGCCATGTGCGCCGAATGTGTAAGTCAGCTTTTGCTCTATTTTCCCTTTTACATGTGAGCTCTTGGCTTTTTAAAGGGCCATAATACCCAAATGTTTAAACACTTGAAAGTGATGCAGTATAGCTGTAAAAGCTGACTAGAAAATATCACCTAAACATCTCTATGTAAAAAAGAAAGATATTTTACCTCAAAAGTTCCTCAGTAGCCACATCCCATTGTAATGGATTTCTAAGCAGCATATTAGTATGTCTGTCCCGGGACAGCCAAAGGGATGAGCCTCGTGCACTCTCATGTTATTTCCCTATTCAGTGTAGGGAAGTTTACAATGAAATCTCATGAGAGTTAAGTCAAATCTCATGAGATCACAGTAAAAGAGTTCATGACCTCAGCACTGCTGATGCTGATTGGCTGCTGTTCATTTCTTCATTTTTTTTTTATTTGCCTGCAGCTGGGAGCAGCTAAATTATAACTTTTTACACAGAGCTTACTCTGCTGAGCTGAGGAGATTGTGAGGTAAAATATCTTCCTTTTTTACATAGAGATGTTCAGGTGATATTTTCCTGTCAGCTTTTCACAGTTATACTGCATCAGTTTCAAGTGATTTAGCATATGAGTATTATGTCCCTTTAATCATTTATAATAAAGTTAATATTTTATGACGGCGAACGGACTTTTTATTTTTATGCATATAAGTTTCTTCTTATATTCTATAGCTGTTCAACTATGGCATACACATAATTCATATATTATTTTGGACAGTTATTTTTTAACAAAGGCAAGCATACTGTATGTTGTTTACATTTTTTACCACTAACCACAGAGGGCTATATTAGAAGTGGAGCGGTATTTCGCACTCACGCTTCAGCGCAAATACCACTGTAAGTAAACTTATAACACGCACGTGATATTGCCCATATTACAAGTTAAAAGTAAAAAGTAAGGGCGAGACTGAAACCCGACACAAGCTAACTGTAGGACTTCAGATATTAACCTCTTCTCCCCATAGAATTCAATGGAGAGCACAACTTTAAAAAACCTAACACCTATCACTCCCCCGCTAACTCAACACTGCATTAAACCTACAGTTCTAACCCCAAGTGTTTAATAAATATTTTAAATTCCTATGTTCTTTACATAGAAGAAAATTTTCTTTTTATTTATAAATATTTATTTTTATGTATTTTTTGTAGCATATATATCTATACCTATTTATCTATATGAATATATACAGTTATAGATATATATTCATATATAAATACATATCAGGTCTGACAGACATTTGATAAATGGGCCCCTTAGTATTGATGGCTATTACATGATACAGGAGGCAGTAAATGGAAGGGAATTTAGAAAATTGTCAGAAAAAAAAATCTACTGCTCATTTATAATTCAGAGTAAGTGCTACTGCATTGCATTTTTTATGTATTTGTTGAGTATGAATTTCTACTGTATTTAATGGTTCTTTAAGTGCACTGAGTCTTACTTTTTAACACATTTTGTTTCTATATCATTTATAATCAGCACATATTGGAAGACAATACTTGGAAACCTGGCAAATTTGGACCTTTTGTTAGAGCCTATATGACTGTTGCTGTAACCTTATTAATATAATACTGATGCACTCACCATGTCTGTCATTGCAAAGGATTTACTAAAGAAAATAACTATAGAACCCTCTTATGGAGAAAAGTACCTGCCTTATGGAAGGAACCAACTGACTAATGGAGGAAAATATGTGTTTTAAGGAATTAAGTAAATGTCATAAGGAGGAAACGTATGGAGGTAGCCAACTGTTTTATGGATTAAATTAATGATTGATGGAACCAACATTTTTATGGAGGGGACTAGTTGTCTAATTGAGTAAACTGGCTGATGGAGGAAACCAGCTGCCTTATGGTAGAAATCATTTGTCTTGTGGAGGGAACCTTCTACCTTATGGAGGAAACTATCAGTCTTACGTTGAAATCCAGCTGTTTTATGGAGGAAACAACCAGTCTTATGTTGGGAAGCAGTTGCCTTATGGAGGAACTAGTTGTCTTATAAAGCAAACTGGATGTCTTACAGATTAAACTATCTGCCTTATGGAGGAAACTAGCTGTCTAATGGATGGTACTACCTGCCTTATGGAGGAAACTATCTATCATGAATATGACTAGATGTCTTAAGGAAGAAACCAGCTGTCTTATGAATGGAACTATCTGTCTTATGGAGGAAACTATCTATCATCAATGGGACAAGATGTCTTAAGGAAGAAACTAGCTGTCTTATGGATGGAACTATATGTCTTATGGAGGAAATTATCTATCATGAATGGGACTAGATGTCTTAAGGAAGAAACTAGCTGTCTTATGGATGGAACTATCTGTCTTATGGAGGAAACTATCTATCATGAATGGGACTAGATGTCTTAAGGAAGAAACTAGCTGTCTTATGGTGGAAATCAAATATTTTATGGAGGAAACAAGTTGTCATATGAAGGTAAGGTCATGTGTTTAGTTTCCTTGAGTCATATATGTAAAATAATACAGTATATTTATTTATTGGACCTGTGTACTAGGAAATTAACTAAGACTATCAAATTATATTCCCCTTGGATTCCTGCAGTTATTTAAAATGTTCTACCTTATCTGGACTGCTTATAAAACAAATCAACTCTTAATTTGCAAAATTGTTGCATAATTAAATCAAGTTCTAATTCTAGATCCCATGTAACAGAGTGGGCTAAGGGCTGAAATCAGCTAGTTATAGACAGAAGAGAATTGCAATGTATAGCAGATGTGAATAGCAAAAACTGGCCAGTTAAAATGACAATTCAAATGAAAAGAAATATATAAATTTCTCTTGGTATCCTTTGTTAAAACTTGCTCTGTCTGAATCATAAAAGTTTAATTTTGCCTTTCCTGTACCTTTAATAAGTATTGAAGGTATTAAAGGTACACTAAACACTAAATACACTTCATTCACCTCTTTTTAATCATGGGTGCTGCCATTATGGAACCCAAGTCACGCTGCAGGTATCTGAAGGTGAGTTGCTGCACATGTGCAAACAGGTCAGCACTGGAATGTAGTGAAAGGAAGATTTCAACATGGTGACACCCATGACTTGGGGAGGCGGGGAATAACACCCATACACACTTACACACATTTTAGCCCTTTCCAGTCAATTACCTATTCATATACCATATACCTTTTAACTCTGATAAAAAAAAATATATTGATATTTTTATGAATTTTTTTATCAGAAATTGTATATATGAATGTAACACTTTATTTTAATGTATTTGTATTGTGTTTGGTGCAAACATTTTTTTAACCATTACCCTAATTATGAGTTCTTCAGTCTCACAAACCTGATGAACGCAAATTCTGTTTCAACTTGTTGTGCAACTAACCCTTAGTGTTTAATGTTCCTTTAACCAATCTCTGCTCCAATCTAGATATTCTAGCATTACCACTTTATTTTGCTCATGACACACTACTAAATGATTTTACAAAGTGCAATGATAAAATATTCTTGATAAGAAAATAAATGTTTTGGCATATTTACGTTTTGTAGCTGAAATCATTTACTAGGCTCCTTTTTTTGTCTCATCTCATATTGAAAACTTGTGTGTGGGAGATAGGCTGGAGGAGTTTGAGTCTCTAGACAGTAAACAAAGTGCTGAAAATTCATTTTTTTTTAATGCTATGGGAATGGCTTGTACCATTTGGTTCCTCTTTGTGATTTCAGTACTCAGACATTATTGATGACTGAAATAAGGAATTGCTGCCAAGTTGCCAACATATAATTCTAGCCAGTACCCACATGCAGCTGGATCTGGAATACAGGAGTTTTTTTATATTAAAGGGACAGTAAAGTCATAATTAGACATTCATGATTTAAACAGAGCCTACAATTTTAAACAACTTTCAAATGTACTTCTATTATTTAATTTGCTTCCTTCTCTTGTTATCCTTTGCTGAAAGGTTTATCTAGGTAAGCTCAGGAGCAGCAAAGATAGGTTATCTAGATAAATCCCGTTATTACCAATTCCCCAATTTTGCATAACCAACACTGTTATAGAAATATAATTTTTACCTCTGTGATCACCTTGTATCTAAGCCTCTGCAGACTGCCCCCTGAATCACAAAAGTTTATTTTTGACTAGACTGTCCCTTTAAATGTTTCTTAAGCAATTAGATCATTTCTAAACTTATAAAATAAAGGCTTCAATTGGTAAGGCTTCAATTCTCATACCTAATTGTTCAATTGCCAGTTTGTAGCATTTTCTTTCATCTTTATTTCTTTATGAAAACACAAGCACTTCTTGTCATAGTTTCTGCACAATATATATATTACTTTTCACTATATTTGTCTAAGATGGGTTGTTATACCTAATATTTAACCTTTATATGTTTTAGATACACACAGTGACATGCGATCGTGAGTATTAACTCTAGAGAAATAGATCAGGCATTACTGGCCATCTCTGGGAACTGGAGTGGGGTAATTTTCTGATATATTACACATTATATTCATTCCATATCTATCTTTATGGGTATCTTTATAACCCTGTAATATCAATCTAATATTTCACTACTGTATCTAATAGACGGTACAAATATAATATCTCACTGTTCCGTATAGCTAATTTATATTACGTGAGATCTATTTGCTATTTTATATTTAATGTCTCCAGTCTTTATACTTTATGGCTACACCCAAGGGCATAGTGCACCCTGATACAGCTCTTGTCTTGTGAGTATCATAATTATATTATAAGACTGTGCATAAATATATGTAAATCATATACAGTGGGCAGTGTGGGACACTACCTTACATAAATATCTATATGGAGGATAATATACCTGAAAAACATATTCTTATAGCCACCGCCAGTTTTACTACATATATAGGATTCTGGATGCCTAAAATCGCATATCCTTCTAACACTATGGGGCCAATTTACCAAAATATGAGCGGACATGATACGATGTAGCCCCCTGCAGATTTGCGGCCAATCGGCCGCTAGCAGCAGGTGTCAATCAGCCCAATAGGATCGGGCGGATTGAAGACTGCAGCCTCAGAGGCAGTGGACAAGTAATGGAGCAGGGGTCTTTAGACCACTGCTTTTCAACTACTGTTTCCGGCAAGCCTGAAGGCTTGCGCGGAAACAGGTGCATCAAGCTCCATACGGAACTTGATAATTCAGCCCCTATGTCTCTACTCTAAACACGTCACTTAGCCATTAATAAGCTCCCGCCCCCCACCCCAACCTATATACTCTGGCAAGCTTATTTCTGCTCAGAGTATTATTCTGCGGTCTCTCTCGCAAATCATCACAATTATAATCTTAATTTATAACATTGTACCCACATAACATTTAAATGGTATATCCTACTATTCCCTTACTAAGGTCTATAAATGACCGTTATGCTTTTGTATTTATATACTATTTAAAATGTTTTTATTAAACAAACGAAAATCATTTGCTACGGAATACAAAGACCAATTCAAAGAAACTGTTTATTCATTAGACTCCCTCTATGTATAGTTTTACTTTCAATGGGCCCATGAGTGACCTCCCGAGATTCGAGAGGAACTAATAACACTTAAAATGAGGTTCCATTTGTATATCCAGTATACCTATTATTGTTCTTACTTTCACTCTTTTGTTAGACAACATTTAACTCAGAATAACAAAGTCGTGTTCCAGTATGTGGATGTGATAGCAAACCAATTGCCTATCTCTTCTTATCTAGTTTGTTTTTCATACAATCTTTAGTTTTATGTTATTGCAGGGTCCAAAAGTGATAGTTTGTATTTTTGGATTTCCTCTATGGGTACACTTCATTAAATTATGCCCACAAGAGGCCCTTTGAAAAATGAGAGGAACTAGCAAGTTACTATTGTGCTATATAGAACAACAATATTTCTTCTTTATTTTATTGTCATTGCATTCTATTCATTGTAATGCTACTTGTCATTTATGTAAACTGGATATTTACTTTTGTAATGTGAACAACCTCAATAAAAAATATTTAAAAAGAAAAAAAGAAAATAAAAAAAAATCATGTACAGTTTAGCCAGAAGACTATGACTAAAATTAAATTAAAATTTGATGTCAGTGTTAAAAGGGACAGTAAACACCTTGAGATTTTTAATTTAAAATGTTTAGTTATGCATAGTAAAACAGCTTTGCAATATACTTTATTTTGTCCCTTTTTTTATGAAATTTAGCTCTGTAAATTATGTTTTTTCTAATTCTCAGAAGTGAAAATGCAAACTGCAGACTTATCAAGGCTAACCATGCTACATATATTTCCCCAACTGGCTTTATTAGATAGAAATTGAAACGCAATGCACTTTATACCAACATGATATCAATTTATAGCCATGTTGAGGCTCAAGCCCAGATTGGCTCCTCCAAATGAGGCAACTGTTAGCTAGAGCTTGGCAATTGAAAAACAATTGCAAGAAACAAGACGTTAATTTGTTTTAAAAATGAGTAGACTTGTCTAATATGTTATTCTATAGAAAGATAGCAGAAATCTCTTGTAATTACAAGATGTTTACTGTTCCTTTAACACTTTTATATAGGCAAACGGTTGCGGTTGTTGTTTGGCATGGGTGAATGTTTTGTAACATTTGAAAAATGAAACAAATTTTAACACATTCTTTCTTTTTAAATTGTGAATGTTTGTACAACATTCTAACATTCCTTTAATGTATTTCTAATGCTTTCTTTAAATTACATTTTTAGTTCAAATTTTTCTAATAATTTGTTTAAAATTATGCAATATTTGAAATAGAAACATTCAAATTGATACATTTGTATTTATTATGTATTAATTTACTGAATTCCCTATCACATGAACTATTGAACTTCAGAATAGTATTTGTTAAATTGAATGTTACATTCAAAATTTCATATGTGGATATTCAATCTAATTATGAATATTCGAAAACGAAAGTAATATTCAAAAAATGCAAATAACATTCGAATACCAAATTTTAAAGGATTTTTCTTCTTATTAACATTCGATTGTCCAAAACAAATGTCAACAGGACTATTCGTTCTACCAATCGAATTACGCTTTTAGCACATTCGCCCATCCCTAGTTGTCGTCATGACAATATTGTGACTGGTTTCAACATTTTCTCTAGGCCTGTGCATTTGTCAGCTTTGATCCCATATCATAACCTAAAACTGTGATAGCTATTGTCATGACAAATGATAATATTATAGATCTGTCTTCACTATCTTATTTTAGAGAGAATTTGTTACATCTCAGTTCATTTTAATTTTCACTACATTTTATTAATTTATTTATTTTGCTTTTTGAAAAACTGATGTTCCTGTGTTGAAGAATTAGCATTTTTTGTTCGACAATTGTCGGGGCACCTCGCTGCCCACCAATAAAGTTGTTTGAGTTCTGCTTATCAGCCAATGAGTTTCTATCTTACAGACTAGCCGCGTGCAAACACGCATTTCCTGTTAGAACCATAGAAATATGTGCATATGTGTTTTGCGAATCTGCAACACCAATGTTGCATCTGAAAACGTTTTGGGATACCCAGTAATGTAATGTCTGGGGATTTATCAAACCCTTTTAGCTGTGGAATTTGATAAATGAAAAGGTACTGCAAACCTGTTGATAATTATCAATAAATTGGATTGTGATCAGAACAAACAGGACTGGCTGGCACATGTTAAATATAGGTAAATTTTTCTTAATAACGATAATAAAAAATGACTGAAAGGGATTTTGTCGACATTGAAAACGGCTCATCTGAAGTCGCTAACATGCAGATAATTATCAAAGGACAGACTGTGATCAACCCCTTAATTTGATAGTAAATTGAAACGGCTTTTAAAATTGGATGTTCTCTTTGAAAAAGCATGAAATTTGCATGTGCTGCCAAGTTTAGGAACTCAGAGGACTCCTACGTTAATAAATCTTTGACAAGTGTCCTTTAGGCCTCATGTAATTATTCCTTAATTGCTGTTTCAAAAATTATACTTATGGCAGTGGGGATTTAAAATATCATGTAATTGTTAATTTGCCAAGTTTTCATCTGTCATCACCACTGAGTGTATAAGTAATCATCTGTAGGCTTTTTCGGGGATATTTTAAATGTAATTAAGGACAATTCCTTGTATGCTTAATCGTTTATGAATGGATAGAATCATTTCAAGAGATAAAAAATGCTTGTGTTACAGTTTTAGACGAAATCACACTGATAAGCAGAGAAAAAAAACTTTGGCTTACTGTGTCAAATACTATTCATACTTTCACACAATTGCTTGCACAGAACTATCACCTAGATTATGAGTTTTGCGCTAAACAGGGTGCGAAACAAACGCAACAAACGTTGCATTATTTCACCCTCCATAGCGCTGCCATTACGAGTTACTGAAAAGCCTCCTTGTGTGTGCGATATGGTGGCGTTAAGCTCCATACCGCACAAAATCCAAGGGCTGCTTTGACGTGCTCGTGCACGCTTTCCCTCATAGACATCAATGGGAAGAGAGTGTTAGAAAAAAAAGTGAAGTGTAGAATGAAAAATCTCTGTAACGCAGCCCCATTGATGTTTATGGGGAAAAAAAGTTACGTTTAAACCTAACATAAACCCCAAGTCTAAACACCCCTAATCCGCCGCCCCGACATCTATACCTATATAAAGTTATTACTCCCCAATCTACCGCTCACGACATCACCGCCTCTAATAAAAGTTATTAACCCCTATTCCGCCGCTCCCCAACATTGCCGCCACTATAATAAAGCTATTAATCCCTATTCCCCCGTACCCAGACATTGCCGCAACTATAATAAAGCTATTAATCCCTATTGCCCCGTACCCCGACATTGCCGCCACTATAATAAAGCTATTACTCCCTATTCCCCCGTACCCCAACATCACCGCCACTATAATAAAGCTATTAACCCCTATTCCCCCGCACCCCAAGATCACCGCCACTAAAAAGAGCTGAATGCCCTTTTAAGGGCAATGCAAAAAAGCTAAATGCCCTTTTAAGGGCAAATCCCATACAAATGCCCCTTTAGGGGCAATGGGTAGCTTAGGGTTTTTTTAGAATTATGTTTTTTTATTTTGGGGGGTTGGTTGGGTGATGTATTTTTTGCAGGCCAAAGATCTGATTTCTTTAGGGCAATGCCCTACAAAAGGCGCTTTTAAAGGCTATTGGTAGTTTATTGTAGGCTAGGGGGTCTTTTTATTTTGGGGGGGCTTTTTTATTTTTATTGTGCTATTAGATTAGGTGTAATTTTTTTTATTTTGAATAATTTTGTTTATTTTTTGTAATCTAAGTGTTTTTTTTATTTTTTGTGATTTTAGTGTTAATTATTTTTGGTAAACAGATTTTTTAAATTTTTCTTTTTTTTGTTGTAAAAGCCTACAAATTATTTTCGTAGTGTTAGTTTTTTTTTAATTTGTAATTTAGATATTTGAATTTGTAGTATTTTTTATTTTATTAGATTAGTTATGTTTATTTATAGTTTTATGTTAGGTTTATTTTTATTTCACAGGTAAGTTTTTATTTATTTGAAGATAGTTATGGAGTCATTTTAATTTAAAGTTAGGGGGGTGTTAGGTTTAGGGGTTAAAATTTTAATTTAGTGTTTTGCTGTGTGGGGGACCGGCGGTTTATGGCTTAATAGGTTTATTTAGTGGCGGAGATGTGGGAGGCCGGAGGTTTAGGGGTTAATCATTTTATTTAGTGGCAACAATGTCGGGGAGCGGTGGAATAGGGGTTAATAACTTTATTATAGTGGCGGCGTTGTCGGGGAGCGGCAGTTTAGGGGTTAATATATTTAAATAGTGTTGGTGATGTGGGTGGGCAGCAGATTAGGGGTTAATAGGTTAATTTAATACTCACAATGTGAGTGGGCGGCAGATTAGGGGTTAATATGTTTACTATAGTGTTTGCGATGCAGGAGGGTGGCGATTTAGGGGTTAATGGGTAGTTTATGGGTGTTAGTGTACTTTGTAACACTTTAGTTATGAGTTTTGTGAAACATTTTTGTTACACAAAATCCATAGCTACTGGTCTTAGATGGCGGTATGGATTGTGTTGGTATAGGCTGTAACGCAAGCTTTTTAGCCTCCCTGCACAACCTGTAATACCAGCGCTATGAAAATCCCACGCAAAAACATAATTTTTTTTTTTATTGCAGCATTGACGTTGCGTTACAGACTAAAATGCTTGCGGTATAGCTATACCGACACAACTCTCAATAGTGCATTACTGTATTTACGCTGAAATTGTTATTTTCACTCGTAATCTAGGTGTATATGTTTAACACAAAAAGGGGTAAAACATACAGTATAGTTAAAGTCAGCTCCATAGGAGCAATCCACTGATTCAGATCTGAAAACAGATGATTAGCCAATCAGAGGGAGCATATGTACATAGCTGATAATGCTCAAATCTATCTTTCCGCTCTTGGGCATCTATTTATCAAGCCATCAAATATGCTGGAATTCCGCAGCGTATTTGTGGCAAGCCTGATTCGCCTTAGTTATCAAACCCTACAGACCGGCAAAAGTAGAATTTGGTGACGTAACATACGATCCGCCAGACTCAGTCCGACACAGATCGATGCTTATGTCATTACAGATGTTCCGAACGCAAGTTCGGCACAATCTGACTACTTTTGTAAGTTATCAAATATCTACCAGGTACGCTCGCCACTATTCCGGCCCAGCGTACCTGGTTTTCAATCCACCGCCCTGGAGGCGGCGGATGCCATAGGAATCAATGGGATTTGGAAAGCAGCGAAAGCTTATGTTCGCTGCTGCCCGATATCCCATTGATTCCTATGGTAATGTTTACACCTAACACCCTAACATGTACCCCGAGTCTAAACACCCCTAATCTGCCCCCCCTACACCGCCGCCACCTACATTATACTTATTAACCCCTAATCTGCCCCCCCTACACCGCTGCCACCTACATTATACGTATTAACCCCTAATCTGCCCCCCTACACCGCCGCCACCTACATAAAGTTATTAACCCCTAATCTGCCCCCTACACCGCCGCCACCTACATTATACTTATTAACCCCTAATCTGCCCCCCTACACCGCAGCCACCTACATTATACTTATTAACCCCTAATCTGCCCCCCCTACACTGCCGCCACCTAAATAAAAGTTATTAACCCCTATCACGCCGCAACTAAATAAACTTATTAACCCCTAAACCACCACTCCCGGATCCCACCACAATTAAATAAACATATTAACCCCTAAACCGCCGCTCCCAGAGCCCACTGCCACCTACATTATACTTATTAACCCCTAATCTTCCACCCCCTACACCACCGCCACCTACATTATATTATTAACCCCTAATCTGCCGCCCCCAACGTCGCCGACACTATATTAAATTTATTAACCACTAAAGCTAAGTCTAACCCTAACACCCCTAACTTAAATATAATTTAAATAAATCTAAATAAATATTACTATCATTAAATAAATTATTCCTATTTAAAACTAAATACTTAACTATAAAATAAACCCTAAGATAGCTACAATATAACGAATAGTTTCATTGTAGCTATCTTAGGGTTTATATTTATTTTACAGGCAACTTTGTATTTATTTTAACTAGTTAAAATAAATACAAATATACCTGTAAAATTAAACCTAACCTAAGTTACAATTACACCTAACACTACACTATAATTAAATTAATTCCCTAAACTAAATACAATTAAAAAAAATGATCTAAAGTACAAACCCCCCCCCCACTAAATTACAGAAAATAATAAAATAATTACAAGATTTTTAAACTAATTACACCTAATCTAATCCCCCTAACAAAATATAAAAGCCCCCCAAAATAAAAAAGCCCTACCCTACACTAAATTACAAATAGCCCTTAAAAGGGCCTTTTGCGGGGCATTGCCGCAAAGTAATCAGCTCTTTTACCTGTAAAAAAAAAATTACAACCCCCCCAACATTAAAACCCACAGCCCACACAAACAACCCAACTCTAAAACCCACCCAATCCCCCCTTAAAAAAAAACATAACACTAACCCCTTGAAGATCACCCTACCTTGAGAAGTCTTCACCCAACCGGGCCGAAGTCCTCCACGAAGCCGGCAAAAGTGGTCCTCCAGACAGGCAGAAGTCTTCATCCAGGTGGCATCTTCTATCTTCATCCATCCGGCGCGGAGCGGCTCCATCTTCAGGACATCCGACGTGGAGCGGCGGTTTAGGGGTTAATACATTTATTAGAGTTATGGCGGGGTCTGGGAGTGGCGGTTTAGGGGTTAATAATTGCATTTAGTTGCGCCGGGGTCCGGGAGCGGTGGTTTAGGGGTTAAACACTTTATTTAGTTGCGGCGGTATCCGTGAGCGGCGGTTTAGGGGTTAATACATTTATTAGAGTTGCGTTGGGGTCCGTGAGCGGCGGTTTAGGGGTTAATACATTTACTAGAGTTGCGGCGGGGTCCGGGAGCGGCGGTATAGGGGGTAAACAGTATAATATAGTGTGGGTGTTTAGTGACAGGGTACCAAGAAAGATGTAAAAAAGCCAAAGAGCAGCGAGATCGATGACTGTTAGTTAACAACAGTCCGCTGCTCATCGCAGCGTACTTGGTGCGCTGCTTTTTGACAGCTTTTTTGATAATTTTGGAGAGCGTATTCAGGTCCGCAGCAGCGATGTTAGGCGAACTTAGGCGAGCGTATTGGTACCGGCGAATGCAAGTCATTTGACGCTTTGATAAATAGACGCCTTGATATCTCTCCCTCTTTATTCAACCAGGTTACCAACTGTCTCTCTGCAATTTCCTCTTGGATGTCACACTGCCTCCAACTCAGTCTGTCTAAACTTGAACTGTTATTTATCCCTCCCCCCCTCCCCCCACTGAGACATCCAACACCTGACATTTATCTTAAAGTTGGAGACTCTATTCTAAGACCTCACCCCAGGTCTTCTGTCTTGGGGTCACCTTTGAATTCACTCCACATATACAAGAGCTCACCAAATCCCGCTGTGCACGCTTAGGCAACATATCCAGAAACCAACCTTTCCTTACTCAGTAAACTAATTCACAGATCTACACTGGTTTGTTTGTTTTTTTTGGGGGGAGTGCATTTTTTTAAATGTTTTACTTTTTAAACATTTCTTGAGGAATTCATTTTTGAGTTTATTATTCAATTGAGCTTTATTATAGAGACATTAAACTAAATCAAACCTCCATGAAATGCTTAAAAGGACATTTCCACCTAAAAATTAGAGGGGGTCACGGGTGTGACCACTCATTTAAAAGAAGGTAGATTGGAAGGGTGAAATTCCCAAAATGATGACACATGGGCCCCTATTTAAGAAAGTCTGACGGACCTGATCCGACAGTGCGGATCAGGTCCGCCAGACCTCGCTGAATACGGAGAGCAATACGCTCTCCATATTCATCATTGCACCAATCAGCCACCAGCATGGGGGTGTCAATCAACCCGATCGTACTCGATCGGGTTGATTTCCGACGATGTCTGTCAGCCTGCTCAGAGCAGGCGGACAGGTTATGGAGCAGCGGTCTTTGTGACCGCTGCTTCATAATTGCTGTTTCTGGCGAGCCTGCAGGCTCGCCAGAAACACGGGGCATCAAGCTTGATAGATAGGCCCCATTGTCTTCATCCACACAGTGCAATAGTTGTGCATGACGACAATGGGTTGTCATGCGCATCTATAGGGTTAAACGTATGTTACAATATACATTTGCTGTCCCTTTAAGAACACTGACGACTTTACTAGAGCACATTCAGGACAAGTAACTGTCCTTGTTAACAATACTGTTGAGTATATACAATTTATGCACTAAATTTCTAGGCTAAGCCAGTTACTACGGCAACTTGATAAAACCAATCATTTTAATTGAGCAACCCTGGCCAGCACAAAGGCAGGAAATTTTAAAGAAACATAAAAAGTGCAAAAAGAAAATGCTTTTATACATTTATTAGAATTTGTAGGATTAATTACATCATTGTTGATAGCAGATTAAGAATGTCCCATAGTTCTGTTTGTTTGTTTTTCAAACACCTCATCATACGACTTCAGTTAAATCAGTCTCCCTCGATAAGGCATTATATGGTCATTGAGTTACTAAAGCAACCTAATTAAACCACTTAAAATAACAAAGAAAATATTTAGCAGACTGTACTACATTAGTACTTCAGGCAGACTTTGATCATTTGATAGTTTCACTTATGGTGTAGAGTTGCACTTCTTCTACCGTTAAAATATAAATCTGTGTTGAGCTGCTGTAAGCCTGGCAATGAAACTGTAGGATTTGCACAGCTTTTGTAGCTAAGCAGCACATTCCATCTGGGGAAAATTAGTGCTGAAACTCACTGAGGGTTCCGTAAGGTACATAAGGTCAGTTATTACTAAAGCAACAGCTGTCTGTACCTTCCTGTGTTTGTGAGAAGACCTTTTATTGGCAACATGTAAATAAAAAAATGTTGTTAACATGTTATGCTGTTCAGTAACTAGTGATATAGGATCATTTTTTTTAGTAATTGTAAGTTTTGCAGATTTTGTTAAGCAGATCTGACTACTTTTACATATATATTTTAGTGTGGTCTAATCTAATGACATCTAGTTATAAACAGTGACAGGAAGAAATCTACTATAATATGCGGTTCTGTCCTTCCTTTACATTTTTTCTAAGTAGAATATTTTAACAATAGTAAAGTTTCAAACATTTAAAGGGACATAAACACTTATTTTTTGTTGTCTTGCAATAAATTAACATACTAGTCAAGTGTGCAGGCTTTTTGAATGCATTAACACCATGGGGCCGATTTATAATGCAGGGAATGCTTCTTATTCCGCGCAAGCCTTCTGGCTCGCCAGAAACAGGATTCAAGAAGCAGCAGTCTTAAGACCGCTGCTCCTTAACTCGTCCACCATCTCTGACGTGGCAAACTGTAATCATTCCGATCAGATACGATCGGGATTATTGACACCCACTGCTAGCGGCCGATTGGCCACGAATGTGCAAGGGGCGGCATTGCACAAGCATTTCACCAGAACTGCTTGTGCAATGATAAATGCCGACAGCGTATGCTGTCAGCATTTGGCGATGTCGGCCCGACATTTGATAAATCGGCCCCCATGTTTGTTGCAGCTACTTTTTAATAGCCAAACTACCCACCACTTGCTGCCTTCCTTACTGGAGTAGACAAGACTTGCCACTGTCATTTCTATTTGCAAAACTTGCATTCTTTTACAGTAAGCTATCTTAACACCTCTGCTGGGGCCCATTAGGGACAGATATGATGCAAGCTTGGGCTTGTAAAGACTGCAGTGAGCATTTCCAGTTCTCAGAATAAATAATGAAATCATGAAATAAATCATACAAGTATATTGCATTTACTTACATAGTTCAACATATTATATTACAGTGACAAAGAGTTTTATGTCCCTTTAAATGTGTCATTGTTTGCAGCATTTTATATCAATATCTTTGTATTTGTATCCATCTGTTTAAGTTACCAGTATAAAGTGTCACAATATTATTTCTTTTCAGAGCTTTAAGTATAATAAAATGTTATTAAAGGGGGAAACAAAAACAAAAAAAAATATATAAATACTTCTCTATATCCTCCTTGTATTTCCTGATTACTTTTCAGGATGGGGAAGCTGGGGGAGAGTCAAAGCATCATGGGTAGTATTGTGTACTGTGGACATGGTCAGCCTGTTGGGTGCATAGACAGCCTGCTTAAATAATTGCTTAAACACAAATATCAGTTTGATATGATCTGCTTTGTATATTGCAGTGAAAATATCTGATGTCTCTTTTCATGTCATTTTTTTTTCCAATTATAAATAATCTTGAATTAAACATTTCACCAGACTGAACAGCAGCAAAAATGTATAAAATAACATAACACAACTCTTGTTTTTGTGTAAAAATTGTGCTTGTTTAATGCTCCATATTGGGGCCAATAGCAAACTCTGTAACCTAGGTTTTCAAAATGTTGTGAATGGCCTAAACCAGCTATTGATTTGCAGATTAGAGAATTTGCTTTTCGGCCTCTATAGGGAATGTGGGAAAAGAAGAATTATTTACACAAACACAAGAGGTGTATAATAATGTCCTTTAAGAAATTACTTTTCAAATACATTTATATAATGTTGATAATAACTGTTGGTTTATATTTAGCCTCATTGAAGACAAATGCATGCAGTTTTGCAGAAGTAAGATAGCCAGAATTTTGAGAATTTAAAAAAAATACTGAGATTTTGTCACCAATGACTACACAGGGCAAAAATGTGGGTTCAACAATCTTGATGTAATGTGAACTTTATGATATTTTGTAGCATGCAATTAAGGATAGATGCAGTTTAAGGGTTGTAGTCCCAAGGGTTAATCTAAGTTAGCATGACCCAACATGATGGTGAAATTGGAGCATTAAAGGGACATTAAACACTTTGAGATGGTAATATAAAATGATAAATTGTATATATAAAACAACTCTGCAATATACTTTCATTATTTATTTTGTCCTCTTTACCTGTAATTCCATTCTGAAATTGTGAGCTTTTCAGTTCCTGTTAGAAATGGAAGTGCAGAACACTGTTAAATCCAGCACAACCATTGGCTGCACACTCTAGTTACCTATTTATAACGGTCCCTAATTGGCCACAGCAGAGAAGGTAACACAAGTTACAACATGGCAGCTCCCAGTGTTTTATAGACACTAAAACTTTACACTTATTTCTCTTGTTAAGTGTATCCAGTCCACGGATCATCCATTACTTGTGGGATATATTCCCTTCCCAACAGGAAGTTGTAAGAGGATCACCCACAGCAGAGCTGCTATATAGCTCCTCCCCTCACATGTCATATCCAGTCATTCTCTTGCAACCCTCAACATAGATGGAGGTTGTGAGAGGACTGTGGTGTTTTATACTTAATTATTTCTTCAATCAAAAGTTTGTTATTTTTAAATGGCACCGGAGTGTGCTGTTTTTTTTCTCAGGCAGTATTTGGAAGAAGAATCTGCCTGCGTTTTCTATGATCTTAGCAGAAGTAACTAAGATCCACTGGCTGTTCTCACACATTCTGAGGAGTGGGGTAACTTCAGAAAGGGAATGGCGTGCGGGGTCTCCTGCAACTAAGGTATGTGCAGTAAAATCATTTTCTAAGGAATGGAATTGACTAAGAAAATGCTGCTGATACCAAAGTAATGTAAGTAAAGCCTTAAATGCAGTGAAAGCGACTGGTATCAGGCTTATTAATGTATGTGCAGTAAAATAATTTTCTAAGGAATGGAATTTGACTAAGAAAATGCTGCTAATACTGAAGTAATGTAGTAAAGCCTTAAATGCAGTGGAAGCGACTGGTATCAGGCTTATCAATAGAGATACATATTCTTTAAAAAAGATGTTTTAAAACGTTTGCTGGCATGTTTAATAGTTTTTTAAGGTACATTGGTGATAAAACTTATTGGGGCATAATTTTTCCACATGGCTAACTTAATTCCTGCATAGAAACAGTTAACTGAGGCTTCCCACTGTTGTAATAATGAGTGGGAGGGGCCTATTTTAGCGCTTTTTTTGCGCAGTAAAAATTCAGACTCAGTCTTCCTGCTTCTTCCTGCATGATCCAGGACGTCTCTAGAGAGCTCAAGGGACTTCAAAATCATTTTGAGGGAGGTAATCAGTCACAGCAGACCTGTGACAGTGTGTTTGACTGTGTTAAAAACGTTTTTTTCTCTATTGATTATCCGGTTTGGGTATTAAGGGGTTAATCATCCATTTGCAAGTGGGTGCAATGCTCTGCTAGCTTAATACATTTACTGTGAAATTTTGGTTGGTATAACTGATTTGGTTCATTGTTATTTCAACTTGAGACAGGTTTTGTGCTTCTTAAAGGCGCAGTAGCGTTTTTTATATTGCTTGTAAACTGATTTTAAAGTGTTTTCCAAGCTTGCTAGTCTCATTGCTAGTCTGTTTAAACATGTCTGACACAGATGAATCTGTTTGTTCATTATGTTTGAAGGCCAGTGTGGAGCCCCATAGGAATATGTGTACTAAATGTATTGATTTCACTTTAAATAATAAAGGTCAGTCTTTATCTATAAAAGAATTATCACCAGACGATGAGGGGGAAGTTATGCCGACTAACTCTCCTCACGTGTCAGTACCTTCGCCTCCCGCTCAGGGGGCGCGTGCTAATATGGCGCCAAGTACATCAGAGACGCCCATAGCAATTACTTTACAGGACATGGCTACAATCATGAATAATACCCTGTCAGAAGTATTATCTAGATTGCCAGAATTGAGAGGCAAGCGCGATAGCTCTGGGATTAGGAGAGATGCAGAGCGCGCTGGTGCTGTAAGAGCCATGTCTGATACTGCGTCACAGTTTGCAGAACATGAGGACGGAGAGCTTCATTCTGTGGGTGACGGATCTGATCCGGGGAAACCTGATTCAGAGATCTCTAATTTTAAATTTCAGCTTGAGAACCTCCGTGTATTGCTTGGGGAGGTTTTAGCTGCTCTGAATGACTGTAACACAGTTGCAATTCCAGAGAAATTGTGTAGGCTGGATAGATACTATGCGGTACCGGTGTGTACTGACGTTTTTCCTATACCTAAAAGGCTTACAGAAATTATTAGCAAGGAGTGGGATAGACCCGGTGTGCCCTTTTCCCCACCTCCTATATTTAGGAAAATGTTTACAATAGACGCCACTACACGGGACTTATGGCAGATGGTCCCTAAGGTGGAGGGAGCAGTTTCTACTTTAGCTAAGTGTACCACTATCCCGGTGGAGGATAGTTGTGCTTTTTCGGATCCAATGGATAAAAAATTAGAAGGTAGCAGACCTTATTCGGGCCTGGCTTGAAAGAAATTATTGCTGACATTACTGGAGGTAAGGGTCATACCCTTCCTCAGGACAGGGCCAAATCAAAGGCCAAACAGTCTAATTTTCGTGCCTTTTGAAATTTCAAGGCAGGAGCAGCATCAACTTCCTCCGCTCCAAAACAGGAAGGAACCAGTCCTGGAACAAGGGCAAGCAGGCCAAAACCTACTACTGCCCCCAAGACAGCATGAAGGAATGGCCCCCTATCCGGAAACGGATCTAGTGGGGGGCAGACTTTCTCTCTTCGCCCAGGCGTGGGCAAGAGATGTCTAGGATCCCTGGGCGTTGGAGATCATATCTCAGGGATATCTTCTGGACTTCAAAGCTTCTCCTCCTCGAGGGAGATTCCATCTATCAAGGTTATCAGAAAACCAGATAAAGAAAGAGGCATTCCTACGCTGTGTACAAGACCTCCTAGTAATGGGGGTGATCCACCCTGTCCCGCGGACGGAACAAGGACAGGGATTTTACTCAAATCTGTTTGTGGTTCCCAAGAAAGAGGGAACCTTCAGACCAATCTTGGACCTAAAGATCTTACACAAATTCCTAAGAGTTCCATCATTCAAAATGGAAACTATTCGAACCATCCTACCCATGATCCAAGAGGGTCAGTACATGACCACAGTGGACTTAAAGGATGCCTACCTTCACATACCGATTCACAAAGATCATTATCGGTAACTGAGATTTGCCTTTCTAGACAGGCATTACCAGTTTGTAGCTCTTCCCTTCGGGTTGGCTATGGCCCCGAGAATTTTTACAAAGGTTCTGGGCTCACTTCTGGCGGTTCTAAGACCGCGAGGCATAGCGGTGGCTCCGTATCTAGATGACATCCTGATACAGGCGTCAAGCTTTCAAATTGCCAAGTCTCATACAGAGATAGTTCTGGCATTTCTGAGGTCGCATGGGTGGAAAGTGAACGTGGAAAAGAGTTCTCTATCACCACTCACAAGAGTCTCCTTCCTAGGGACTCTTATAGATTCTGTAAAGATGAAAATTTACCTGACGGAGTCCAGGTTATCAAAACTTCTAAATGCTTGCCGTGTCCTTCATTCCATTCCTCGCCCGTCAGTGGCTCAGTGCATGGAAGTAATCGGCTTAATGGTAGCGGCAATGGACATAGTGCCATTTGCGCGCCTGCATCTCAGACCGCTGCAATTATGCATGCTAAGTCAGTGGAATGGGGATTACTCAGATTTGTCCCCTCTACTAAATCTGGATCAAGAGACCAGAGATTCTCTTCTCTGGTGGCTTTCTCGGGTCCATCTGTCCAAGGGCATGACCTTTCGCAGGCCAGATTGGACGATTGTAACAACAGATGCCAGCCTTCTAGGTTGGGGCGCAGTCTGGAACTCCCTGAAGGCTCAGGGATCGTGGACTCAGGAGGAGAAACTCCTCCCAATAAATATTCTGGAGTTAAGAGCAATATTCAATGCTCTTCTAGCTTGGCCTCAGTTAGCAACACTGAGGTTCATCAGATTTCAGTCGGACAACATCACGACTGTGGCTTACATCAACCATCAAGGGGGAACCAGGAGTTCCCTAGCGATGTTAGAAGTCTCAAAGATAATTCGCTGGGCAGAGTCTCACTCTTGCCACCTGTCAGCGATCCACATCCCAGGTGTGGAGAACTGGGAGGTGGACTTTCTAAGTCACCAGACTTTTCATCCGGGGGAGTGGGAACTTCATCCGGAGGTGTTCGCTCAACTGATTCATCGTTGGGGCAAACCAGAACTGGATCTCATGGCGTCTCGCCAGAACGCCAAGCTTCCTCATTACGGATCCAGGTCCAGGGACCCGGGAGCGGCGCTGATAGATGCCCTAGCAGCCCCTTGGGTTTTCAACATGGCTTATGTGTTTCCACCGTTTCCGCTGCTGCCTCGACTGATTGCCAAGATCAAACAGGAGAGAGCATCGGTGATTCTGATAGCGCCTGCGTGGCCACGCAGGACCTGGTATGCAGACCTAGTGGACATGTCATCCTGTCCACCATGGTCTCTGCCTCTGAGGCAGGACCTTCAAATACAAGGTCCTTTCAACCATCCAAATCTAATTTCTCTGAGGCTGACTGCATGGAGATTGAACGCTTGATCCTATCAAAGCGTGGCTTCTCAGAGTCAGTTATTGATACCTTAATACAGGCACGGAAGCCTGTTACCAGAAAAATCTACCATAAGATATGGCGTAAATACTTATATTGGTGCGAATCCAAGAGTTACTCATGGAGTAAGGTTAGGATTCCTAGGATATTGTCCCTTCTACAAGAGGGTTTGGAAAAGGGCTTATCTGCTAGTTCGTTAAAGGGACAGATTTCTGCTCTGTCTATTCTTTTGCACAAGCGTCTGGCAGAAGTTCCAGACATCCAGGCTTTTTGTCAGGCTTTGGCTAGGATTAAGCCTGTGTTTAAAACTGTTGCTCCTCCGTGGAGCTTAAACTTGGTTCTTAAAGTTCTCCAAGGAGTTCCGTTTGAACCCCTTCATTCCATTGATATTAAGCTTTTATCTTGGAAAGTTCTGTTTTTGATGGCTATTTCCTCGGCTCGAAGAGTCTCTGAGTTATCTGCCTTACATTGTGATTCTCCTTATCTGATTTTCCATTCAGACAAGGTAGTTCTGCGTACTAAACCTGGGTTTTTACCAAAGGTAGTTTCTAACAGGAATATCAATCAAGAGATTGTTGTTCCATCATTGTGCCCTAATCCTTCTTCAAAGAAGGAACGTCTTTTGCATAATCTGGACGTAGTCCGTGCCCTGAAGTTCTATTTACAGGCAACTAAAGATTTTCGTCAAACTTCTTCCCTGTTTGTCGCTTACTCTGGACAGAGGAGAGGTCAAAAAGTTTCGGCAACCTCTCTCTCCTTTTGGCTTCGTAGCATAATACGTTTAGCCTATGAGACTGCTGGATAGCAGCCCCCTGAAAGGATTACAGCTCATTCTACTAGAGCTGTGGCTTCCACCTGGGCCTTTAAGAATGAGGCCTCTGTTGAACAGATTTGCAAGGCTGCGACTTGGTCTTCACTTCACACTTTTTCAAAATTTTACAAATTTGACACTTTTGCTTCTTTGAAGGCTGTTTTTGGGAGAAAGGTTCTACAGGCAGTGGTTCCTTCCGTTTAAGTTCCTGCCTTGTCCCTCCCATCATCCGTGTACTTTAGCTTTGGTATTGGTATCCCACAAGTAATGGATGATCCGTGGACTGGATACACTTAACAAGAGAAAACATAATTTATGCTTACCTGATAAATTTATTTATCTTGTAGTGTATCCAGTCCACGGCCCGCCCTGTCTTTTTAAGGCAGATCTAAATTTTAATTAAAAACTCCAGTCACCACTGCACCCTATGGTTTCTCCTTTCTTGTTTTTGTTTCGGTCGAATGACTGGATATGACATGTGAGGGGAGGAGCTATATAGCAGCTCCGCTGTGGGTGATCCTCTTGCAACTTCCTGTTGGGAAGGGAATATATCCCACAAGTAATGGATGATCCGTGGACTGGATACACTACAAGAGAAATAAATTTATCAGGTAAGCATAAATTATGTTTTTGTCACTTTATAAACAACTAATGAAACTTTAAAAAATACATCTACATGTTAGTCATGGACTAATCTTTTCTTTGAAAGCATCATTCTATCTAGCATGTATTTAGTGATTAATGTCCCTTTAAGCTTTTTAAAAAAATGTTTTAGTGTTTAATTTACCTAAGGCATACAATCGGTTTCAATCATTTTAGCCAAGTTAAAACATTTACCTTAACAGTTTCTCTGCCAAGGTTAGCTGCAATTTTCTAGTCAAAGCCCGTTAAAATTGTACTCTGTATTTATTTACCTTTTTGCTGTAGCAGATACTGTTTGCCATCACAAGTATTTATTTAACAAGTCAAGTAGTTCTCTGCAAAATCTGATTACATATGTTTGTATAAAAAAAATGGAAAGGAAAATTAAAAAATGAGCACAGCTTACGCATTTAAAGGACCAGTGAATACAGTAGATTTGTATAATCAACAAATACATGAAAACAACGCATTTTTTATTTTATTTTTAAAAAGTTATGTCTATTTCCACTCCCCCTCTATCATGTGACAGCCACCAACCAATCACAAATGCATGTACCTATATTCTGTGAATTCTTGCACATGCTCAGTAGCAACGGGTGACTGAAAAAGTGTAAATATAAAAAGACTGTGCACATTTTTTTAATGGAAGTAAATTGTAAAGTTGTTTAAAATTGTGTGCTCCATATGAATCATGAAAGATTAATTTTGACTTGAGATTCGCTTTTTTTAAGTAGTCATCTTTTTCATAGCCTATAAATATGGTGTCTACCTAAACGCGAAGCCTGTTTGGACACCACACGTATTTTTTTAGGTTATTTATATTGCTCATGGAGTTTACTGCTGAAAGCCCTATATTTGTGTTTGCTTATATGAAAGCCAGCTTGGACGTTGTATTGGCGTTCTTTCATATTGGAGACATCTGATTGGAGATACTGCCACACATGACTGGAACAGTCTGAGAGGTAGTAGCTTGGAACTAGTGGACGGCAAGGAATATATCAGCGCTCTGCCTCAGTGGAAATGGAGGCTAAGTAAGGAGCAGCATTAAAGAATGGATATGGCCCAGATGTGAACATGTGTGTGCGCTGGGAAATTTATGCCGCTAAGACATGGTCAGTTTTCGAGTGTGGCCCAATCAAGAACTGAGCCAGCGTTTGTGAAAGTGTGAGTAAGCCATTTATTTTATATATAAGCTTTTTTGCTGAATAGATATTCACTTAAGAAGCTGGCTAAAAGAGATAATCAAATGTGGTGTTGTGTATCTTCATATAGTAGGACATTCTCATTTATATATTGGCAAGTTGGGATTGTATGCAGACATTGTTTGGGAATGGTTACACAAGAACCAGCACTGATTGACTAAAATGCAAGATTGTAAAAAGAACTGAGATAAAGCGCAGTCTGCAGGGGCTTAGATACAGGTAATCATAGAGGTAAAAAGTATATTAATATAACAGTGTTGGTTATGCAAAACTGGGGAATGGGTAATAAAGGGATTATCTATCTTTTTAAACAATCCAGAGCACGGAGAGCACGTTAAAGGGACAGTCTAGTCAAAATTGAACTTTCATGATTCAGGTAGGGCATGCAGTTTTAAACAACTTTCCAATTGACTTGTATCATCAATTTTACTTTGGTCTCTTGGTATTCTTTGTTGAAAAGTATACTAAAATAACTGTGTTGGTTATGCAAAACTGGGGAATGGGTTATAAAGTGATTATTTATCTTTTTTTAACAATAATTTTAAAGTAGACTGCCCCTTTAAGGCAGTTTACACTGAAATCTCAGGAGATTTTTGTGAAGTCCCATGAGATTACAGTAAAACAAAGTGTGACATCAGCACTGATAATGATGATTGGCTATTTATTTCAACATGCAACTAACTGACAGTAGCTGAAGGATAACTGCTCCCATATCAGTTACAATTGTGAAAAGAATATTTTTAACGTAAAATGTGTTCCTTTTTTACTTAGAGATGTTCATGTGATATTTTCTTGTCAGCCTTTTACAGTTTTGCATCACTTTCAAGTGATGTTGCATCTTAGAATTATGTCTTTTTAATGGCAATCAAAAAGGTAAAGTTATTGATTTTTATGTTACTGGCTGCCAAGTGGAAAAATACTGTTCAACTGTCTATATATATATATATATATATATATATATATATATATATATATATATATATATATATATATAGAGAGAGAGAGAGAGAGAGAGAGAGAGACTAAAGTAGCTTAGAGGAGTGGTCATTGTGTGAGCCCACCTACCAACTGTGCCAAGCCACATACCGATTGTGGAGTATTTTTATGGAGGACAATTGGCAACCCTATCATCAGTCAATACAAATCTGAAAATTTGTGCTCTTGGTTTTGAAAAGTTTTATAATGTATAATTTCAGGATATAACTTTTACATGTGAAATAATACACGTAGAAAACCCCTTATCCAAACTGCTTGGGACTGGAGAAGGTTGGGATTTTGGAATAGTTTGGATTTTGGATTTTTTGCCTATGTAAAATGTGACAGTTTGGAGAGGGGATGGGAACAAGTGTAAACAACAATGACTGTAATTTAGGCAATTTGTACATAATGCAGCTTTATCATTTAAAGTACTTTTATATACATAGTGCCCTCAGAAAAATAGTACAGTACTGTAATCAGAAAGTTAATATTTGTTGTTTTAAATCAATATAGTCTATTATTTGCATTTTAGAACACAGAAACCAATCCAAATACACAGACAGAGAAGGTTGTGTCTTACAGACAGGGAAAATAGCTCATTTGGGATAATTTTATGTTTTAAAAAATATTAATTAAAAAATTTAGATTTTGGAATTCCGGATTTGGGGATTTGTACCTGTAATAATTTTTTTTGTACACAGTCTAAGAGAGTAATTTTTAATTTGCATAGACAGAAGAGATTTTGTATTTACATTTATACATATTTTTTTACATGGTAACATTTGGTGCATGTGCTGTAACTGTTAATGGATTATAAAACTGTGTCGTAAAATACAACTTTTAAACACACATATTGATTTAAATATCTAATATAAATAAATCCTACTTACTTGATTTAAAAAACAAAGCCTTTATTTTATATAAAATATATTTTTTTTTATATCCACAGTGACATTACATAAGCTCACAAAAATGGTCTGTCCTACATGCTCTCTAACTGTCCTAGCAATAGATTCTCATTTACATATTTAAATTAATACAGTGCACTTCCCTAACGCATGTACTCTTGTTTGAGCTTGCTCACGCATGCGCACTGAATAAATTAAGACATTTGCCAGGTCTTCCTATGTAATTTGCACTTGCATATTGAATATTTGCTGGCACTGGCTTTTTGTACACCTCGCTGTGTGATCTATGCATAGTGCAGCAATGGGTCAGCAAATAGAATCTGGATTCATTGCGCATGCGTGGGTACTTGTAGGATACAAGGAGCATACGTAGCACACAGAACCCAGGTTGCCCTGGCTATTGCAGTTAACAATACAAAACAGACGGCATTTGATCAATTTGTATTACACATTCATATAGACGATTATTTTTTTAAAAAAAAATTGCCTTTCATATCCCTTTAATAAAGTTTATGTTGTTATGTTATGAAAACCTTTCAAAATCATGACATTCTATTTATTAGAGTTCAGTTTTACTTAAGTTCTATTGTTGTGTAATAGGTATTCCCTGTGAGAAAATTCCAGATAGATCTAATAGGCTTTAATTAGTGGTTACAATGATTTCTTCAATCACAACTCTATGAAAATGCACCCTGTGCAGTACACGCAGTATTGAGGAAGCAGGATAGATTCTGTTTCCTCTATAAGCATGCAGGTGTGTTAATGTACTTCAATTTTTATAGACTAGAGCGTTTATATTTCCCCAAGAGTAATGGCATACACATCATATATATGCTTTCTGTAGTCATTATGTGTGTTCTCATCATCAAGCATTGTGGGCCTAATGTTGTAGGTGTGTGTGAATACAGTATTCTCCACAGAAAATGTTGCCAACTGGGTGGCATTAATAAAGTAGCTGGTAGTAAAACTGCAATATTACAACATTTTCTGTTATTTATAAATATTACTTAAACTATCCAAAGAACAAATGAATTGCTTAATTTAATATGAATTGATTTAATGGTAATTTGTGAAACAAAGATTTAAAAACATTTAATATTAGCTCATTTTGGCTTAATATCGGATTAAAGGGACAGTCTACTCTAAAATTGTGATTGTTTAAAAAGATAGATAATCGCTTTATTACCCATTCGCTAATTTTGTATAACCAACACAATACTTTATACCTCTATGATTACCTTGTATCTAAGCTTTTGCAGAATGTTCCCTTAGCCAATTAGTGCGTTCTCATTTGTAACTCCACAGCAGTGAGCACAGTGTTATATAATTGGTACACATTAACTAGCTCTGTCTTGTTGGGAAAAGCTTATTAAGACTGAAATAAAGGTGGCCTGCAGGGGCTTAAAAACAGACAGAAATTTTGTGTATATTAATATAACAATATTGGTTATGCCAAGCTGGGGAATTGGTAGTAAAGGCATTATCTATCTTTTTAAACAATAACAATTTTGGAGTAGAATATCCCTTTAAGTTTTAGCTAGATGGTAAGTAAAATCAGCCGGGTGGTGCACCAACTAAGGGCTAGAATAGGAGTGGAGTGCAATTTTTCGTTCCGGCTCGCATGTAAAATTTGCTACACGGAGGCTTTTTGTTCGCCGGTAGCGCACGTATTACAAGTTGAAAGTTAAACGTTTTTTGTCTGAGCGCTAACCCGATGTGTGATAAAAGCCGAACTTCGAAAATCGCAACCACATTAACGTATTCCCACATACACTTCAATGGAGCTCGAAAAGTGGACGAAAAACCTAACAGCCATACTTGCGTGCAAACCAGATCATGTTTAATCAAATGTGCTAAAGCGACATGAAATATGAATATTTCACATTCTAATGTTCTCCACATAGAACAATATGTTCTATTTTTTCATAAATAAATATTTATATATATATATATATATCTGGTTTTTTAAAAAAAAAATATATATATACTGTATATGTATGATTATATATAGGTATAGATACACACACACATATATATATATATATATATATATATATATATATATACCTGTATATATATATATATATATATACAGAGAGAGAGAGAGAGAGAGGAATATCTTTTTAAAAATACTTAGAACATATTCCCTTATGAGAAGAACATTGGAATGTGAAATATTTACAGTAAATACACAAACAACTTATTAAAAATGAATATTGCATAAATATGATTTTACATGTTTTCAGCTACATACATATATCAAGAAGAAGAAGGCACTCAATGGCCTTTTCAAGTGTACTTTATTTCAAAAGCGTTTTTTTAAATAAAGTACACTTGAAAAGGCCAGTGAGTGCCTTCTTCTACTTGATATATTTAACCGCTGGCACCCTGACAGTTGCCATTAAGGTGAGAGTGCTCATTATAGCATTGTGTGTGTGTATATATATATATACTGTATATATATGTATATATATATATATATATATATATATAAATATAAAAATATGTGTGTTTATGTGTTTATATTAGGGATGGGCGAATGTTTCTAAAAATTCGAAATTTAAAACGAATTTTGATACATTTGTTCGTTCGAATCAAATTTCGAATGTTTATATAACATTCTAACATTCTATTTTTGAATTTTCGTTTTCAAATTTTTCAATAAAAATCGAAAATATTCGTTCGAATAATGGAATGTTTAGCTATGTATTCATTCAATTTCGAAATGTAATATTCGAATTCGAATGTGACTTTCAAATTTGAAATAGTATTTCTAGCCTACAACTGTGTTTAATAAATGTAATATTCGAATTCGAATGTGACATTCGAATTTGAAATAGTATTTCTAGTCTAATACTGTGTTTTAAATGTAATATTCAATTCGAATGTGATATTCGATTCGAATGTGACATTCGAATTCAAAATAGTATTTCTAGTCTAATACTGTGTTTTATAAATGTAATATTCGAATTTGAATGTGACATTCGATTCGAATGTGATATTCGATTCGAATGTGACATTTGAAATAGTGTTTCTAGTCTACAATTGTGTTTTATAAATGTAATATTCAAATTCGAATTTGAATGTGATATTCGAATTCCAATGTGACATTCGAATTCCAATGTGACATTCGAAAACTGTAAATAACATTCGAAAATCTAATTTTTAAGAATATTCGTTCTTATCAACATTCTATTATGTAAATCGAATTTCTACAATAACATTCGTTCTAACATTTGAATTCGGATATAAACACATTCGCCCATCCCAAGTTTATATGTGTATAAATATCTGTGAATACATATATACACATACAGTATAAATACATTTGAACACACATATATGTATATGTGTATATATATAGTAGCCGGTGGCCTAGCACTCCATCCACATCAATACTTCTAGTGCCCGGGTGCGATCCTCAAATGATATACATAGACTGTTAGTAGAGATGGAGGGCACTCACAGGACTTCATACAAGAGATAGCTTTTATTATTGTAGTTATACAAATATGGTGTCGACGTTTCGGCCTTTTCTTAGGCCTTCTTCAAGACAATATTCATAGTCTAAAAATATAAACAAAAAACAATACAATAAGACACAAAACAAAAAATGCCATATCCAAGTATGCACCAAAGTGTGACCCTCCACCAGTGGAGATCATAGTAACCCGAGTGACATCTAAAAAGGCTTCAACCAGAGTAGAGAAGCCATATCAACCAGCTGCCAGGGAAGAATAGAGAAGAAAGTCCCAAGAAGCACAGAACAAAAGATAGAAGAACAGGAGGGCAAACATAGGGAAACAAGTAACAACCTGAGCTACTGAGCTACAGTCAAACACTGCCACAGTCCACATGGTATAAGAGCCACCCTAATCATTTAATAAGATATGATAACACCTAGTAGCAGGCAGATACCAATACAATCTTGCATAATGGTCAAAGAACATGATGGTAATTGGACAGACAGACTGGACATTCACAGATCCAACATCAATTAACCGCCAAGATTAAGAAACATTACTGAGGGCTGATGATGGTCAAGTGCCATTCACCACATCATTAAATGTACTATCATCATCATACACAGCAGAGTGTCAGAGAATTACTAAACCATAATTGTAAGTGCACTATCCCAATCAGGAAGTATGTCAATATACCCGCTTAGCCACACTGGTAAACTCGCATATTCACAGCCACAATAAGCTCTAAGTATTGAATGCCCGCAACCTGCGTGCCACTCACCACAATATTGAATATACAATCCTCATCATACATAGCAGCGTGTCAGTAAATCACTAAACCATAATCGTAAGCACACTATCACAATCGGCAAATATGTCACTAAAACTGTTTAGCCACAATCGTAAACTCACATACTCACAACCGCAATAAGCCCTGAGTGTTGAATGCCCACAACCTAAAGTGCAACTACTATCAATCCTACCCCTGCAAAGTTGTCCGTAACATCTCTTACACATGAAAAGAGATTCCGACATCCATCATTTATATAAAAGTATTCAGTCTTTATTCATATTCGTTAAAAACAGGAACACAGCAAACAAACGGTCAGGTAAACCAAGGCGCAGCACGCAGGCATACGCGTTTCGGAAGTGAATTCCGTAGTCACAGCCTAAGTGCTAAACCCCCACGTCCCATTTAAAAAGCCAAAGGGTAAATGTGATTGGTAAAAACAAAACAACGCCCTAGTTTTTCTGACCAATAATATGAAATATGTCATTAAGAAACTAGTATCTATTCTTTAAAAGAGTAACATAATGGCACACGTATTACACATGTAATTCTAAGAAATGAATTAGATTAAATGAAGAGGCGAGGAGTTAAATTGACAAAACACCTGATAGATGTAAATCAAACATGGAGAAATGAGAGAGAACAAGTGAGAAAATAGACTCTGTGTATACATTCCAATATAAATATACATATATAAAAAGTAAAAAAAGGGGGATTACATTTTCTTGCTGCATGTACATGTTAACAAAATGATAGGCAAGAGATATATTAATTTGTGTACATCAATAACAAAGTAATTCTACATAGGCTAAGATTAAATGCACAAAAGAGCTCAAAAGACATATTGATATTACGTTTAGCACAAAATCTATTGATATATTCTCATATGAGAGCATGTAAAATCGGTGCTATGATGATAGTAGACAAATAGTATGTTAATAACAACGTGAAAGAATATATATATGTATGTATAGGTACACAGTCTAAATACACTAAGTAGCTGATAATATATAAAATTCATATATATCGAAAGATAGATAATATTGTATCAAATATATAAGTATACATAAATATTAAAATTTATGAATGATATATAAGAACATAATCTACAATAAGTGTTCTAAATATATCACACTATGTACACTCTCTAAATATCACAGATAGATAGATATATCATGTATGCTAGGACTAAGCGGCAGAGGACCGGACTAAGGAGCAAATCTATACGGTAAACTAACTATTAGGTTTTAAACTATAGGTGGAAGGAAAGTGAGCATAGAATGCTCATAAACAGAAGTGAGCAGAGAATACTTACTCCCAGTGATTGATAATATCAAACCTGGAGTTAAGTCCGTTTGGCAGCCTAGTATCTAATGTAAATATCCAATATGCTTCCCTTCGTGCCAGAATGGTGTCAATGTCACCACCCCTAGTTGGTCTTATGATCTTCTCTATGGCACACCATGAAAAATGCTTGAGATCATTGTTATGAAAACCTCCAAAGTGCTGAACTATAGGTGTAGTTGCTCTATTTTGTTTAAACGATGATAGGTGTTCACGTATTCTAGTATTGAGATCTCTAGAGGTGAGCCCTACATACTGAATATTACAAAGGGAACATTCGATGAGGTATATGGCATATTCAGTAGTGCAGTTCATGCAAGTGTCAATATCATAAGTTCTGTGAGTGACCTTACTACAAAAATTCTTTGTCACTTTCACAAGGTCGCACGGTTTACATTTTCGTCTGCCACATCTGTACATGCCAGTATGCCTTAACCAAGATCCCCCTGGCTCATTTTTTGGTTTAAGTAGTGTAGGTGCCAAGATATTACCTAAAGTTGGGCTCCTCCTATAGGAGCATCTGATGCCATTTTTAACAGTTCTAATTAGTTTATCATCCGCAGAGAGGAGTGAGAAGTGCTTGCGGACAATTTTACAGATGTCTTGATACTGTGCACTATGATTGGTAACAAAGGTTACACCTTTGAACCCAGTCTTCTCGGCGGATTTCAAATGCAGGAGATCTTTTCTCTCTATGGCACTAACAGCCTTCTTGGCTCTTTTTACTATAGCTCTTGGGTATTTTCTACTAATCAACCTCTGTTCAAGATCAACAGACTCTTTTTCGAACTGCTCAGGACTTGTGCAGTTTCGTCTGAGTCTTGTAAATTCACCTTTTGCGATAGCGAAAGGGACATGTTTCGGATGGCAACTGGTACCCTGAAGCAGAGAGTTACCTGATATTGGTTTTCTATATACAGTAGACTCAATCTTACCTTGAGAATTGCTGCTTAAAGTTACATCGAGATAGTTAATGCTATGTGAACTGTACTCATAGGTGAATTTAAGATTAATGTCATTCATGTGTAGATACTCCAGAAAATCTGGGATAGTTGCTTCGTCACCTGTCCAAATAAAAATGAGATCATCTATATATCTCTGATAAAGAGATATATGATCTCTAAAAGGGTTACTATCTCCAAAGATGTGGCAAAACTCCCACCATCCTAGAAATAAATTTGCATAGGAGGGGGCAAACTTCGCCCCCATGGCTGTACCACACCTTTGGAGATAGTATATGTCCTCAAACTTGAAAAAATTATGAGTAAGTAAAAATGTGAGTACTTTCAGAATGTAATTCTTAAGAGTGGAGTCATAATCAGTAAAATAATCCAGGAAAAAGGTAACAGCTTCCACTCCCTTAGAGTGTGGAATGCTGGAGTAGAGGGAAACAACATCAATAGTTAACCATATACAAGAGTCTGACCATTTTACATGTTCAAGTGTATTAAGAATGTGCTTGGTATCTCTTACATAGGAGAGCAGTGACAACACCAAAGGCTGCAGAATGTTGTCGATCCATTGGGACAAATTTCCCAAAAGGGATTCAACACCGCTCACAATGGGGCGGCCTTTTACTTCAGTAAGAGATTTATGTGTTTTTGGGAAATGGTGGAACAAGGGAGTCTTTGGGCTATCAACAAAAAGAAATTCAGCCGTGTTAGTATCGATACACCCTTGTTCCAAACCATCATCCAAAAGATGTTTCAATTCACGTTTATATTCTGGTGTAGGATCCCTATTTAAGATCAAATAGTCTTCTTCGTTCTGTAGTTGTCTTAAACCCTCTGCCACATATTGTGTACGATCTAATACCACTACCATTCCGCCCTTATCTGATTTTCTGACAACCAGGTCATTATTGTTTTTTAGAGAAGAAATAGCTTCTTTTTCAGACAAGGACAGATTGGACTTGCGGCTAGATCTGTGAGATTTAAGTGCTACTAGGTCTTGTTCTACTCTGCTATGGAAGGTTTCTATAATGTTTCCTCTACTTTGGATGGGATAAAATCTGGACTTTTTTTTGATACTAGGTCCCCTACTTCTCATATCTTGCTCAGTAGTTGAGCTAATTTGAAGTTGTTGTAAGGAAACAATGTCACAACCTTCATGGAAACTAGGTTTATTAAGATACATATCATGGTTCTGTGTAATATCAGATATAGTTTCATCAGTATTCTCTGGGGCATCAGAAAAATGTTTTTGAAGTGTAATATTTCTGGTAAGTCTATTGACATCTATGATGGTTTGAAATAGATCGAAATCATTTGTAGGAGCAAAGTTTAGACCAAGATTAAGTACTTTGTACTCTGCTGCATTTAAAGAAAAAGATGACAGGTTAACCACATTGCCCACTATTTGTACTTCGTCTGTGGTCTTGGTTCCCTCAACTGGTAACCTTCTCGGTTGTTGGCCAGATTTTGGCCCTGAATTAGGCGGTTTCCCCCTCCCCCCGCTACACCCCCCTGTGCCTGAGAAAAAACCTGTTCCATAACGGAATTATCAATACTTGATATATTACGTGCAGTTTCTACGTATATGGACTGTTTTGGTTTGGTGGAATGTTTTGCTTGACTAGTAATAGGGGTAGGTATGGGGTAGGGAACAATGGTATTAGTAACCGTGTTATCTGTATTTAAACCTGCTGTTTGTTGTGTGTCATACTCTTCTTCTGTGTGTCTTTCTCCATCACTAGAATATTCTGTGTCGCTACCTGAAAAAGTGACATTTTTCTGTGAATTTTGGTTGTTTTCGTTTTTTTTATTTGAATTATTCTTATTGCCCCTCCTCCGTCTACCAAAGCGGGGCTGATTTTGTCTAAAATTCCCTCTCACTTTTCTGTTCCAGATATACACAGCATTATTTGTATAGTCGTATTTATCTCTAATGAATTTAGTGTGTTTTCTATCCATTATTTCAGACCTGCCCTTAGCAACAAGATCCCTAAGTATTTTGTCAAATTTCATAAAATCAGAATTGCCACTCCTTCTATTCATTTCAGCCTGTAAATCATTAATATCCTTTCTGATAGATTCCAACTGTTTGGTTTTAAACATTATTAGTAACATCATAAGTCTCAATGAGCATTCTGAAAGCACTGCATTCCAAGAGTCTATAAATTCTTTTTCATTCAAATCCACCTCAAATGTGGGAAATTTATAGACCCGCAGTCCCCTTGGTATCATGTTAAGACTCTTATATTTTTCTAGAGTCCAAATATCCCACTGCATCTTAGATTCTCTCAGCAGGAGTTTTTCCAAAAGTTCAAACAGTGTGCTTAAAGCTAGAATGCTTTTATCCTCAGAAAAGATAAGTTCACAGTCAGTGTGATTAGTGGTGCGTTCCGTTACTGGTAATAAAGAATAAAAAGTTTGCTGTGTAGTATCCATTTCTGTGTCGTGTGTGTTGAAGACTTGAGGTGGCCTCTGTGTGGGTGTTGGTATATCCAGGGTATACCCAATACACAAAATACAAACACAAAGAAACCCAAACAGTACGGCCGTGAGCTATGTTTGGCTCACAATTCGATATAGACCCAAGTTGCACAAAGTCAATCCTCAGTATCACTCCTTTGATATTGGAGCAGAAAGCATATAGGTAAAGAAAAACTCACCACACCACTTCATGAGATCGACACATAAGTTCCGCCACTAGCGCTGCCAATATCCTTCGGCTACTCCTGTGCCGCACACGAAGACGCCAGCTTCAAATTACGCGGCTCACAGGGTTTACGCTGAGTGGCTTGTTGGAAGGTGTGGGTGATGACGTGCTCGGCAATCCACCAATCATATGGATTCTTTACCAGGAAAGAAACTGCCGCTCGGGTCCGCTCCAAAACAGTAACACAGCTGATGTGTCGGATGACACTGGAATAAGTCACACATGAAAAGAGATTCCGACATCCATCATTTATATAAAAGTATTCAGTCTTTATTCATATTCGTTAAAAACAGGAACACAGCAAACAAACGGTCAGGTAAACCAAGGCGCAGCACGCAGGCATACGCGTTTCGGAAGTGAATTCCGTAGTCACAGCCTAAGTGCTAAACCCCCACGTCCCATTTAAAAAGCCAAAGGGTAAATGTGATTGGTAAAAACAAAACAACGCCCTAGTTTTTCTGACCAATAATATGAAATATGTCATTAAGAAACTAGTATCTATTCTTTAAAAGAGTAACATAATGGCACACGTATTACACATGTAATTCTAAGAAATGAATTAGATTAAATGAAGAGGCGAGGAGTTAAATTGACAAAACACCTGATAGATGTAAATCAAACATGGAGAAATGAGAGAGAACAAGTGAGAAAATAGACTCTGTGTATACATTCCAATATAAATATACATATATAAAAAGTAAAAAAAGGGGGATTACATTTTCTTGCTGCATGTACATGTTAACAAAATGATAGGCAAGAGATATATTAATTTGTGTACATCAATAACAAAGTAATTCTACATAGGCTAAGATTAAATGCACAAAAGAGCTCAAAAGACATATTGATATTACGTTTAGCACAAAATCTATTGATATATTCTCATATGAGAGCATGTAAAATCGGTGCTATGATGATAGTAGACAAATAGTATGTTAATAACAACGTGAAAGAATATATATATGTATGTATAGGTACACAGTCTAAATACACTAAGTAGCTGATAATATATAAAATTCATATATATCGAAAGATAGATAATATTGTATCAAATATATAAGTATACATAAATATTAAAATTTATGAATGATATATAAGAACATAATCTACAATAAGTGTTCTAAATATATCACACTATGTACACTCTCTAAATATCACAGATAGATAGATATATCATGTATGCTAGGACTAAGCGGCAGAGGACCGGACTAAGGAGCAAATCTATACGGTAAACTAACTATTAGGTTTTAAACTATAGGTGGAAGGAAAGTGAGCATAGAATGCTCATAAACAGAAGTGAGCAGAGAATACTTACTCCCAGTGATTGATAATATCAAACCTGGAGTTAAGTCCGTTTGGCAGCCTAGTATCTAATGTAAATATCCAATATGCTTCCCTTCGTGCCAGAATGGTGTCAATGTCACCACCCCTAGTTGGTCTTATGATCTTCTCTATGGCACACCATGAAAAATGCTTGAGATCATTGTTATGAAAACCTCCAAAGTGCTGAACTATAGGTGTAGTTGCTCTATTTTGTTTAAACGATGATAGGTGTTCACGTATTCTAGTATTGAGATCTCTAGAGGTGAGCCCTACATACTGAATATTACAAAGGGAACATTCGATGAGGTATATGGCATATTCAGTAGTGCAGTTCATGCAAGTGTCAATATCATAAGTTCTGTGAGTGACCTTACTACAAAAATTCTTTGTCACTTTCACAAGGTCGCACGGTTTACATTTTCGTCTGCCACATCTGTACATGCCAGTATGCCTTAACCAAGATCCCCCTGGCTCATTTTTTGGTTTAAGTAGTGTAGGTGCCAAGATATTACCTAAAGTTGGGCTCCTCCTATAGGAGCATCTGATGCCATTTTTAACAGTTCTAATTAGTTTATCATCCGCAGAGAGGAGTGAGAAGTGCTTGCGGACAATTTTACAGATGTCTTGATACTGTGCACTATGATTGGTAACAAAGGTTACACCTTTGAACCCAGTCTTCTCGGCGGATTTCAAATGCAGGAGATCTTTTCTCTCTATGGCACTAACAGCCTTCTTGGCTCTTTTTACTATAGCTCTTGGGTATTTTCTACTAATCAACCTCTGTTCAAGATCAACAGACTCTTTTTCGAACTGCTCAGGACTTGTGCAGTTTCGTCTGAGTCTTGTAAATTCACCTTTTGCGATAGCGAAAGGGACATGTTTCGGATGGCAACTGGTACCCTGAAGCAGAGAGTTACCTGATATTGGTTTTCTATATACAGTAGACTCAATCTTACCTTGAGAATTGCTGCTTAAAGTTACATCGAGATAGTTAATGCTATGTGAACTGTACTCATAGGTGAATTTAAGATTAATGTCATTCATGTGTAGATACTCCAGAAAATCTGGGATAGTTGCTTCGTCACCTGTCCAAATAAAAATGAGATCATCTATATATCTCTGATAAAGAGATATATGATCTCTAAAAGGGTTACTATCTCCAAAGATGTGGCAAAACTCCCACCATCCTAGAAATAAATTTGCATAGGAGGGGGCAAACTTCGCCCCCATGGCTGTACCACACCTTTGGAGATAGTATATGTCCTCAAACTTGAAAAAATTATGAGTAAGTAAAAATGTGAGTACTTTCAGAATGTAATTCTTAAGAGTGGAGTCATAATCAGTAAAATAATCCAGGAAAAAGGTAACAGCTTCCACTCCCTTAGAGTGTGGAATGCTGGAGTAGAGGGAAACAACATCAATAGTTAACCATATACAAGAGTCTGACCATTTTACATGTTCAAGTGTATTAAGAATGTGCTTGGTATCTCTTACATAGGAGAGCAGTGACAACACCAAAGGCTGCAGAATGTTGTCGATCCATTGGGACAAATTTCCCAAAAGGGATTCAACACCGCTCACAATGGGGCGGCCTTTTACTTCAGTAAGAGATTTATGTGTTTTTGGGAAATGGTGGAACAAGGGAGTCTTTGGGCTATCAACAAAAAGAAATTCAGCCGTGTTAGTATCGATACACCCTTGTTCCAAACCATCATCCAAAAGATGTTTCAATTCACGTTTATATTCTGGTGTAGGATCCCTATTTAAGATCAAATAGTCTTCTTCGTTCTGTAGTTGTCTTAAACCCTCTGCCACATATTGTGTACGATCTAATACCACTACCATTCCGCCCTTATCTGATTTTCTGACAACCAGGTCATTATTGTTTTTTAGAGAAGAAATAGCTTCTTTTTCAGACAAGGACAGATTGGACTTGCGGCTAGATCTGTGAGATTTAAGTGCTACTAGGTCTTGTTCTACTCTGCTATGGAAGGTTTCTATAATGTTTCCTCTACTTTGGATGGGATAAAATCTGGACTTTTTTTTGATACTAGGTCCCCTACTTCTCATATCTTGCTCAGTAGTTGAGCTAATTTGAAGTTGTTGTAAGGAAACAATGTCACAACCTTCATGGAAACTAGGTTTATTAAGATACATATCATGGTTCTGTGTAATATCAGATATAGTTTCATCAGTATTCTCTGGGGCATCAGAAAAATGTTTTTGAAGTGTAATATTTCTGGTAAGTCTATTGACATCTATGATGGTTTGAAATAGATCGAAATCATTTGTAGGAGCAAAGTTTAGACCAAGATTAAGTACTTTGTACTCTGCTGCATTTAAAGAAAAAGATGACAGGTTAACCACATTGCCCACTATTTGTACTTCGTCTGTGGTCTTGGTTCCCTCAACTGGTAACCTTCTCGGTTGTTGGCCAGATTTTGGCCCTGAATTAGGCGGTTTCCCCCTCCCCCCGCTACACCCCCCTGTGCCTGAGAAAAAACCTGTTCCATAACGGAATTATCAATACTTGATATATTACGTGCAGTTTCTACGTATATGGACTGTTTTGGTTTGGTGGAATGTTTTGCTTGACTAGTAATAGGGGTAGGTATGGGGTAGGGAACAATGGTATTAGTAACCGTGTTATCTGTATTTAAACCTGCTGTTTGTTGTGTGTCATACTCTTCTTCTGTGTGTCTTTCTCCATCACTAGAATATTCTGTGTCGCTACCTGAAAAAGTGACATTTTTCTGTGAATTTTGGTTGTTTTTGTTTTTTTTATTTGAATTATTCTTATTGCCCCTCCTCCGTCTACCAAAGCGGGGCTGATTTTGTCTAAAATTCCCTCTCACTTTTCTGTTCCAGATATACACAGCATTATTTGTATAGTCGTATTTATCTCTAATGAATTTAGTGTGTTTTCTATCCATTATTTCAGACCTGCCCTTAGCAACAAGATCCCTAAGTATTTTGTCAAATTTCATAAAATCAGAATTGCCACTCCTTCTATTCATTTCAGCCTGTAAATCATTAATATCCTTTCTGATAGATTCCAACTGTTTGGTTTTAAACATTATTAGTAACATCATAAGTCTCAATGAGCATTCTGAAAGCACTGCATTCCAAGAGTCTATAAATTCTTTTTCATTCAAATCCACCTCAAATGTGGGAAATTTATAGACCCGCAGTCCCCTTGGTATCATGTTAAGACTCTTATATTTTTCTAGAGTCCAAATATCCCACTGCATCTTAGATTCTCTCAGCAGGAGTTTTTCCAAAAGTTCAAACAGTGTGCTTAAAGCTAGAATGCTTTTATCCTCAGAAAAGATAAGTTCACAGTCAGTGTGATTAGTGGTGCGTTCCGTTACTGGTAATAAAGAATAAAAAGTTTGCTGTGTAGTATCCATTTCTGTGTCGTGTGTGTTGAAGACTTGAGGTGGCCTCTGTGTGGGTGTTGGTATATCCAGGGTATACCCAATACACAAAATACAAACACAAAGAAACCCAAACAGTACGGCCGTGAGCTATGTTTGGCTCACAATTCGATATAGACCCAAGTTGCACAAAGTCAATCCTCAGTATCACTCCTTTGATATTGGAGCAGAAAGCATATAGGTAAAGAAAAACTCACCACACCACTTCATGAGATCGACACATAAGTTCCGCCACTAGCGCTGCCAATATCCTTCGGCTACTCCTGTGCCGCACACGAAGACGCCAGCTTCAAATTACGCGGCTCACAGGGTTTACGCTGAGTGGCTTGTTGGAAGGTGTGGGTGATGACGTGCTCGGCAATCCACCAATCATATGGATTCTTTACCAGGAAAGAAACTGCCGCTCGGGTCCGCTCCAAAACAGTAACACAGCTGATGTGTCGGATGACACTGGAATAAGTCACACATGAAAAGAGATTCCGACATCCATCATTTATATAAAAGTATTCAGTCTTTATTCATATTCGTTAAAAACAGGAACACAGCAAACAAACGGTCAGGTAAACCAAGGCGCAGCACGCAGGCATACGCGTTTCGGAAGTGAATTCCGTAGTCACAGCCTAAGTGCTAAACCCCCACGTCCCATTTAAAAAGCCAAAGGGTAAATGTGATTGGTAAAAACAAAACAACGCCCTAGTTTTTCTGACCAATAATATGAAATATGTCATTAAGAAACTAGTATCTTTTCTTTAAAAGAGTAACATAATGGCACACGTATTACACATGTAATTCTAAGAAATGAATTAGATTAAATGAAGAGGCGAGGAGTTAAATTGACAAAACACCTGATAGATGTAAATCAAACATGGAGAAATGAGAGAGAACAAGTGAGAAAATAGACTCTGTGTATACATTCCAATATAAATATACATATATAAAAAGTAAAAAAAGGGGGATTACATTTTCTTGCTGCATGTACATGTTAACAAAATGATAGGCAAGAGATATATTAATTTGTGTACATCAATAACAAAGTAATTCTACATAGGCTAAGATTAAATGCACAAAAGAGCTCAAAAGACATATTGATATTACGTTTAGCACAAAATCTATTGATATATTCTCATATGAGAGCATGTAAAATCGGTGCTATGATGATAGTAGACAAATAGTATGTTAATAACAACGTGAAAGAATATATATATGTATGTATAGGTACACAGTCTAAATACACTAAGTAGCTGATAATATATAAAATTCATATATATCGAAAGATAGATAATATTGTATCAAATATATAAGTATACATAAATATTAAAATTTATGAATGATATATAAGAACATAATCTACAATAAGTGTTCTAAATATATCACACTATGTACACTCTCTAAATATCACAGATAGATAGATATATCATGTATGCTAGGACTAAGCGGCAGAGGACCGGACTAAGGAGCAAATCTATACGGTAAACTAACTATTAGGTTTTAAACTATAGGTGGAAGGAAAGTGAGCATAGAATGCTCATAAACAGAAGTGAGCAGAGAATACTTACTCCCAGTGATTGATAATATCAAACCTGGAGTTAAGTCCGTTTGGCAGCCTAGTATCTAATGTAAATATCCAATATGCTTCCCTTCGTGCCAGAATGGTGTCAATGTCACCACCCCTAGTTGGTCTTATGATCTTCTCTATGGCACACCATGAAAAATGCTTGAGATCATTGTTATGAAAACCTCCAAAGTGCTGAACTATAGGTGTAGTTGCTCTATTTTGTTTAAACGATGATAGGTGTTCACGTATTCTAGTATTGAGATCTCTAGAGGTGAGCCCTACATACTGAATATTACAAAGGGAACATTCGATGAGGTATATGGCATATTCAGTAGTGCAGTTCATGCAAGTGTCAATATCATAAGTTCTGTGAGTGACCTTACTACAAAAATTCTTTGTCACTTTCACAAGGTCGCACGGTTTACATTTTCGTCTGCCACATCTGTACATGCCAGTATGCCTTAACCAAGATCCCCCTGGCTCATTTTTTGGTTTAAGTAGTGTAGGTGCCAAGATATTACCTAAAGTTGGGCTCCTCCTATAGGAGCATCTGATGCCATTTTTAACAGTTCTAATTAGTTTATCATCCGCAGAGAGGAGTGAGAAGTGCTTGCGGACAATTTTACAGATGTCTTGATACTGTGCACTATGATTGGTAACAAAGGTTACACCTTTGAACCCAGTCTTCTCGGCGGATTTCAAATGCAGGAGATCTTTTCTCTCTATGGCACTAACAGCCTTCTTGGCTCTTTTTACTATAGCTCTTGGGTATTTTCTACTAATCAACCTCTGTTCAAGATCAACAGACTCTTTTTCGAACTGCTCAGGACTTGTGCAGTTTCGTCTGAGTCTTGTAAATTCACCTTTTGCGATAGCGAAAGGGACATGTTTCGGATGGCAACTGGTACCCTGAAGCAGAGAGTTACCTGATATTGGTTTTCTATATACAGTAGACTCAATCTTACCTTGAGAATTGCTGCTTAAAGTTACATCGAGATAGTTAATGCTATGTGAACTGTACTCATAGGTGAATTTAAGATTAATGTCATTCATGTGTAGATACTCCAGAAAATCTGGGATAGTTGCTTCGTCACCTGTCCAAATAAAAATGAGATCATCTATATATCTCTGATAAAGAGATATATGATCTCTAAAAGGGTTACTATCTCCAAAGATGTGGCAAAACTCCCACCATCCTAGAAATAAATTTGCATAGGAGGGGGCAAACTTCGCCCCCATGGCTGTACCACACCTTTGGAGATAGTATATGTCCTCAAACTTGAAAAAATTATGAGTAAGTAAAAATGTGAGTACTTTCAGAATGTAATTCTTATATATCATTCATAAATTTTAATATTTATGTATACTTATATATTTGATACAATATTATCTATCTTTCGATATATATGAATTTTATATATTATCAGCTACTTAGTGTATTTAGACTGTGTACCTATACATACATATATATATTCTTTCACGTTGTTATTAACATACTATTTGTCTACTATCATCATAGCACCGATTTTACATGCTCTCATATGAGAATATATCAATAGATTTTGTGCTAAACGTAATATCAATATGTCTTTTGAGCTCTTTTGTGCATTTAATCTTAGCCTATGTAGAATTACTTTGTTATTGATGTACACAAATTAATATATCTCTTGCCTATCATTTTGTTAACATGTACATGCAGCAAGAAAATGTAATCCCCCTTTTTTACTTTTTATATATGTATATTTATATTGGAATGTATACACAGAGTCTATTTTCTCACTTGTTCTCTCTCATTTCTCCATGTTTGATTTACATCTATCAGGTGTTTTGTCAATTTAACTCCTCGCCTCTTCATTTAATCTAATTCATTTCTTAGAATTACATGTGTAATACGTGTGCCATTATGTTACTCTTTTAAAGAATAGATACTAGTTTCTTAATGACATATTTCATATTATTGGTCAGAAAAACTAGGGCGTTGTTTTGTTTTACCAATCACATTTACCCTTTGGCTTTTTAAATGGGACGTGGGGGTTTAGCACTTAGGCTGTGACTACGGAATTCACTTCCGAAACGCGTATGCCTGCGTGCTGCGCCTTGGTTTACCTGACCGTTTGTTTGCTGTGTTCCTGTTTTTAACGAATATGAATAAAGACTGAATACTTTTATATAAATGATGGATGTCGGAATCTCTTTTCATGTGTGACTTATTCCAGTGTCATCCGACACATCAGCTGTGTTACTGTTTTGGAGCGGACCCGAGCGGCAGTTTCTTTCCTGGTAAAGAATCCATATGATTGGTGGATTGCCGAGCACGTCATCACCCACACCTTCCAACAAGCCACTCAGCGTAAACCCTGTGAGCCGCGTAATTTGAAGCTGGCGTCTTCGTGTGCGGCACAGGAGTAGCCGAAGGATATTGGCAGCGCTAGTGGCGGAACTTATGTGTCGATCTCATGAAGTGGTGTGGTGAGTTTTTCTTTACCTATATGCTTTCTGCTCCAATATCAAAGGAGTGATACTGAGGATTGACTTTGTGCAACTTGGGTCTATATCGAATTGTGAGCCAAACATAGCTCACGGCCGTACTGTTTGGGTTTCTTTGTGTTTGTATTTTGTGTATTGGGTATACCCTGGATATACCAACACCCACACAGAGGCCACCTCAAGTCTTCAACACACACGACACAGAAATGGATACTACACAGCAAACTTTTTATTCTTTATTACCAGTAACGGAACGCACCACTAATCACACTGACTGTGAACTTATCTTTTCTGAGGATAAAAGCATTCTAGCTTTAAGCACACTGTTTGAACTTTTGGAAAAACTCCTGCTGAGAGAATCTAAGATGCAGTGGGATATTTGGACTCTAGAAAAATATAAGAGTCTTAACATGATACCAAGGGGACTGCGGGTCTATAAATTTCCCACATTTGAGGTGGATTTGAATGAAAAAGAATTTATAGACTCTTGGAATGCAGTGCTTTCAGAATGCTCATTGAGACTTATGATGTTACTAATAATGTTTAAAACCAAACAGTTGGAATCTATCAGAAAGGATATTAATGATTTACAGGCTGAAATGAATAGAAGGAGTGGCAATTCTGATTTTATGAAATTTGACAAAATACTTAGGGATCTTGTTGCTAAGGGCAGGTCTGAAATAATGGATAGAAAACACACTAAATTCATTAGAGATAAATACGACTATACAAATAATGCTGTGCATATCTGGAACAGAAAAGTGAGAGGGAATTTTAGACAAAATCAGCCCCGCTTTGGTAGACGGAGGAGGGGCAATAAGAATAATTCAAATAAAAAAAACAAAAACAACCAAAATTCACAGAAAAATGTCACTTTTTCAGGTAGCGACACAGAATATTCTAGTGATGGAGAAAGACACACAGAAGAAGAGTATGACACACAACAAACAGCAGGTTTAAATACAGATAACACGGTTACTAATACCATTGTTCCCTACCCCATACCTACCCCTATTACTAGTCAAGCAAAACATTCCACCAAACCAAAACAGTCCATATACGTAGAAACTGCACGTAATATATCAAGTATTGATAATTCCGTTATGGAACAGGTTTTTTCTCAGGCACAGGGGGGTGTAGCGGGGGGAGGGGGAAACCGCCTAATTCAGGGCCAAAATCTGGCCAACAACCGAGAAGGTTACCAGTTGAGGGAACCAAGACCACAGACGAAGTACAAATAGTGGGCAATGTGGTTAACCTGTCATCTTTTTCTTTAAATGCAGCAGAGTACAAAGTACTTAATCTTGGTCTAAACTTTGCTCCTACAAATGATTTCGATCTATTTCAAACCATCATAGATGTCAATAGACTTACCAGAAATATTACACTTCAAAAACATTTTTCTGATGCCCCAGAGAATACTGATGAAACTATATCTGATATTACACAGAACCATGATATGTATCTTAATAAACCTAGTTTCCATGAAGGTTGTGACATTGTTTCCTTCCAACAACTTCAAATTAGCTCAACTACTGAGCAAGATATGAGAAGTAGGGGACCTAGTATCAAAAAAAAGTCCAGATTTTATCCCATCCAAAGTAGAGGAAACATTATAGAAACCTTCCATAGCAGAGTAGAACAAGACCTAGTAGCACTTAAATCTCACAGATCTAGCCGCAAGTCCAATCTGTCCTTGTCTGAAAAAGAAGCTATTTCTTCTCTAAAAAACAATAATGACCTGGTTGTCAGAAAATCAGATAAGGGCGGAATGGTAGTGGTATTAGATCGTACACAATATGTGGCAGAGGGTTTAAGACAACTACAGAACGAAGAAGACTATTTGATCTTAAATAGGGATCCTACACCAGAATATAAACGTGAATTGAAACATCTTTTGGATGATGGTTTGGAACAAGGGTGTATCGATACTAACACGGCTGAATTTCTTTTTGTTGATAGCCCAAAGACTCCCTTGTTCCACCATTTCCCAAAAACACATAAATCTCTTACTGAAGTAAAAGGCCGCCCCATTGTGAGCGGTGTTGAATCCCTTTTGGGAAATTTGTCCCAATGGATCGACAACATTCTGCAGCCTTTGGTGTTGTCACTGCTCTCCTATGTAAGAGATACCAAGCACATTCTTAATACACTTGAACATGTAAAATGGTCAGACTCTTGTATATGGTTAACTATTGATGTTGTTTCCCTCTACTCCAGCATTCCACACTCTAAGGGAGTGGAAGCTGTTACCTTTTTCCTGGATTATTTTACTGATTATGACTCCACTCTTAAGAATTACATTCTGAAAGTACTCACATTTTTACTTACTCATAATTTTTTCAAGTTTGAGGACATATACTATCTCCAAAGGTGTGGTACAGCCATGGGGGCGAAGTTTGCCCCCTCCTATGCAAATTTATTTCTAGGATGGTGGGAGTTTTGCCACATCTTTGGAGATAGTAACCCTTTTAGAGATCATATATCTCTTTATCAGAGATATATAGATGATCTCATTTTTATTTGGACAGGTGACGAAGCAACTATCCCAGATTTTCTGGAGTATCTACACATGAATGACATTAATCTTAAATTCACCTATGAGTACAGTTCACATAGCATTAACTATCTCGATGTAACTTTAAGCAGCAATTCTCAAGGTAAGATTGAGTCTACTGTATATAGAAAACCAATATCAGGTAACTCTCTGCTTCAGGGTACCAGTTGCCATCCGAAACATGTCCCTTTCGCTATCGCAAAAGGTGAATTTACAAGACTCAGACGAAACTGCACAAGTCCTGAGCAGTTCGAAAAAGAGTCTGTTGATCTTGAACAGAGGTTGATTAGTAGAAAATACCCAAGAGCTATAGTAAAAAGAGCCAAGAAGGCTGTTAGTGCCATAGAGAGAAAAGATCTCCTGCATTTGAAATCCGCCGAGAAGACTGGGTTCAAAGGTGTAACCTTTGTTACCAATCATAGTGCACAGTATCAAGACATCTGTAAAATTGTCCGCAAGCACTTCTCACTCCTCTCTGCGGATGATAAACTAATTAGAACTGTTAAAAATGGCATCAGATGCTCCTATAGGAGGAGCCCAACTTTAGGTAATATCTTGGCACCTACACTACTTAAACCAAAAAATGAGCCAGGGGGATCTTGGTTAAGGCATACTGGCATGTACAGATGTGGCAGACGAAAATGTAAACCGTGCGACCTTGTGAAAGTGACAAAGAATTTTTGTAGTAAGGTCACTCACAGAACTTATGATATTGACACTTGCATGAACTGCACTACTGAATATGCCATATACCTCATCGAATGTTCCCTTTGTAATATTCAGTATGTAGGGCTCACCTCTAGAGATCTCAATACTAGAATACGTGAACACCTATCATCGTTTAAACAAAATAGAGCAACTACACCTATAGTTCAGCACTTTGGAGGTTTTCATAACAATGATCTCAAGCATTTTTCATGGTGTGCCATAGAGAAGATCATAAGACCAACTAGGGGTGGTGACATTGACACCATTCTGGCACGAAGGGAAGCATATTGGATATTTACATTAGATACTAGGCTGCCAAACGGACTTAACTCCAGGTTTGATATTATCAATCACTGGGAGTAAGTATTCTCTGCTCACTTCTGTTTATGAGCATTCTATGCTCACTTTCCTTCCACCTATAGTTTAAAACCTAATAGTTAGTTTACCGTATAGATTTGCTCCTTAGTCCGGTCCTCTGCCGCTTAGTCCTAGCATACATGATATATCTATCTATCTGTGATATTTAGAGAGTGTACATAGTGTGATATATTTAGAACACTTATTGTAGATTATGTTCTTATATATCATTCATAAATTTTAATATTTATGTATACTTATATATTTGATACAATATTATCTATCTTTCGATATATATGAATTTTATATATTATCAGCTACTTAGTGTATTTAGACTGTGTACCTATACATACATATATATATTCTTTCACGTTGTTATTAACATACTATTTGTCTACTATCATCATAGCACCGATTTTACATGCTCTCATATGAGAATATATCAATAGATTTTGTGCTAAACGTAATATCAATATGTCTTTTGAGCTCTTTTGTGCATTTAATCTTAGCCTATGTAGAATTACTTTGTTATTGATGTACACAAATTAATATATCTCTTGCCTATCATTTTGTTAACATGTACATGCAGCAAGAAAATGTAATCCCCCTTTTTTTACTTTTTATATATGTATATTTATATTGGAATGTATACACAGAGTCTATTTTCTCACTTGTTCTCTCTCATTTCTCCATGTTTGATTTACATCTATCAGGTGTTTTGTCAATTTAACTCCTCGCCTCTTCATTTAATCTAATTCATTTCTTAGAATTACATGTGTAATACGTGTGCCATTATGTTACTCTTTTAAAGAATAGATACTAGTTTCTTAATGACATATTTCATATTATTGGTCAGAAAAACTAGGGCGTTGTTTTGTTTTTACCAATCACATTTACCCTTTGGCTTTTTAAATGGGACGTGGGGGTTTAGCACTTAGGCTGTGACTACGGAATTCACTTCCGAAACGCGTATGCCTGCGTGCTGCGCCTTGGTTTACCTGACCGTTTGTTTGCTGTGTTCCTGTTTTTAACGAATATGAATAAAGACTGAATACTTTTATATAAATGATGGATGTCGGAATCTCTTTTCATGTGTGACTTATTCCAGTGTCATCCGACACATCAGCTGTGTTACTGTTTTGGAGCGGACCCGAGCGGCAGTTTCTTTCCTGGTAAAGAATCCATATGATTGGTGGATTGCCGAGCACGTCATCACCCACACCTTCCAACAAGCCACTCAGCGTAAACCCTGTGAGCCGCGTAATTTGAAGCTGGCGTCTTCGTGTGCGGCACAGGAGTAGCCGAAGGATATTGGCAGCGCTAGTGGCGGAACTTATGTGTCGATCTCATGAAGTGGTGTGGTGAGTTTTTCTTTACCTATATGCTTTCTGCTCCAATATCAAAGGAGTGATACTGAGGATTGACTTTGTGCAACTTGGGTCTATATCGAATTGTGAGCCAAACATAGCTCACGGCCGTACTGTTTGGGTTTCTTTGTGTTTGTATTTTGTGTATTGGGTATACCCTGGATATACCAACACCCACACAGAGGCCACCTCAAGTCTTCAACACACACGACACAGAAATGGATACTACACAGCAAACTTTTTATTCTTTATTACCAGTAACGGAACGCACCACTAATCACACTGACTGTGAACTTATCTTTTCTGAGGATAAAAGCATTCTAGCTTTAAGCACACTGTTTGAACTTTTGGAAAAACTCCTGCTGAGAGAATCTAAGATGCAGTGGGATATTTGGACTCTAGAAAAATATAAGAGTCTTAACATGATACCAAGGGGACTGCGGGTCTATAAATTTCCCACATTTGAGGTGGATTTGAATGAAAAAGAATTTATAGACTCTTGGAATGCAGTGCTTTCAGAATGCTCATTGAGACTTATGATGTTACTAATAATGTTTAAAACCAAACAGTTGGAATCTATCAGAAAGGATATTAATGATTTACAGGCTGAAATGAATAGAAGGAGTGGCAATTCTGATTTTATGAAATTTGACAAAATACTTAGGGATCTTGTTGCTAAGGGCAGGTCTGAAATAATGGATAGAAAACACACTAAATTCATTAGAGATAAATACGACTATACAAATAATGCTGTGTATATCTGGAACAGAAAAGTGAGAGGGAATTTTAGACAAAATCAGCCCCGCTTTGGTAGACGGAGGAGGGGCAATAAGAATAATTCAAATAAAAAAAACAAAAACAACCAAAATTCACAGAAAAATGTCACTTTTTCAGGTAGCGACACAGAATATTCTAGTGATGGAGAAAGACACACAGAAGAAGAGTATGACACACAACAAACAGCAGGTTTAAATACAGATAACACGGTTACTAATACCATTGTTCCCTACCCCATACCTACCCCTATTACTAGTCAAGCAAAACATTCCACCAAACCAAAACAGTCCATATACGTAGAAACTGCACGTAATATATCAAGTATTGATAATTCCGTTATGGAACAGGTTTTTTCTCAGGCACAGGGGGGTGTAGCGGGGGGAGGGGGAAACCGCCTAATTCAGGGCCAAAATCTGGCCAACAACCGAGAAGGTTACCAGTTGAGGGAACCAAGACCACAGACGAAGTACAAATAGTGGGCAATGTGGTTAACCTGTCATCTTTTTCTTTAAATGCAGCAGAGTACAAAGTACTTAATCTTGGTCTAAACTTTGCTCCTACAAATGATTTCGATCTATTTCAAACCATCATAGATGTCAATAGACTTACCAGAAATATTACACTTCAAAAACATTTTTCTGATGCCCCAGAGAATACTGATGAAACTATATCTGATATTACACAGAACCATGATATGTATCTTAATAAACCTAGTTTCCATGAAGGTTGTGACATTGTTTCCTTACAACAACTTCAAATTAGCTCAACTACTGAGCAAGATATGAGAAGTAGGGGACCTAGTATCAAAAAAAAGTCCAGATTTTATCCCATCCAAAGTAGAGGAAACATTATAGAAACCTTCCATAGCAGAGTAGAACAAGACCTAGTAGCACTTAAATCTCACAGATCTAGCCGCAAGTCCAATCTGTCCTTGTCTGAAAAAGAAGCTATTTCTTCTCTAAAAAACAATAATGACCTGGTTGTCAGAAAATCAGATAAGGGCGGAATGGTAGTGGTATTAGATCGTACACAATATGTGGCAGAGGGTTTAAGACAACTACAGAACGAAGAAGACTATTTGATCTTAAATAGGGATCCTACACCAGAATATAAACGTGAATTGAAACATCTTTTGGATGATGGTTTGGAACAAGGGTGTATCGATACTAACACGGCTGAATTTCTTTTTGTTGATAGCCCAAAGACTCCCTTGTTCCACCATTTCCCAAAAACACATAAATCTCTTACTGAAGTAAAAGGCCGCCCCATTGTGAGCGGTGTTGAATCCCTTTTGGGAAATTTGTCCCAATGGATCGACAACATTCTGCAGCCTTTGGTGTTGTCACTGCTCTCCTATGTAAGAGATACCAAGCACATTCTTAATACACTTGAACATGTAAAATGGTCAGACTCTTGTATATGGTTAACTATTGATGTTGTTTCCCTCTACTCCAGCATTCCACACTCTAAGGGAGTGGAAGCTGTTACCTTTTTCCTGGATTATTTTACTGATTATGACTCCACTCTTAAGAATTACATTCTGAAAGTACTCACATTTTTACTTACTCATAATTTTTTCAAGTTTGAGGACATATACTATCTCCAAAGGTGTGGTACAGCCATGGGGGCGAAGTTTGCCCCCTCCTATGCAAATTTATTTCTAGGATGGTGGGAGTTTTGCCACATCTTTGGAGATAGTAACCCTTTTAGAGATCATATATCTCTTTATCAGAGATATATAGATGATCTCATTTTTATTTGGACAGGTGACGAAGCAACTATCCCAGATTTTCTGGAGTATCTACACATGAATGACATTAATCTTAAATTCACCTATGAGTACAGTTCACATAGCATTAACTATCTCGATGTAACTTTAAGCAGCAATTCTCAAGGTAAGATTGAGTCTACTGTATATAGAAAACCAATATCAGGTAACTCTCTGCTTCAGGGTACCAGTTGCCATCCGAAACATGTCCCTTTCGCTATCGCAAAAGGTGAATTTACAAGACTCAGACGAAACTGCACAAGTCCTGAGCAGTTCGAAAAAGAGTCTGTTGATCTTGAACAGAGGTTGATTAGTAGAAAATACCCAAGAGCTATAGTAAAAAGAGCCAAGAAGGCTGTTAGTGCCATAGAGAGAAAAGATCTCCTGCATTTGAAATCCGCCGAGAAGACTGGGTTCAAAGGTGTAACCTTTGTTACCAATCATAGTGCACAGTATCAAGACATCTGTAAAATTGTCCGCAAGCACTTCTCACTCCTCTCTGCGGATGATAAACTAATTAGAACTGTTAAAAATGGCATCAGATGCTCCTATAGGAGGAGCCCAACTTTAGGTAATATCTTGGCACCTACACTACTTAAACCAAAAAATGAGCCAGGGGGATCTTGGTTAAGGCATACTGGCATGTACAGATGTGGCAGACGAAAATGTAAACCGTGCGACCTTGTGAAAGTGACAAAGAATTTTTGTAGTAAGGTCACTCACAGAACTTATGATATTGACACTTGCATGAACTGCACTACTGAATATGCCATATACCTCATCGAATGTTCCCTTTGTAATATTCAGTATGTAGGGCTCACCTCTAGAGATCTCAATACTAGAATACGTGAACACCTATCATCGTTTAAACAAAATAGAGCAACTACACCTATAGTTCAGCACTTTGGAGGTTTTCATAACAATGATCTCAAGCATTTTTCATGGTGTGCCATAGAGAAGATCATAAGACCAACTAGGGGTGGTGACATTGACACCATTCTGGCACGAAGGGAAGCATATTGGATATTTACATTAGATACTAGGCTGCCAAACGGACTTAACTCCAGGTTTGATATTATCAATCACTGGGAGTAAGTATTCTCTGCTCACTTCTGTTTATGAGCATTCTATGCTCACTTTCCTTCCACCTATAGTTTAAAACCTAATAGTTAGTTTACCGTATAGATTTGCTCCTTAGTCCGGTCCTCTGCCGCTTAGTCCTAGCATACATGATATATCTATCTATCTGTGATATTTAGAGAGTGTACATAGTGTGATATATTTAGAACACTTATTGTAGATTATGTTCTTATATATCATTCATAAATTTTAATATTTATGTATACTTATATATTTGATACAATATTATCTATCTTTCGATATATATGAATTTTATATATTATCAGCTACTTAGTGTATTTAGACTGTGTACCTATACATACATATATATATTCTTTCACGTTGTTATTAACATACTATTTGTCTACTATCATCATAGCACCGATTTTACATGCTCTCATATGAGAATATATCAATAGATTTTGTGCTAAACGTAATATCAATATGTCTTTTGAGCTCTTTTGTGCATTTAATCTTAGCCTATGTAGAATTACTTTGTTATTGATGTACACAAATTAATATATCTCTTGCCTATCATTTTGTTAACATGTACATGCAGCAAGAAAATGTAATCCCCCTTTTTTTACTTTTTATATATGTATATTTATATTGGAATGTATACACAGAGTCTATTTTCTCACTTGTTCTCTCTCATTTCTCCATGTTTGATTTACATCTATCAGGTGTTTTGTCAATTTAACTCCTCGCCTCTTCCTTTAATCTAATTCATTTCTTAGAATTACATGTGTAATACGTGTGCCATTATGTTACTCTTTTAAAGAATAGATACTAGTTTCTTAATGACATATTTCATATTATTGGTCAGAAAAACTAGGGCGTTGTTTTGTTTTTACCAATCACATTTACCCTTTGGCTTTTTAAATGGGACGTGGGGGTTTAGCACTTAGGCTGTGACTACGGAATTCACTTCCGAAACGCGTATGCCTGCGTGCTGCGCCTTGGTTTACCTGACCGTTTGTTTGCTGTGTTCCTGTTTTTAACGAATATGAATAAAGACTGAATACTTTTATATAAATGATGGATGTCGGAATCTCTTTTCATGTGTGACTTATTCCAGTGTCATCCGACACATCAGCTGTGTTACTGTTTTGGAGCGGACCCGAGCGGCAGTTTCTTTCCTGGTAAAGAATCCATATGATTGGTGGATTGCCGAGCACGTCATCACCCACACCTTCCAACAAGCCACTCAGCGTAAACCCTGTGAGCCGCGTAATTTGAAGCTGGCGTCTTCGTGTGCGGCACAGGAGTAGCCGAAGGATATTGGCAGCGCTAGTGGCGGAACTTATGTGTCGATCTCATGAAGTGGTGTGGTGAGTTTTTCTTTACCTATATGCTTTCTGCTCCAATATCAAAGGAGTGATACTGAGGATTGACTTTGTGCAACTTGGGTCTATATCGAATTGTGAGCCAAACATAGCTCACGGCCGTACTGTTTGGGTTTCTTTGTGTTTGTATTTCGTAACATCTCTTAGCCATAATAATAAACTCAGATATTCACAGCCACAATCCGCCCTTAGCCTAGAATGCCCACAAACTACTATCAATTCTACCTCTACAAACAACAGGTCGCCTGTCCGTGAAACAACTAGCCATAGCATAGAGCTCATCTACAAACAGCCGAAATTAGCATATAGAAATGGGGAGCCACGGAAGTAGCCTTCACCCTTCTTACCTTAACTAATGCGGAACACGGCCTCCGCGTAGAACTCCCAGAATGACAGAATCAAAAGGGGGAAATAGCCGCGAAGCCAGCCTTTAAAAACAGGGCGGTCCTGCCCCCTTCAGGAGCCAATCAGACCACACGCAATGAACACAACTCAGCCGGGCGCATGTCAGAACCAACATTAAAGGGACACACACAACGTAGGGAGTGAGTGGCAGAAACCTGCCCCATATGCACCAATCAAAACCCCCGAAACCAGTCCCATGGGCACATATGAAAGAACGCAAACACCTCAGCAAATGCAAATGCCCAGAGCCAAAACACAATATGCAGAAAGATGTCACCCCCAGTCCATTCAAACACAGGGGGGCCAGACGGGACACATATCCAAGTGCTGATGTTATTGAAACACAAACAAAAAGGGGAATTCAGAATAGCCCCTATAGACCAGATCAAACATGAAAATATGTAAAACCTGTAACAAAAACAAAAACAATAACAACTGAAGACAGGGGAAACTAAAGATGACAATACAGGCCGGATGTCCAACATACCCCGACCACATGTGTGGCAAACCCAATCAGACTTATAACCATAGTGTACAATAACACAAAAAGTGGGAGCCTAGCACCATGGCACCAAGTGCCAGATAGTAAGGATATGGAGTAGAATAGTGTCACGAATGGAGAAGAGGACTGGTTTCACAAAAAGGGACAGACTAAGAATGAACAGATGTCAAAACAGAGCAAAGAGAGTGTATAGGAACACCACATATGACAGGAGGACAACATATGAATGGCAATTGCAATTAAGACTTTAATAAAATAGGGCATAGTCAATACTAGCGTTTAAGCCATTTGGAGCTAGTGTGTTCAGTCTATGTATCCATCTGGCTTCACTCCTGAGGAGTTCAGAATTCCTGTCTCCTCCCCGTTTCAGGGGGGCCACCCTGTCAATGAGCATAGCCCTAAGGGTAGATATTGCATGTCGTTGCTCTAGGAAATGTCTTGCCACGGGCTGATCCGCATGGCCATCCTTGAGGGCTGCTCTAATGGCGCTCTTATGATTGGCCAATCTCTCCCGGAACGGGGTGATGGTTTTACCCACATAGAACCGTCCACACGGGCAAGACAGTAGATAGACCATGAAATCAGATGTGCAAGTCAGTCTATGCTTTATAGCAAAGCTCTTATTGGTGGTTGGATGGTGGAATCGTACATATAAATATTTAGACATGTATTTGTAAGTATGCATGCCTTTTTTTCCCCAAACACCTGAGACCTCATATCTTATAACTTTTTTAATGCAATTTACTTTAAATTGTATTTTTTATTTATGTTTATGTTTTGTGCCACTTTTTTGTCTCGCATAATTAACCAGAGCTCTGAAGTCACGCGAACCAGATGCACATTAAATTTTATTGTGCTCAAGTGAACACATTTACTTTCAACTTGTAATACATGCCCTACTTCCGACACCCTTATCGCTAGTTCGCAACATTTAGTGCACCACTCATAATGTAGCCCTAAATAGGCCCTGGGGAGAGTGTCTCTTCTTGTGCAAAGTATCTCTGTTTACTTAAATGGACAGTCTAATCCGAAACAAACTTTAATTATTTAGATAGGGCATTTAATTTTAAACAATTTTCAAATTTACATCTATCACCAATTTGTCTTTGTTCTCTTGGTATTCTTAGTTGAAAGCTAAACCTAGGAGGTTCATATGCTAATTTCTAAACCCTTGAAGGCTGCCTCTCATCTCAGGGCATTTTGACAGTTTTTCACCACTAGAGGGTGTTATTTCATGTGTTTCACATAGATAACACTGTGCTCACGCACGTGGAGTTCCTAGAAGCCAGCACTGTCTGTCAAAAGAACTGAAATAAGGGGGCAGTTTGCAGAGGCTTAGATACAAGATAATCACAGAGTTAAAAAGTGTACTAATATAACTGTGTTGGTTGTGCAAAACTAGGGAGTGGGTAATAAAGGGATTATCTATCTTTTAAAACAATAAATATTCTGGTGTAGACTGTCCCTTTAAAAGCATATCAAGCACCTTTTGATTTTATGAAAAATTGTGCTTTTTCCCACCTTCTCTATAGAGACCAAAAAACTAATTCTGTATCCTGCAAATAATTGAAGGGATAATAAAGTCCAAATTAAACTTTCATGATTTAGATCGGGCATGTCATTTCAAACAACTTTTTAATTTACTTTTATCATCAAATTTGCTTTGATCTCTTGTTATTCTTAGTTGAAAGCTAAACATAGGTAGGCTCTGTCATGAATACCTCAGGATTTAGCTGCTAAGAGGTTAATTCTGTTTAGCCTGTGAGCTAAAAAAGATTTGTTTTGCAAGAAGAACTGTCTGTTTGTGTTTTCTTTGAAGTGCCAGGAGCCTCATAAATAGTTTCTAAAGCCCCTTCCACCAAATGTTATTCTGTATGCATTGAGTCATAAAACCAGTCAACCTGTCAGCTCCAGAGATACACCACAGTGCTTTTTCCCCATATCCTGATGAGGTCAATAAAAGGACATTGGTCTAATGTATATATGTGTTTAAAGCAGATTAGGACATTAAATGAAGGGAAATATGACAACCCTGTCATGTTTGGTATCAGATTGATTCTCCCAATGAAACTAAGAAATTGCCGGTCAGTATATATGAAAATAGATTTACCTAGCAGAAATTATAATAGGTTCTATAATTTCAGGCAAAGACTTAGTTTATTGAAGGTCATAAAAACTAGGGGAGTTTTAGTCCCTGCCCAAGGGGGTGTGGTCAGGCAATTTGATCTCTGGAAAATATGTATAATGTTTGATGTTTCAACATGTCAAATTGTCATTCTTACAAGGGAGGCTGTGACAACACAGAGTAAGGACCCAATTGCTTCATGCCATCTCTCTGGTAACAGATTCCAAAGACTAGTAAAGTATTCAATCTGTTTTTCTCCTTTTTTATTTTAGAAAACTATTTGCTGTGTGTAATTTAATTTGTAACCACTTTTTATTAATAATGCATTGTGCATAATATTTTTGGCATAATAAATAGTTCCTTTATTAAGTGTTGGCCTTTGTCTAATAATTGAACCACGTTACTGAAAAGACTGGAGTATTAGAACTGTATATTTTAGGTTATTTTCTGCTAAATTGTATTCTGAAAGTTAATGTGTAAGTCTGGGTTTTTTCTTAGGATTTTCCCTTTAATAAATTATAAGTGGTGGCAGCTTAGATATTGTAGTTAGTTTAGTGTGGGTGGCATTAAAGAGGAGTTTTGGGCATTTCTTTTAAGTCTAGTACAGACTAGAGAGTGTTGTTAACCCTTGCAGCCACTGAACTAAATCACAAGCTTGCCTGGTGTGGCTAGATTGTGATATATTAGTGACAGTAGAAGGGGTCTGATAACCCTTTCTGTGCCAAATAAGTGACTGGCACAGGGTTGGATAACCCTGGTCGTCACAGGCTCATATGCTAATTTCTGAACCCTTAAAGACTGCCTCTTATCTAAATGCATTTGACAGTTTTTCACAGCTAGAGGGCGTTAGTTCATGTGTTTTATATAGATAACACTGTGCTCACGCATGTGAAGTTATTTAAGAGTCAACACTAATTGCCTGTAATGCAAGTGTGTCAAAAGATCTGAGATAAGGAGGCAGTATGCAGAAGCTTAGATAAAAGGTAATTACAGAGGTAAAAAGTATATTTATATAACAGTCTTGGTTATGCAAAATCTAGGTTACAAATAGTGCATTTCTGTTCTCTCTAGGGAGCGTGGGTCAAAGCACAATTTTAAGAAAAAACAGAATTTATGCTTACCTGATAAATTTATTTCTCTTGTGGTGTATCCAGTCCACGGATTCATCCTTTACTTGTGGGATATTCTCCTTCCCAACAGGAAGTGGCAAAGAGAGCACACAGCAGAGCTGTCCATATAGCTCCCCCTCTAGCTCCACCCCCCAGTCATTCGACCGAAGGTTAGGAAGAAAAAGGAGAAACCATAGGGTGCAGTGGTGACTGTAGTTTAAAAATAAAAACCACCTGTCTTAAAATGACAGGGCGGGCCGTGGACTGGATACACCACAAGAGAAATAAATTTATCAGGTAAGCATGAATTCTGTTTTCTCTTGTAAGGTGTATCCAGTCCACGGATTCATCCTTTACTTGTGGGATACCAATACCAAAGCTTTAGGACACGGATGAAGGGAGGGAACAAGACAGGTACCTTAAACGGAAGGCACCACTGCTTGTAAAACCTTTCTCCCAAAAATAGCCTCCGAAGAAGCAAAAGTATTGAATTTGTAAAATTTGGAAAAAGTATGCAGCGAAGACCAAGTCGCTGCCTTACAAATCTGTTCAACAGAAGCCTCATTTTTAAAAGCCCATGTGGAAGCCACTGCTCTGGTAGAATGAGCAGTAATTGTTTCAGGAGGCTGCTGGCCAGCAGTCTCATAGGCCAAACGGATGATGCTTTTCAGCCAAAAGGAAAGAGAGGTAGCGGTCGCCTTCTGACCTCTCCTCTTACCAGAAAAGATAACAAACAAAGAAGTTGTTTGTCTGAAATCCTTAGTTGCTTGTAAATAGAACTTTAAAGCACGAACCACATCAAGATTGTGTAACAGACGTTCCTTCTTCGACGAAGGATTAGGACACAGAGAAGGAACAACAATTTCCTGGTTAATATTCTTATTAGACACAACCTTAGGAAGAAAACCGGGTTTGGTACGCAAAACTACCTTATGTGCATGGAACACCAGGTAAGGTGAATCACACTGTAAAGCAGATAACTCTGAAACTCTTCGAGCAGAAGAGATAGCTACCAAAAACAAAACTTTCCAAGATAAATGTAAAGGTTAAAACGGAACCCCTTGCAGAACTGAAAGAACTAAATTCAGACTCCATGGCGGAGTCACAGGTCTATAAACAGGCTTGATTCTGACTAAAGCCTGACTAAACGTTTGAACGTCTGGTACCTCTGCCAGACGTTTGTGAAAAAGACAAAGCAGATATCTGTCCCTTTAAGGAACTAGCTGACAATCCTTTCTCCAATCCGTCTTGGAGAAAGGACAAAATCCTGGGAATCCTAACCTTACTCCATGAGTAACCCTTGGATTCGCACCAAAAAAGATATTTTTGCCAAATCTTATGGTAGTTTTCCTGGTGACAGGCTTTCTAGCCTGAATCAGGGTATTAATAACCGACTCAGAGAAACCACGCTTTGATAGGCGTTCAATCTCCAAGCAGTCAGACGCAGAGAAATTAGATTTGGATGTTTGAAAGGACCTTGTATTAGAAGGTCCTGCCTCATTGGTAGTGTCCATGGTGGCACAGATGACATGTCCACTAGGTCTGCATACCAGGTCCTGCGTGGCCACGCAGGCGCTATTAGAATCACCGAAGCCCTCACCTGCTTGATTCTGGCAACCAGACGAGGGAGGAGAGGAAACGGTGGAAAAACATAGGCCAGATTAATAGAGCATCTATCAGCACCGCCTTGGGATCCCGGGACCTGGACCCATAAAGAGGAGGTTTGGTGTTCTGACGGGACGCCATCAGATCCAATTCTGGAGTGCCCCATAGCTGAGTCAGCTGGGCAAATACCTCCGGGTGGAGTTCCCACTCCCCCGGGTGAAAAGTCTGACGACTTAGAAAATCCGCCTCCCAGTTGTCTACTCCTGGGATGTGAATTGCTGAGAGATGACAAGAGTGATCCTCCGCCCATCTGATTATTTTGGTTACTTCCATCATTGCTAGGGAACTCCTTGTTCCGCCTTGATGATTGACGTAAGCTACAGTCGTGATGTTGTCCGACTGAAATCTGATAAATTTGGCTGCAGCTAGCTGAGGCCATGCCTGAAGCGCGTTGAATATTGCCCTCAGTTCCAGAATGTTTATCGGGAGAAGAGCTTCTTCCCAAGACCATAAGCCCCAACAGACTGGCGTCAGTCGTTACGATGATCCACTCTGGTCTGCGGAAACACATTCCCCGAGACAGGTGATCCTGAGACAACCACCAGAGAAGAGAATCTCTGGTCCCCTGGTCCAACTGTATTTGAGGATACAAATCTGCATAATCCCCATTCCACTGTTTGAGCATGCATAGTTGCAGTGGTCTGAGGTGTATCCATGCAAAAGGGACTATGGCCATTGCCGCTACCATTAGTCTGATTGTCTCCATGCACTGAGCTACAGATGGCCGAGGAATGGAATGAAGAGCTCGGCAAGTAGTTAAGAGTTTTAACTTTCTGACCTCCGTCAGAAATATTTTCATTTCTACCGAGTCTATTAGGGTTCCTAGGAAGGGAACTCTTGTGAGGGGGGAGAGAGAACTCTTTTTGATGTTCACCTTCCACCCGTGAGACCTCAGAAAGGCCACTACAATTTCCATGTGAGACTTGGCTCTTTGGAAAGTCGACACCTGAATTAAGATGTCGTCTAGATAAGGCGCCACTGCTATGCCCCGCGGTCTTAGTACCGCCAGAAGGGACCCTAGCACCTTTGTGAAAATTCTGGGAGCAGTGGCCAACCCGAAAGGAAGAGCCACAAACTGATAATGCTTGTCCAGAAAGGCGAACCTGAGAAACTGGTGATGATCTTTGTGGATAGGAATGTGCAGACACGCATCCTTTAGATCCACGGTAGTCATATATTGACCCTCCTAGATCATTGGTAAGATTGTCCGAATGGTCTCCATCTTGAATGATGGGACTCTGAGGAATTTGTTTAGAATTTTGAGATCCAGGATTGGTCTGAAAGTTCCTTCTTTCTTGGGAACCACAAACAGGTTTGAGTAAAAACCCAGCCCTTGTTCCGCAATTGGAACTGGGTGGATCACTCCCATTGTATGTAGGTCTTCTACATAGCATAAGAACGCCTCTTTCTTTGTCTGGTCTGTAGACAAACGAGAAATGTGGAACCTTCCCCTTGGAGGGGAGTCCTTGAATTCTAGAAGATATCCCTGGGATACAATCTCTAAGGCCCAGGGATCGTGCACATCTCTTGCCCAGGCCTGAGCGAAGAGAGAGAGTCTGCCCCCTACTAGATCCGGTCCAGGATCTGGGGCTACCCCATCATGCTGTCTTGGAGGCAGTTGCAGGCTTCTTGGCCTGTTTACCCTTGTTCCAGCCCTGATAAGGTTTCCAGGCTGGCCTGGGTTGTGAAGCGTTACCCTCTTGCTTTGTAGTAGGGGAGGATGAAGCGAGGCCGCTCATGAAATTCCGAAAGGAACGAAAATTATTTTGTTTGTTCTTTATCTTAAAGGACTTGTCCTGAGGGAGAGCATGGCCTTTTCCCCCAGTGATTTCTGAAATAATCTCTTTCAATTCAGGCCCGAAGAGGGTCTTTCCTTTGAAAGTGTCAGGATTTTACCATTCTGTACCTTTAACAACTAATTATCATACTGCTATTTAAGGCTCCACCTACTGTTGAACGTTGCTTGGTAATTTGTTCAGTCACCCACTGTTCCTGAACACTTCGCACCCAGCTATTCCCTCCTGTCTAAGTTGGGATTTCCTGCTTCTGATACTAGTCCTTGTTACTCAAGTCTTGTGGTTTTGCAGCTCCACAACTTTGTTCCTGTCTCTCTCGCTGCTTGCTTCCTGCTTACTCGCATGCTGGTCCGTTGGCGTGTGACGTCACTAGCTGAAACCGCAGCCGCCACACACTCTCACTGAATCTCGGCACACGCTGTGTGCATTTCTTCTCCGGTAACTCCGCTTCTGCTCCACTCTGAGGATACTATTTGGGAAGTCGGTTTGTATATAATATCATCTGGATTACCGGTCTGTATTACCAATTTACAAATAAGGATATCTTGCCTTTCATGTCATTTGCTACTGCTTGCCTCAAGTAATCAAGTCTACCTGCCATACTAAGCTATTAACCAGTTTATCTCATGCACTTGTTGTTACATGTACTATTCCGCTTGTGATTCACAATATTGACTTGCACAGTGACTTTTGCCGTATCTATCATTTGCCTAAATAGCACTACTCCATTTGCATTAACCTCTGATGAACTTTATGTGCTTAAACTGACTTTAACCAACGAAGCTACTTTGCACAACTCTATCTAAAGTGTGTGTGTGTGCCTGTGCAAGTTATGTAAATATTTTATATGTGTGTGATGCGAGTCTACAACTCATTTGGATGTGAATAAGCTTCTGCCTAAACTTTGGATTGTGAGTTATCCTACATTACCATACTATATTACTGTTTAGCTCATTTCCAACTCCTTTTGATATACCATCTTCACTCTGTATCCTACAGTAGTGACCCTCAGATCTATGAGCATAACAGGGTTCACACAAGTTAGATCTTAGTGAACCCGAGGTAAGGTGTGAGACTGAGTGGTCCTGCATGAACAAGGGTACTAGTTCATACCTAAACATTACATATTACCAAGCCTATAAAGATAACTAGTACTTTGTTTAATGGATATAACAGAGCTTTACAATAGGGTTGGCTCCCTAGCTCAAAGTATGGATCACATGATACAGGGACTAAGGGAGATACAATTGGAGAACCAAAATATCAGAAAATTCATAAATGAGCAGCTTGCCAGTAAACCTCCTGTAGCTGAAAATTCAGCTGAACCTTTAATTAGCCCTCCTGAAAAATTCTCTGGGGAGAGAGCTTTATTCAGGGATTTTAAGAACTCTTGTACACTGATGTTTACTCTGAAACCTAAATCATATCCAACAGATAGGGTCAGGGTATTAACTGTTATCTCATTCTTACGTGGTGAGGCCAGGTCTTGGGCTAATACCTATTATGAAAAGGATGATCCCATCTTAAATTCTCTCGATGCATTTTTTTCTGCCATGTCTCTGCTTTATGAGGATCATAATAAACAGAACACAGCAGAAACAGCTATTAGGTCCTTACGTCAAGGGAAGAGAGTCGTAGAAGAATACATCACAGATTTCAAACGTTGGGCACCAGACACTCAGTGGAACACTCCAGCCTTAAGGAATCAATACCGATTAGGTCTCAGTGAAGCAATAAAAGATGAGCTTGCACGTGGTATCATTCCTGATGATTTAGAAGCCCTCATGACACTTAGCATTGGTATAGACCGAAGATTAAGGGAAAGAAAATTTGAAAGATCCTTCAGTGATGCAAGTTACAGAAAACTACCCACTTATCATGCTACACCTTCAACCTTGCCAGCAAGGTCCCTTGATGAACCTATGGACGTAGCAGTGATTCGTGCTCCTCTAAAACCAGAAGAAAAAGCTAGGCGCAAATTATTGAACCTTTGTTTATACTGTGCTGACAAAGATCACACTGTTAAGGATTGTCCAACACTTCTTCGCCAAAAGAAGGGTAAGACACCTCCTAGTTATCATATAATCAATATGGTACATGATTTCACTTCTCATTTGTCCCTTCCTCTCTCCCTACAGTGGCATCACCGGAAGATAGACGTACAGGCCGTAGTTGACTCTGGCGCATCTGGGAATTTTGTAGATATTTCTTTTGTTGTTAAAAATAAGATCCCACTAATAAAAAAGAGTGTTTCACTTCCTATACGTTTAGTTGATGGCTCACTATTCAGTTCAGGTCCAATAACACATCACACCATTCCTATTACTGTAGTAACTAAGTCTGGTCATATTGAGCAATTGTCTTTCGATGTACTTCCCACTTCAGTATATCCTATGATACTTGGTTTGAACTGGTTAATAAGACACAACCCCACTATTTCATGGTGTGAGGGGTCTGTGATATTTGATTCAGCATTTTGTAAACATTCATGTTTTACCAAACACTCTTTATACCATTTATCTGTCAATGCCCTACCTGAATGTTACAAAGAATTTAGTGACGTTTTTGATAAGGTTGAGGCAGACACACTACCACCACACAGGACGTATGATTGTCCTATTGATCTCATACCAAACAGTACCATACCTATAGGACATATATATCCTCTTTCTGAGCCAGAATTAGCTCATTTAAAAAATTATTTGGATGATAACTTAAAAAAAGGCTTCATTAGACCCTCCACATCCTCAGTTGGAGCTTCTATGTTTTTTGTTAAGAATAAGGATGGTAGTCTTCGTCCAATCATTGACTATAGGCAACTTAACAAATGTACAAAGAAAAATAGATACCCCCTGCCTCTCATTCCTGAATTAATTGAACGGTTACGTGGTGCTGTAATTTATACAAAATTAGATCTTAGAGGTGCCTACAATTTGATTAGGATGAGAGCAGGGGATGAGTGGTTAACAGCCTTCCGTACACGTTACGGCCTTTATGAATACACTGTAATGCCGTTTGGTTTATGCAATGCACCGGCGACGTTTCAGTGTTTCATAAATGATGTGTTTCATGATCTCTTAGATGTATGTATTGTCATCTATCTGGACGACATTCTTATATTCTCGGAATCATACGAAAAACATGTGTCACATGTAAAGCAGGTTTTACTACGATTAAGAGCTCATCGTCTTTTTGCTAAGCTGGAAAAGTGTATATTCAATACAGATACAATTTCCTTTTTAGGATACAACATATCCCCTCTAGGTATCTCCATGGAATCTAACAAGGTGGATGCTATAACCAATTGGCCTGCTCCCCGTAATAAGAAAGAAATCCAGAGATTCTTAGGGTTCGCGAACTTTTATCGCAAATTCATTAAAGGGTTTTCACATATTGTTCAACCCTTGACTTACTTAACACGTAAACATATAAAATTTGTTTGGAATCAGTCAGCAGAAGATTCTTTCATTAGTCTGAAACAGAAATTTATTACAGCTCCGATTCTACAGTTCCCAGATCCCAGTTGTCAATACACCCTGGAGGTTGATGCTTCCGAGTATGCCCTTGGGGCAATCCTTTCTCAAAGAAAGTCTCCAACAGAACCTCTTCACCCAATATCTTACTACTCCAGAGTAATGACCTCTGCAGAAATGAATTATGGTATTGGTGATAAGGAGCTACTTGCTATCAAATCCGCCCTGGAGTTCTGGAGACATCTTTTGGAAGGAACACAACACCCTATTTTGATATATACTGACCATCGGAATCTTGAATTTCTGAAATCTAACAAAACCCTGACTTCACGTCAAGTCAGGTGGAGTCTTTTCTTTTCACGATTTGATTATATCATAACTTATAGGCCCGGCTCCAAAAATCTCAAGGCAGACTCTCTTTCTCGGAAGGATCCGAAACCTTCACATATAGAAACACCTGAATCTATCATACCTCCAGACAGAATAATCTGTTTAACTACCAGTTTTAAAACCACCCTAAAACAGCATCTCTCTCAGGACTCATCTTTGCAGCAACTTGGATTAAACAAACATCAGGACGGTTTGTACTACCATGACAATCTACTTTATATACCTGAAGCTCTTAGGGATGAGATAGTTGGTTATGCTCATGACTCTCTATTAGCAGGTCATCCTGGAGTTCATAAAACATTGCATTTATTAAAGAGAGATTACTGGTGGCCCAAAATGAATGACACAGTCACTCGATTTGTACAAAGTTGTCCCACATGTACCACTAAAAAACACCCACATAACCGCCCTTATGGTTACCTTCTTTCGCTTCCAATCCCAGACAGACCTTGGACAGACATCGCCATGGATTACATAGTGGACTTACCATCTTCATCAAATTTCAACACCATATTAGTGGTGGTTGATTTGTTTTCTAAAATGGCTCATTTCATCCCCCATAGGGGTCTTCCAACAGCTTCAGAAACTGCCTCTCTATTCTTAAACAACATAGTGAAACTTCATGGATTGCCTAAATCTGTCACTACGGATAGGGGGTCACAGTTCACATCCAGGTTCTGGACCCAGCTATGTCGTACCCTCAACATCTGTAGAAGACTTAGCTCCGCCTATCATCCCCAGACAAATGGGCAAACGGAAAGAACTAATCAGTCACTTGAGCAATATCTCCGCTGCTATTGTACTTTAGAACAAGATAATTGGCATTCACTGTTGGCCACTGCCGAATTTGCTCATAACAACTCACTACACTCCTCAATGAAAACCACACCATTTTTCATCAACTATGGGTTTCATCCATCGTATCATCCTACCTGTACGTCCGATTCTACACTTCCAATGGTAAATGATACAATCAATTCCATTGCTAATGGTTTTGCTTCTTTAAAAACAGTATTAGAAGTGGCACAAACTACCCAGAAACATCATTATGATTTACGCAGATCTAAACCTCCAGATTATGCTGTTGGCGACAAGGTCTGGCTTAGTACAAAAAACCTACGTTTAAAGATTCCTAGTAAAAAATTAGGTGCATTGTATTTAGGTCCGTATGAGATTATTAAAGTAATCAATCCTAATGCCGTGACTCTACAATTACCATCTACTCTGAAGATACATCCAACGTTCCATGTGTCCTTGTTAAAACCCTACTCCTTGGTCAGGGGTAACTTACAGAGTTCTTCTGTTGTTCCACAAGTCAGTGATGATGTTGAATATGAAATCGAATCTATCTTGGACTCCAGATACCTTCATGATCAACTACAGTATTTGGTAAGATGGAAGGGTTATGCTCCTGAGGAGGATTCGTGGGAGCCATCCTCAAACTTCTCTGCCCCCCAACTCCTTTCTCTGTACCATCGGAGAAATCCTGAACGTCCTGGTCCTTGATCCGCAGAGCGGCTCCTTGAGGGGGGAGTTCTGTCAGGATTTTACCATTCTGTACCTTTAACAACTAATTATCATACTGCTATTTAAGGCTCCACCTACTGTTGAACGTTGCTTGGTAATTTGTTCAGTCACCCACTGTTCCTGAACACTTCGCACCCAGCTATTCCCTCCTGTCTAAGTTGGGATTTCCTGCTTCTGATACTAGTCCTTGTTACTCAAGTCTTGTGGTTTTGCAGCTCCACAACTTTGTTCCTGTCTCTCTCGCTGCTTGCTTCCTGCTTACTCGCATGCTGGTCCGTTGGCGTGTGACGTCACTAGCTGAAACCGCAGCCGCCACACACTCTCACTGAATCTCGGCACACGCTGTGTGCATTTCTTCTCCGGTAACTCCGCTTCTGCTCCACTCTGAGGATACTATTTGGGAAGTCGGTTTGTATATAATATCATCTGGATTACCGGTCTGTATTACCAATTTACAAATAAGGATATCTTGCCTTTCATGTCATTTGCTACTGCTTGCCTCAAGTAATCAAGTCTACCTGCCATACTAAGCTATTAACCAGTTTATCTCATGCACTTGTTGTTACATGTACTATTCCGCTTGTGATTCACTATATTGACTTGCACAGTGACTTTTGCCGTATCTATCATTTGCCTAAATAGCACTACTCCATTTGCATTAACCTCTGATGAACTTTATGTGCTTAAACTGACTTTAACCAACGAAGCTACTTTGCACAACTCTATCTAAAGTGTGTGTGTGTGCCTGTGCAAGTTATGTAAATATTTTATATGTGTGTGATGCGAGTCTACAACTCATTTGGATGTGAATAAGCTTCTGCCTAAACTTTGGATTGTGAGTTATCCTACATTACCATACTATATTACTGTTTAGCTCATTTCCAACTCCTTTTGATATACCATCTTCACTCTGTATCCTACAGTAGTGACCCTCAGATCTATGAGCATAACAGGGTTCACACAAGTTAGATCTTAGTGAACCCGAGGTAAGGTGTGAGACTGAGTGGTCCTGCATGAACAAGGGTACTAGTTCATACCTAAACATTACAGAAAGGGATGTTCAAGAGTTTGGATTTTGACGACACATCGCCCTGCACGCTAAAATGGCAAAACCTGAATTCTTTGCCGCTAACTTAGCTAGTTGGAAAGCGGCATCTGTGATAAAAGAATTAGCCAGCTTAAGAGCCTTAATTCTGTCCATAATGTGCTCATATGAGGTCTCCGTCTGGAGCGCATCTTCCAGCGCCTCGAACCAGAAAGCAGCTGCAGTAGTTACAGGAACAATGCATGCAAAAGGTTGGAGAAGAAAACCTTGTTGAACAAAAATTTTCTTAAGTAAACCCTCTAATTTTTTATCCATAGGGTCTTTAAATGCACAACTGTCTTCAATTGGTATGGTTGTGCATTTAGCAAGTGAAGAAACAGCCCCCTCCACCTTAGGGACCGTCTGCCACGAGTCCCACCTGGAGTCAGATATGGGGAACATTTTCTTAAAAACAGGAGGGGGAACAAACGGAATACCTGGTCTATCCCACTCCCTAGTAACGATATCCGCAATCCTCTTAGGGACCGGGAACACATCAGTGTAAACAGGAACTTATAGGTACATGTCCATTTTACACAATTTCTCTGGAACCACCAAAGGGTTGCAGTCATCCAGAGTAACTAATACCTCCCTGAGCAATAAGCGGAGGTGTTCTAGTTTAAATTTAAAAGCCAACGTATCTGAGTCTGTCTGAGGAGCAACCTTTCCCGAATCGGAAATTTCTCCCTCAGACAGCACATCCCTCGCCCCCATTTCAGAGCGTTGTGAGTGTATATCGGATATGGCTACCAAAGCGTCAGAATGCTCAGAATCTGTTCTTAAAACAGAGCTATCACGCTTTGCAGGTAACACGGGCAGTTTAGATAAAAACACTGAGAGGGTATTATCCATAACTGCCGCCAAGTCTTGCAAGGTAAAAGAGTTAGACGCACTAGAGGTGCTAGGCGTCGCTTGAGCGGGCGTAACTGGTTGTGACACTTGTGGAGAGGTTAACGGGCTAACCTCATTACCTTCTATCTGAGAATCATCTAGGGCCACATTTTTAAGTGCAACAATATGTTCTTTAAAGTGTATAGACATATCAGTACAAGTGGGACACATTCTGAGAGGGGGTTCCACCATGGCTTCTAAACACATTGAACAAGGATTTTCCTTGGTGTCAGACATGTTTAACAGACTAGTAGTAAGACAAACAGGCTTAGACATCACTTTAATCAAGTAAAAACACACTTTGAAAAAAACGTTACTGTGCCTTTAAGAGATAAAAAGGCACACAATTTTGCAAAACAGTGTAAAATGCAGCAACATTTTTACAGTATGTACCTAAAGCATTAGTAAGATTGCACCACTAGCAATAAAAACGATTAACCCCTTAATGCCCAAACCGGATCGACAGTAAGCCAACAAACCAGTTAAAACAACTTCAGCACCTTGCCACAGCTCTGCTGTGGCCCTACCTACCCTTAGGAACCAGATTTGTGGGGAAAAAGCTTCTTATAGGCCCTCAAACTGCAGCAGGACCCTCCATGTGAAACAGCCTGAGCTTCTAGTCAAATATAACTGCGCATCTGAGGCGCAAAATTAGGCCCCTCCCACCTTACTCCGGTGCTGTGAGGCCTAAAGAAACACTTCTAAGTGTTTTAATAATAGCCATGTGGGTAACAACCCCTGAAAGAAACCCAAAGGAACCTTCAAAGTGTCTCAAAAAACGAAATTTTTCAATAAAAACCGTTTGCCATTAAGTAGTTTCAACCAGCATAAACTAGCCCTGTTATGTAAGCTTGCAATTCCATACTTAGTCTCTGAATACAGCTTACCCTTCCCTCATGGGGATATTATCAGTCTTTTCTAGCATTATCACAGTCTTGTCTAGAAATAAATGACTGAACATACCTTATTGCAGCCTAACCTGCAAATCGTTCCCCCCAACTGAAGTTTTCTTGCACTCCTCAGTCCTATGTGGGAACAGCAGTGGATTTTAGTTACAACATGCTAAAATCATTTTCCTCCCTGCAGAACTCTTCATCTCCTTTCTGCTAGAGAGTAAATAGTACACACCGGTACCATTTAAAATAACAAACTTTTGCTTGTAGAAAATAAAAACTACATTTCTAACACCACATTCACTTTACCCTTCCGATTGCTTAGAGCCGGCAAAAAGAATGACTGGGGGGTGGAGCTAGAGGGGGAGCTATATGGACAGCTCTGCTGTGTGCTCTCTTTGCCACTTCCTGTTGGGAAGGAGAATATCCCACAAGTAAAGGATGAATCCGTGGACTGGATACACCTTACAAGAGAAAAAAAGCCAAGAGGTGTTTAATGTCCTTTTAAGGTGCGCAATGGTACTTTCTATAGTATAATTTAAACAGGAGCTATAATTTTAAAGAATATGAGAATGCATTTCAACTATTTTGTATATAAATGTAGTGCACATTTGAGGCATGACTGGCATTGGGTTTATATGTGTATTCATTTCTAAGTGAGTAGGTATAAAGTTCTGAGTTTTTATATGTTTATTTTTCATGTCTGTCATTTATAGGTCACGTATCAGAAAATGAAGGCCCATATTATTTTATGTACCAACCTTACCGTATGTTAACACTTAAAGGGACATTAAACCCAAACATTTTCTTTCATGATTCAGACAGAGAATACAATTTTAAACAACATTCCAATTTACTTCTATTATCTAATTTGCTTCATTCTATAGATATCCTTTGTTAAAGAAATAGCAATGCACATGGGTGAGCCAATCACATGAGGAAAATAAGTGTAGCCACCAATCAGAAGCTACTGAGCCTATCTAGATATACTTTTCAGGAAGGAATATCAAGAGAATGAAGCAAATTAGATAACAGAAGTAATTTAGAAAGTTGTTTAAATTGTATTCTCTATCTGAATCATGAAAGAAAAAAATTGGGTTTAATGTCCCTTTAAACAAACCAAGTCTGAGTTTACATTCGCTGTGTAAAAACCAAGCCACAAAGTGTTAAACAATTTGGCTGGTGTAAAATGTTATCAGCTTCTGTTTTTGACTAGGTTTATATACTTCCTCATACCATGTTAAGTGTATGAAAATGTCATCAGTGCAACTCTACCCCATCATTTCATTTAATTTTCTGCAACTTGGTAGTTTTTATAAGACAATGTGTGCCTAAGGGCTAGATGTATCATTAGCCAAATGCCCTTATTGGTAGCAGGTTTGCTCATTTCAGCCTGCAACTGATATACTGTATATAAATCAGCGGTTTAAACACTCTGAAGCCCATTTATCAAGCTTCGGATGGAGCTTGAGGGTCCGTGTTTCTGGCAAGCCTGCAGGCTCCCCAGAAACACCAGTTATGAAGCAGCGGTCTAAAGACCGCTGCTCCATAAGCTGTCCGCCTGCTCTGAGCAGGAGGACAGACATTGCCGCCATTCAACCCAATCGAGTACGATCAGATTGATTGACACTCCCCTACTGGAGGCCAATTGGCCGCGAATCTGCAGGGGGCGGCGTTGCACCACAGCTCACAAGAGCTGCTGGTGCAGTGCTGAATACGGAGAGGTCCAACAGACCTTTGCTAAATAGGCCCCTCTAAGTTGGCGGATGAAAATGGCCCCAGAATCATTCGACCAGGGTGATTAACAAGCCCTACTCTCACGTGGTTGGTTTCACGAGGGTAGGGGGCAGGATTGCACCAGCCAATCAGCATCAATAGTTTGCTTTACTGTAATATTCTAGGATTTCACCATAACCTCATGAGATTTCATAGTAAACTTCCTTAAACTGAAGAGGGAAATAAAGTGTCTGTGCCAGCACATGCCAGATGCACGCTCCCTTGCAAGTCCTGGGACAAGCACCCAAAAGCACAATATTTTTCAGCTGTATATTGTAATGCGTTCAACCTCAGCTATGTGCAGCATTATGTAACATAAGGATACCTGTGAAAAAAGAAGGGAAATGAAAGGTTTATGCCCCTAAAGTTTTACTGACCTTACTGGTATAGCCATCCTCTTCGGAGCTGCATTTTATTTAAACTGCTTCACAGGCTCATTGTCTTATCACAGCATACCTGATCGCGCCATTCAACTAAATGTACCGCTGTCCTGCAAACTTCCAAGTTTACTGTTCCTTTAACACACCATTTATAATATGAGTGCAAATAGCTTTCCCTGCACTCGCCATTAAAAGTATAGGGTGCAATAAAAAAAAATTAAAGGGACACTCAAGTCATAATTAAACTATCATGATTCACATACAGCATGCACAGTTTTTTTATACTTACAGTTTTTGAGTCACCAGCTTCTACTGAGTATGTGCAAGAATTAATAGAATATATGTAAATGCATTTGTGAATGGCTGATGGCAGTCACATGATATAGGAGGAGTGGGAATAGACATAACTTTGAAATTTGTCAGTAAAAAAATCTACTACTCATTTGAAGTTCAGACTAAGGGGTAGATTTATCAATGTGCGGGCGGACATGATCCGCTGTAGCGGATCATGTCCTCCACACATCGATAAATGCCGACAGCATACGCTGTTGGCATTTATCATTGCACAAGCATTTCTAGTGAAATGCGTGTGCAATGCCACCCCCTGCACATTCGCGGCCAATCGGCCACTAGCAGGGGGTGTCAATCAACCCAATCATATCTGATTGGGATGATTGCTGTCCACTGCCTCAGAGATAATGGACAAGTTAAGGAGCTGCTTCTTAACTCCCGTTTCCAGCGAGCCAGAAGGGTCTAGCGGAAACAGATGCATACGGGGCTTGATAAATTGGCCCCTAAGTGCTATTGCATTGTTTTTTTATCATTCGTTGATTATGGAAATATACTGTAGCTACTGGTCCTTTAACCTTTTTTAACATCCACTTGTACTACCAGATTGGGAATTATTCTTAGCACATAACAGAGTGAAAGATATTGCACCCTGCTCTATCAATTGTGCTCCACTTGTAATCTAGGCCCTCATGAGTAATTCCATTTTGAATTTCAAATCCCTTTAAAGAAAATTGTTCAACGCTGTAGTGAGTTAAACAAAGCCCAAAGACAAACATGGTCCTGTACAGAAGATACAATTGAAACCAAGAACATGTTTTACAAAAGCCAGCAATGGCCTTGATTTTATGTGTACTCACTGGGCATTGTGCCAACACAAGTCCAAATACAATCCTATTGTTTAGGTTGGTATTTGTTCATATGTAACACGTCCTGTTTAGAATGGTGCAAATCCTGAATAAAATGACACTTGTTTTTGTCATTTTGTTTAAGTTTCCACCCACTAGAAATTAAAAAAAACAAACAAAAAAAACATTGGTGTTGAGTACAGTCATGTGAGCTTATCTTTAAGGATCTAGGCCTGGAGGTTTTTCTTTTTGTGGTATTGTGGGGGAATTCAGAAGCATTTAGTGACTGAGAAGGGAAGTAGTGTACTTACTGCCCAACAGTAATATAACCAATATATTACACAATGTTCCATGGTGAAAACCAAATCACCCACAAGTAACACATTGTAAACTATCAAATCTGTTACAGGAAAAAAACGTCTTCACTGCAAACTCACACGCAAACTCACACACGCACCCATATGCATACCTTTTTATGCATACACACTCACAAACTCATGCGCTCACACCTATATTTGTATTCATACACACATCCATATATGTACATAATATATACACACAAACACACTCGCATACAACCACTCACAAACTTATGCGCTCACACCTATTTGTATTCGTACACACACCCATATGTGTACATATATACACACAAACACACTCACACACAACCACTCACAAACTTATGTGCTCACACCTATATGTATTCATACACACACAGGCATACTCACAATGCATACACACACAATCTCTCTGACACACACGCACTCATATGTGTGTATATATACACACACAAAGACTCACAAGCTCATGCGCTTACACCTAAATGTATTCATACATGCACGCACCCATATGTATAAATACACACAAACAAAGACTCACAAACTCATGCGCTCACACCAATATGTCTTCATACACACACACTCCCATATGTATACATACACGCAAACACTCACACAGACACTCACACATGCATTCACGAACTCACATGCTCACACCTATATGTATTCATATCATACACACACAGACATACTCGCAATGCACACACACATAAGCTCTCACACACATAAATTCACAAACTCTCACACACACACAAAGACTCACAAACTCATGCGCTCACAAGTATATGTATTCATACATACACACATACTCACAAGTGCAGAAACACAAACTCACAAACACACCTTTATATATATATATATATATATATATATATATATATATATATATATACATACATACAGTATATATACCAAACAAACAAAGGTAAGTTCAACACTCTTGCAAATACACTGTCCAGTGCAATAATCTATGTAGAATAGAGTATCCAAGTGCAAGCACGCTGGAGAGGCCTGCCTACCTCTCATACATAATTCCACAAAAGTACAAAGGTAGCGTCAGCACTATTTTCTTGATAAAAAAAACTTTCTTTATTGAAGCAACATAGGGATAAAACAGCAACGTTTCGGGTCCACCTGACCCTTAATCATGCTCATGATTAAGGGTCAGCTGGACCCGAAACGTTGCTGTTTTATCCCTATGTTGCTTCAATAAAGTTTTTTTTATCAAGAAAACAGTGCTGACACTACCTTTGTACCTTTACGGAAATATATACATATATATATATATATATATATATATATATATATATATATATGGTACATACACATAAACACACGTACAAATGCCCAAATACACCAATACTCACAAACACATTCACAAACTCTCACACACACATACTGTATATATACACATACACAAACAAAAACAAACACATATACACACAAACATATGCAAACATATACACAAATATACATTCACAAATGTAAACACATATACACACATAAAAATGCGCACAAGCACACATACACAAACACCCTAACATACATGCACAAACTGACACACAGACATGGATATATACACACACACATGTACACATACTCACACAAATAAAATAAATACATATGTACTCACATACACAAACATATACAAAAATACACACACATATATACATATAAGCAGTCACGAACACACACATACATATACACACTCACAAATGCAATAAAATACAGTACATTCACACCTATATTAAAAAAAGGAAATTCTACTCCCTTTGCACTGCATACAAGGAACTGTAAAACAAAAACAGTTTCATTGCATGTGTATATATATATATATATAGAAATATACATACAGGTACATATTCCCAAATCCGGAATCCCAAAATTATTTCGAAATCCAATTTTAAAATGATTGAAAATGAAAATTTTCCCTATTAAAAGTTAGTTGATGTTTGTTTAAAACAACAACTACTTTCTGAGTACTGTGCTGCGGTATTTTTCTGATGGTACTAGGGATATAAAAGTATTAAAAAGGATATAAAACTACATTTAGGATGCATGTATAGGATGTATTATGACATGTAAATATTGCCTAAATGACACTTGGCCCGATATCTTCTCCCATTTTTTAGAAGCAAATATACAAATATTTTACAAACCAAACTATTCCAAGATCCAAACCTTCTCCGGACCCCTTTGAATAAAGGGTTTTGAGAGAGAGAGAGAGAGAGAGAGAGAGAGAGAGAGAGAGAGAGACTAAAATTACCCTATGGAACTCAAAAATGCACTATACTAGCCTATATTATTCAACCAAGAAGTTGTTAAATAATGTTTATGTCCTTTTAAATACATAAACTTATAATAATTGTGGCTATTGGATGATTTTTTTATTAGTATTTTTCTCTAATGTTCCAGCACTTAAAGGGATACTCAACCCAATTTTTTTCTTTCATGATTCAGATAGAACATGCAATTTTAAGCAACTTTCTAATTTACTCCTATTATCAATTTTTCTTTGTTCTCGTTATTTGAAAAAGCAGGAATGTAAGCTTACAAGCAGGCCCATTTTTAGTTCAGAACCCTGGATAGAGCTTGCTGATTGGTGGCTGCATTTAGCCACCAATTATTATTATCATTTATTTGTAAAGCGCCGCCAAAATTCCGTAGCACCAATCAGCAAGCACTACCCAGGTGCTAAACCAAAGATGGTCCAGTTCCTATACTTATATTCCCCCTTTTTCAAATAAAGATACCAAGAGAAAGAAGAAAAATTGATGATAGGAGTAAAATAGAAAGTTGCTTAAAATTGCATGTTCTATCTGAATCATGAAAGAAAAAATTTTGAGTTCAGTATCCCTTTAAGAGTTTAAAAACAGAAAAGAAAGATATTTTAAAGTATTATAAATACATTTTTAAAGTGGCAATATTGTAACAGTTAATTGCTGGTTTATGAGTACAGTATTAAAGCAATATAATTAGACATAGCTTGTGGTTTTTTGTAAGAGTGGAAGGGTCGTAACTTAACAAACATTAGCAGAGGCTACTATATTATTTATGGGAATATTCTGCAAGATTACAAATTGTGCGGTATGGCTATACCGCTGAAAAATTGGCTATTACGCAGAGAATGGCAGGTCTCCTGTATTACAAGTCGCGGCGGTACGGCTATATCGCTACCATTGTAGTCTTTACACAACTCTCCATTCCGTAGTCAAAAAATTACTTTTGAGTGTGGAATTTTGAGGTCTCCCATATTACAGGTTGTGCTGTCCGGCTATTACACTAGCATTATAGCTTATACTGCCACGATCCATTCCGCGATCTGAGACCAGTAGTTATGGATTTTGCTAAACAAAAATGTTTCACAAAATTCATAACAAAAATTTTACAAAGTACACTATCACCCATAAACTACATATTAACCCCTAAACCGCCATCACCCCACATCGCTACAACTATAATAAACCCATTAACCCCTAAACCGCAGCCCACCCACATTGCTACTACTATAATAAACCTATTAACCCCTAAACCGCTGGCCCTCCACATCGCAAAAAAATAAATTAAACTATTAACCCCTAAACCTAACACCCCCTAACTTTAAATTAAACTTACACCATAACTACCTTCAAATAAATAAAAACTTACTTGTGAAATTAAAAAAAAACCTAAGATTAAACTATAAATTAATCTAACATTACTATTTAAAAAAATTAAATAAAAAAATAAAAAATTACAATATTAAAAAATCCTAACACTACGAAAAATAAAAAAAACCTAACATTACAAAAATAAAACACACTAAAATGACGAAAAAAATATAAAAAACCTAAGCTACCCATTTGTTTGGGCAATCAGCTCTTTTGCACCCATAGAAAAAAAAAGCCCTAATCTAAAAAAAAAAAAAACACCTCAAAATTTTAAAAAAAAAACAACCTAACACTAACCCCAGAAAATGTACTCACTGTTCCTGAGGTCTAGACGGCGAAGATCTTCTTCAAGGGCGGCACCACCTTCTTCCCGGAGATGCGGATCGGTCTTCAGCGATGCACGGATCCAGAGCGCTGGTCCTCATCTGGAACCCTGATCCTCTTCAGCAGCAGTGGTCTTCAGCGACGTGGATCCTCCTCTTCATGCGATTGTCCGCCACACACTCAAGCTTGAATGCAAGGTACTCCTTTTATATTGGGGTAACGTTGCATTGCTATTGGCTGAAATATTCAAATCAGCCAATATTTATGACAGGAAGAGGATCGGCTGGAAGACAGAAGATGGAAAAAGAAAGAAGACAGAAGACGAAGAGGACCGCTATCATGAAGATGAAGAGGACTGCCCTGTAGGACCACCACCATGAAGAAAGAAGAGGAGCACCGACAGAGCTGATCACGTAGGAGCCAGAGTAAGGTTGGGTGAGTTTAATTGGGCAAAAGAGCTGTTAGACTATAGGGCAAGGCTCTACCAAATGCCCTTATCAGGGCAGTGCCCAACAAAATGCCATTTTCAGGGCATCTTTTTTAGGATAGTGTTGTTTTTTTTTTAATTTAGGATTTCTTAATCACTTGATCACTTTAGGGAAATGCCCTACAAAATGCTCTTTTCAGTGCAATTTTTAGAAAAAGTTTTAGTGTTAGTATAGGGTTTTTTATTTTGGTATGGGCCTTTTTTAAGGGGTCTTTAGTTTTAGGATAGACATAACTGTTTTTTTTAATTTTTTTGTAGTGTTTTTAATTTTTTTTGTAATGTTAGCCTTGTTATTTTGCATAAACTAGGTGGTGTTAGGTTAGGGGTCTTGGGGGGTTAGCTGTTAGGTAGTTAAGTAGGGGGCTAGTTTGTGTTGGAGGGTTGTGGTGGTTTAGAAGGTTAATATATTAGGGAAATGTGTGTATCAGGAGCGCTACAGCTAAAGGTGATAGGAAAAGAGACTATACACTTATCCAAAAATATGACATGGACAATTGCGTTTGCTAAAATCTGACATAAATTTATTGCACAATAGATATCAATAAAAACGGACGTCTCCGTAAATAAAAGTTCTTAGGTTGCCGCCATATATGTAATTTCAATTGTAGAAAAGAGTTCGTAGTATAGATATAAAACAGTCCAGTGTACACTTTAAATATCCTTAAGTAGGTGTTGGTTTTCTAGCAAACAAGGGCTTACCCCAAACTTTATTCACTCGATATCCTCCGTGAGTAAGTTACAGCCGCTTGCGTGATGACATCACTTATGTAGGCGCTGTCCCAGGCGGGCTCTCTGATTGGTCCAAATTCGGGACCAGCCGTCAGCGACAGTGGTGAATCTTTCAGCTATAATGTAGCGATCATCCGATGAGTAATACCTGCTCTTAGTGCTAACCAGCACGCAAGGTACAAAAATTAGAGTTGTAGGTAAGCCTGATTATCCGATAGAAAGTTCAGAGAGATGGTTGCAAGTTTTTTAATGGCTAATTATATTAGCGGTATTGCACAATCCTCAATGAACACTGTGGTAGCTCCAGCTACATATAATAAATATCAGTAACAGTTGCAGTACATCAACGCGTTTCTCCCTCTGCAGGGCTTTCTCAAGATGAATAATCTGCAACAGGTGTATCCTTATTTAAAGGTATAGCTTGTTTCTCATTGGTTATGAATCACCTGGGAGTATTACCTAAGGCGGTCTTAATATTTAAGATGGTATTGGCAAGTTACCATATAACCTAGGCAACTTAATATATGCAATCACTTCACATTGTTGCAAAAATTGCCTCTATTACTAGGTTTCACAGAAATCCCTCAAAAGTGGTCCTTAAAACCAATGTTGTATCTCTTTAAACAACTTTTAAATTATTTATATTAAAAATATCTATTAGAAACATTTATTAAAAAGACTAAATGAGTATTCAAATACATAGTAGTTATACTGTGGGTCTGAGTTAATACCATATGTCTCGTGTAGTAAAGTGCAATATTGTGCAATAAATTATAAATAGCTGTTATTAGTCAAATAAAAATGGAGAAATGTCTAGTTCAGAATTTAGACCGGCAGGGAACAAGGTATTGTGTCTGTAAATCAATTCTGCCTCTTTTATTTTCAAACATTTTTCTATATTTCCCCCCCTCCAATTCTGCTTAACTTGTAGTATTCCCCAATACTTTAGATCTTTAGTATTGCCATTGTGTACAGATTTAAAGTGTCTATATAGATTGGTGTCTACCACTCCCTTTTCAATACATAGCAGGTGTTCTCTTATCCTATCTTTGATCATTCGCTTGGTCTCCCCAAAATAAAATAAATTGCATGTGCATTTAAGAATATAGATTACCCCCTTCGTGGTGCATCTAATGCATTCTTTAATAGTGATTTCTTTTCCTGATTTTGGAATGATGATAACTTTCCTTTTATCACTATGTTTATATGCCTTGCATGAATAACAAGGGAAGAAACCTGATATTTTTCCTCCCTGTAAATCTTTTTGTGTGAAATTTAATTTCTGATTTATCTCACGTGAGCTAGGCGCAAGTATTGTTTTAATTTTTTTTGTCTTTTTAAAGATAAGTCTCGGTTTGTGAGGGAGTACATTTCCCAATATTGGGTCAGCTTTTAGTATTGTCCAGTGTTTATTTAAAATCCTTCTCATAATGAAATCACTATTAAAGAATGCATTAGATGCACCACGAAGGGGGTAATCTATATTCTTAAATGCACATGCAATTTATTTTATTTTGGGGAGACCAAGCGAATGATCAAAGATAGGATAAGAGAACACCTACTATGTATTGAAAAGGGAGTGGTAGACACCAATCTATATAGACACTTTAAATATCGAGTTTGGGGTAAGCCCTTGTTTGCTAGCAAACCAACACCTACTTAAGGATATTTAAAGTGTACACTGGACTGTTTTATATCTATACTACGAACTCTTTTCTACAATTGAAATTACATATATGGCGGCAACCTAAGAACTTTTATTCACGGAGACGTCCGTTTTTATTGATATCTATTGTGCAATAAATTTATGTCAGATTTTAGCAAATTTTAGCATGTCATATTTTTGGATAAGTGTATAGTCTCTTTTCCTATCACCTTTAGCTGTAGCGCTCCTGATACACACATTTTTCTGGTTATTTAATTTGCCTATTTCTTTCATGTAATTAGCAAGATTCCATGAGCTAGTGACGTATGGGATATACATTCCTACCAGGAGGGGCAAAGTTTCCCAAACCTCAAAATGCCTATAAATACACCCCTCACCACACCCACAAATCAGTTTTACAAACTTTGCCTCCTATGGAGGTGGTGAAGTAAGTTTGTGCTAGATTCTACGTTGATATGCGCTCTGCAGCAGGTTGGAGCCCGGTTTTCCTCTCAGCGTACAGTGAATGTCAGAGGGATGTGAGGAGAGTATTGCCTATTTGAATTCAATGATCTCCTTCTACGGGGTCTATTTCATAGGTTCTCTGCTATCGGTCATAGAGATTCATCTCTTACCTCCCTTTTCAGATCGACGATATACTCTTATATATACCATTACCTCTACTGATTCTCGTTTCAGTACTGGTTTGGCTTTCTACTACATGTAGATGAGTGTCCTGGGGTAAGTAAGTCTTATTTTCTGTGACACTCTAAGCTATGGTTGGGCACTTTTTTATAAAGTTCTAAATATATGTATTCAAACATTTATTTGCCTTGACTCAGGATGTTCAACGTTCCTTATTTCAGACAGTCAGTTTCATATTTGGGATAATGCATATGATTAAATCAATTTTTTCTTACCTTAAAATTTGACTTTTTCCCTGTGGGCTGTTAGGCTCGCGGGGGCTGAAAATGCTTCATTTTATTGCGTCATTCTTGGCGCGGACTTTTTTGGAGCAAAATTTTTTTTTTCTGTTTCCGGCGTCATATGTGTCGCCGGAAGTTGCGTCATTTTTGACATTTTTTTGCGCCAAAGGTGTCGGCGTTCCAGATGTGGCATCATTTTTGGCGCCAAAAGCATTTAGGCGCCAAATAATGTGGGCGTCTTTTTTGGCGCTAAAAAAATATGGGAGTCACTATTGTCTCCACATTATTTAAGTCTCACTATTTATTGCTTCTGGTTGCTAGAAGCTTGTTTTCTGGCATTTTTTCCCATTCCTGAAACTGTCATTTAAGGAATTTGATCAATTTTGCTTTATATGTTGTTTTTTCTATTACATATTGCAAGATGTCCCACGTTGACACTGAGTCAAAAGATACTTCTGGAAAATTGCTGCCTGGTGCTGGATCTACCAAAGTTAAGTGTATCTGCTGTAAACTTGTGGTATCTGTTCCTCCAGCTGTTGTTTGTACTGAATGTCATGACAAACTTGTTAATGCAGATAATATTTCCTTTAGTAATGTTACATTACCTGTTGCTGTTCCGTCAACATCTAATACTCAGAGTGTTCCTGATAACATAAGAGATTTTGTTTCTAAATCCATTAAGAAGGCTATGTCTGTTATTCCTCCTTCTAGTAAACGTAAAAAGTTGTTTAAAACTTCTCATTTTTCAGATGAATTTTTAAATGAACATCATCATTCTGATTCTGATAATGGTTCTTCTGGTTCAGAGGATTCTGTCTCAGAGGTTGATGCTGATAAATCTTCATATTTATTTAAAATGGAATTTATTCGTTCTTTACTTAAAGAAGTCTTAATTGCATTAGAAATAGAGGATTCTGGTCCTCTTGATACTAAATCTAAACGTTTAAATAAGGTTTTTAAATCTCCTGTAGTTATTCCAGAAGTTTTTCCTGTCCCTGATGCTATTTCTGAAGTAATTTCCAGGGAATGGAATAATATGGGTAATTCATTTACTCCTTCAAAACGTTTTAAGCAATTATATCCTGTGCCATCTGACAGATTAGAGTTTTGGGACAAAATCCCTAAGGTTGATGGGGCTGTCTCTACTCTTGCTAAGCGTACTACTATTCCTACGGCAGATAGTACTTCCTTTAAGGATCCTTTAGATAGGAAAATTGAATCCTTTCTAAGAAAAGCTTACTTGTGTTCAGGTAATCTTCTTAGACCTGCTATATCTTTAGCAGATGTTGCTGCAGCTTCAACTTTTTGGTTAGAAGCTTTAGCGCAACAAGTATCAGATCATAATTCTCATAGCATTATTAATCTTCTTCAACATGCTAATAATTTTATTTGTGATGCCATCTTTGATATCATTAGAGTTGATGTCAGGTATATGTCTCTAGCTATTTTAGCTAGAAGAGCTTTATGGCTTAAAACTTGGAATGCTGATATGTCTTCTAAGTCTACTTTGCTTTCCCTTTCTTTCCAGGGTAATAAATTATTTGGTTCTCAGTTGGATTCTATTATCTCAACTGTTACTGGAGGGAAAGGAACTTTTTTACCACAGGATAAAAAATCTAAAGGTAAATTTAGGTCTAATAATCGTTTTCGTTCCTTTCATCACAATAAGGAACAAAAGCCTGATCCTTCATCCTCAGGAGCAGTATCAGTTTGGAAACCATCTCCAGTCTGGAATAAATCCAAGCTTTTTAGAAAACCAAAGCCAGCTTCTAAGTCCACATTAAGGTGCGGCCCTCATTCCAGCTCAGCTGGTAGGGGGCAGATTACGTTTTTTCAAAGAAATTTGGATCAATTCCATTCACAATCTTTGGATTCAGAACATTGTTTCAGAAGGGTACAGAATTGGCTTCAAGATAAGGCCTCCTGCAAAGAGATTTTTTCTTTCCCGTGTCCCAAAAAACCCAGCGAAGGCTCGAGCATTTCTGAAATGTGTTTCAGATCTAGAGTTGGCTGGAGTAATTATGCCAGTTCCAGTTCTGGAACAGGGGCTGGGGTTTTATTCAAATCTCTTCATTCTACCAAAGAAGGAGAATTCCTTCAGACCAGTTCTGGATCTAAAATTATTGAATCGTTATGTAAGGATACCAACATTCAAAATGGTAACTGTAAGGACTATCCTGCCTTTTGTTCAGCAAGGGCATTATATGTCCACAATAGATTTACAGGATGCATATCTGCATATTCCGATTCATCCAGATCACTATCAGTTTCTGAGATTCTCTTTCCTAGACAAGCATTACCAGTTTGTGGCTCTACCGCCTAGCAACAGCTCCAAGAATTTTTACAAAGGTTCTCGGTGCCCTTCTGTCTGTAATCAGAGAACAGGGTATTGTGGTATTTCCTTATTTGGATGATATCTTGGTACTTGCTCAGTCTTCACATTTAGCAGAATCTCATACGAATCGACTTGTATTGTTTCTTCAAGATCATGGTTGGAGGATCAATTTACCAAAAAGTTCATTGATTCCTCAGACAAAGGTAACCTTTTTAGGTTTCCAGATAGATTCAGTGTCCATGACTCTGTCTTTGACAGACAAGAGACGTCTGAAATTGATATCAGCTTGTCAAAATCTTCAGTCACAATCATTCCCTTCGGTAGAGAAGGAGATAGAGAGGGCGCCACATAGTGTGATATTGTTTTATGCAGAATGGTAGAAATCTGTAGAGGTGATGTGCTTACCAGAAGATGTTGTACTGTGCTGTGACCAGTACTATCTCGCCTGCTAGCACTTAAATCAGTGGCTAGTACACTGCCAAACAGAGTCTTTCCTGGGGCTCTTCCTTTAGGCTGTGGGCTCCAAAGATATCTCCGGTATTGGCTGTGAGCAAGTCTTTGTTTTGTTACTTTGAATTTTGGCTCAGTATTGTTATATGAAAGAATGTGTACAACTTCCAGAATTAAAAGAATTTAAAAGGCTTTATTATAACGCGTTTCTCAACCTCCAAGGGTCGTTTCATCAGATATCAAAGCGGATAAAAAATGTTATATGTTCTGACATTATATACACATTTGTTAACTAAAACGGAAGTTGTCATGAAGGATTTTGAACCAATGAGAATACATTGTAAAACTCCAACTGAGAGGCCAATCAAAGGCTCACAGCTGTTACAATTATAGAGGAATTAATCGGCATTGAATAGCAATAAAAAATGTAAATGCTAGATGTTAATACATTGTAAGACTCAACTTAGAGGCCGAACATAGGCTCACAGTTGTTAGAATTGTAGTGGATTTGATCAACATTAAATGACAATACTAAATGTAAATACTAAATATTAAAAAGTGAAACACCGCTGTATAAATCTACCAGCTTTGTCAGCATTGCTGAGCCTAATAAAAAGAAAAGTGGAAACAATTTATCTACTGCTAATTTAAAAATTGTTGTAAACATTGTGTATGAATGAGTGTTTTCCTAAATGATTGAAATAGTGATTAATCTAGGTGATACACCATTTCATAAATCAGCTCGTGTATTAACAAAAAATCACGGCTGTTAGGTGGCAGAAAACAAAATTGTTGTGAATGGTGTGTATAAATGTATGTTTTGTTTGATGATTAAAGCAATTTTATATGTCGGCTCACGATTGATATGGACTCACTACTATTGTATAGTGATGTGTAGGACATCGTGACCGAGTGTGTAATTAGTGTCAGCTCAAGGGTTAATATGAACTCTCTGCTGCTATATAGTCTAAAACAGCAGTGTGTGATTGACCTCAGTGATGCCCAATTTTATAAATAAGCTTGTGTGTTATCAAAAAGTAACGGCTTTCAGATGGCAAAGAACAGAATTGTATAATGATTAGTTAAAAGAAAGATATATACCCAGAGGACCTTCTAAAATTTAATTTAATAAAAGTTATCCATAAATGGAATATCTAATTTATTAAAATCTGTTTTCGAAAATTTGAAGCCTATGATTATTAAATCTTATTATCAGTTTGGTATTAACGACAAATGTGATTAAAAAAAAAAAAAAAATAATAAAAAAATAAAGAAAATTTTAATAAAAGAATTATATATAATTTTAAATATTCACTTCTCTACGAATCTTTTTTGACTTTTGTATTCTTAATGGATTTGATAGGAGTGTGTTTGATGAACTTATGTAAATACTAATTAATTTGATATGACTTATGTTGAATTTGGTTATGTGAATAAAACTTTAAATATATGTATGTGCGCCGGGAATATTAAATTGTGTTAAAACACCTAGTGAAAGATAAACCTAAAATAGTGTATAGGAGGGCTCCAACTCTAAGAAGTAAACTAGCTCCCAGCAAAAAAGTCAAACATATTCAAGGTAAAAACAAAAACCAGACTCAGACACGTAACAAAGGATTATTTGGTTTATGTGGGATGTATAAATGTGGCAAATCGGGATGTGGGACATGTAAAATCATTAAATCTGGTATAAAAAATTTCAAATCCACAACAACAGGAGAAAACTTTCAGATCCCTATTTTTTTCAATTGTGAATCCTCCTATACAGTATATCTTATGGAGTGTATTTGTGGCCTTCAGTATGTAGGTCGTACATCTAGAAAATTGCGCACTAGGTGGGGTGAACATCATCGCAATTGCAAAAATTCCAAGAAAAAGAACATCAAACATAGCATACCCCACCATTGCCTTACAAAACATAATGGAAATCCATATATCTTCAAATATATCCCCATTGATTTCGTCCCAAAAAATAATGATTATAACAGATTAACTAGACTCAGACAACGTGAGACTTTTTGGATCTATCGATTGAAGACACTATACCCACTGGGATTAAATGCCAATCTGGATTTGGCAGCCTTCAATTGATAGATTCCACCATCATAGCATACTAACACAATGATCATCCCTTTTCCCATCATCCTTAATCCCACCAATCATTTACACATTTATTAGTAGTTTTTTTATCTGAATACTACAACACTCAACCATCAGGTTTTCTTCTGATTATAATAATACCCTTCCAGAGCCAACCACATTCATCCTCCTTTTCCTCACTCTTTTGCCATCTGGTATTACCATATAGCTACTTGCCTATTCTATAGTTTAGTACATTTCCTTTCCCAGACACATTCTAACAAGAACCGATACACCATCTAGCATATCCATATTACACACATATCATTATATTACATACACTATACATATTTCCACCATACATTACACATACATTCATCAGACACATATACCACAAACACATATCATAGACACTTTTCACATACACAAGCCAGCTCACATCTACCCATAAACACATCTAGCAAGTATTCATATACCATTGATCTTACAAACATCACATACATATTCAAGCATTACATTATCACATATATCTCCACCATACACTATGTCCTATTTAATTATTCGTATACATTACAATTATTTATTACACATACTACATACACATACACACTTTTTCACTTACAGTCCACTGTTTAACATTATAGGATGACAAACATTATATATATACTATTTCTATTATTTATCATTAATGTTTAGTTTATATTAAAATCATCTTCACAATCCCCTTCTATCTTATATATACTCATACAACATTACATCTAACATTGAATCAGTTTGGAAGCCACATTTATTTATACTCATACAACATTACACCTAACACTGTATCAGATTGGAGGCCACATTCGTAGCAGTATATATTTAATAATTTACATTACAAACATATACAAATATCGTTATTTTTAGACACTAGAATATAATGAGATATAAACACCACAAAACAATACATTTATACAACTAATGGTTCATTTCTATGTAACACGTCCATTTCAACATACAAGTTAAAGTTACATGAATTATGGCTTTAACTACATAACAAGAAGATTATAAGTCAGTAGATATTGAAATAAAAATGTTTACAGGGGGGCAAAAAGACCAAACGAAATATTTACAAGGGTAGACAATTCAACGTCTAAGACCCACGATATTTGATGATAATATGAATTATTAGGATTCGAGAAATACATCTAAAAAACAAACAACACCTTAGATATATTTTTGTTTTATATTTTATAATACGAATTATTAGGTTTCGAGAAATACATCTAAAAAACAAAAAAACAAACAACACCTTAGATATATTTTTGTTTTACAAAATTATGCTCTGTAACACTTTGATACTGACATATTTTTAAATAACACAAAGAGCTCATTATAATTCAACAATTTAATATTCCCAGCGCACATACATATATTTAAAGTTTTATTCACATAACCAAATTCAACATAAGTCATATCAAATTAATTAGTATTTACATAAGTTCATCAAACACACTCCTATCAAATCCATTAAGAATACAAAAGTCAAAAAAGATTCGTAGAGAAGTGAATATTTAAAATTATATATAATTCTTTTATTAAAATTTTCTTTATTTTTTTATTATTTTTTTTTTTTTAATCACATTTGTCGTTAATACCAAACTGATAATAAGATTTAATAATCATAGGCTTCAAATTTTCGAAAACAGATTTTAATAAATTAGATATTCCATTTATGGATAACTTTTATTAAATTAAATTTTAGAAGGTCCTCTGGGTATATATCTTTCTTTTAACTAATCATTATACAATTCTGTTCTTTGCCATCTGAAAGCCGTTACTTTTTGATAACACACAAGCTTATTTATAAAATTGGGCATCACTGAGGTCAATCACACACTGCTGTTTTAGACTATATAGCAGCAGAGAGTTCATATTAACCCTTGAGCTGACACTAATTACACACTCGGTCACAATGTCCTACACATCACTATACAATAGTAGTGAGTCCATATCAATCGTGAGCCGACATATAAAATTGCTTTAATCATCAAACAAAACATACATTTATACACACCATTCACAACAATTTTGTTTTCTGCCACCTAACAGCCATGATTTTTTGTTAATACACAAGCTGATTTATGAAATGGTGTATCACCTAGATTAATCACTATTTCAATCATTTAGGAAAACACTCATTCATACACAATGTTTACAACAATTTTTAAATTAGCAGTAGATAAATTGTTTCCACTTTTCTTTTTATTAGGCTCAGCAATGCTGACAAAGCTGGTAGATTTATACAGCGGTGTTTCACTTTTTAACATTTAGTATTTACATTTAGTATTGTCATTTAATGTTGATCAAATCCACTACAATTGTAACAACTGTGAGCCTATGTTCGGCCTCTAAGTTGAGTCTTACAATGTATTAACATCTAGCATTTACATTTTTTATTGCTATTCAATGCCGATTAATTCCTCTATAATTGTAACAGCTGTGAGCCTTTGATTGGCCTCTCAGTTGGAGTTTTACAATGTATTCTCATTGGTTCAAAATCCTTCATGACAACTTCCGTTTTAGTTAACAAATGTGTATATAATGTCAGAACATATAACATTTTTTATCCGCTTTGATATCTGATGAAACGACCCTTGGAGGTTGAGAAACGCGTTATAATAAAGCCTTTTAAATTCTTTTAATTCTGGAAGTTGTACACATTCTTTCATATAACAATACTGAGCCAAAATTCAAAGTAACAAAACAAAGACTTGCTCACAGCCAATACCGGAGATATCTTTGGAGCCCACAGCCTAAAGGAAGAGCCCCAGGAAAGACTCTGTTTGGCAGTGTACTAGCCACTGATTTAAGTGCTAGCAGGCGAGATAGTACTGGTCACAGCACAGTACAACATCTTCTGGTAAGCACATCACCTCTACAGATTTCTACCATTCTGCATAAAACAATATCACACTATGTGGCGCCCTCTCTATCTCCTTCTCTAACAGTTACATCCCCGCTCTCTGGGAACAAGAGGAGCTGCCTTCATAAAAGTACTGATTAACAAGATTACTTCAAAGAAACAGACTTTAACCACTGGTTTTCTACAGTCATCAGCCGAGTCAGATTTACTCGACAAAGGATATAGTAACTATTCATATGCAGTCTAACTTGTTGGATTACAATATTGTGATTTTACATCTCTAATTTTTTTCGTAAATTTTTTTTCGTTTTATTGTTTCATATTTTAGTGAACATTTATACACAATCATTTGCACATTGCCTCTTTGCCCATAACAGCGCGCCTTTTGTATTCCTCAGTGGGATACCACACATTCCCTTCGGTAGCCTTATGCATGGAAATTCTAGGTCTTATGACTGCTGCATCGGACGCAATCCCCTTTGCTCGTTTTCACATGCGACCTCTTCAGCTCTGTATGCTGAACCAGTGGTGCAGGGATTACACAAAGATATCTCAATTAATATCTTTAAAACCGATTGTACGACACTCTCTGACGTGGTGGACAGATCACCATCATTTAGTTCAGGGGGCTTCTTTTGTTCTTCCGACCTGGACTGTAATTTCAACAGATGCAAGTCTTACGGGTTGGGGAGCTGTGTGGGGGTCTCTGACAGCACAAGGGGTTTGGGAATCTCAGGAGGTGAGATTACCGATCAATATTTTGGAACTCCGTGCAATTTTCAGAGCTCTTCAGTCATGGCCTCTTCTAAAGAGAGAATCGTTCATTTGTTTTCAGACAGACAATGTCACAACTGTGGCATACATCAATCATCAAGGAGGGACTCACAGTCCTCTGGCTATGAAAGAAGTATCTCGAATTCTGGTATGGGCGGAATCCAGCTCCTGTCTAGTTTCTGCGGTTCATATCCCAGGTATAGACAATTGGGAAGCGGATTATCTCAGTCGCCAAACGTTACATCCGGGCGAATGGTCTCTTCACCCAGAGGTATTTATTCAGATTGTTCAAATGTGGGGACTTCCAGAAATAGATCTGATGGCCTCTCATCTAAACAAGAAACTTCCCAGGTATCTGTCCAGATCCAGGGATCCTCAAGCGGAAGCAGTGGATGCATTGTCACTTCCTTGGAAGTATCATCCTGCCTATATCTTTCCGCCTCTAGTTCTTCTTCCAAGAGTAATCTCCAAGATTCTGAAGGAATGCTCGTTTGTTCTGCTGGTAGCTCCAGCATGGCCTCACAGGTTTTGGTATGCGGATCTTGTCCGGATGGCCTCTTGCCAACCGTGGACTCTTCCGTTAAGACCAGACCTTCTGTCGCAAGGTCCTTTTTTCCATCAGGATCTCAAATCCTTAAATTTAAAGGTATGGAGATTGAACGCTTGATTCTTAGTCAAAGAGGTTTCTCTGACTCTGTGATTAATACTATGTTACAGGCTCGTAAATCCGTATCTAGGGAGATATATTATAGAGTCTGGAAGACTTATATTTCTTGGTGTCTTTCTCATCATTTTTCCTGGCATTCTTTTAGAATTCCGAGAATTTTACAGTTTCTTCAGGATGGTTTGGATAAAGGTTTGTCTGCAAGTTCCTTGAAAGGACAAATCTCTGCTCTTTCTGTTCTTTTTCACAGAAAGATTGCTAATCTTCCTGATATTCATTGTTTTGTACAAGCTTTAGTTCGTATAAAACCTGTCATTAAGTCAATTTCTCCTCCTTGGAGTTTGAATTTGGTTCTGGGGGCTCTTCAAGCTCCTCCATTTGAACCTATGCATTCATTGGACATTAAATTACTTTCTTGGAAAGTTTTGTTCCTTTTGGCCATCTCTTCTGCCAGAAGAGTTTCTGAATTATCTGCTCTTTCTTGTGAGTCTCCTTTTCTGATTTTTCGCCAGGATAAGGCGGTGTTGCGAACTTCTTTTAAATTTTTACCTAAGGTTGTAAATTCTAACAACATTAGTAGAGAAATTGTGGTTCCTTCATTATGCCCTAATCCTAAGAATTCTAAGGAGAAATCATTGCATTCTTTGGATGTAGTTAGAGCTTTGAAATATTATGTTGAAGCTACTAAGAATTTCCGAAAGACTTCTAGTCTATTTGTTATCTTTTCCGGTTCTAGGAAAGGTCAGAAGGCTTCTGCCATTTCTTTAGCATCTTGGTTGAAATCTTTAATTCATCATGCTTATGTCGAGTCGGGTAAAACTCTGCCTCAAAGGAGTACAGCTCATTCTACTAGGTCAGTTTCTACTTCCTGGGCGTTTAGGAATGAAGCTTCGGTTGATCAGATTTGCAAAGCAGCAACTTGGTCTTCTTTGCATACTTTTACTAAATTCTACCATTTTGATGTGTTTTCTTCTTCTGAAGCTGTTTTTGGTAGAAAACATAATTTATGCTTACCTGATAAATTCCTTTCTTCTGTAGTGTGATCAGTCCACGGGTCATCATTACTTCTGGGATATTACTCCTCCCCAACAGGAAGTGCAAGAGGATTCACCCAGCAGAGCTGCATATAGCTCCTCCCCTCTACGTCACTCCCAGTCATTCGACCAAGGACCAACGAGAAAGGAAAAGCCAAGGGTGAAGTGGTGACTGGAGTATAAATTAAAAAATATTTACCTGCCTTAAAAACAGGGCGGGCCGTGGACTGATCACACTACAGAAGAAAGGAATTTATCAGGTAAGCATAAATTATGTTTTCTTCTGTTAAGTGTGATCAGTCCACGGGTCATCATTACTTCTGGGATACCAATACCAAAGCAAAAGTACACGGATGACGGGAGGGATAGGCAGGCTCTTTATACAGAAGGAACCACTGCCTGAAGAACCTTTCTCCCAAAAATAGCCTCCGATGAAGCAAAAGTGTCAAATTTGTAAAATTTGGAAAAAGTATGAAGCGAAGACCAAGTTGCAGCCTTGCAAATCTGTTCAACAGAGGCCTCATTCTTGAAGGCCCAAGTGGAAGCCACAGCTCTAGTAGAATGAGCTGTAATTCTTTCAGGAGGCTGCTGTCCAGCAGTCTCATAAGCTAAACGAATTATGCTACGAAGCCAAAAAGAAAGAGAGGTAGCGGAAGCTTTTTGACCTCTCCTCTGCCCAGAGTAAATGACAAGCAGAGAAGACGTTTGTTGAAATTCCTTAGTTGCCTGTAAGTAAAATTTTAGAGCACGGACTACATCCAGGTTGTGCAGTAGACGTTCCTTCTTTGAAGAAGGATTTGGGCATAAAGAAGGAACAACAATCTCTTGATTGATATTCCTGTTAGTAACTACCTTAGGTAAGAACCCAGGTTTAGTACGCAGGACTACCTTATCCGAATGAAAAATCAAATAAGGAGAATCACAATGTAAGGCTGATAATTCAGAGACTCTTCGAGCCGAGGAAATAGCCATTAAAAATAGAACTTTCCAAGATAACAACTTTATATCAATGGAATGAAGGGGTTCAAACGGAACGCCCTGTAAAACATTAAGAACAAGGTTTAAACTCCATGGTGGAGCAACAGTTTTAAACACAGGCTTAATTCTGGCCAAAGCCTGACAAAAAGCCTGGACGTCAGGAACTTCTGACAGACGTTTGTGTAACAGAATGGACAGAGCTGAGATCTGTCCCTTTAATGAACTAGCAGATAAACCCTTTTCTAAACCTTCTTGTAGAAAAGACAATATCCTAGGAATCCTAACCTTACTCCAAGAGTAACCTTTCGATTCACACCAATATAGGTATTTACGCCATATCTTATGGTAAATCTTTCTGGTAACAGGTTTCCTAGCCTGTATTAAGGTATCAATAACTGACTCAGAAAATCCACGTCTTGATAAAATCAAGCGTTCAATTTCCAAGCAGTCAGCTTCAGAGAAATTAGATTTTGATGTTTGAAGGGACCCTGGATCAGAAGGTCCTGTTTCAGAGGTAGAGACCAAGGTGGACAGGATGACATGTCCACCAGGTCTGCATACCCAAGTCCTGCGTGGCCACGCAGGTGCTATTAGAATCACTGATGCTCTCTCTTGTTTGATTCTGGAAATCAATCGAGGAAGCAACGGGAAGGGTGGAAACACGTAAGCCATCCTGAAGTCCCAAGGTGCTGTCAGAGCATCTATCAGGACTGCTCCTGGATCCCTGGATCTGGACCCGTAACGAGGAAGCTTGGCGTTCTGTCGAGACGCCATGAGATCTATCTCTGGTTTGCCCCAACGTCGAAGAATTTGGGCAAAGACCTCCGGATGAAGTTCCCACTCCCCCGGATGAAAAGTCTGACGACTTAAGAAATCCGCCTCCCAGTTCTCCACTCCCGGGATGTGGATTGCTGACAGGTGGCAAGAGTGAGACTCTGCCCAGCGAATTATCTTTGATACTTCCATCATAGCTAGGGAGCTTATTGTCCCTCCCTGATGGTTGATGTAAGCTACAGTCGTGATGTTGTCCGACTGAAACCTGATGAACCCCCGAGTTGTCAACTGGGGCCAAGCCAGGAGGGCATTGAGAACTGCTCTCAATTCCAGAATGTTTATTGGCAGGAGACTCTCCTCCTGACTCCATTGTCCCTGAGCCTTCAGAGAATTCCAGACGGCACCCCAACCTAGAAGGCTGGCGTCTGTTGTTACAATTGTCCAGTCTGGTCTGCTGAATGGCATCCCCCTGGACAGATGTGGCCGAGAAAGCCACCATAGAAGAGAATTTCTGGTCTCTTGATCCAGATTCAGAGAAGGGGATAAGTCTGAGTAATCCCCATTCCACTGACTTAGCATGCACAGTTGCAGTGGTCTGAGGTGTAAGCATGCAAAGGGTACTATGTCCATTGCCGCTACCATTAAGCCGATTACCTCCATGCATTGAGCCACTGACGGGTGTTGAATGGAATGAAGGGTGCGGCAAGCACTTTGAAGTCTTGTTAGCCTGTCCTCTGTCAGGTAAATCTTCATTTCTACAGAATCTATAAGAGTCCCCAGGAAGGGAACTCTTGTGAGTGGAACGAGTGAACTTTTCTTTTCGTTCACCTTCCATCCATGTGACCTTAGAAATGCCAGCACTAACTCTGTATGAGACTTGGCAGTTTGAAAGCTTGAAGCTTGTATCAGAATGTCGTCTAGGTATGGAGCTACCGAGATTCCCCGCGGTCTTAGTACCGCCAGAAGAGCACCCAGAACCTTTGTGAAGATTCTTGGAGCTGTAGCCAATCCGAATGGAAGAGCCACAAACTGGTAATGCCTGTCTAGGAAGGCAAACCTTAGGTACCGATAATGATCTTTGTGAATCGGTATGTGAAGGTAAGCATCTTTTAAATCTACAGTGGTCATGTACTGACCCTCTTGGATCATAGGTAAAATTGTCCGAATAGTCTCCATCTTGAACGATGGAACTCTTAGGAATTTGTTTAGGATCTTTAAGTCCAGGATTGGTCTGAAAGTTCCCTCTTTTTTGGGAACCACAAACAGATTTGAGTAAAACCCCTGTCCCTGTTCCGATCGTGGAACTGGATGGATTACTCCCATTAACAAGAGCTCTTGTACGCAGCGTAGAAACGCCTCTTTCTTTGTCTGGATTGTTGACAATCTTGACAGATGAAATCTCTCTCTTGGAGGAGAGTATTTGAAGTCCAGAAGGTATCCCTGAGATATTATCTCTAGCGCCCAGGGATCCTGAACATCTCTTGCCCAAGCCTGGGCGAAGAGAGAAAGTCTGCCCCCCACTAGATCCGATCCCGGATCGGGGGCCCTCAATTCATGCTGTTTTAGGGGCAGCAGCAGGTTTCCTAGTCTGCTTGCCCTTGTTCCAGGACTGGTTAGGTTTCCAGCCTTGTCTGTAGCGAGCAACAGCTCCTTCCTGTTTTGGTGCAGAGGAAGTTGATGCTGCTCCTGCTTTGAAATTACGAAAGGAACGAAAATTAGACTGTCTAGTCTTGGCTTTGGCTTTGTCCTGAGGCTGGGCATGGCCTTTACCTCCTGTAATGTCAGCGATAATCTCTTTCAACCCGGGCCCGAATAAGGTCTGCCCTTTGAAAGGTATATTAAGCAATTTAGACTTAGAAGTAACATCAGCTGACCAGGATTTTAGCCACAGCGCCCTGCGTGCCTGAATGGCGAATCCTGAATTCTTTGCCGTAAGTTTAGTAAGATGTACTACGGCCTCCGAAATGAATGAATTAGCTAGTTTAAGGACTCTAAGCCTGTCCGTAATGTCGTCCAGAGTAGCTGAACCAATGTTCTCTTCCAGAGACTCAATCCAGAATGCCGCTGCAGCCGTGATCGGCGCAATGCATGCAAGGGGTTGCAATATAAAACCTTGTTGAACAAACATTTTCTTAAGGTAACCCTCTAACTTTTTATCCATTGGATCTGAAAAAGCACAGCTATCCTCCACCGGGATAGTGGTACGCTTAGCTAAGGTAGAAACTGCTCCCTCCACCTTAGGGACCGTTTGCCATAAGTCCCTTGTGGTGGCGTCTATTGGAAACATTTTTCTAAATATCGGAGGGGGTGAGAACGGCACACCGGGTCTATCCCACTCCTTAGTAACAATTTCAGTAAGTCTATTAGGTATAGGAAAAACCTCAGTACTCGTCGGTACCGCAAAATATTTATCCAACCTACACATTTTCTCTGGTATTGCAACTGTGTTACAATCATTCAGAGCCGCTAACACCTCCCCTAGTAATACACGGAGGTTTTCCAGTTTAAATTTAAAATTTGAAATATCTGAATCCAGTCTGTTTGGATCAGAACCGTCACCCACAGAATGAAGTTCTCCGTCCTCATGTTCTGCCACCTGTGACGCAGTGTCTGACATGGCCCTAATATTATCAGCGCACTCTGTTCTCACCCCAGAGTGATCACGCTTACCTCTTAGTTCTGGTAATTTAGCCAAAACCTCAGTCATAACAGTAGCCATATCCTGTAATGTGATTTGTAATGGCCGCCCAGATGTACTCGGCGCTACAATATCACGCACCTCCCTCTGAGCGGGAGATGTAGGTACTGACACGTGAGGCGAGTTAGTCGGCATAACTCTCCCCTCGTTGTTTGGTGAAATTTGTTCAATTTGTACAGATTGACTTTTATTTAAAGTAGCATCAATACAGTTAGTACATAAATTTCTATTGGGCTCCACTTTGGCATTGCAACAAATGACACAGGTATCATCCTCTGAATCAGACATGTTTAACACACTAGCAAATAAACTTGCAACTTGGAAATACAATTCAATTAGAATAATATTAAAACGTACTGTGCCTTTAAGAAGCACAGAAGATCTATGACAGTTGAAAATTAATAAATTGAAACAGTTATAGCCTCAATCCTTGTAAACAACACAACTTTAGCAAAGGTTTAATCCCATTAGCAAAGATAACAAATTCTGAAAGCAGGAAACAAATTACAGAATAAACGTTTTTTCTCTCAGTCAAACTATAATTCTCACAGCTCTGCTGAGAGAAATTACCTCCCTCAAAATAAGTTTTGAAGACCCCTGAGCTCTGTAGAGATGAACCGGATCATGCAGGGAATACCATGAGTTGCTGACTGAAATATTTGATGCTAGAAAAAGCGCCAAAAAACGGCCCCTCCCCCTCACACACAGCAGTGAGGGAGAACAGAAACTGTCAGAAAACAGATTAAGCAACTGCCAAGTGGAAAAATAGTGCCCAAACATTTATTCACACAGTACCTCAGCAAATGAAAACGATTTTACATTCCAGCAAAAACGTTAAACATAATCTCTAGTTATTAAACAGCTTTATGTATTTCTTACAGTGTAATTCTAGTGAAGTACCATTCCCCAGAATACTGAAGTGTAAAGTATACATACATGACATTATATCGGTATGGCAGGATTTTCTCATCAATTCCATTGTCAGAAAATAAAAACTGCTACATACCTCTATGCAGATTCATCTGCCCGCTGTCCCCTGATCTGAAGTTTACCTCACTCCTCAGATGGCCGAGAACAGCAATATGATCTTAACTACTCCGGCTAAAATCATAGCAAAACTCTGGTAGATTCTTCTTCAAACTCTGCCAGAGAGGTAATAACACACTCCGGTGCTATTTTAAAATAACAAACTTTTGATTGAAGATATAAAACTAAGTATAATCACCATAGTCCTCTCACACATCCTATCTAGTCGTTGGGTGCAAGAGAATGACTGGGAGTGACGTAGAGGGGAGGAGCTATATGCAGCTCTGCTGGGTGAATCCTCTTGCACTTCCTGTTGGGGAGGAGTAATATCCCAGAAGTAATGATGACCCGTGGACTGATCACACTTAACAGAAGAAAAGTACTTCAGGCAGCTGTTTCAGTTTGATTCTTCTGCTTATATTTTCAGTTTTTTTCTTTATAAGATTTAAACTTTATTTTTGGGTGTGGATTTTTTTCAGCGGAATTGGCTGTCTTTATTTTATCCCTCCCTCTCTAGTGACTCTTGCGTGGAAGATCCACATCTTGGGTAGTCTTATCCCATACGTCACTAGCTCATGGACTCTTGCTAATTATATGAAAGAAAACATAATTTATGTAAGAACTTACCTGATAAATTCATTTCTTTCATATTAGCAAGAGTCCATGTGGCCCACCCTTTTTTTGTGGTGGTTATGATTTTTTTGTATAAAGCACAATTATTCCAATTCCTTATTTTTATGCTTCGCACTTTTTTTCTTATCACCCCACTTCTTGGCTATTCGTTAAACTGATTTGTGGGTGTGGTGAGGGGTGTATTTATAGGCATTTTGAGGTTTGGGAAACTTTGCCCCTCCTGGTAGGAATGTATATCCCATACGTCACTAGCTCATGGACTCTTGCTAATATGAAAGAAATGAATTTATCAGGTAAGTTCTTACATAAATTATGTTTTTTGGGGATACATAAGTACTCTCAGGAGTTTGGTGTTTTTCACCCTGCGCTCACTGGTTTATTATCCTTTGTTAATATATTAGGGGTTTCTTGTGGTGGGACTTGGGACAATTTAGGGGTTAATAGGTATATACAATGTTTAAATTATATACATTTTCTTGTATAATGCATATTAGTTAAAGTATTGTATTGATTTTAAACGTTTTTCACATGTTAAAAAAAATGTTTAATTCATGAAATACAAATTTTGAATCTGCATTTTCATGTATTTGCTACTTTAAAACACCTGTTATTTTTTTCCTGCAGTTCAAAATAACAAATTTGCTTTGTACATGCACATAATCTGCTCAATTGTTTGTTCCAGAACTATAAAGTGTAAAAATCAGCTTGTTTTGCAAAATACATCTAGCTAAACATGTAACACCACCAAATATGACAGTTCAAAATTTAAATCAGGTTAATTTGTTTGTATGCAATCAAAAGATTAAATTATAAAATTTAAACAAGCCTGACATAATTGTTCCACACAATGTACAATAGGTAATATAGAAAACTGAAAAACACATCTCAAAGGAAGATCATTTGCATAGAGAGCTTATTTGTGAACAAGGTGCACCTGTGTGTGAGATGGAGCTAATGGGCAATTCTATATGTGCAGACATTAGGAAAACTGATGCATGCATTATTAAAAGTCAAGATAAATTAAAGATAAATTGTTTGCTGTTTGATTTTAGTGCCCATGTACTAATTAAGATAATTTTCTAATTTCTATAAAAACAATTGAAATGTCCTAAACTTTCAAAGATATACAAGTAGCATAAGGATTAGAGTATATGGTTTCTAGTGAATAGTTTATTTGTTTAAATTAGAGCTGCCTATAATGTTAAGATAAAATATATAAATAAATGTGCATTTCTCTGTGTAATATGTATCTAAAAACAAACACAGTCATTTCAATGAGCAAACCATTGGAGATTGAAATCACTACAGACCTCCTAACATAATGAAATGCCTTGTTATGAAATGTAATGTGGTAAAATGAAGGCTACAAAGCTATTACAAAACAGTATAAACAATAAAAATATGGGTGTATGTGTAAACTAAATTATAATAAAGGCTGAAAATCAATAATTTAATAGAGATATATAAAAAGCACACTAGTATACAAAACAATTTAAGAAGAATAAAGTACTAAAGTACTAAAATAAGATTAAGTACTAAAATAAGATTGCTAACAAACAAAATAATAACCATGGACATAGAAAAGGTTTTTAGACATGACTTCCCCACCACCAATAACATATATGAGATGTGCAGTTGCTCTTTTATTATTATTAAGTATTATTAATACCTTCACATAAACAGTTAGTAGTAGGTATTGCTGTCAGTGCGGAATAGGAAATAACTTTCATGCCCCTCAGGTACATGACTGGAAACTACATAGATAATATTAAAAAATGCTCAGGGGTGGTGTCTTTGTGGTTTGGGATGGAGTCCATCAGTGGCGGCTCTATACTAAAGCAGGTTTTAGGCAAAACTAAATTATGAGGTCCCTCTTAAAGAGGCATAAATATTCAAATTTTCCTGTCATGATTCAGGTAGAGTATACCATTTTAAACAACTTATGAGTTTACTTCTTTTATCAAAAGCCTAGAATTTTACTTCTAGCTAATAACGTTTTGCATTATTAATTTTCATTCTCTCTCTCTCTCTCTCTCTCTTTATATATATATATATATATATATATATATATATATATATATATATATATACAAACATTCACCTAGATTATGAGTTTTTCGTATGGGCAATTCCCATACAGATGCCCCTTTAGGGGCAATGGGTAGCTTAAGTTTTTTTTAGACTTAGGTCTTTTTTTTTGGGGGGGTAGGTTGGGTGGGGGGTTTTACTGTTGGAGGGACTTTGTAATTTTTTGTTTTTTAAAAGAGTTGTTTAACTTGGGACAATGCCCTACAAAAGGCCTTTTTAAGGTAGTTGTAGTTTAGGGGTGTTTTTATTTGGGGGGGCTTTTTTAGGTGTAATTTTTTGATAATTTCGTTTATTATTTTTTGTAATCATAGAGTTTTGAATTTTTCGTATTTTTCGTGTTTATTATTTTTTGTAATGTTAGCTTTTTAATTTTTTTTGTAGTATTAGGATTTCTAAAATTTGTAATTTAGGTTTTCCTTCCTAAAATAGGGAGAGTCCCCGGCTAATTCCTTACTGTTGGGAAATACAATACCTGGACACCAGGAGGAGACAAAGACACCCCAGCCAAAGGCTTAAATATCCCTCCCACTTCTTCATTACCCCAGTCATTCTTTGTCTTTCGTCACGTTAGGAGGTGGCAGAGAAGTGTGAGAAGATTTGGAGAGTCCTGAAAATGGGTATCTGCTCTTTGAGATAGGACTGGAGTTTTAAGTAGTCATGTCAACCTCTCAGTGATAGTATTGATGAAAGTTAGTCTGGAGATGCAGGGAAAGTTTTTCTGTGAAACCATCCAGACTACTGCCAACAGCTCCTAAGCCATCAGTGTTGACGAGTTTCACTGCCTGTTTTTTCTCACTCAAGTCCATGTTAGGAGTGCTGCTATAAGACTGTCACACTTGAGAGGCTGTGTTCTGTTCCACAGCAAGGATCCTGGAGGTAAGATCATTTCAATTTTTACACATAAAACACTATAACAGGGTCACAGTTAGGCTCCTTTATACCTTGATAGGATCCAGGGTTAATATCCTCTGAATTTTTTTTTTAACAGTTAAGGTTAATTAATCAGTGTATTAATTATTTACATGCTGCTTTGTGTGATTTTTTTTCCTGGGCTGATAGACTATGTGTTTTTCGCTGGAACAAACAGGTTTCACTTTTAAGTTTCACTTTCGTTTTTGAAAGTGTTGCACAGCTCCTATTACTTGCTGTACTTGTAATAACAGGAGAATTACTGTCTTGCACTACTAGTGACCGGTGTGATCTATGTTCATTTCCTCCATTCCGGCTGAGACTTGAACCTGAGGAGAGCGTTTCCTCTGTTAACTGTCTGGGTCTAGGAGGTGGTGAGTGCCCCAGCCATTGGGAGTATAAGGTGCAGTTTTCTATAATAAAAAACGTTTTTATTTGTGTCCTTCTGTGGGTATAACCTGATCTATTGAGGACTCTTACATGTTAGAAGGTACTCCTTCTGTAATAAATCATACCTGTTTATATTGTGAGGAGGTCGTGGTTTTCCCGCCCACTCAATTATGTTCCACATGCCTTAACACCATTATATAGTCTAAGAAGGGAGAAAAGCCTGCTAAGGCTCTTAGTCCCTCTAAGCCGTCTACCTCTCAGGACTCGGCATCCCGTGAGATTACTACTCTTGCTACATTATCTACTCCCCATGTTGTTCCCCGTAACACATCTAATCCTCCATCCGGAGGGGGCCTTCTTCCTGTGGACTTTGCCGCTCAGTTACAAACAGCGGTGTTTACGGCCCTCAGTGCATTACCTCGCTCTAACAAATGCAAGAGAAAAGTTAAACATAGCTCTCCTGACCCAGAGTCATCTAAATATTTATCGGATTTAGCTATTATTTCCCAGTTATCCGATGATGAGTTAACCTCTGTAGCTTCAGAGGGTGAACTTTCTTGGTTGGAGTCCTCAGCATCTAAGCCTCCTGCTGCAGAGAAACCGTCCTTTAGATTTAAAATTGAGCACTTGTGTTTTTTATTAAAGGAGTTTCTGTCTACGTTAGAGGCTCCAGAGGTTGCGCTGCTTGAAGAACCTATGATACCTAAATTAGATAGAGTTTACGAAGACAGAAAAGTTCCTTTGACTTTTCCTGTGCCGGTTAAGATGGCGAACATTATTAAGAATGAATCGGAAAGAATGTGTTCTTCCTTTTCCCACTCGTCTACTTTTTAAAAGTTGTTCCCTGTTCCAGGCTCTCAACTGGATTTGTGGGGCTCCTTTCCTAAGGTGGATGGCGCTATCTCTACGCTTGCTAAACGTACTACTATACCTCTTGAGGATAGTTCTTCATTCAGAGAACCAATAGATAAGAAAATGGAAACCTTTCTGAGAAAGATGTTTCAACATACAGGTTTTTTTGTTTTAATTGGCGGCTGCAGTTGCCGCGGATGCTGGAGCGGCTACCTACTGGTGTGACTCTTTGTCGGAACTCATTGAGGTGGAGTCTCCCCTCGAGGATATTATAGACAGAATTAAAGCTCTGAGAATAGCTAATTGTTTTATCTGTGATGCAAACATGCAAATTATTCGCCTAAATGCAAAGGCCTCTGGCTTTGCGGTCCTAGCTTGCCGGGCGCTCTGGTTGAAGTCTTGGTCTGTGGATATGACTTCTAAGTTCAGACTCCTTTCTCTTCCCTTTAAAGGAAAGATTTTATTTGGTCCAGGCCTTGGTTATCAAAGCCTACAGACCGGCAAAAGTAGAAATCTGTGACGTAACATACGATCCGCCGGTCTCAGTCCTACACAGATTGATGCTTACGTCACTACAGATGTTCCGAATGCAAATTCGGCACTATCTGACTACTTTTGCTAGTTACCAAATTCCTAGCAGGTACGCTCGCCACTATTCCGGGCCAGCGTACCTGGTTTTCAATCCGCCGCCCTGGAGGCGGCAGATGCCAAAGGAATCAATGGGAGTCTGAAAGCAGTGAAAGCTTATGTTTGCTTCTGCCCGATATCCCATTGATTCCTATGGGAGAATAAAAGTTATGTTTACACCTAACACCCTATTATTATTATCGGTTATTTGTAGAGCGCCAACAGATTCCGCATCGCTATAAACAAAGGGGGAGTACAACAAAACAATTATAGGGTAGAGGGCCCTGCCAAGAGTTACGCTGTTGTAGTCAGCACTTAAGAAGGTGATCTACAAACAGCTGGACTCTTAGGCTTACATGCTAAGGGGGTTCAGGGGATTGCAGTGTAGGAGAGAAACTGGTATTAGGAAAGGTTAGCGTAGGTTGTATGTGTCCCTGAACAGTAGAGTCTTTAGGGAGCACTTGAAGCTTTTAAAACTAGAAGAGAGTCTTGTGGAGCGAGGCAGAGAGTTCCACAAGATGGGAGCCAGTCTGGAGAAGTCCTGTAAACGAGAGTGTGATGAGGTGACAAGAGAGGAGGAGAGTAAGAGGTCATGAGTAGAGCGAAGGGGACGGGAGGGAGAGTATCTGGAGACAAGGTCTGAGATGTAGGGGGGAGCAGTGCAGTTGAGGGCTTTGTATGTGAGAGTTTTGTGTTTGATCCTAGAGGCAAGAGGAAGCCAGTGAAGGGATTGGCAGAGAGGCGCAGCAGATGAAGAGCGAAGTGTAAGGAAGATGAGTCTGGCAGAGGCATTCATTATGGATTGTAAAGGAGCTAGGCGGCAGGTGGGAAGACCAGAGAGGACAGAGTTGCAGTAATCAAGGCGGGAAAGAATGAGAGAGTGGATTAAAATCTTAGTTGTGTCTTGTGTAAGGAAGTGTCTAATTTTAGAGATGTTTTTAAGGTGGAAGTGGCAGGCTGTAGCCAAGGACTGAATGTGAGGAGTGAAGGAAAGATCTGAGTCAAATGTGACCCCGAGACATCGGGCATGCGGGGTAGGGGTAATGATGGAGTTGTTGACAGTTATAGAGATATTGGGGATGGAGATTTTGGAAGAAGGGGGAAAAATGAGGAGCTCAGTTTTGGAGAGATTTAGCTTGAGGTAGTGAGAGGACATCCAGGAAGAGATGTGAGAAAGACAGTTAGTGACACGGGTTAGCAAGGAAGGAGATAGTTCTGGTGCAGAGAACTAGATTTGGGTGTCATCGGCATACAAATGATATTGGAAACCATGGGACTTAATTAGGGAACCTAGTGGTGACGTATAGATTGAGAAGAGAAGGGGACCGAGGACAGAGCCTTGCGGTACTCCGACAGAAAGTGGTGACGGGGCAGAGGAGGCCCCAGAGAAGGCTACACTGAAGGTACGGTTTGACAGGTAGGAAGAGAGCCACGAAAGGGCTGTGTCACAGATGCCGAAGGATTGGAGGGTTTGGAGCAAAAGAGAGTGGTCAACAGTGTCAAAGGCAGCGGACAGATCAAGGAGGATAAGCAGAGAGAAGTGGCCTTTTGATTTAGCTGTAAGTAGGTCGTTGGTGACCTTAACAATAGCTGTCTCTGTGGAGTGATAGGGACGAAATCCAGATTGCAGCGGGTCAAGAAGGGAGTTTAACGTAAGGAAATGGGATAGGCGTGCATATACTAGTTTTTCGAGAAGCTTTGAAGCAAGAGGGAGGAGGGAAATAGGGCGGTAGTTGAATGGGGAGGTAGGATCAAGGGAAGGTTTTTTGAGGATAGGTGTGACCAGTGCATGTTTCATCGATGAGGGAAATGTACCAGTGCTGAGGGAGAGGTTGAAAATGTGTGTTAGTATAGGGGTAAGGGTAGCAGAGAGAGAGGGGAGCAGCTGTGAGGGGATAGGGTCAAGGGGACAGGTAGTGAGGTGAGAGCGCAGTATAAGTGCTGAAACTTCTTCCTCAGTAACAGGGGAGAATGAACTAAGTTTCAGGTTATGAGGGTTGTGGTTGAGTGAGAGTATTTGAGGGGGGGAGAGAATGGAATTATGTTGAGAGCTGATTTCATGTCTGATGGAATCAATTTTGTTAATGAAGTGACTGGCAAAGTCTTGAGCTGACAGAGAAGTTGTATTAGGAAGTGGGGGAGGGCGGAGGAGAGTATTGAAAGTGGAGAACAGATGTTTTGGGTTTGAAGAAAGGTTAGAGATAAGAGTAGAGAAGTAGTGTTGCTTGTGGAGATTAAGGGCAGAGTAGTAGGAGTTCAAGATGAATTTGTAATGAAGAAAATCAGCTGAACTCCGTGATTTTCTCCAATGCCGTTCAGCAGTACGGGAACATCTGCGTAGGTACAGTGTCAGAGGAGTATGCCAGGGCTGGGGATGAGTGTGTGATTTCCGAGCAGTGGTAAGAGGGGCAAGATTGTCAAGAACGGATATAAGGGTGGAATTATAGTGTCAGATAGATTGTTCAGGGCAGGAAATGGAGGAGAAGGATGAGAGGAGCGGTTTAAGGGAATTAGCAAGTTGTTGCTGATCTAAAGACCTAATGCTTCTGTGAAGTTTGGTGTGAGGAGTAGAAGGTGGGAGAGTTGTAGGAAGGGATGATATGTTGCAGGTAAGGAGATGGTGGTCAGAAAGAGGAAAAGGGGAGTTTGAGAAGTTTGAGAGAGTGCATCGATAGCTAAAGATCAGGTCAAGAGAGTGACCATCTTTGGGAGTGGGAAAATCAGTCCATTGTGACAGACCGAAAGAGGAAGTGAGTTGCAGAAGTTGTTTAGCAGATGAGGCAGTGGGATTGTTAAGGGGGATGTTGAAGTCGCCAAGAATGAGGGCAGGGGTGTGTGAAAGGAAATAGGGTAGCCAGGCAGCCAAGTGATCTAAAAATTGAGTTGCGGAGCCAGGGGGTTGGTATATGACTGCAACACGTACAGAGAGAGGGGAGAATAAGCGAATCATGTGGGTTTTGAATGAGGGAAAAGTGAGGGAAGAGATAGGGTGTATTTGTTGAAAGGTGCAACGAGAGGAAAGTAAAATACCTACACCACCTCCTTGTCTATTACCAGACCTAGGAGTGTGGCTGAAGTGGAGACCCTCATGTGACAGAGCAGCAGTGGATGCAGTGTCTAGGGGAGAGAGCCAGGTTTCTGTTAGGGCCAGAAGGTTGAGCGAGCGGGAGATGAAGAGGTCATGTATAGAAGTGAGTTTGTTGCAAACAGAGCGAGAGTTCCAGAGTGCACAAGTGAAAGGGGTAGTGGCTTTAGATGCAAGAGGAATGTGAGTAAGGTGTGCAGAGTTTTGTTTTCTGAGTCTATGGGATGGTACACATGGATGTGCACGGCTTGTCAGTGGTTGGGGACCAGGATTAGGGGAGATGTCACCAGCAGTAAGTAGAAGCAAGAGGGAGAGTGACATGAGATGAGATACAGATTTGCAGTAGTGAGACTGCTTTTGAGATGAGCTGCAGGGGTAGAGAGAATGTTTAGGAATAGGTAAAGTTCATGAGTAGAAAAGTAAGGTGAGTTTAAGAGAGATGGGCAAATGAACAGTGCAGGTGGAGAGGGAGAAGGAGTAATTGAATAGTGTAGTTTGTTATAGAGACAAAGGGTAGCAAAAAGGAATATGAATATATTGAGCATTTTTACAGAATTGGGAACCAGTTAAAAACATAAGACATAGAATTAATGTAACAATTGCATAAGAGAACAAAAGGTATATGAAACATAATATAATAAAAGTACTGTGTATTCTATGGGGTTAAGGGAATGGAAGGATGTGCTGATCAGTGTTTGCACCTGTCATTTCAGGAGAGTGAAAGTTGTGTGGGAGACTATCTATAAATGAGGAAATGAGCTTGGGGTGGGGTGAGGGGTAGGGTGGGAGGCAAGCGGTTTTCCAGAAGGCTACCTGTAGTAAGTTAGATGGCAATTGAAGCAGTTGAGTGAAAAAGTCTGTGGGGTTTTTTTTCTGTGTTCTGAGAGAGCAATGTGTCTAAAGGAGAGAGATGTATTGGTTAATGATGGCCCAACAAAAGTGTGTTAAAATGAGTGGGAGGGTACATTTTTGGACATTTTAAGCTAAGGGTCAATCATGCAGAAACCAAAAAAAAAACACATCAAAAACAAAATATTACAGAGATAAGACAGACATACAAGGGGTGAAATAAAACCATTAAGACAAATAGACAGATAAATGGACAAGACATAACCCTAACATAACCCCCGAGTCTAAACACCCCTAATCTGCCGCCCCGACACCACCACCACCTACATTATACTTATTAACCCCAAATCTACCGACCCCGACATCGCCACCACCTACATTATACTTATTAACCCCTAATCTGCCGCCCCCTACACCACCGCCACCTACATTATACTTATTAACCCCTAAGCTGCTGCCGCCACCTACATTATACTTATTAACCCCTATTCTGCTGTCCTGACACCGCCGCCACCTAAATAAAAGTTATTAACGCCTAATCTGCCGCTTCCGACACCGCCGCCACCTACATAAAGTTATTAACCCCTATCCCGCCGCTCCCAGAGCCCACCACAACTAAATAAATGTATTAACCCCTAAACCCCTGGCCTCCCACATCACTAGCACTTACTAAACCTATTAACCCCTAAACCGCCAACAACCCGCTAACTTTATATGAAATATTAACTCATCCTTATCTTATAATAAATTTAAACTTACCTTAGATTTAAATTAAACTATATTAATCTACTAATTAATCTACCCTAACTATTAGACTAAAATTACATTAAACTATATTAAACTAATAATTAATCTACCCTAACTATTAGACTAAATTACATTAAACTACAAATGAAATTAACTATATGATATATTTAAACACCTAACCCTACTCAAATAATTTAAATCTACACTAAAAAATTACTAAGTTACAAAAAACTAATAACTTAGTTACAAAAAATAACAAACACTAAGTTACACAAAAAAAAAAAGAAATTATCAAAGATTTAAACTAATTACACCTAATCTAAGGGCCCTATGAAAATAAAAAAGCCCCCCAAAATAAAAAAAAAACCTAGCCTACAATAAACTACAAATAGCCCTTAAAAGGGCCTTTTGTGGGGCATTGCCCCAAAGAAATCAGCTCTTTTACCTGTAAATAAAAAATACAAATACCCCCCAACAGTAAAACCCACCACCCACACAACCAAACCCCCCCAAATAAAAACCTAACTAAAAAAACCTAAGCTCCCCATTGCCCTGAAAAGGGCATTTGTATGGGCATTGCCCTTAAAAGGGCATTTAGCTTTATTGCAGCCCAAACCCTAATCTAAAAATAAAACCCACCCAATACACCCTTAAAAAATCCTAACACTAACCCCTGAAAATTCACTTACAGTTTTGAAGATCCGACATCCATCCTTCAAGAAGCCAGCAGAAGTCTTCATCCAAGCGGCCGAAGTCTTCATCCAAGCCCGCAGAAGTCTTCACCCAGACGGCATCTTCTATCTTCATCTATCCAGTGCGGAGCGGCTCCATCTTCAAGACATCTGAAGCGGAGCATCCTCTTCATTCAACGTCTTCTTCCCGAATGAAGGTTCCTTTAAATGACGTCATCCAAGATGGCGCCCTTAGATTAAATTAGAATGCAAGCTCAATCCTATTGGCTGATTGGATCAGCCAATAGGATGAAAGCTCAATCCTATTGGCTGATTGCAACAGCCAATAGGATTTTTTCAACCTTAATTCCGATTGGCTGATTTCTATCAGCCAATCAGAATCTAAGGGACGCCATCTTGGATGACGTCATTTAAAGGAATCTTCATTCGGGAATAAGATGTTGAACGAAGAGGATGCTCCGCGTCGGATGTCTTGAAGATGGAGCCGCGCCGGATGGATGAAGATAGAAGATGCCGTCTGGGTGAAGATTTCTGCAGGCTTGGATGAAGACTTCGGCCACTTGGATGAAGACTTCTGCCAGCTCCTTGGAGGATGTCTTCAAAACTGTAAGTGAATTTTCAGGGGTTAGTGTTAGGATTTTTTAAGGGTGTCTTGGGTGTTTTTTGTTTTTTTTAGATTAGGGTTGGGACGCAATAGAGCTAAATGCCCTTTTAAGGGCAATGCCCATACAAATGCCCTTTTCAGGGCAATGGAGAGCTTAGGTTTTTTTAGTTAGGTTTTTATTTGGGGGGGGGGTTGGTTGTGTGGGTGGTGGGTTTTACTGTTGGGGTGTATTTGTATTTTTTATTTACAGGTAAAAGAGCTGATTTCTTTGGGGCAATGCCCCGCAAAAGGCCCTTTTAAGGGCTATTTGTAGTTTATTGTAGGCTAAGTTTTTTTTATTTTGGGGGGCTTTTGTTATTTTCATAGGGCCCTTAGATTAGGTATAATTAGTTTAAATCTTTGATAATTTCTTTTTTTTTTTGTGTAACTTAGTGTTTATTTCTTTTTGTAACTTAGTGTTTGTTATTTTTTGTAACTTAGTTGTTAGTTTTATGTAACTTAGTAATTTTTTTAGTGTAGATTTAAATTATTTGAGTAGGGTTAGGTTTTTAAATATATAATATAGTTAATTTAATATGTAGTTTAATGTAATTTTAGGATAACAGTTAGGGTAGATTAATTATTAATTTAATATAGTTTAGCGGGATAGGGGTTTATTAGAGTAGCGGTGGGCTCCGGGAGCAGCAGGATAGGGGTTAATAACTTTATTTAGTTGCAGTGGGCTCCGGGAGCGGCGGGATAGGGGTTAAACATTTTAATATAGTGGTGGTGTTTAGTGACAGTATACAAATAAAGCTGTGAAAAAGCCGAATAGCAGCGAGATCGATGACTATTAGTTAACAACAGTACTCTGCTCATCGCCCCGTACTTGGTGCGCAGATTTTTGACAGCTTTTTTGTCAAATATGGAGAGCGTATTCAGGTCCGCGGCCGCGATGTTAGGCAATGTCAGGCGAGCGTATTGGTGCCATCGAATGCAGCACAGTGGACGGCTTTATAAGTAGGCCTCGGTCTCTTTTTCAGACGCATGGTTCAAGAACGTACATGATTCGTGGGTCCTGAAGGTGGTATCTCAGGGATACAAGATAGGCTTCAAATCTCATCCGCCAAGGGGCAGATTACTTCTCTTGAATCTGTCTACCAGACCAGAAAAGAGGGATGCCTTTCTAGGGTGCGTTTAGGATTTACCCTCCTTAGGAGTTGTTGTCCCGGTGCCTATCGAAGAAAGAGGTTTGGGGTTTTATTCAAACCTTTTCGTGGTCCCAAAGAAGGAGGGAACTTTCTGCCCAAAAGTGCTTAAACAAATTTCTCAGTGTCCCTTCCTTCAAGATGGAGACGATAAGGTCCATCCTTCCTTTAATTCATTAGATCTGAAGGACGCTTACCTTCATGTTCCAATCGCAGTTCCTGAGGTTTGCATTTCCTGACCAGCACTTCAGATTCTCTGAGGCTGACTGCGTGGAGATTGAACGCTTAGCCAAGAGAGGTTTCTCTGAAAGTGTCATTGATACTCTTATTCAAGCTCGTAAACCAGTTACTCGGTGTATCTACCACAAGGTGTGGAGGACCTACTTATTCTGGTGTGAAGAGCGTGGTTTTTCCTGGCACAGAGTTAAGGTTGCCAGGATCTTATCTTTTCTGCAGGATGGACTGGAGAAGGGCCTTTCTGCTAGTTCCCTGAGGGGACAGATTTCGGCCCTGTCAGTTTTATTGCACAAGACTGGCTGAGCTTCCAGACGTGCAGTCCTTTGTTAAGGCTCTGATTAGGATCAGACCTGTGTTTAGATCTGGAGCTCCTCCTTGGAGCCTAAATCTTGTTCTTTGGGTTTTGCAACAGGTTCCGTTTAAGCCTCTGCATTCTGTTGACATTAAATTGTTATATTGGAAGGTTCTCTTTTTATTGGCTATTGCCTAAGCACGCAGTTTCTGAGATCTCTGCTTTGCAATCTGAGCCCCCTTATCTGATTTTTCATGCAGATAAGGCAGTTTTACGTACTAAATTAGGTTTCTAAGGTTGTGTCAGATTGCAACATCAATCAGGAGATTGTGGTTCCTTCTTTGTGTTGTAATCCTTCTTCATCGAAGGAATGCTTACTTTACAATTTGGATGTGGTTCACACCTTGAAGTTCTATCTTCAGGCTACTGAGTTAAGACAATCTTCCTCCTTGTTTTTTGTCTATTCAGGGAAGCGTAAGGGGCAGAAGGCTACTTCGACTTCCCTATCTTTTTGGTTGAGGAGTGTCATCCGCTTAGCTTACGAGACAGCGGGACATCGTCCTCATGAGAGGATAATGGCTCATTCCACTAGAGCAGTGGCTTCCTCTTGGGGCTTTAAGAACGAGGTCTCTATGGATCAGACTTGTAAGGTCCTCCTTACATACTTTTTCAAAATTTTACAAGTTTGATGTTTTTGCTTCGGCTGAAGCAACTTTCGGGAGAAAAGTTTTGCAAGCTGTGGTGCCCTCAGAATATGGTCCGCCTCTTCCTTTTTATACCCTCCAGTTATTCATTCAGTGTCCTCTGGAGCTTGGGTATAGTTTTGCCAACAGTAAGGAATGAAGCCGTGGACTCTCCCTATCTTAGGAAAGAAAACATAATTTATGCTTACCAGATAAATTCCTTTCCTTCTGAATAGGGAGAGTCCACGGCACCCGCACATTTTTTCTTCTCTATGGGCGGTGCCCTATTATTTATTTTATTCTTCTGGCACCATTTATACCCTAATGTTTCTCCTACCTTTCCTTGTTCCCTCGGCAGAATGACTGGGGTAATTTATTTTAAGATAGTTATATTGTGACTCTTAATTTAAAGTTAGGGGGTCTTAGGTTTAGGGGTTAATAGTTTAATTTAGTGTTTTGTGATGTGGGGGTCCGGCGGTTTAGGGGTTAATAGGTTTAGTTTATTAGTTACGATGTGGGGGGCTGGTGGTTTAGAGGTTAATAGGTTTATTATTTGCAATCTGGGGGGCTGGCGGTTTAGGGGTTGATAGGTTTATTTAGTGTTGGGGAGTGGCAGATTAGGGGTTAATAACTTGATTTAGCGTTGGCGGGGAGGCGGATTAGCAATGTTTAGACTAGGGGTTTATGTAAGGCTGTTAGGGTTAAACTTAACTTTCTTTTCCCCATAGACATCAATGGGGTTGCGTTACGGCGATTTGCCATTCTGCAATTGCAGGTGTTAGTTTTTTTCTAACACTCTCTCCCCATTAATGTCTATGGGGGAACGCGTGCACGAGCAAGTAAACTCAGCCCTTGGCTTTGTGTGCTATGGAGCTTAATGCACTATAACGCACAGCACAAGGAGGTTTTTCAGTAACTCATAATGGCAGTGCTATGGAAAGTGCGTTATTTACGCACCCGGTATAGCGCAAAACTCATAATCTAGCCGATTGTTATCTGAGTTCTAAGAAGTATGTAGCTGACTCAATATTCTTACTGGCTTCTAAAAGTGAAATAAATTTGTCCTCTTTAAAAATGTATATAAAATAGAGGGGAAGTCATAAAGCAATATTGTTCTAAAGAGCATTTCAATGCAAATTATATCTATAAAATTCTATACTCTGATATACATATACACACTGTATATAATTACTCTGATATACATATACACACTGTATATAATTACTCTGATATACATATACACACTGTATATAATTACTCTGATATACATATACACACTGTATTTAATTACTCTGATATACATATACAAACTGTATTTAATTACTCTGATATACATATACACACTGTATATAATTACTCTGATATACATATACAAACTGTATTTAATTACTCTGATATACATATGCACACTGTATATAATTACTCTGATATACATATACACACTGTATATAATTACTCTGATATACATATACAAACTGTATATAATTACTCTGATATACATATGCACACTGTATATAATTACTCTGATATACATATACACACTGTATATAATTACTCTGATATACATATGCACACTGTATATAATTACTCTGATATACATATGCACACTGTATATAATTACTCTGATATACATATACACACTGTATATAATTACTCTGATATACATATACACACTGTATATAATTACTCTGATATACATATACACACTGTATATAATTACTCTGATATACATATGCACACTGTATATAATTACTCTGATATACATATGCACACTGTATATAATTACTCTGATATACATATGCACACTGTATATAATTACTCTGATATACATATACACACTGTATTTAATTACTCTGATATACATATACACACTGTATATAATTACTCTGATATACATATACACACTGTATATAATTACTCTGATATACATATACACACTGTATATAATTACTCTGATATACATATACACACTGTATATAATTACTCTGATATACATATACACACTGTATATAATTACTCTGATATACATATACACACTGTATATAATTACTCTGATATACATATACACACTGTATATAATTACTCTGATATACATATACACACTGTATTTGCCAGCCATCACAAGCAGCAGATGCAATTACTTCATAGTGTTTTCTGGTATCTAGGGTGTTAGTATATATACAAACACAGCCTGCAACTGCTCACAGTGTGGCTGTCAATACCAAGTTGCCTAAGCAGGGGAAGGGCTTAAAGCCTCGCACAGGACTGCCGGCAGGTTAGCTAAAGTGAGTGAGGAGGCAGGAACTGTCACACTACCCTCTAGTTCAGTGCTCTTTTGCTACAGAGAAGTATGGCAAAAAGTTACTGATCTTTACTATGAAACATATCACCCAGGCAGATAAAACAAAAGTGAGTGACTGTATATGCAACTGAAGTGAGATCCCATATTGTGGAGGCAGAGCACTAAGCAGACTAGGCATTGATTGAACACAGGGCACTTATTGCAGCATTTTAACATTTTAATGCATCTGGACACTTCTGTTCCACCCCCTGCTCACGTCTATGAATATAAGTCTATATTAATGTGCTTGGAGGAAGCCAGAGGGCTGGGCTATTATTCCACCACACCTGTTTGATCTGAGAAAAAAGGGCATATTTTCCTATGCCCCTGTGTGAGGCCCCATCATAAGTTAGGCCTTAGACCATCGCATATTGGGCCTAATGGTAGAGCCGCCACTGGAGTCCATGGTCAGGGCAGAATTTGGGCATGTCCAGGGTGGAGATTGAGTAATTGAAGCTGGGCTATGGGTTCTAGGGTGTGGTATGGGTGAGTCACAAATTCCTAAAAGAGACCATAAATATAGATCAAGGGACAATTGGATGAACCCACATGTAGTACAGTTCTGACATTTTCAGTACGATTTTGAGCTCTGATGAGTAACACTGTTCTCATATCTCAATATAATGCATTTATCTTTATGCTTTAGTGACTTTGGAGTTGATCACAGTCCCTTAGAAAAACTTATCTAATTATCGTCAACAGAAAAACACTATTAAAGTCTAACGGCTAGATTTGGAGTTTGGCGGTAAAAGGGCTGTTAACGCTCCGCGGGTTTTTTTCTGGCCGCACCATAAATTTAACTCTGGTATCGAGAGTTCAAACAAATGCTGCGTTAGGCTCCAAAAAAGGAGCGTAGAGCATTTTTACCGCAAATGCAACTCTCGATACCAGAGTTGCTTACGGACGCGGCCGGCCTCAAAAACGTGCTCGTGCACGATTCTCCCATAGGAAACAATGGGGCTGTTTGAGCTGAAAAAAAACCTAACACCTGCAAAAAAGCAGCGTTCACCTCCTAACGCAGCCCCATTGTTTGCTATGGGGAAACACTTCCTACGTCTGCACCTAACACCCTAACATGTACCCCGAGTCTAAACACCCCTAGCCTTACACTTATTAACCCCTAATCTGCCGCCCCCGCTATCGCTGACCCCTGCATTACACTTTTAACCCCTAATCTGCCGCTCCGTAAACCGCCGCCACCTACGTTATCCCTATGTACCCCTAATCTGCTGCCCTAACATCGCCGACCCCTATGTTATATTTATTAACCCCTAATCTGCCCCCCACAACGTCGCCGACACCTACCTACACTTATTAACCCCTAATCTGCCGAGCGGACCTGAGCGCTACTATAATAAAGTTATTAACCCCTAATCCGCCTCACTAACCCTATCATAAATAGTATTAACCCCTAATCTGCCCTCCCTAACATCGCCGACACCTACCTTCAATTATTAACCCCTAATCTGCCGACCGGAGCTCACCGCTATTCTAATAAATGTATTAACCCCTAAAGCTAAGTCTAACCCTAACACTAACACCCCCCTAAGTTAAATATAATTTTTATCTAACGAAATAAATTAACTCTTATTAAATAAATGATTCCTATTTAAAGCTAAATACTTACCTGTAAAATAAATCCTAATATAGCTACAATATAAATTACATTTATATTATAGCTATTTTAGGATTAATATTTATTTTACAGGCAACTTTGTAATTATTTTAACCAGGTACAATAGCTATTAAATAGTTAAGAACTATTTAATAGTTACCTAGTTAAAATAATAACAAATTTACCTGTAAAATAAATCCTAACCTAAGATATAATTAAACCTAACACTACCCTATCAATAAAATAATTAAATAAACTACCTACAATTACCTACAATTAACCTAACACTACACTATCAATAAATTAATTAAACACAATTGCTACAAATAAATACAATTAAATAAACTATCTAAAGTACAAAAAATAAAAAAGAACTAAGTTACAGAAAATAAAAAAATATTTACAAACATAAGAAAAATATTACAACAATTTTAAACTAATTACACCTACTCTAAGCCCCCTAATAAAATAACAAAGACCCCCAAAATAAAAAATTCCCTACCCTATTCTAAAATACAAAAATTACAAGCTCTTTTACCTTACCAGCCCTGAACAGGGCCCTTTGCGGGGCATGCCCCAAGAATTTCAGCTCTTTTGCCTGTAAAAAAAAACATACAATACCCCCCCCCAACATTACAACCCACCACCCACATACCCCTAATCTAACCCAAACCCCCTTAAATAAACCTAACACTAATCCCCTGAAGATCTTCCTACCTTGTCTTCACCATCCAGGTATCACCGATCCGTCCTGGCTCCAAGATCTTCATCCAACCCAAGCGGGGGTTGGCGATCCATAATCCGGTGCTCCAAAGTCTTCCTCCTATCCGGCAAGAAGAGGACATCCGGACCGGCAAACATCTTCTCCAAGCGGCATCTTCTATGTTCTTCCATCCGATGACGACCGGCTCCATCTTGAAGACCTCCAGCGCGGATCCATCCTCTTCTTCCGACGACTAGACGACGAATGACGGTTCCTTTAAGGGACGTCATCCAAGATGGCGTCCCTCGAATTCCGATTGGCTGATAGGATTCTATCAGCCAATCGGAATTAAGGTAGGAATATTCTGATTGGCTGATGGAATCAGCCAATCAGAATCAAGTTCAATCCGATTGGCTGATCCAATCAGCCAATCAGATTGAGCTCGCATTCTATTGGCTGATCGGAACAGCCAATAGAATGCGAGCTCAATCTGATTGGCTGATTGGATCAGCCAATCGGATTGAACTTGATTCTGATTGGCTGATTCCATCAGCCAATCAGAAAATTCCTACCTTAATTCCGATTGGCTGATAGAATCCTATCAGCCAATCGGAATTCGAGGGACACCATCTTGGATGACGTCCCTTAAAGGAACCGTCATTCGTCGTCTAGTCGTCGGAAGAAGAGGATGGATCCGCGCTGGAGGTCTTCAAGATGGAGCCGGTCGTCATCGGATGGAAGAACATAGAAGATGCCGCTTGGAGAAGATGTTTGCCGGTCCGGATGTCCTCTTCTTGCCGGATAGGAGGAAGACTTTGGAGCACCGGATTATGGATCGCCAACCCCCGCTTGGGTTGGATGAAGATCTTGGAGCCAGGACGGATCGGTGATACCTGGATGGTGAAGACAAGGTAGGAAGATCTTCAGGGGATTAGTGTTAGGTTTATTTAAGGGGGGTTTGGGTTAGATTAGGGGTATGTGGGTGGTGGGTTGTAATGTTGGGGGGGGGGTATTGTATGTTTTTTTTTACAGGCAAAAGAGCTGAAATTCTTGGGGCATGCCCCGCAAAGGGCCCTGTTCAGGGCTGGTAAGGTAAAAGAGCTTGTAATTTTTGTATTTTAGAATAGGGTAGGGAATTTTTTATTTTGGGGGTCTTTGTTATTTTATTAGGGGGCTTAGAGTAGGTGTAATTAGTTTAAAATTGTTGTAATATTTTTCTTATGTTTGTAAATATTTTTTTATTTTCTGTAACTTAGTTCTTTTTTATTTTTTGTACTTTAGATAGTTTATTTAATTGTATTTATTTGTAGCAATTGTGTTTAATTAATTTATTGATAGTGTAGTGTTAGGTTAATTGTAGGTAATTGTAGGTAGTTTATTTAATTATTTTATTGATAGGGTAGTGTTAGGTTTAATTATATCTTAGGTTAGGATTTATTTTACAGGTAAATTTGTTATTATTTTAACTAGGTAACTATTAAATAGTTCTTAACTATTTAATAGCTATTGTACCTGGTTAAAATAATTACAAAGTTGCCTGTAAAATAAATATTAATCCTAAAATAGCTATAATATAAATGTAATTTATATTGTAGCTATATTAGGATTTATTTTACAGGTAAGTATTTAGCTTTAAATAGGAATCATTTATTTAATAAGAGTTAATTTATTTCGTTAGATAAAAATTATATTTAACTTAGGGGGGTGTTAGTGTTAGGGTTAGACTTAGCTTTAGGGGTTAATACATTTATTAGAATAGCGGTGAGCTCCGGTCGGCAGATTAGGGGTTAATAATTGAAGGTAGGTGTCGGCGATGTTAGGGAGGGCAGATTAGGGGTTAATACTATTTATGATAGGGTTAGTGAGGCGGATTAGGGGTTAATAACTTTATTATAGTAGCGCTCAGGTCCGCTCGGCAGATTAGGGGTTAATAAGTGTAGGCAGGTGTCGGCGACGTTGTGGGGGGCAGATTAGGGGTTAATAAATATAACATAGGGGTCGGCGATGTTAGGGGCAGCAGATTAGGGGTACATAGCGATAACGTAGGTGGCGGCGATTTGCGGTCGGAAGATTAGGGGTTAATTATTTTAAGTAGCTTGCGGCGACGTTGTGGGGGGCAAGTTAGGGGTTAATAAATATAATATAGGGGTCGGCGGGGTTAGGGGCAGCAGATTAGGGGTACATAAGTATAACGTAGGTTGCGGTCGGCAGATTAGGGGTTAAAAATTTTAATCGAGTGGCGGCGATGTGGGGGGACCTCAGTTTAGGGGTACATAGGTAGTTTATGGGTGTTAGTGTACTTTAGGGTACAGTAGTTAAGAGCTTTATAAACCGGCGTTAGCCAGAAAGCTCTTAACTCCTGCTTTTTTCAGGCGGCTGGAATCTTGTTGTTAAAGCTCTAACGCTCACTGCAGAAACGACTCTAAATACCAGCGTTAGAAAGATCCCATTGAAAAGATAGGCTACGCAAATGGCGTAGGGGGATCTGCGGTATGGAAAAGTCGCGGCTGTAAAGTGAGCGTTAGACCCTTTAATCACTGACTCCAAATACCAGCGGGCGGCCAAAACCAGCGTTAGGAGCCTCTAACGCTGGTTTTGACGGCTACCGCCGAACTCTAAATCTAGGCCTTAGGGAATTTTTTATAAATAAATCATTTGATAAACTTTTCTAAAGGATTGTGATTGAAATCTTTACTCGTATGACTTAGGAATTAGATTTTTCACTCTTGAAAGTATTTTGTTTTTGTTTTTTTGTTTTATTTCTTTTTTAATTTCAGTGACTGTAAACTAATATCAGTGCACATTTACAACTGGAATTGTTGCATAGGTGTTAATAAATGCTTTGCCGTGTAATGGAACCTGGCTGTTTGTTCTGATTTTACTGGAAGTAAGCTTTAAGCAAACAGCTTCAGTCTGTTCCTTATGGCTTAACTGAACTTTGTCCGATTAGGAGACTATTTAAATATAAACAATGTACACGCTTCCTTACAATTCTTGAGACATTAATCACACAGTGCAGCTAGTGAGCTGATAAAATCTTAAGTACTCTGAATATGTTTATTGTTTAAAAGGACTGGTTATGTTATTGTATATCAGCGTCTAATTCTGACAAAATCTGGCATTCCATTAAGTTTGTATTTACTTTTTTAATTATTTACTGAATTATCATAGCTACATTGTTTTGAAAGACCTGTAAATTCATACACTTAAAGGTTTGTGAAGGAATGTATGAATATATATATATAGAGAGAGAAAATAACTCATTGTGTAGTTCATTAACAAATCTAGACAGGCCAGAAGGCTTGTTTTTCCTACAGAAAACCTCTGAATTACATTGTTTCCAATGCAGCAAAGGATTCTGGGTAAGATATGCAAATGAGGTTCACAATTACACACTTTTTTACTTTAAAGGCACACTGAACCCAAATTTTATCTTTTGTGATTCAGATAGAGAATGCGATTTTAAGCAACTTTCTAATTCACACTCCTATTAGCAAATATTCTTCATTCTCTTGGTATCGTTATTTGAAAAGCAAGAATGTAAGTTTAGATGCTGACCCATTTTGGTGAACAACCTGGGTTGTTCTTGCTGATTGGTGGATACATTCATCCACCAATAAACAAGTGCTGTTCAAGGTTCTGGACTTTCTTTTTCAAATAAAGATAGCAAGAGAACAAATAAAAATTGCTAATAGGAGTAAATTAGAAAGTTGCTTAAAATTGCATGCTCTATCTGAATCACAAAAGAAAAAATTTGGGTTCAGTGTCCCTTTAAGTCTGCTTTTCAGCAGATTCCCTTTTTCGCCAAAGCATCGCAGTTCACAGAGCTTATAAGCTTAGCTAGGGTTAGTGCAGTGATTCATAGCCATCCCAGGACAGACTGTTTTGTGATTTTTGCCACTCATCAGCTGAGAAAAGGTTTGAATCACTGGTTGGTGAACTTGATTTCTGGACAAAATACAACAACATTTAGAATTAGGGGGAGGTAAAAAGTGGGTTTAAAATCCTCCACTACGCACAAAATATAGAGAAAATAACTCATTGTGTAGTTCATTAACAAATCTAGACAGGCCAGAAGGCTTGTTTTTCCCACAGAAAACCTCTGAATTACATTGTTTCCAATGCAGCAAAGGATATTGGGTAAGATATGCAAATGAGGTTCACAATGACACACCTTTTTTACTTCAAGTCTGCGTTTCAGCAGATTCACTTTATGCCAAAGCATTGCTGTTCACACAGCTTAAAAGCTTAGCTAGGGTTAGTGCAGTGATTCATAACCATCCCAGGACAGACTGTTTCGTAGTTATTGCTACTCATCAGCTGGGAGAAGGTTTGAATCACTGCTGGGTGAAGTTCATTTCTGGACAAAATACAACAACATTTAAAATTATATACAAAGAGAGAAGCGCTCTACCAGGAATGAACAACAGCTCTACCAGGAACAAACAACAGCTCAGTAGCTTGTTCTATGGCAAGTTACCACCTAGGAGCAGCCTCTTTTAGCCCAGTTGTGCTTTTCACAGAGGAAAACTTTTCTGAAGTATATCAGTCTGATCCCGCCAAGTAAGGTCAGTCCAGCCCCGAAATACCAGGCAATTCTCCTGGTATATGCAATGCTGGCTATTTTTCATATGTTTTGTGTGTGTGTGTGTATGTATATATATATATATATATATATATATATATATAGATACAGGGGTCGAGTCCAGTGGGAACGTATGCGAACGGCGTCCCGCCACTATTTTTCCAGGGGGAACTACGTTCCCACTAGAAGAATGGTCCCTCATATTTCAGGGCTGGTGAAAGCACAAAGCAGTGTAGACAGCTGCCTTCAAATTAGAGCAGGCAGATGTTGAGGCAGCACTGCTGTCTGTGAAAACAAGAACATGCTATGCTGTATGACAAGTGCTTCCTGCTCTGTAATGATCTTGTGTCAGTGGGAAATCAACTTGCTGCAACTCTATTAAAGGTAGGAACTTTAGGTCCCTTATTGCAAAATGTTAATTTGCGCAAACTCCTCCAGACCATCCATTACCAGGAGGTGGTGGGGAGGAGTTTGTGCAAATTTATGTTTTTTTAAGTTGCTCTAAAGTTACTATGACTTGTTGCTTGCATCTCCGTTTTCAAGAGGCATTTGAATATTAATTATGTTCCTAAAGACCCAATATTGAGAAACGCTTGCATTAATCAACCAGAGTCTGGATTTATTAAACACGGCTGTTGTCAGACTGTGGTGTACACAGTCTAAAGACATTTGCCTCTGGCTGCAAAGCAGACATTGCAACAAAGTATACTGCTCCTGTCAATCATAATTCAGGCAACCTAAACCGTCAGCCCCCCACATCGCCATAAACTAAATTAAACTATTAACCCCTAAACCTAACAAGCCGCTAACTTTAAATTAAAATTAGAACATCCCTATCTTCAAATAAATTTAAGCTTACCTGTAGAATTAAAATAAACTATATCAACTATTAATTAACCTACCCTAACTATTATCTAACAATTAAATTAAACTACCAATTAAATAAACTAAATTACATATTAAAGAAACCTAACCCCTACTCAAATTATTTAAATATACTGTTAAACATTATTAAAAGTACTAAATTACCACACCAAAAAAAACTAAGTTACAAAAAAAACAAACAATAAATTACGAAAAATAAAAAAACACATTATTAAAAATAAAAAAACATTACACTTAATCTAATAGCCCTATCAAAATAAAAAAGCCCCCTAAAATAAAAAACCCTAGCCTACAATAAACTACCAATGGCCATTAAAAGGGCCTTTTGTGGAGCATTGCCCCAAAGAAATCAGCTTTTACACCTGTAAAAAAAAAATACAAACACTCCCAACAGTAAAACCCACCTCCCATCCAACCAACCCTGAAAAGGGCATTTGTATGGGCATTGCCTTTAAAAGGGCATTTAGCTCTTTTACATGCCCAGACCCTAATCTAAAAATAAAACCCACCCAAAAAAAACCTAAAAAAACCTAACACTAACCCCCGACGATCCACTTACAGTTCTTGAAGTCCCGGACTTCTCCGGATGGATGAAGATGGAAGAGGCCGCCCGGATGAAGACTTCTTGCAGCCTGGATGAGGACTTCTCCGGATGGATGCATGGATCCTTCAAGCTGAACTTCAAGAACTCTAAGTGGATCGTCAGGGGTTAGTGTTAGGTTTTTTTAAGGTTTTTTTTGGGTGGGTTTTATTTTTAGATTAGGGTTTGGGCATGTAAAAGAGCTAAATGCCTTTTAAAGGGCAATGCCCATACAAATGCCATTTTCATGGGCAATGGGGAGCTTAGGTTATTTTAGATAGGTTTTTTATTTGTGGGTTGGTTGGATGGGAGGTGGGTTTTACTGTTGGGGGTGTTTGTATTTGTTTTTACAGGTAAAAGAGCTGATTTCTTTGATGCAATGCCCCACAAAGGGCCCTTTTAAAGACCCTTGGTAGTTTATTGTAGGCTAGGGTTTTTTTTTTATTTTGGGGGTCTTTTTAATTTTGATAGGGCTATTAGATTAGGTGTAATTCTTTTTTATTTTTGATAATGTGCTTTTTATTTTTCGTAATTTAATGTTTGTTTGTTTTTGTAACTTAGTTTTTTTTGTGGTAATTTAACACTTTTAATAATGTTTAATAGTATATTTAAATAATTTGACAAGGGTTAGGTTTCTTTAATATGTAATTTAGTTTATTTAATTGGTAGTTTAATTAATTGTAGGATAATAGTTAGGATAGGTTAATTAATAGTTTAATATAGTTTATTTTAATTCTACTGGTAAGTTTAAATTTATTTGGAGATAGGGATGTTGTAATTTTAATTTAAAGTTAGCAGGTTGTTAGGTTTGGGGGTTAATAGCTTAATTTAGTTTTTGGGGGGCTGACGGTTTAGGGGTTAATAGGTTTAGTTAGTGGTAGTGATGTGGGATGCCAGAGGTTTAGGGTTTAATACGTTTATTTAGGTTGCGGGGGTGTTGGGGAGCGGCGGGATAGGGGTTAATAACTTTATTTAGGTTGCGGCGGGGTCGGGGAGCGGCGGGATAGGGGTTAATAACTTTATTTAGGTTGCGCCGGGGTCGGGGAGCGGTGGGATAGGGGTTAATAACTTTATTTAGGTTGCGGCGGGGTCGGGGAGTGGCAGGATAATGTTAATAACTTTATTTAGGTTGCGGCGGGGTCGGGGAGCGGCGGGATAGGGGTTAATAACTTTATTTAGGTTGCAGCAGGATAGGGGTTAAACATTTTAGTATAGTGGCGGGGTTCAGTGACAGGGTATGAATAAAGTTGGTAACTGGCGCTAATGGTAAAAAAGCTAGGATAACACTGCCATTAGAGTGAGTGTTATATTAATTTACGGCTATCCGTTAAGTGAGAGAGAATTAAAGATAAGTGAATCGTGAAAATTAATCTTGAGTGCTCTAGTAGGAATTGAGCGTAAGATATTTTTATCCTAATATTATCCTTCTGTTAATTAACTAATGACAAATAAAAACAGTGTATCAATTCCTATTTGGATATAGTGACAATGTGTGATAAATCATGAAATGTGATAAAGTTTTCACCTATTTGACATCGTTAATACTGATGTTGGTATAATAAGAAAAATGTTACGTGTATATGTATAATGTTGTAAGCAATTGAGGTCTATATATGTAGATAATAAGTAGCAGATTAAGTAGCAAATAATAAATCTCTGTGACAATATTACTATATAAAATATTTAATCCTAATAAAAAATCAATAAAACATCAATAAATGTTATTATTAGAAAAACATTTAAAACACTAGGGACGTCTCCCTTGCAATCAGTGGTTCCTGTCGACAATAGTTTGCTCAGCAGCAGTTAACTGAACATCGTGGGTAGTATATACTACAATGTTACTGCATACGATAAAAAGTCACAATGGCATAAATAGTAAGGTACCTTACTGGTGTCTGTGTTGTAGAAGCTGGTGGACCGGCCGTGTGTTAATTCTTTTTGCCTTTGTTCCGCGTCTCAGTATAGCGGGGTATTTCGCGGCTTAAAACCAAACCGCTCGCTTTAGTGGTGATTGGTGGTTTAGGTCACACACCCCTTCTCTGATAGGTCTAATGAATAGCATTCCGTAGAAGTATATCGGCCAATTTATTAGTTGATAGATCTTTCTTTTTACTGCAATGATGCTTGCTGAACTTGAGTCAGACAATTTGTGCCTGTTGGAGCCGTGTTCAGAAACGGTAATAGTTGTAAATGTAGATACTCGGTAATCGCTGATCAGATCCCTGGTCCTCGAAGTGGCTTTGTCTCCTAAATCATACAATTAGAGAGTCCACAGGAGGGGCTGGATCGCAGCTTTTGCGTGTATTTCAATTTTAGATGAGTTCCGATAATAAAAACAAAGTTTCTGGAGTAAATTCTACGCGTTTCACCCTGGGAGGGCTTTATCAAAAATTTACTCCAGAAACTTTGTTTTTATTATCGGAACTCATCTAAAATTGAAATACAAGCAAAAGCTGCGATCCAGCCCCTCCTGTGGACTCTCTAATTGTATGATTTAGGAGACAAAGCCACTTCGAGGACCAGGGATCTGATCAGCGATTACCGAGTATCTACATTTACAACTATTACCGTTTCTGAACACGGCTCCAACAGGCACAAATTGTCTGACTCAAGTTCAGCAAGCATCATTGCAGTAAAAAGAAAGATCTATCAACTAATAAATTGGCCGATATACTTCTACGGAACGCTATTCATTAGACCTATCAGAGAAGGGGTGTGTGACCTAAACCACCAATCACCACTAAAGCGAGCGGTTTGGTTTTAAGCCGCGAAATACCCCGCTATACTGAGACGCGGAACAAAGGCAAAAAGAATTAACACACGGCCGGTCCACCAACTTCTACAACACAGATACCAGTAAGGTACCTTACTATTTATGCCATTGTGACTTTTTATCGTATGCAGTAACATTGTAGTATATACTACCCACGATGTTCAGTTAACTGCTGCTGAGCAAACTATTGTCGACAGGAACCACTGATTGCAAGGGAGATGTCCCTAGTGTTTTAAATGTTTTTCTAATAATAACATTTATTGATGTTTTATTGATTTTTTTATTAGGATTAAATATTTTATATAGTAATATTGTCACAGAGATTTATTATTTGCTACTTAATCTGCTACTTATTATCTACATATATAGACCTCAATTGCTTACAACATTATACGTATACACGTAACATTTTTCTTATTATACCAACATCAGTATTAACGATGTCAAATAGGTGAAAACTTTATCACATTTCATGATTTATCACACATTGTCACTATATTCAAATAGGAATTGATACACTGTTTTTATTTGTCATTAGTTAATTAACAGAAGGATAATATTAGGATAAAAATATCTTACGCTCAATTCCTACTAGAGCACTCAAGATTAATTTTCACGATTCACTTATCTTTAATTCTCTCTCACTTAACGGATAGCCGTAAATTAATATAACACTCACTCTAATGGTAGTGTTATCCTAGCTTTTTTACCATTAGCGCCAGTTACCACTTTTTTAATTTTAGCACTCACATTTTCTAAACTACTGAGGAGGAGTAGTTTTTTTAACTAGGCATTTAGGATAACAGTTAGCGCCAACACTCACTTCTAACACTTATGAATAAAGTTGGGAAAAGCCGAATAGATGCAAGATCGATGACTGCTAGTTAACAACAGTCTGATGCTCATCGCCCCATACTTGGTGCGCGTCTTTTTGCCGGCTTTTTTCATAAATAAGGAGAGCATATTAAGATACGCGGCCGAGATGTTAGGCGAGCATATTGATGCCGGCAAATGCAACACAGTTGACGGCTTGATAGATATCCCCCTGTATGTTGGAGGAGAGTTACACAGGGGTTGAGTCCAGTGGGAAAGCATGGGGATGGTGGTAGGGTTGCCACCCAGCTGGTATTTTACTGATATGTCCAGTATTTTTAAGGCTCAGGTCAAATATAGATTATATACATGTAAATACATATAAATACATATAAATACAGAGAGAGTGTGTGTGTATGAAACAATATTAATTGTGAGTTGTCCAGTCCTGAAAACAGAGCCTAACCTTACCACATATTCTAATTTGTGGTTTGTTATCTTATCTTTTCCTCTGAATCCAAACAATATATATTATGTAAACACAATGACAGTGGCAAACCCTGCCATCTCCAGACACAAGCCTGGATTGGCTCCTCCAAATAAGGAAAGTGGTAGGTAGGGTTTGATGATTAAAAAAAACCCCTGAAACAAACAAGGTGTTAAAGGGACATGAAACCCAAAAGTTATATTTCATGATTTAGAGAGAGAATTACACTTTCTACAGCTTTACAGTTTGCTTCTGTTATTCAATGTGCTTCATGCTCTTGGTATCCTTTGTTGAAGGAGCAGCAATGTACTACTGGGAGCTAACTGAACATATCTGGTAAGCAAATGAAAAGAGGCATATATTTTAAGCTACCAACCGGTAGTGCATTGCTGATCCTGACAGGGCCGGCCCTAGCCATTGGGGGGCCCAAGGCAGGATGACAAAATGGGGCCCCTTTGTCTCCACCCCAATCCCGCCCAGTCTCTGCCCCAACCCTGCCCAGTATCCGCCCCCAACCCGCCCAGTCTCCGCCTCCAGTTTTTAAAATTAATTTTAAAAAATGGGAGTAAAATAATTTAAAGATAATGCACAACATTTAAAAAAAAAAAAATAAACAAAACAAATGCACTAATGTGGAGCACTATAGCATTGTATATACTGCAATAAACCATTTGTACTATTGGAACAACTGTTTATGTATATAATGAAGAATTATGCTGACAATTAGGGACAGTTGAGTTGAACTGGGCCTTATTTTGCGTTTTCTTATGATAACAGGAACATTACAGAGATGCCAGGGCCGGCCCTAGCAAGTGCAGGTTCATAGGCAGAATGACAGCGCAGTGGCCTCTACCCAGAACAATAAATACTTAAAAAAATGGGGCAACCACACACACCCCTACCAACCACACACACCAACCAACCCCCCCCCACACACAAACACACACACCAACCAACCACACACACACACACCAACCAACCAACCACAAACATACACTAAAGGGTAATAGAAATACTTGTAAACATTTTTTTTTTTATTTTTTTTTTTTAGATGTTAATGCTTTATTTAGAATACCAAGGTATGGCAGCTACTTGTTGTAATAAGGTTTGATTCATAGCCCCAACCATTATAGAAAGCAGTTAGGTAGTGTACATTGTGCATTTTATATGCAACTGAAAACAAATCTGGCATTACATTTAAACAAAAAGTACCTTAGTTACACCAAATTACAATGAAAGTAAAGTTTAACTTTGCAGTTACATTCTTTGATGTAGACATTAGACATTGATGTCCAATATCCACATAATCTTACAGATGTTAATACCATGAAAACCCAAAGCAAAAATGTATAGAAATGGGAAGCAACTGAAATGGTGTAAATTGCTTAAGCTTATTTGCAGACAGGTACTTACTGTAACTAAGGCAAGCTGGTTAGCTGCAAATTACAATTGTGTATTTACTTTATACAATTTTAAATCCATATATTGAGGTATTGTGACACATGATGGTATGCCAAGCTTTGTTATTGAGCTTTTATTAGTGACAACTCCTGTAACATGCACCACACCAATAGGAATCAGCGGTCAAATCATAAAGGATATCCCAGCCCCACTGCAATAAAATGATGCTCCCAGCACCCCTGCAATAAAATGATGCTCCCAGCAATAAAATAATGCCCCTAGCACCCTGCAATAAAATGATGCTCCCAGCAATAAAATTATGCCCCAGCACCCTGCAATAAACTGATGCTCCAAAAAATAGACTTAAGTGACCAGCGCCAAAAAATATAAATTACTACAAACTCCAACTAGAAAAAATAGGTTACCCTCAAAGACCTACAGGACTAATCAATACAAAATACAAAGCACTAGGGAGCGCTGAAACCAGCTTAAGAGTAAGGATATATAGAATATATATAATAATAAAAAACACCTAACCTGATACTAATATGATACTACTATAATAGGCAATATGTATAATACATGTAAATTGTGAATTATGAATTGTGTGAAAAAAAATCTTTTCAAAATTGGAAAAAATTATATATGAAAAAATTCAATTCTATAGAAGATGCCAGCAACAAATACTAGAATTGCATATCTATATATAAAAAACTTTATTACAATATAGGTCGACCTATTCAAGACATACAATAATAAATCACAAAATTAAGAAAAAAATATAGAAAAAAATAAAATTAGTATAAAAAACTCCTTAAACCAAAAAAAAGAAGTTCATGCATAAGAAACAGCTCCCAGGAGTGGACGATTTTTCGGCTTGTTACTATGTGGACCCACGCTCATACAAGGATGCTGTTCTGTGTATAGTTGTAAAAGGAGCGTTCCCAGGACAAAAGAGGCAGTCGCAGCCAATGATGGTATTTCCCCTACGGACAAGGAATCCTCTTAGTAAATGTCACACAGCAAATAGCAGGGGAAGTTACATCCGTACTTACATAATAATAAGCAGCAACCGGCCTCCAAACTTGAACCAACGATCTGTGGGTACACCTTCCAATAGTAACCAATGGCCACTGGAAACAGAAAAGCTTTAACAGGGAAAAGCAATTAGATACACTAGGCTAGAAACCCAGTGATTTTTTTGCAGCTTTCTTTTACAGGATATGCATTCTCGCTCCCAAGGCCTGTTTGTAATGGCCAATACTGCACAAAAAACACCTAGCAGAGGGTTATTCAGCCACAAGATATCTGCACAAATAAAATACTCCAAAGGTGTAGGAGTTAGTTTAAAATAGAGCAACTAGTTTCAAAATGTAATTTCTTTTTCAAGCTCTTGAAAAAGAAATTACATTTTGAAACTAGTTGCTCTATTTGCTCTATTTTAAACTAACTCCTACACCTTTGGAGTATTTTATTTGTGCAGATATCTTGTGGCTGAATAACCCTCTGCTAGGTGTTTTTTGTGCAGTATTGGCCATTACAAACAGGCCTTGGGAGCTAGAATGCATATCCTGTAAAAGAAAGCTGCAAAAAATTCACTGGGTTTCTAGCCTAGTGTATCTAATTGCTTTTCCCTGTTAAAGCTTTTCTGTTTCCAGTGGCCATTGGTTACTATTGGAAGGTGTAACCACAGATCGTTGGTTCAAGTTTGGAGGCCGGTTGCTGCTTATTATTATGTAAGTACGGATGTAACTTCCCCTGCTATTTGCTGTGTGACATTTACTAAGAGGATTCCTTGTCCGTAGGGGAAATACCATCATTGGCTGCGACTGCCTCTTTTGTCCTGGGAACGCTCCTCTTACAACTATACACAGAACAGCATCCTTGTATGAGCGTGGGTCCACATAGTAACAAGCCGAAAAATCGTCCACTCCTGGGAGCTGTTTCTTATGCATGAACTTCTTTTTTTTGGTTTAAGGAGTTTTTTATACTAATTTTATTTTTTTCTATATTTTTTTCTTAATTTTGTGATTTATTATTGTATGTCTTGAATAGGTCGACCTATATTGTAATAAAGTTTTTTATATATAGATATGCAATTCTAGTATTTGTTGCTGGCATCTTCTATAGAATTGAATTTTTTCATATATAATTTTTTCCAATTTTGAAAAGATTTTTTTTCACACAATTCATAATTCACAATTTACATGTATTATACATATTGCCTATTATAGTAGTATCATATTAGTATCAGGTTAGGTGTTTTTTATTATTATATATATTCTATATATCCTTACTCTTAAGCTGGTTTCAGCGCTCCCTAGTGCTTTGTATTTTGTAATAAACTGATGCTCCCAGCAATAAAATGATGCCCCCAGCACCCTGCAATAAACTGATGCTCCCAGCAATAAACTGATGCCCCCAGCCCCCCTGCAATAAAATGATGCTCCCAGCCCCCCCTGCAATAAAATGATGCCCCCAGCAATAAATGATTCCCCCCAGCACCCCTGCAATAAAAATATGCCCCCTGCAATAAAATGGTGCTCCCAGTCCCCCCTGCAATAAAATGGTGCTCCCAGCAATAAATGATTCCCCCCAGCACCCCTGCAATAAAATGATGCTCCCAGCCCCCCTCTGTAATAAATTATGCCCCAGCAATAAAATGATGCTCCCAGCCCCCCTCTGTAATAGATTATGCCCCAGCAATAAAATGATGCTCCCAGCCCCCCTCTGTAATAAATTATGCCCCAGCAATAAAATGATGCTCCCAGCCCCCCTCCAGCACCCCTGCAATAAAATGATGTTCCCAGCACCCCTGCAATAAAATGATGCTCCCAGCCCCCATCTGTAATAAATTATGCCTCAGCAATAAAATGATGCTCCCAGCCCCCCTGCAATAAAATGATGCTCCCACCCCCTCTGTAATAATTATGCCTCAGCAATAAATGATGCTCCCAGCCCCCCTGCAATAAAATGATGCTCCCAGCAGCCCTGCAATAAAATGATGCTCCCAGCACCCCAGCAATAAAATGATACCCCAGCAATAAAATGATGCCCCTAGCCCCCCTGCAATAAAATGATTCCCTGAGCCCCCCTGCATTAAAATTATGCCCATAGCAATAAAATGAAGCCCCCAGGCCAGCCCCCTGCAATAAAATGATGCCCCCAGCAATAAAATTATTTCCTCAGCCCCCCTGCAATAAAATGATGCCCCCAGCCCTCCTGCAATAAAATTATGCCTCCAGCCATAAATGATGCCCCCAGCAGCCCCCCTGCAATAAAATTATGCCCACAGCAGCCCCCTGCAATAAAATGATGCCCCCAGCAGCCCCCCTGCAATAAAATGATGCTCCCAGCAAAAAACTGATGCCCCCAGCACCCCTGCAATCAAAGTATGCTCCCAACCCCCCTCTGTAATAAATGATGCCCCCTGCAATAAAATGATGCCCCCAGCCCCTGCAATAAAATGATGCTCCCAGCCCCCTGCAATAAAATGATGCCCCCAGCCAGCCCCCCTGCAATAAAATGATGCCCCCAGCCATAAGTGATGCCCCCAGCCAGCCCCCTGCAATAAAATGATGCCCCCAGCCCTCCTGCAATAAAATTATGCCTCCAGCCAAAAGTGATGCCCCCAGCAGCACCCCTGCAATAAAATGATGCCTCCAGCAACACCCCTGCAATAAAATGATGCTCCCAGCACCCCTGCAATAAAATGATACCCCCAGCAATAAAATTATGCACCCAGCAATAAAATAATGCCCTGAGCCCCCTTGCAATAAATTATGCCCATAGCAATAAAATTAAGCTCCCAGGCCAACCCTCTGCAATAAAATGATTTCCTCTGCCCCCCTGCAATAAAATGAATACAATTATGCCTCCAGCCATAAATTATGCCCCCAGCCAGCCCCCCTGCAATAAAATGATGCCCCCAGCCAGCCCCCCTGCAATAAAATGATGCCCCCAACCAGCCCCCCCTGTAATAAAATAATGCCCCCAGCCAGCCCCCCTGCAATAAAATTATGCCCCCAGTCAGCCCCCCACCGGCAATAAAATTATGCCAGCAGCCAGCTTCCACCCCGCAATAAAATTATGCCCCCAGCCAGCCCCCCTGCAATAAAATTATGCCCCCAGCCAGCCCCCCTTCAATAAAATTATGCCGCCAGCGGCACTAGGAGGAGAACCAAGGCACAGAGCTGCCTGACACAGCACTGTATATCCATTCCTTAATTAATTTTTTTCTCATTTTGAAGATCATTTTTTTTTTTTTTGCTTGGTTGTAATAAGGGAGCTGGTGAAGAGCAGTACATACATTTCCCAACTTCAACAGGAAAAAAAAAATCTATTTCATTTTTCAATTAAAATCACTTTTAATCACAGGTAATATTATGACTTATTAACTCTACAATACTGAAAACCTTCTGCTCCCTCCCACGCAGAAGTGCACAAAAATCATTGAGTCATAGTTGCTGCACATATAATGAGATGTAATGCCTATAGCTTTCAGTTACATATTTCCTACCAAAATAATAAAAAGGATGTGATTCTTGATTATAAGAAAAATGTCTTTGTTTTTAAAATAATACTGACAGTAGCCAATTGTCATAGGTATTTTCCAACTTAAATGTTTCATAATATAGTTATTCCAAATATATTTGTTATTGGACAGCCTGAAAAATGCATGAAAACAGCTACAAGAGAGGAATGAAATGCACCAGATGAAGAGAGGGGGAGAAGGAGAATGTAGGGGTCAGTTTAAAACCAGAAATCCATAATGTGCCACCCAGAATTTATGCTGAACAACCCTGCACTAAAGCAGATTCTCACAGAATGTAATGTATCCAAGAAATGGATTTTCAGTACCATACCCAGACTCAGACACAGTGACAGTGAGTGACTCACCAAGTCTCTCGTCGTCGTCGACTCAGACTCTGGCTGCGCCGATGGATCATGCGGCTGCCTGCGACTCCCACTCTGACTGATCTATGCCCCTCCTCTAGACCCTTCTCACTCCTGGCGCGCCGCGCGCGCAAAATAAAAAAAAAAAAAAATGTCAGCAAAAAACAAAATGTCAGCAAAAAAAAAAAATTACAAAAAAAATATATATTTCTTAAGCCGGTGCGGGGCCCCCCTGACTGCGGGGCCCAAGGCGCCGCCTTGCCCAAAGGCCGGCCCTGGATCCTGAGCATACCTTGATATGCTCTTCAATAAAGTATAACAATGAAACAAAGTAAATTAGATAATAGAAGTAAAATAAAAATTTGTTTAAAATGGCATGCTCTATCTGAATCATGAAATTTTAATTTTGACTTAAAGGGACAGTAAACACCAGAATGTTTGTTGTTTAAAAAGGTAGATAATCCCTTTATTACCCATTCCCCAATTTTGCATAACCAACACAGTTACAATAATATACTTTTTACTTCTGTGATTACCTTGTATCTATGGCTCTGAAAACTGCCCCCCTGTTTCAGTTCTTTAGACAGACTTGCATTTTTAGCCAATCAGTGCTTGCTCTTAGGAGCTTCACGTGCCTGAGCTCAATGTTATCTATATGAAACAAATGAACTAGTGGTGAAAAACTGTCAAAATGCTTTCAGATTAGAGGTGGCCTTCAAGGTCTAAGAAATTAGCATATATACCTCCTAGATTTAGCTTTCAACTAAGAATACCAAGAGAACAAAGCAAAATTGGTAATTAAAGTAAATTGGAAAGTTGTTTAAAATTACATGCCCTATTTAAATCACAAGTTTTTTTTTACTTGACTGCCCCTTTAATTTTCCCTTTAATGTGTTCTTAGAGTGTTCAGACACTGCCAGTATGTGAACCTATTGGACAACTGCAGAAAAAGTTCAGTAATGCAGGCACAGACTCTTTGAAATACGCTCTGGTGACTGTGTTTGGACTTAGCATACATGGAGGCGCGTCCCCTATAAAACCCAGTCACAATGGTGCAACTGCGTTTAAGGGTCTCTTAGGAAGATACAATGTAGCAAAGCAAGCAGAGTCACAATTTATAGCAGGGGTCTCAAACTCATTTGAATCAAGGGCCATTTGCCATACAAGAGCAACTCAGACAGGCCACACACAACCTATATATCTTGACATTCCTAACCAAAACAGTGGCAGAACTTCAAATTTCTGCAAATCATTCTAAAATTTATATAGAATAATAAAAAAAAACAGCAGAATGAATACTGAAAAGCACATTTATTGAATATTAATATGAAATAACAAGGATATTAAGTAATTTTTTGCCAGACACTTGCCAATGTTTGCTTCCAACCATCTTCTCAAAGTTTGGAGTAAAACATGGACACCACACAACCTTCATTATGGCAGAAAGATTGGCATCAGTTAGCCTTGATATGTGAATTGTTTTGGTACCTTTCATGTATGAAAATAGTTGTTCACATATATATGTACTCCCAAAGTATACATTTTATAGTTTATAAAAGTTAAAATCCAGTAAAATAAGATATTATAAGTCTTTTGCATAGAAATTCGTAGTTGCCATTTTGTTTTCAGTTCACACCAAAATGGAAATGGTCTTTTAAGAAAATAAAAAATAAGTAATGATTTAAAAAAAATACTTCAAGTATTGCGAAAGTGGCAAAGCAACCATACAGCGATAGAAAAACAGTGCACAGTCTGCTCATCCTGAACTAGAAGATGCATTCGGATGTGTTAGAAATGGTATGGATGGAAACGGATTACAATAGTTAAAGGGACACTCTACTCCAGAGTTTTTATTGTTTAAAAAGATAGATAATCCCTTTATTACCCATTCCTCAGTTTTGCATAACCAACACGGTTATATTAATATACTTTTTACCTCAGTGATTACCTTGTATCTAAGCCTCTGTAGACTGCCCCCTTATTTCAGTTATTTTGACAGACTTGCATTTTAGCCAATCAGTGCTGACTCATAAATAACTCCATGGGAGAGAGCAAAATGTACAGTGCTGATCGGAACAGCCAATAGAATGCGAGCTCAATCTGATTGGCTGATTGGATCAGCCAATCCGATTGAACTTGAATCTGATTGGCTGATTTAATCAGCCAATCAGATTTTTCCTACCTTAATTCCGATTGGCTGATAGAATCCTATCCGATTGGCTGATAGAATCGAGGGACGCCATCTTGGATGACATCACTTAAAGGAACCTTCATTCGTCGGGTAGTCATTGAAGAAGGATGTTCCGCGACGGGGGTCTTGAAGATGGAGCCGCTCCTCGTCGGATGGATGAAGATAGAAGATGCCGCTTGGATGAAGATGTCTGCCGGTCCAGATGTCCTCTTCTGCCCGGATAGGATGAAGACTTCTGCCGCTCCGGATATCTTCTTTTGGTCCATCGGTGCTCGGCTGGGTGAAGACGACTCAAGGTAGGGAGATCTTCAGGGGGATAGTGTTAGGTTTATTTAAGGGGGGTTTGGGTTAGAGTAGGGGTATGTGGGTGGTGGGTTGTAATGTTGGGGGTGGTATTGTGTTTTTTTTTACAGGCAAAAGAGCTGATTTCTTTGGGGCATGCCCCGCTAAAAGCCCTTTTAAGGGCTGGTAAGGTAATAGAGCTGTTAACTTTTTAAATTTAGCTTAGGGTAAGATTTTTTTTTATTTTGGGGGGCTTTGTTATTTTATTAGGGGACTTAGAGTAGGTGTAATTAGCTTAAAATTATTGTAATCTTTTTTTATTTTTTGTAATTTAGTGTTTGTTTGTTTTTTGTAATTTAGTTTAGTTTATTTAATTGTATGTAATTTTAGTTAATTTATTTAATTAATTTATTGATAGTGTAGTGTTAGGTTTAATTGTAACTTAGGTTAGGATTGATTTTACAGGTAATTTTGTAATTATTTTAACTAGGTAGCTATTAAATAGTTAATAACTATTTAATAGCTATTGTACCTAGTTAAAATAAATACAAAGTTGCCTGTAAAATAAATATAAATCCTAAAATAGCTACAATATAATTATTTGTTATATTGTAGCTATATTAGGGTTTATTTTACAGGTAAGTATTTAGCTTTAAATAGGAATACTTTATTTAATAAGAGTTAATTTATTTCGTTAGAATAAAATTATATTTAATTTAGGGGGGTGTTAGGGTTAGGGTTAGACTTAGCTTTAGGGGTTAATACATTTATTAGAGTAGCGGCAAGGTCCGGTCGGCAGATTAGGGGTTAATACTTGAAGTTAGGTGGCGGCGATGTTAGGGAGGGCAGATTAGGGGTTAATACTATTTATTATAGGGTTTGCGAGGCGGGAGTGCTGCGGTTTAGGGGTTAATACATTTATTAGAGTGGCGGAGAGGTCCGGTCGGCAGATTAGGGGTTAATAAGTGTAGGTAAGGTAGCGGCGACGTTGGGGGGGCAGATTAGGGGTTAATAAATATTATGTAGGTGTCGGCGATGTTAGGGGCAGCAGATTAGGGGTACATAGGTATAATGTAGGTTGTGGCGGTGTCCGGAGCGGCAGATTAGGGGTTAATAGTGTAATGCAGGGGTCAGGGATAGCGGGGACGGCAGATTAGGGGTTAATAAGTGTAAGGTTAGGGGTGTTTATACTCGGGGTTCATGTTAGGGTGTTAGGTGCGGACTTAGAAAGTGTTTCCCCATAGGAAACAATGGGGCTGCGTTAGGAGCTGAACGCTGCTTTTTTGCAGGTGTTAGGTTTTTTTTCAGCCCAAAATGCCCCATTGTTTCCTATGGGGGAATCGTGCACGAGCACGTTTTCCAGCTAGCCGCTATCGTAAGCAACGCTGGTATTGAGAGTTGAAGTGGCGGTAAATATGCCTGTACGCTCCCTTTTTGGAGCCTAACACAGCCCTTCAGAGAACTCTAAATAACAGCGTTGTTTAGAAGCAGCGCTAGAAAAAAACACGCGTAGCTAACGCACCCCTTTGGCCGCAAAACTCTAAATCTAGCCGAAATCTGGGCACGAAAACCTGTTTAACAGTGACTGGAAAATGTATTGTGATGACCGAGAACTTCTCTACTCCATAGTGAATATAGAGCTTTTAATGAGGGTCTGAAAACTCGTTTGTGAGTGTGAGAATCAGCCGAAAATGCACCATCAGGATTGCTTCAAATAAAAAAAATAGCCTTTTCAGCCTGAAAAAGAGCTGGAAAAACCCCCACTGCCGACAGATTGAGATTGAGGCCATAATTCTAGATCTGATGTTTAATAATTCTGTTGGAGGAAAAAACTATTCACCATTTTCAGATTAAAAAAAATAATTATAATATATAATTAATTATAACCAAATACCTGTTCTCTGTCATTTAAAGGGCCATAATACCTAAATGTTTAAACACTTGAAAGTGATGCAGCATAGCTGTAAAAAGCTGATTAGAAAATATCACTTGAACATCTCTATGTAAAAAAGAAAGATATTTTACCTCAAAAGTTCCTCAGTAGCCACCTCCCATTGTAAAGGATTTCTAAGCAGCATTTTTGTGTGTTTGTCCTGGGACATCTGAAGGGACTAGCATCGTGCACTCTCATATTATTTCACCAATCAGGTAAAGGAAGCTTACTATGAAATCTCATGAGAGTTAAGTCAAATCTCATGAGATCACAGTAAGAGTTCATGACCTCAGCACTGCTGATGCTGATTGGCTGCTGTTCATTTCTTCATTTTTTTTAAATTTTTTTACCTGCAGCTGGGAGCAGCTGAGTATAACTTTTTACACAGAACTTACTCTGCTGAGCTGAGGAAATTGTGAGGTAAAATATCTTCCTTTTTTACATAGAGATGCTCAGGTGATATTTTCCTGTCAGCTTTTTACAGTTATACTGCATCAGTTTCAAGTGATTTAGCATGTGAGTAGTATGTCCCTTTAATGATTTCTCTTGCAGTAACCAAATCTAATATTTTTTTGTTTTGTTCTTTGCATGGGCTGTTTGTTGTAACAGTATTTATTATTTATTGTCTGCTGTGTTTTGTCTAGTGAATAGTGCGCAACAAAGGGTCAAATCATTGAGAAGGTATATGGGTGCATAATGTGCTTTTGAAGACGAATCTGAAGAGATAATATGCAAACAGAAAAGTGGTTTTTTTTTCCATTCTTTTAAATTAGCGCCTAGTTTGTCAAATATTATGTTATGTAGATCTACCAAAACTCTGCAGTGCATGTATGTTACCAAACTGAACATGCTACACAGTGTTTGATAGATCAGCATAGGACAACATTTGAATATGCCCCTTACTGGCCACAGCATGCTTTTCAGGGTATATTCCTGGATTGCAAAACAATGCATTTTGTTTGCTAATAAAAAATATGTTTTAAATTCTTTTACAGTTTTTACTTTGCATGCAGACATTTTGCAATGCAGTGATTTGTTACTGCTAGCTATATTTTACATACTTTAATAGTATTTTAATAGGCTTTATTGGATAACTATGTACATTTAGCTGATAGAATATGCTTTCTAGGACAGAGCATTAAGGGAACTTGAGGGCATTGGCCTATTTAAAGGTTTGTGGGCTGGGCCGCAGCAGGAGGGACAGTGTCATGGCCGGAGAGTAGGTGGACTGTGTGTAGTAGGTGTGGCTGGGTGGAGTAGGGTATGCCCTGGTTGGAAGCAGGACAGTCCCTGTAAACTGGGACATTTGCCTGGCCAAGAAGCTGCAGGCGGGAATCAGAGCAGACCACCCAATCCCATAATATTCAGTTGGTTGGGAGAGCTGCAATATCCAGACAGACAGGGACTGATATTTACAATGGAGTGTCTCTTAGGATAATAGTCAAACTATAGAAGATGGTCATCAAAATAGGACACTAGGAAACAAGGTTCTTTAGAACATTAAAATAAAGTGATGAGGGAAAACTGACAGACAATGGTGAGCCGAGAAAGTATTATAAAGAGGAAGGAAGAGAGTGAAGTAATAATAATTGTAACATACTGTACTGAAAATGTCTTCTATATGAAAAAAGCAAGATTGAAATATTGTAGGTATTTTAGCCTGACATAATATCCTGTTTAAATTAAACTAATATTTCACCATGTGCACCTCCTAGTAATGCTACTGGTTTATAATATTCAGTGAGCATTAGTTGGAAGTACTCCTCAACCTGTGAACATTAACAGGAAATAATACTTAGCCAATGAGCATTAGCCATCATTAATAGGAAGTACAGTTTAAATTGATACATCTTTTACAATTTTCAGTCATAAAAAAGAACGTTTAGATGTTGCTATTTCAAATGGCTGAGAGATTTTTGACTAGTGTCTTTTTAATATTTAAAGCTGAATGTTATCATTGTTCTCATGTGATAATTATGTACAGCTTCTTATTTTCTTTCCTATGGCATGGAGAGTCCACAAATTCCAATTACTAGTGGGATATTCACTCCTGGCCAGCAGGAGGAGGCAAAGAGCAACCCAGCAGAGCTGTTAAGTGTCACTTCCCTTACCCATAATCCCCAGTCATTCGCTTTGCCTCTATCATGGGAGGATGTGCAAAGATGGTGTCTGAAGATATTTAATCCTTTTATTGGTACTTTCCCTGCAAGCAAGGATTGGAGTCTAGCTGTGTCCATTTCAATCTCTTTAGTAAGAGCAATGGTGGCTTTTAGGAGTTAGAATATGGTGAGGTGGTCTTTGCTTAACTTCTGACATTATTGCTACCCCTATTATAGAAAGCCAGGGTCGGTTACTCTGTCTTTTCTTTTCTACAGGTCCCTGGTAGAAGTGTAGGAATCTGCCACACCTTAGAAGACATTTCCCTGCCTGACAGCATGATCCACAGGTAAGTGCTTTCCCTTCTAGGTTAGAAGGTACCAGCACTCTAAGGGTTAATCCATTTGTGGAATAGCATTATTGGGACTCAGTATCTCTTATTAAGAGATGTTTTTACAAATGCTGCACAAATAAGATAGGGCACTGCATACTGTTAGTGATGGTGTTATGAGGCTGACAGTCTATGAGAAGGAGACATATTTCATTTTATTTCATATAGATTTATTGGGGCATATAGGATTTTCTTTCTATGAGGGATAGTGCTAAAGCAGACTGGAATATAATTGTTCTGCTAGTGTACTAAAGCCTACAGAAATTAAATTTTAATAACGAATTAGGAGGGGTAAAGACCTCCTATTTCTTTTACTGGACTTTATCATTGTGCCGTTTTTATTAGTTTGTGGTGCAATTTATTTAGTTGGGGTTACTTGGAATAAGGGAAAGCAAACCAAGAAACCTTCAGTTGATTCCAAATCGGCATAAATGGGCCGCCACCCGATCACCCTATCACCCTTTCGTAACTTCAAGGGACAGAAGTCTTCCTCCTCTTCTTCCATGTCGGAGCAGCCCAGAATCTCCTGGAGGTCCAGTCAAACTTTGAATAAGGGAAAGCAAACCAAGAAACCTTCAGTTTATTCCAAATTGGCATGAAGGGGCTGCCACCTGATCCACTTCTGACTCAAGTTGGGGGCAGGCTGTTCCTTTTTCGACAGGCTTGGATCTACAATGTCCCAGATCCTTGGGCTGTGGAGGTAGTATCTCAGGGATACAGAAAAGGATTCAAGTCTTGTCTCCACAGGGGCAGATTTCTCCTGTCAAGGTTATCTGCAATCCAGGTAAAAAGAGAGGCCATCTTAAACTGCGTAAAGAACCTAGCTTCCCTGGGAGTGATTGTTCCAGTTCCTGTAGCGGAAAGAGGTCAAGGATTCTTTTCAAATCTGTTTGTGGTTCCAAAAAAAGGGTCCCATTTTAGACCTCAAGTGTCTAAACAAATTCCTCAAGATTCCGTCCTTCAAGATGGAAACTATTCGTTCCATCCTACCCTTGGTACAGGAAGGTCAGTTCATGACGACCATAGATCTGAAGGATGCATATCTGCATATTCCCATTCACAGGGAACATCACCAATTCCTTCGATTTTCCTTTCTGGACAAACCTTTCCAGTTTGTGGCTCTTCCGCAGCCTCTCAAATCTTTACAATGGTCCTAGGGGCCCTTTTGGCGGTGGTCAGATCTCAAGGAATAGCTGTGGTGCCTTCTCTGGACGACATCTTGGTTCAAGCGCCATGTTTTCATTTAGCAAAATCTCATGCAGAGATGTTGTTATCTAATCTTCATTCCCACGGGTGGAAAGGGAATCTAGAGAAGAGTTCCTTAGTGCCAGAGACCAGGATGGTTTTCTTAGGAACAATTAAAGATTCTCTGTCCATGAAAATATATCTGACTGAGGTCAGAAAATCCAACATTCTGGTTTCTTGTCTTGCACTTCAGTCCTCTACCCGTCCATCAATGGCTCAGTGTATGGAAGTAATAGGTTTGATGGTCGCTTCCATGGACATCATTCCTTTTGCTCGGTTCCATCTGAGAGCTCTTCAGTTATGCATGCTCAGACAATGGAATGGAGCCCACTCAAACCTATCTCAGAGGATAGTTCTGGACCCCCTATCAAGAGACTCTCTATCTTGGTGGATCTCGTAGGACCACCTGTCTCGGGTACTTGCTTCCTAAAACCATCCTGGGTGATTGTAACAACGGATGCCAGCCTTTTAGGCTGGGGAGCTGTTTGGGGTTCCCTAAAGGTTCAGGGTCTTTGGACTCGAGACGAGAGGAGTTTTCGCTTCCCATAAACATTTTAGAGTTGAGAGCAATTTACAATGCCTTAATAGCCTGGCCTCAACTAGCTTTAGTCCGGTTTATCAGATTCCAATCAGACAATTTCACCTCGGTGGCATACATCAATCACCAGGAGGGAACTTGGAGCTCCTTAGCAATAAAGGAGGTGACTCACATTCTAGAGTGGGTGGAGTCTCACAATTGCCTCCTCTCTGCCATTCACATCCATGGGGTAGACAACTGGGAAGCAGATTTTCTGAGCAGGCAGACCTTTCATCACAGGTAGTGGGCTCTCCATCCGATAGTATTCTCAAAGATTACCCTCAGGTGGGGGCTTCCGGAGTTGATCTGATGGTGTCACATCTAAATGCCAAGCTTCCGAAGTATGGTTCAAGTTCAAGAGATCCACAAGCCGCTCTGAAAGACACTCTGGAGGTGCCTTGGAACTTCAGTCTGATGTATCTGTTTCCCCCTTTTGCCCTTCTTCCTCAAGTGCATTGCTCACATCAAACAGGAGAGGTCGTCTGTGGTTCTAATAGCTCCTGTGTGGTCACGCAGGATATGGTCTCGCGGATCTGGTGAAGATGTCATCTCTTCCCCCTTGGAGGTTACCTCTGAGGAAAGACTTTCTACTTCAGGGTCCTTTCCTTCACCCAAACTTAGATTCTCTGAAGCTGACTGCTCCTAGTCTTGGCCAGGCATGTTTTTTCTGAGAAAGTCATTGATACTATGCTTCAGGTTCGTAAGGCAGTTACTCGTAAGATTTACCATAAGGTATGGTGTAAATACCTTTTTTGGTGTGAATCAAAAAAAATCTCTTGGAGTCGAGTGAGGATTCAGAAGGAACGTCTGTTACACAATCTGGATGTTGTGCGTGCTCTAAATTTTATTTACAAGCAACTAAGGATTTTCGTCAGTCTTCTGCCCTGTTTGCGGTTTTCGCTGGAAAGCACAAGGGTCAGAAGGCTACTTCTACTATTCTTTCTCTCTGGTTGAGAAGTGTTATCAGATTTGCATATGAGATTGCTGGACATCAGCCTCCTGAGAGAATTACGGCTCATTCTACTAGGGCTGTCTCTTCTTCTTGGGTTTTCAAAAACGTAGCATCAGTAGAGCAAATCTGCAAGGCGGCCACTTGGTCTTCCTTGCATACTTTTTTCAAATTCTACAAATTTTATACTTTTACCTCGGCGGGGGCTTCTTTTGGAAGAAAAGTTCTTCAAGGGGTGGTGCCTTCTGTTTAGGTCCACATGCCTTGTTCTCTCTCCCTTTTCATTCCGTGTCCTCTAGTTTGGATATTGGTTCCCACTAGTAATTCAAATTTGTGGACTCTCCATGCCATATGAAAGAAAACAAAATGTATGCTTAACTGATAAATTTCTTTCTTTCTGGGCATGGAGAGTCCACGACCCGCCCTTATTTAAGATGGCGTATTTTTATTATAAACCTCAGGCACCTCTATACCCTTGTGTTATCCTCTCTATCTGTTTTCCTTTGGCCGAATGACTGGGGATTATGGGTAAGGGAAGTGACTCTTAACAGCTCTGCAGTGGTGCTCTTTGCCTCCTCCTGCTGGCCAGGAGTGAATATCCCACTAGTAATTGGAATTTGTGGACTCTCCATGCCCGGAAAGAAAGAAATTTATCAGGTAAGCATAATTGGGTTTTTTTTCTTAAGATTATGTATCAACATACATTTCAATAGAACAATTGATGAATATGCTCTATATAATAAATATAGCCTAAATTTGAATGGCCTTCATAAATGTGTTTTTCTATTGTAAGAACTTGGTTGCTGGTGGCCACAGTATTTGTTTCTCTATATAAACTGCTGATGAGTATAGAAGTCAGCACTTACCCACAGGTTTCTGATGGGTATAGAGGTGTTACATTAAAGGACCAGTCAACACAGTAGATTTGCATAATCAACAAATGCAAGATAACAATGCAATAGCACTTAGCAGTCTGGACTTCAAATGAGTAGTAGATTTTTTTTCTGACAATTTTAAAAGTTATGTCTTATTCCCCTCCCCCTGTACCATGTGACAGCCATCAGCCAATCACAAATGCATACACGTACCATGTGACAGCCATCAGCCATTCGCAAATGCATGCACACTTATTCTTGCACATGCTCAGTAGGAGCTGGTGACTGAAAAAGTTTAAATATAAAAAGACTGTGCACATTTAGTTAATAGAAGTAAATTGGAAAGTTGTTTAAAATGGCATGCTCTATCTGAATAATGAAAGTTTCATTTTGATTGAGTGTCCCTTTAATTATGGGGAAAACTGAAATATCAACAACTGATTCAGCTGAAAGCTGAAAAAAAAGAGTACAAATGTAGCACTCCTAACGTCTAATAGGCAAAGTGTTACACTGAGAAAATTAAAACTTAACTTTTATTGGGTAATGAAAATAAAAGGAAAAGAAATTGTTTAAAATTACGTTATGCTCCGCTAGGAAATAAGTTAGAGTGGATAGAGATAATAATCAAAGGAGTCTCAGTAACTGGGGAAAATCCCTCTAAAGCGATTCTGTATTATGTATGTATAGCCACCAAGCAACATGCACTGAAGATGGCTGTCAGTCAACAAGGATTATGCTAAAGTTTTAAGGTTTAAATAAGAGCTCCCAAAACTGAAATATCATGTATATATGGAATAATTTATTTATAAGGGAAAGGCACATTTGGATAAAATGATCGATTGGCGCAGAAAGTTTAGGTATCCACACACATCACTCTGTTTATCAAGTCTTTGAAATAATTTAAGCCTTTGAAATTTATATAAACCCTGCCACTAATCCTTATGTCAGATTATATCTGATGGAACCATTTGTCCAAGAATGAATGTTCAGAGATCAATAGATAGCAATGGCAAGATTTCATTCCAGATAAAAACTGGTGTGCTTTCCCTTTAAAGGGACAGTATACACTAAAATGGTTATAGTTTTATTCTTTCATTATTCTGTCAAACACTATGCAATCACAACGTTTTTGCATTTTATATTTTGTATTTGATTTACTTCTGAAAATTCTAATAAAAATTTAATAAAGAAAAAAAAAATTGTTATAGTTTAAAAAGATAGATAACGCCTTTACTACCCATTCCCCAGCTTTGCACAACCAAAATTGTTATATTAATATACTTTATAACATTTACACCTCTACATTTCTGCATGTTTCTAAGCCACTACAATGTATGATATACCATCTGTGAGCTAGACAATTATAAGTATTTAAATGTTACACAGACACACAGATATGGGAAATATTGAACCATTCTACTGAACATGAAGAAATATATGCTAAAATATTAAAGCCAGATTAAGAAACACCTCTCACACATTCAGATATAAATTTAATATAACACCATTGATTATTATACAAATATAAAGGCCTAGATTTGGAGTTTGGCGGTAGAAGGGCTGTTAACGCTCCGCGGGTTTTTTTCTGGCCGCACCATAAATTTAACTCTGGTATCGAGAGTTCAAACAAATGCTGCGTTAGGCTCCAAAAAAGGAGCGTAGAGCATTTTTACCGCAAATGCAACTCTCGATACCAGAGTTGCTTACGGACGCGGCCAGCCTCAAAAACGTGCTCGTGCACGATTCCCCCATAGGAAACAATGGGGCCGTTTGAGCTGAAAAAAAACCTGACACCTGCAAAAAAGCAGCGTTCAGCTCCTAACGCAGCCCCATTGTTTCCTATGGGGAAACACTTCCTACGTCTGCACCTAACACTCTAACATGTACCCCGAGTCTAAACACCCCTAACCTTACACTTATTAACCCCTAATCTGCCGCCCCCGCTATCGCTGACCCCTGCATATTTTTTTTAACCCCTAATCTGCCGCTCCGTAAACCGCCGCAACCTACGTTATCCCTATGTACCCCTAATCTGCTGCCCCTAACACCGCCGACCCCTATATTATATTTATTAACCCCTAATCTGCCCCCCACAACGTCGCCGACACCTGCCTACACTTATTAACCCCTAATCTGCCGAGCGGACCTGAGCGCTACTATAATAATGTTATTAACCCCTAATCCGCCTCACTAACCCTATCATAAATAGTATTAACCCCTAATCTGCCCTCCCTAACATCACCGACACCTAACTTCAATTATTAACCCCTAATCTGCCGACCGGAGCTCACCGCTATTCTAATAAATGGATTAACCCCTAAAGCTAAGTCTAACACTAACACCCCCCTAACTTAAATATAATTTACATCTAACGAAATAAATTAATTCTTATTAAATAAATTATTCCTATTTAAAGCTAAATACTTACCTGTAAAATAAATCCTAATATAGCTACAATATAAATTATAATTATATTATAGCTATTTTAGGATTAATATTTATTTTACAGGCAACTTTGTAATTATTTTAACCAGGTACAATAGCTATTAAATAGTTAAGAACTATTTAATAGTTACCTAGTTAAAATAATAACAAATTTACCTGTAAAATAAATCCTAACCTTAGATATAATTAAACCTAACACTACCCTATCAATAAAATAATTAAATAAACTACCTACAATTACCTACAATTAACCTAACACTACACTATCAATAAATTAATTAAACACAATTCCTACAAATAAATACAATTAAATAAACTAGCTAAAGTACAAAAAATAAAAAAGAACTAAGTTACAAAATATAAAAAAATATTTACAAACATAAGAAAAATATTACAACAATTTTAAACTAATTACACCTACTCTAAGCCCCCTAATAAAATAACAAAGACCCCCAAAATAAAAAATTCCCTACCCTATTCTAAATTAAAAAAGTTACAAGCTCTTTTACCTTACCAGCCCTGAACAGGGCCCTTTGCGGGGCATGCCCCAAGAATTTCAGCTCTTTTGCCTGTAAAAGAATAAATACAATACCCCCCCCCCCAACATTACAACCCACCACCCACATACCCCTAATCTAACCCAAACCCCCCTTAAATAAACCTAACACTAAGCCCCTGAAGATCTTCCTACCTTGTCTTCACCATCCAGGTTCACCGATCCGTCCTGAAGAGCTCCTCCGATGTCCTGATCCAAGCCCAAGCGGGGGGCTGAAGAGGTCCATGATCCGGTCAAAGTCTTCATCCAAGCGGGGCAGAAGAGGATCTTCCATCCGATTGAAGTCATCATCCAGGCGGCATCTTCTATGGTCTTCCATCCGGAGCGAAGCGGCAGGATCCTGAAGACCTCCAGCACGGAACATCCATCCGGACCGACGACTGAACGACGAATGACTGCTCCTTTAAGGGACGTCATCCAAGATGGCGTCCCTCGAATTCCGATTGGCTGATAGGATTCTATCAGCCAATCGGAATTAAGGTAGGAATTTTCTGATTGGCTGATGGAATCAGCCAATCAGAATCTAGTTCAATCCGATTGGCTGATCCAATCAGCCAATCAGATTGAGCTCGCATTCTATTGGCTGATCGGAACAGCCAATAGAATGCGAGCTCAATCTGATTGGCTGATTGGATCAGCCAATCGGATTGAACTTGATTCTGATTGGCTGATTCCATCAGCCAATCAGAAAATTCCTACCTTAATTCCGATTGGCTGATAGAATCCTATCAGCCAATCAGAATTCGAGGGACGCCATCTTGGATGACGTCCCTTAAAGGAACAGTCATTCGTCGTTCAGTCGTCGGTCCGGATGGATGTTCCGCGCTGGAGGTCTTCAGGATCCTGCCGCTTCGCTCCGGATGGAAGACCATAGAAGATGCCGCCTGGATGATGACTTCAATCGGATGGAAGATCCTCTTCTGCCCCGCTTGGATGAAGACTTTGACCGGATCATGGACCTCTTCAGCCCCCCGCTTGGGCTTGGATCAGGACATCGGAGGAGCTCTTCAGGACGGATCGGTGAACCTGGATGGTGAAGACAAGGTAGGAAGATCTTCAGGGGCTTAGTGTTAGGTTTATTTAAGGGGGGTTTGGGTTAGATTAGGGGTATGTGGGTGGTGGGTTGTAATGTTGGGGGGGTATTGTATTTATTCTTTTACAGGCAAAAGAGCTGAAATTCTTGGGGCATGCCCCGCAAAGGGCCCTGTTCAGGGCTGGTAAGGTAAAAGAGCTTGTAACTTTTTTAATTTAGAATAGGGTAGGGAATTTTTTAAATTGGGGGGTCTTTGTTATTTTATTAGGGGGCTTAGAGTAGGTGTAATTAGTTTAAAATTGTTGTAATATTTTTCTTATGTTTGTAAATATTTTTTTATTTTTTGTAACTTAGTTCTTTTTTATTTTTTGTACTTTAGCTAGTTTATTTAATTGTATTTATTTGTAGGAATTGTGTTTAATTAATTTATTGATAGTGTAGTGTTAGGTTAATTGTAGGTAATTGTAGGTAGTTTATTTAATTTTTTTTTTTTTTTTTTTTTTTTTAAATGATTTTTATTGAGGTTGTACATAAAAATAACAACAATAAAGAGTTCAGTAGGCAATACATTAGACACATCTTAAATTGGTTTAACCATGCCGCTTAGACCTAAGAGAAAGAAAATAAAATAAGGTATTACAAAACTAGCAAAGTGGAGAAGGTCAGGGCATCTCAATTCAATAGATTATTACCAAACTGGATAAAAGAAACCTCATTTTACATTTATATAAAGGATGGTTACATCTCCATTGTTTCAACAGGCCTCTCATGGACCCATGCAGGTTGAAAGACTTAGGGAGATGCTCTAATGATCAGCACGGTCTCTCTTGGACCTGGAACTATGTATATATATGTATATAAATAATACACAATAAAGCTCTAATGTAATAACGGATATTATCTGCTGGGAGTGTTGGTAAGAGCAATAATAGAATAAATGTAAAGTACTAGTATATGTAAAAAGTATAAGTGAATGTGGCACTGAAGGGAACACCTCTATTCCATCAATTTAAGTATTATACAGGCTATGCAGTACCTACCCTTGTACATGGTAAAGGTAATACAAACACTGAGGTCAATTATTATTATATGTCCTAGTAATATAGAGGGACACAAAATACTAGCAGGTAGACACTGACTTGGAAAGGTAATATACTTGTCTTTTAGAATGGGGGCAAAGTGTAGATAATAAGCATCTCCCACATAGAGGGCAAGGATTATATGGCATGTAATTAGGATTACAGGGATAACCCCCTTCTATGAAATCCTGCATTGAGCATATATAACACCACAATATAAACCCATCCCAGGAGTCATTAACCCTTAACTATACATAGTTATTAAACTAGGAGAGGAAATGTAAACAAACAGTGGTATCTTGGGTAAAAGATATATGGAGAGGGTCTGTTAGCTACTATCAACAAGTAAATACATAACACATGCAAAATAAAACTAATCAGATAATAAGGGTATGATTTAAGCTAAAGGTAACTTATAAGCAGAGAACCCCTAGCACCACAAGCCATAGAAACATACAGAGCAACTTGAAATATGAGAGTCTCACATCCATCCGGCATATGCGCCATCATTAAAGCAAGTCAGATCCTATATACAGTAACTCATGATTCCTCTAGTAAGCAGGGACAGTCACAACAATTATGGCATTTTAGGACCTAGTCAATGAATAGGGCAAATGTAATAGAAAATAGTCCGTTTCCAGGACGCCGAAGACGCTACTAAGCCCGCTGTGTCAGTCTTATGTTGGGTCCCTTAAAATGAAGGCCTAGCCGATCCCAGTTTTTCGCCATACTGGCGTAGCCCCAGGCTGCTGTGTGCGGGGGGTATGTACTGGATTCTGACCAGCGTGCATGCTTTTCGCGGTTAGTGTGCTCAATGTCAACAGTCCATAGGGCCCAAATCGTTTGCTCACCATCGCCAGAGCCAGGTGTTCAGAGCTGCCCATTTGCAAATTACGGGATTGAGGCTTTCCAAAGAAATCTGCCACCGGAGCCGACCGGTTGTTCATCTCGACACTGCTGGGCTCAGAGCTCCTTTGTACTGCAGCGCGCGGATTATCACTATAGCTTTCGGCACTTGTAAGCTGCTCCGCGGCAGAGGTTAATGAACTCATCCTTTCCAGCTCAGATGGTGGGCCTAGTGAGAAACACTCCCCAATGAGCTTGTGTAGTCTCTGATAATGGTCATCCAGCAGCGCAAGTATTGCTGCTTCTAAGGCCTTTCCGTCCATGGTTAATGGTATTAAGTGCGTGACGGAAGGTTTTAGTAGGTATGCATACAATTGCACGGTGGAATAGAGTGTACCTTATTATGTACAAAACCTAATAAGGGCTCCTTCGAGCAACTATCCTATTAAAGGATGCCGTAACCCCAGAGTTTGGGGGGGGGGTAATTCAGTGGCAGCCCCAGATCCATGCAAAAGCTCCAGCACAGGGTTGCGTCTCAGAATTTTCACTTCTAATTACAAAAATGGCTGACAGACCCGTGGGAGAACTCGGCACACATCTTTCCCATAGAGCATAGGCAGTAACAGTCAAATCCTCGATATTGAGCACTCATCAGTCCCCAGCCAGTCAAGTGTCCTCTGATGTGCAGAATTTAATATTTTGCTGTAGGAAACTTATAATAAAACACTTGTAGACCAGGAGCTTCACCAAGACACGTCCTGCCGCTATGAGAGTAGGCTCCACCCCCCGTTTATTTAATTATTTTATTGATAGGGTAGTGTTAGGTTTAATTATATCTTAGGTTAGGATTTATTTTACAGGTAAATTTGTTATTATTTTAACTAGGTAACTATTAAATAGTTCTTAACTATTTAATAGCTATTGTACCTGGTTAAAATAATTACAAAGTTGCCTGTAAAATAAATATTAATCCTAAAATAGCTATAATATAATTATAATTTATATTGTAGCTATATTAGGATTTATTTTACAGGTAAGTATTTAGCTTTAAATAGGAATAATTTATTTAATAAGAGTTAATTTATTTCATTAGATGTAAATTATATTTAAGTTAGGGGGGTGTTAGTGTTAGGGTTAGACTTAGCTTTAGGGGTTAATCCATTTATTATAATAGCGGTGAGCTCCGGTCGGCAGATTAGGGGTTAATAATTGAAGTTAGGTGTCGGCGATGTTAGGGAGGGCAGATTAGGGGGTTAATACTATTTATTATAGGGTTAGTGAGGCGGGTTAGGGGTTAATAACTTTATTATAGTAGCGCTCAGGTCCGCTCGGCAGATTAGGGGTTCATAAGTGTAGGCAGGTGTCGGCGACGTTGAGGGGGGCAGATTAGGGGTTAATAAATATAATATAGGGGTCGGCGGTGTTAGGGGCAGCAGATTAGGGGTACATAGGGATAACGTAGGTGGCGGCGCTTTGCGGTCGGAAGATTAGGGGTTAATTATTTTAAGTAGCTGGCGGCGACGTTGTGGGGGGCAGGTTAGGGGTTAATAAATTTAATACAGGGGTCGGCGGGGTTAGGGGCAGCAGATTAGGGGTACATAAGTATAACGTAGGTGGCGGTCGGCAGATTAGGGGTTAAAAAATTTTAATCGAGTGGCGGCGATGTGGGGGGAGCTCGGTTTAGGGGTACATAGGTAGTTTATGGGTGTTAGTGTACTTTAGGGTACAGTAGTTAAGAGCTTTATGAACCGGCGTTAGCCCAGAAAGCTCTTAACTCCTGCTTTTTTCAGGCGGCTGGAGTTTTGTCGTTAGAGCTCTAACGCTCACTTCAGAAACGACTCTAAATACCAGCGTTAGAAAGATCACATTGAAAAGATAGGATACGCAAATGGCGTAGGGGGATCTGCGGTATGGAAAAGTCGCGGCTGAAAAGTGAGCGTTAGACCCTTTAATCACTGACTCCAAATACCAGCAGGCGGCCAAAACCAGCGTTAGGAGCCTCTAACGCTGGTTTTGACGGCTACCGCCGAACTCCAAATCTAGGCCTAAGTGTTTAAATATTGACACAAATACATGCTTATGTTTGTTATTTTAAATACCAGCCAGTAATGTAATGTACCCCATATGCATCAGAATGCTGGGTACACTCATTGCAACATAAATAGGAAATTGTATGGAAATATACATATATATAAAATCAGATATACAGATATATGCATATCTTATGTTAAGATGATATATATATATACGAATTTCAATTAAATAACCCATATAACTGTTGACCCAAAGCTTTATTATAATTAAGAGATCAATAAGTGTGTGAGATAATAGCTTTATAAAAATATCTCAGATGTCAACCCCTAAGGTATAGAGAAATAAAGAGTTTATCTAATCTAAAATAAACTCATAACACAGGCCTGCACCATCCAGTGGCTAGTCTTGAATATTGACCACTATATTTTAACCTTCAGGAAATAAGCTCACACCAGGAGGGCAAGGCTTGACAAATGAGAGCTATTGCTCCAATCCTGATGATTTCATTGGCCGATGAGCAAATAAGGGGGGCCAAAGACAGAGATTAAAGGCTCAAACACATCAGTACATGGAGGCTGGATAGCTTTGGAGGGCGTTCGTGCTACCTGCTTTTTCCTATCCTGTGGAATTACATTCCTGCCCTGATTCTGATATTCAAGCTAACCAGAGGAAGAAACACTACACAGTCACCCACAAAGACTGGTTTCCATATGGCCAAAATTGGAATTGGTTATGTATAATGCGGCCTAATATTGTAATAATTGCTATAGTTAAAATGTATTTAAAGCAGTACTGATATAAAGAGTTATTATTGTGAGTAAAAGTGTGTTTCATACTTATAATTTAATATCTCATAGATGGTTATCTTCTAAATAACAATTATCTTTGAATTGAGAAAATTTAATCTTGAAGAAAATTGGTTCTGTAATAAATATTTCTAAATTGATTTTAAATTATTATAAGGTATTTGAAAAGTTGTACTCTAACTTTAGCCATATTGAATTTATTGATGCTACCTTGATTGGTTGATATTCCCATAGAGTTTCCTGATTGGTGCACTGGGGAAATCTCTGAATTATCATTGTTGCTAAAAGTGATATAATTTCCTGCTTATAAGTGTATTTTATGTCTCAACTTGATATTTTACATGTGACCGTTCTAGGAGTTACTCATACATCAATTTATATTCAATTTGAGCTACATTGTATTCGCTGATAAATGCTGGGGGGTTGTTGATAAATCATTATAAGGCTTCTAACTAATATATTTGATTTCTCGACAATTGTGCTAGCACTTATAATCAGGCATTAGATTTGACCATATTAAGTTATTGAATTGTCCCCTGAACTGAAATTGTAGTTCAAACTCAGTAACTAAATTCTGCAAATTAGTTGCTTGTGTAATTGATTAATATTGTTAGTTTATTTTTGGATTGTTCTAAAGGGTTTTAACTGTGGTGACTGATATCATATTAATTTTGTTCATATTAAATTTCCCAATACCATATTGCGCTCATATAGTACTGTATAACAGACAACATAATTAAATGTGAATTCATTGAAATCATTTCTATAGCTTGTTTTATACGTTATTAATATTGTAATAAATATATGATATATTTTATCATAATTGAGCCATCATTACTGCATAAATACATTCAATGTGTATATTATTAGTGATGTTGCGAATTGTTCGGCGGCGAATAGTTCCCGGTGAACATAGCTTGTTCGCGTTCGCAGCGGCGGGCGAACATATGCAATGTTCGAACCGCCCCCTATTCATCATCATTGAGTAAACTTTGACCCTGTATCTCACAGTCTGCAGACACATTACGGCCAATCAGCAGCAGACACCCCCTCCCAGACCCTCCCAGCTCCTGGGAAGCAGCCATTTTAGATTCATTCTGATCCTGCATTGTGAGTGAGAGGAGGGACAGTGTAGCTGCTGCTGATTTTTTAGGGAAATTGATAGCTAGGCTAGTGTATTCAGTGTCCACTACAGTCCTGAAGGACTCATCTGATCTCTGCTGTTTGGACAGCACCCCAAAAAACCCTTTTTAGGGCTAGAACATCAGTCGTTTTTTTTGTTTTTTTTTTGCCTGTGTAATTTTGACTGTCAAACATCAGTCTGCTAGTGTAATCTAATTGCAGTTGCCTGCCTGCAGTGTCACCACTCATATCTGTTGTAACAGTAGTGTAAATTAAAAAAAAAAAACTTTTTTGACTGTGAAACATCAGTCTGCTAGTGTAATATAATTGCAGTTGCCTGCCTGCCTGCCAGCATGTGTGACAGGCCCACTTGCTAAGTGCCACCACTCATATCTGTTGTAACAGTAGTGTAAATATTTTAAAAAAAAAACTTTTTTGACTGTGAAACATCAGTCTGCTAGTGTAATCTAATAGCAGTTGCCTGCCTGCCAGCGTGTCTGCCAGGCCCACTTGCCAACTAGTGCCACCACTCATATCTGTTGTAACAGTAGTGTAAATATTTTTTAAAAAAAAACTTTTTTGACTGTGAAACATCAGTCTGCTAGTGTAATCTAATTGCAGTTGCCTGCCTGCCAGTGTGTGTGCCAGGCCCACTTGCCAACTAGTGCCACCACTCATATTTGTTGTAACAGTAGTGTAAATATTTAAAAAAAAAAAACTTTTTTGACTGTGAAACATCAGTCTGCTAGTGTAATCTAATTGCAGTTGCCTGCCTGCCAGCGTGTGTGCCAGGCCCACTTGCTAAGTGCCACCACTCATATCTGTTGTAACAGTAGTGTAAATATTTTTTTTAAAAAACTTTTTTGACTGTGAAACATCAGTCTGCTAGTGTAATCTAATTGCAGTTGCCTGCCTGCCAGCGTGTGTGCCAGGCCCACTTGCCAACTAGTGCCACCACTCATATTTGTTGTAACAGTAGTGTAAATATTTTAAAAAAACTTTTTTGACTTTGAAACATCAGTCTGCTAGTGTAATCTAATTGCAGTTGCCTGCCTGCCAGCGTGTGTGCCAGGCCCACTTGCCAACTACTGCCACCACTCATATTTGTTGTAACAGTAGTGTAAATATTTTTTTTAAAAAATTTTGACTGTGAAACATCAGTCTGCTAGTGTAATCTAATTGCAGTTGCCTGCCTGCCAGCGTGTGTGCCAGGCCCACTTGCCAACTAGTGCCACCACTCATATTTGTTGTAACAGTAGTGTAAATATTTAAAAAAAAAAAAACTTTTTTGACTGTGAAACATCAGTCTGCTAGTGTAATCTAATTGCAGTTGCCTGCCTGCCAGCGTGTGTGCCAGGCCCACTTGCCAACTAGTGCCACCACTCATATCTGTTGTAACAGTAGTGTAAGTATTTAAAAAATACACATTTTTGACTGTGAAACATCCGACTGCTTTTTTGTGTCAGGCTCACAGCGTATACTGTGCCCACTTGCCCAGTGCCACCACTCATATCTTGTTTAATAGTAGTGTAAGTGTACATTTAAAAAAAATAAACTTCTTGGATTGTGAAACATCAGTCTGCTTTTTTGTGTCAGGCTTCCAGCGTATACTGTGCCCACTTGCCCAGTGGCACCACTCATATTTTGTTTAATAGTAGTGTAAGTGTACATTTAAAAAAAATAAACTTTTTGGATTGTGAAACATCAATCTGCTTTTTTGTGTCAGGCTTCCAGAGTATACTGTGCCCACTTGCCCAGTGGCACCACTCATATTTTGTTTAATAGTAGTGTAAGTGTACATTTAAAAAAAAAATGACAGGCAGAGGCAGGCCACCCCGCAGGTGCCGTCGTGGTCATGGTGCTGTGATTCCCTTTGACCCAACAATAATGCCCAGTGTTCAGAGGCCACGTACCATGAACGCGAAAAGTTCTGAGGAGGACCTAGTTGACTGGCTAACACAGGACACCCAATCTTCTACAGCTTCCGCTCGGAACCTTGACGCACCATCCACCTCCAGCTTAGATTCGGGCACCTCTCAAGTGACTACTCGCCCGCCTTCCACCACCACCAACACTAGCACCACAGCCGCTTCACTTGATCTGTCAGAGGATTTATTGACACATCAGTTTGAAGAAATGAGTGATGCGCAACCATCATTGACATAGGATGTAAATAACAGTGATATGTCTCAGTCAGGCAGCATTACAGACATGGACGTACGGTGTGATGATGATGATGTTGTACCCGCTGCTGCTTCCTTTGTTGATTTGTCAGATACAAGTGAAGAGGTTGATGATGATGTGTCCGTGGATGTCACGTGGGTGTCCACTAGAAGAGAAGAAGAAGAGGGGGAAAGTTCAGATGGGGAGAAAGAGAGGAGGAGGAGGAGGAGGAGATGAGTTGGAAGCAGGGGGAGGTCGTCGCAAGGAGCTAGTGGCACAGTCAGACAGCATGCATCGGCACCCGGGGTCAGCGAGACAGCACGCCAATCAACACATGCTGTTGCCACCACCAGAATGCCGTCATCGCAGAGCTCAGCAGTGTGGCATTTTTTTTGTTTGTCTGCCTCTGACAACAGCAATGCCATTTGCAACCTGTGCCAAAAGAAACTGAGTCGTGGGAAGTCCAACACCCACCTAGGTACAACTGCTTTGCGAAGGCACATGATCTCACATCACAAACGCCGATGGGATGAACACATGAGTAGAAGCCGCACACAAACTCAAAGCCGCCATCCTCCTCCTGGTCCAGCATCTTCAGCCACGTCAACCACTGCTGTCCTCCTTGCCCCCTCTCAACCATCCGCCACTCCGTCTCTCTTCCGTAGCAGTTCCTGCTCATCTGCCCACAGTCAGGTGTCTGTCAAGGACATGTTTGAGCGTAAGAAGCCAATGTCCCAAAGTCACCCCCTTGCCCGGCGTCTGACAGCTGGCTTGTCTGAACTCTTAGCCCACCAGCTTTTACCATACAAGCTGGTGGAGTCTGAGGCGTTCAAAAAATTTGTAGCTATTGGGACACCGCAGTGGAAGGTACCCGGCCGAAATTTCTTTGCACAAAAGGCAATCCCCAACCTGTACTCGATTGTGCGAAAGGAAGTAATGGCATGTCTGGCACACAGTGTTGGGGCAAGGGTCCATCTGGCCACTGATAGCTGGTCTGCAAATTATGGTCAGGGCAGGTATATCACCTACACTGCGCATTGGGTAAACCTGCTGACGGCTGCCAAGCATGGAATGCGTGGCTCTGCAGAGGAGTTGGTGACACCGCCACGACTTGCAGCAGGCCTGCTGCTACCTCCTCTACTCCTCCTACTCCATCCTCTTCCATAACCTCTTCCTCGGCTGAGTCCTCTTCTGCTGCTGCGTCTTGCTCCACATCAACTGCACTCCTCCAGCTCCGCAGGTACTATTCCACATCCCGGATACGGCAGTGTCACGCCTTCTTGGGGTTGACTTGCCTGAAAGCAGAGAGTCACACCGGAACAGCACTCCTGTCCGCCCTGAATGCACAGGTGGATCAGTGGCTGACTCCGCACCAACTGGAGATCGGCAAAGTGGTTTCTGACAACGGAAGTAATTTGTTGGCGGCATTGAAATTGGGCAAGTTGACACATGTGCCGTGCATGGCACATGTGTGTCATCTGATTGTACAACGCTTTGTGCATAAGTACCCAGGCTTACAGGACGTCCTGAAGCAGGCCAGGAAGGTGTGTGGCCATTTCAGGCGTTCCTACACGGCCATGGCGAATTTTGCAGATATCCAGCGGCGAAACAACATGCCAGTGAGGCGTTTGATTTGCGACAGCCCGACACGTTGGAATTCAACACTCCTAATGTTCGACCGCCTGCTCCAACAAGAAAAAGCCGTTAACGAGTATTTGTATGACCGGGGTGCTAGGACAGCCTCTGCGGAGCTGGGGATTTTTTTGCCAAGTTACTGGACGCTTATGCGCAATGCCTGTAGGCTCATGTGTCCTTTTGAGGAGGTGACAAACCTAGTCAGTCGCACCGAAGGCACCATCAGCGACATCATACCATTTGTTTTCTTCCTGGAGCGTGCCCTGCGAAGAGTGCTGGATCAGGCCATAGATGAGCGGGAAGAGGAAGAGTTGTGGTCACCATCACCACCAGAAACAGCCTTATCAGCATCGCTTGCTGGACCAGCGGCAACGCTGGAAGAGGATTGTGAGGAAGAGGAGTCAGAGGAGGAATGTGGCTTTGAGGAGGAGGAGGAGGAAGACCAACCACAACAGGCATCCCAGGGTGCTCGTTATCACCTATCTCGTACCCGTGGTGTTGTACGTGGCTGGGGGGAAGAACATACCTTCAGTGAGATCACTGAGGACGAGGAACGGGACATGAGTAGCTCGGCATCCAAACTTGTGCAAATGGGGTCTTTCATGCTGTCGTGCCTGTTGAGTGACCCTCGTATAAAAAAACTGAAGGAAAATGACCTGTACTGGGTGTCCACGCTACTAGACACCCGGTATAAGCATAAAGTGCCTGAAATGTTACCAAATTCCTGCAAGTCGGAAAGGATGCAGCAGTTCCAAAATAAATTAAAAAGTATGCTTTACACAGCGTATAAGGGTGATGTCACAGCACAACGGGAATCTAACAGGGGAAGAGGTGAAAGTAATCCTCTGACTCCCATGACCACACCGGCAAGGACAGGACACTTAACAGACGTGTTGTTGATGGAGGACATGCAGAGCTTTTTAACTCCGATGCATCACCACAGCCCTTCGGGGTCCACCCTCAGAGAACGACTCAACCAACAGGTAGCAGACTATCTCGCCTTAACTGCAGATCTCGACACTCTGAGGAGCGATGAACCCCTTGACTACTGGGTGTGCAGGCTTGACATGTGGCCTGAGCTATCCCAATTTGCTATAGAACTTCTGGCCTGCCCCGCTTCAAGTGTCCTGTCAGAAAGGACCTTCAGTGCTGCAGGAGGTATTGTCACTGAGAAGAGAAGTCGGCTAGGTCAAAAAAGTCTAGATTACCTCACCTTTATTAAGATGAATGAGGGATGGATCCCGAAGGGACTGACATTGGGCGATACATTTGAGTAAAAAAGGCCTAATGAGATGATCTGCCTTGGGCTATAAATGGTCCACAAGCTGCTGTATGTTATTTTCGAATGCCGGATGACTTGCGTGACTTATCCGCCACCAACTAGTGTTCAAGCCGCAATGTTTTAGGGCACTTTCTGCCAGGGAAACAAACATCAATTTTTCTGGCCGCTGCTACAGCAGCGGCTGCAACAATACCTAATTTTTCAGGCATGTGTACATGCCAAATTTTTCTGGCCTCTGGTGCTGCACTGTGGCTTCAAAAAACAAAAAGAAAAAAAGGCACGTAACAGGGATTAAAGTGATAGGAATAGTACTACTTAACACACCACACATATCTGGTGGCACAGTAGATTGCACACGCAGTGCCCCAAATTTGAAGTAGGAGGACCGACCAAGCATCTTTTTCCATCTCCCGGTTCCTAAAATCCATGCCATATACACGTCCCCTGATAGGGGACACCGCAGTGGAAGGTACCCGGACGAAATTTCAATGCACAAAAGGCAATCCCCAACCTGTACTCGATTGTGCAAAAGGAAGTAACCTTACCATGGGTCCCAGACCGCACGTCTTGTAATTCTCTGTCTGGGAAATTATCTATCTATCAAATCTATATATTGATCTATCAAATCTATCTATCTATCTAGCGTATCTATCAAATGTATCTATTGCATCTATTGATCTATCTATCTAATCTATGTATCTATCTATCTATCAAATCTATCTATCTCGTGGCCGGACCGACCAAGCATCTTTTTCCATCTCCCAGTTCCTAAAATCCATGCCATATACACGTACCCTGATAGGGGATGTAACAGGTATTAAACTGATAAGAATAGTACTACTTGACAGACCACTCATATCTGTTGGCACAGTAGATTGCACGCGGTGCTCTGACAAAATGCAGAAGGACATTTGGCAGACGGACATTTGGCAGACGGACATTTGGCCTACAGATAGAAAGCTAAAGAATGTTCCGATTTCGGCCGAGGGCAGATACGTTTCAGAGTGCTCTGTTCTAATCAGAGCCTCGGGCGCCACAACTGCCTCTGGGAACCTCACCATGGGTCCCAGACCGCACGTCTTGTAATTCTCTGTCTGGGAAATTATCTATCTATCAAATCTATCTATTTATCTATCAAATCTATCTATCGTATCTATCAAATGTATCTATTGCATCTATTGATCTATCTAATCTATGTATCTATCTATCTATCAAATCTATCTATCTCGTGGCCGGACCGACCAAGCATCTTTTTCCATCTCCCGGTTTCTAAAATCGATGCCATATACACGTACCCTGATAGGGGACGTAACAGGTATTAAACTGATAAGAATAGTACTACTTAACACACCACTCATATCTGGTGGCACAGTAGATTGCACGCGCAGTGCCCCAAATTTGAAGTAGGAGGACCGACCAAGCATCTTTTTCCATCTCCCGGTTCCTAAAATCCATGCCATATACACGTCCCCTGGTGCCACAACTGCCTCTGGGAAACTTACCATGGGTCACAGACCGCACATCTTGTAATTCTCTGTCTGGGAAATTATCTATCTATCAAATCTATCTATTTATCTATCAAATCTATCTATCTATCGAATCTATCAAATGTATCTATTGATCTATCTATCTAATCTATGTATCTATCTATCTATCTATCTATCTATCTATCAAATCTATCTATCTCATGGCTGGACCGACCAAGCATCTTTTTCCATATACCAGTTCCTAAAATCCATGCCATATACATGTCCCCTGATAGGGGACTCCACAGGGATTAAACTGATAAGAATAGTACTACTTAACACACCACTCATATCTGGTGGCACAGTAGATTGCATGCGCAGTGCCCCAAATTTGAAGTAGGAGGACCGACCAAGCATCTTTTTCCATCTCCCGGTTCCTAAAATCCATGCCATATACATGTCCCCTGGCGCCACAACTGCCTCTGGGAAACTTACCATGGGTCACAGACCGCACATCTTGTAATTCTCTGTGTGGGAAATTATCTATCTATCAAATCTATCTATTTATCTATCAAATCTATCTATCTATCGAATCTATCAAATGTATCTATTGATCTATCTATCTAATCTATGTATCTATCTATCTATCTATCAAATCTATCTATCTCGTGGCCGGACCGACCAAGCATCTTTTTCCATCTCCCGGTTCCTAAAATCCATGCCATATACACGTCCCCTGATAGGGGACACCACAGGGATTAAACTGATAGGAATAGTACTACTTAACACACCTTATAATAATGCAGAGAGAGGCAACGCAGAGAGAGGAGTCTGAAGAAGAGGAGTCAGAGGAGGAAGGGGGCTTTGAGGAGGTGGAAGACCAAACACAGCAGGCGTCCCAGGGGGCTTGTTGTCACCTTTCGGGGACCCTTGGTGTTGTACGTGGCTGGGTGGAGGAAGAGACCTTCAATGACATCAGTGAGGACAAGGAAAGGGACATGGCTAGCTTGGTATCCAACCTTGTGCAAATGGGGAGTTTGCCGTTGTGCAAATGGACTGTTTGCGGTTGTTTGCGGTGCGTTAAAGGGACAGTCTAGGCCAAAATAAACTTTCAGGATTCAGATAGAGCATGTAATTTTAAACAATTTTCCAATTTACTTTTATCACCAATTTTGCTTTGTTCTCTTGGTATTCTTAGTTGAAAGCTTAACCTAGGAGGTTCATATGCTAATTTCTTAGACCTTGAAGCCCACCTCTTTCAGATTGCATTTTAACAGTTTTTCACCACTAGAGGGTGTTAGTTCACGTATTTCATATAGATAACACTGTGCTCGTGCATGAGAAGTTATCTGGGAGCAGGCACTAATTGGCTAGACTGCAAGTCTGTCAAAAGAACTGAAAAAAGGGGCAGTTTGCAGAGGCTTAGATGCAAGATAATCACAGAGTAAAAGTATATTATTATAAATGTGTTAGTTATGCAAAACTGGGAAATGGGTAATAAAGGGATTATCTATCTTTTAAAACAATAAAAATTCTGGTGTAGACTGTACCTTTAAACGGGGAGTTTGGTCTGTCAGTACTGTGAAGCGGGCGTAACCCTTACACTACCTGATCGATACAACATCATACCTGATGTTTTAAATCACGTTATTCCAAACTATTTAGGAATGTTAGGTGATTTATGCCCTTTATGGCTTAAAACCAGACTCTGCATCAACTATGTAATTTTCCATGGGAGTTTTGCCATGGATCCCCCTCCGGCATGCCACAGTCCAGGTGTTAGTCCCCTTGAAACAACTTTTCCATCACTAATGTGGCCAGAAAGAGTCCCTGTTGGTTTTAAAGTTCGCCTGCCTATTGAAGTCAATGGCGGTTCGCGACATCACTATATATTATATTACACATGAGAGAAATTAGTTATTATTAATTGGGGTTAAATAGTAATATTTTATAATAATTTTTATTATTATTAATAATAATTATTAATATTCATAAACATCACAACAGAATTCTGCACTCTATATAACCACACAGACTACCAAATGCAAGAATAGTTGGCTCTCTGTATTCCCGAGGCAGTTGGTGAGTACAGAAGCCAACTCAGGCTGCTAGCGGGTACAGAAGTTGTCTCTCTGTATACACTCAGACTACTAGTGAGTTTAGTAATTGGCTCTCTGTATACACCCAGACTACTAGTGAGTTTAGTAGTTGTCTCTCTGTATACACACAGGCTTCTACAGGGAGTGCAGAATTATTAGGCAAGTTGTATTTTTGAGGCTTAATTTTATTATTGAACAACAACCATGTTCTCAATGAACCCAAAAAACTCATTAATATCAAAGCTAAATAGTTTTGGAAGTAGTTTTTAGTTTGTTTTTAGTTATAGATATTTTAGGGGGATATCTGTGTGTGCAGGTGACTATTACTATGCATAATTATTAGGCAACTTAACAAAAAACAAATATATACCCATTTCAATTATTTATTTTTACCAGTGAAACCAATATAACATCTCAACATTCACAAATATACATTTCTGACATTCAAAAACAAAACAAAAACAAATCAGTGACCAATATAGCCACCTTTCTTTGCAAGGACACTCAAAAGCCTGCTATCCATGGATTCTGTCAGTGTTTTGATCTGTTCACCATCAACATTGCGTGCAGCAGCAACCACAGCCTCCCAGACACTGTTCAGAGAGGTGTACTGTTTTCCCTCCTTGTAAATCTCACATTTGATGATGGACCACAGGTTCTCAATGGGGTTCAGATCAGGTGAACAAGGAGGCCATGTCATTAGATTTTCTTCTTTTATACCCTTTCTTGCCAGCCACGCTGTGGAGTACTTGGACGCGTGTGATGGAGCATTGTCCTGCATGAAAATCATGTTTTTCTTGAAGGATGCAGACTTCTTCCTGTACCACTGCTTGAAGAAGGTGTCTTCCAGTAACTGGCAGTAGGACTGGGAGTTGAGCTTGACTCCATCCGAAAAGGCCCCACAAGCTCATCTTTGATGATACCAGCCCAAACCAGTACTCCACCTCCACCTTGCTGGCGTCTGAGTCGGACTGGAGCTCTCTGCCCTTTACCAATCCAGCCACGGGCCCATCCATCTGGCCCATTAAGACTCACTCTCATTTCATCAGTCCATAAAACCTTAGAAAAATCAGTCTTGAGATATTTCTTGGCCCAGTCTTGACGTTTCAGCTTGTGTGTCTTGTTCAGTGGTGGTCGTCTTTCAGCCTTTCTTACCTTGGCCATGTCTCTGAGTATTGCACACCTTGTGCTTTTGGGCACTCCAGTGATGTTGCAGCTCTGAAATATGGCCAAACTGGTGGCAAGTGGCATCTTGGCAGCTGCACGCTTGACTTTTCTCAGTTCATGGGCAGTTATTTTGCGCCTTGGTTTTTCCACACGCTTCTTGCGACCCTGTTGACTATTTTGAATGAAACGCTTGATTGTTCGATGATCACGCTTCAGAAGCTTTGCAATTTTAAGAGTGCTGCATCCCTCTGCAAGATATCTCACTATTTTTGACTTTTCTGAGCCTGTCAAGTCCTTCTTTTGACCCATTTTGCCAAAGGAAAGGAAGTTGCCTAATAATTATGCACACCTGATATAGGGTGTTGATGTCATTAGACCACACCCCTTCTCATTACAGAGATGCACATCACCTAATATGCTTAATTGGTAGTAGGCTTTCAAGCCTATACAGCTTGGAGTAAGACAACATGCATAAAGAGGATGATGTGGTCACAATACTCATTTGCCTAATAATTCTGCACTCCCTGTAGTGTATATTATAGTTGGCTATCTGTATACACATAGGCTACTAGTGTGTATTGTAGTTCACTCTCTGTATACACACATGCTTCTAGTGTGTATTGTAGTTGGCTCTCTGTATACACACAGGCTACTAGTGAGTTTAGTAGTTGTCTCTCTGTATACACACAGACTACTAGTGTGTATTGTAGTTGGATATCTGTATACACAGAGGCTACTAGTGTGTATTGCAGTTGGCTCTCTGTATACACACAGGCTACTAGTGAGTTTAGTAGTTGTCTCTCTGTATACACACAGACTACTAGTGTGTATTGTAGTTGGCTATCTGTATACCACATAGGCTACTAGTGTGTATTGTAGTTGGCTCTCTGTATACACACAGGCTACTAGTGAATTTAGTAGTTGGCTCTCTGTATACACACAGGCTACTAGTGAGTTTAGTAGTTGTCACTCTGTATACACACAGGCTACTAGTGTGTATTGTAGTTGGCTATCTGTATACACATAGGCTACTAGTGTGTATTGTAGTTGGCTCTCTGTATACACACAGGCTACTGGTGGGTAAACTAGTTGGCTCTCTGAATTCCCACAGTCTCCTGGTGAGTATAGTAGTTGGCTTTCTGTATTCTCATAGGTTGGTTGTGGGTGCAAATTTGGCACTCAGTATAACCACAGACTGCTACTATGTACAGTCTTTAGCTCTCTGTATGCCCACAGGCTGCTGATAGGTACCACGGGTGGCACTATGTATAACCATCTGCTGGTGGCTATAGTGGTCGGCTCTCTGTATTACCACAGATTTCTAGTGGTTACAGATAGGTGTCTATATATACACATGCTGTTGGTGGGAACAGCAGTTGTCACTGTGTTTAACCAGAGGCTGCTTATGGGTACAGTAGTTGGCTCTCTGTATACCTTCAGGCTGCTGGTGGGTACAGTATTTTGCTCTCTATATAGCCACAGGCTGATGGTAGGTACAATAGTTGGCACTCTGTATAACCACAGGCTGCTTGTCTGTACAGTAGTTGGTTTTCTGTATCCTTTGAAACTGCTTGTGGGTACTCATGGAAGTTCATGTTAACCACTCATTGCTTATTGAGTAGTCAAGGAAATCTGGTCATGCTAACTGGCAGCTGGTTGGTATAAGCAGGAGAATCTCTTGGTCTGTTAGTGAGTATAGTAGTGAAATCTGCACCTTTATTTTGCTAGAGCAGTGGTGAGTACAGCATTTATGCTTTGTATATATATACATTGCTAATTAATAGGACAGTATTAAGTGATGTTATTTCTAGAGTCACATTAGACAGTCACACGGTCACCAGTTGCATGAGTAATCTCAGTACAGATGGCTATCCAGCCACCATCATAAAGGATTAACTGTATGTTTTTTTTTTCTATCTTTTATTCAATTACTGGTTTGATGAGAGAACAAACTGCTGTCTCTGCATTAATGTGTAGGCCTTCATCTTCCCATAATTTGTGGAAAATAGGACAGAATGAGCCTTTGTTTTCTCTTGGGGTTAATGCTTGTGTTTAAAACTAAGGCAACTCATTAATTACATATAACAAAGTCAAGACCTCTGCGTTTTATAATTCAGATGCAAGAAGAATAAACATTTCACTACTTTATTTGAAGAGATATAAAATGCAAAAAATAAATTTAAAAATACTGTAATATGTTAGAGCATTTTATTATTTCAAGGGACATGAAACCCAAGGTTTTTCTTTTGTGGTTCAAACAGAGGATACAATTTAAAAAAAAAAGTTTTTAATTTACTTATATTTTTTTTAATTGACTCCATTCTCATGGCATTCTTTGTTGAAGAGATATCTTGATAGGTAGCGTGCACATTTCTGGAGAACTACATGACAGGAAACAATGCTGCCACCTACTGTTTTTACAAATGTATAACATAGTTATAAAACTGCTGCCATATATTGCTCCAGTCAAGTGCACACACCTAAACCTTCCTGCCTGCTTCTCAACAAAGGATACAAAGAGAACAAATTAAATGTAATAATTGAAGTAAACTGGATTTTTTCTTCACATTTTACACTCTATGTAAATCACAAAATAAATTATTTCGGTTTCATGTGACTTTATTTTATGTTTCAGATAGACAAGTGATTATCTATTTTGCTTCCTTCCATTGGTTTGTTGAAAAGCATACCTAGGTAGGCCCAGGAGCAGCAATGCACTACTGGGAGCTAACTTCTGATTGGTGGCTGCACATATATGCCTCTTGTCATTGGCTAACCAGATGTGTTCAGCTAGCTCCCAGTAATGCATTGATGCTCTTTCAACAAAGGATAACAAGACAAAAAAGGCACATTTTATAACAGAATTACATTTGAAAGCTGTTTAAAAGTGTCTGCTGTGTCTGAATCATGAAATAAACATTTTGGGTTTCATGTCCCTTTAAATTGTTGTGCTCCAAAAATATGTGTACATGTCTCTGAAAGGAATTGGAACAGGGTTTAATGGGTAAAGTGGGCAATTGGTGCTGGATTGGCCTGCCGGGAAACCAGGAGATGGGCTGGCTGTCCACAATTTAGGAAGCAATGCCTGCTGTGCACTGATGCAGCTGTGTGTGGGGGCTGCTGCTACAAGGGGCTGCTCCTTGTTTTACCTGCCCCATCACCGGGACTTTATCTTCACAGGCCTTGCTGCACACAGCATTGCATGAATAAAGCTTCACAAGTCACAAGTATTGCCCTGTCGGAGGCTTCAAGCTGCTAGCTTACAAGCAGTGCCGTTGAATCTCCAAGTTATCAGTAAGTTCAAATTGTTTAACCTTTTTAATTTGATCAGTTTTATTTAAATTGATCAATCTTTGAGATGTAGCGCTGCGGAATCTGTTGGCACTCTACAAATAACCGATAATAATAATTATAATAATAATAATGTGTGTGTGTATATATATATATATATATATACACATATATATTTTTAAATATGCTGCCCAATGCTGCGCGACTTACCCCCTTCCCTGCGCTTGTCTATCGACATCAGTACTAGGATCCCATTGGAGCCTATGGAAGTGTGCTCTTGTAATATAATAATATCTTGTGAGCGAGCCTGAAACATTAGTTAAGTTTCTTAACCTCTCTGCCACCTAAAGTCGGGTGGATTTTAATAACCCTGATCAAATTTGAATTTGGATGGTGCCTGCTCACCGCAAGGCTGGTCAAGCAAGGTTCATGATAGCAAACCTAGTCAGCCTGCCAAATGGTAAATGGAGCCCTATATCTCACTGTCTGCACCACTTAGAGGGAAACAGACAGCTTGTTTGAAAAGGGGGGGGGTCTATTCTTTCAAAATGAAGAGTATTTTTCCCCCAAAACAAGCAGGTGACAGCAAAACTACCGTTTTAACTGTTTGGATGGGGCTTTAACAGAGCACCATCTCTCTCCTTTTTATCTAGGGGATCTCCAACTAGGTAAAAGAGAGGCATTTGTTTAAGGAGTAGGTTGCTTTTTAGAGCCCCTTTTCTCCCATATACAGTGGATATAACAAGTTTACACGCCCTTATGAAATTGCAGTGAAACTGAAAGATTGAGATAACAATGGCCTAGATTTAGAGTTGGGCGGTAGCCGTCAAAACCAGCGTTAGAGGCTCCTAACGCTGGTTTTGGCTGCCCGCTGGTATTTGGAGTCAGTCATTAAAGGGTCTAACGCTCACTTTGCAGCCGCAACTTTTCCATACCGCAGATCCCCATACGTCAATTGCGTATCCTATCTTTTCAATGGGATCTTTCTAACGCCGGTATTTAGAGTCTTGGCTGAAGTGAGCGTTAGAAATCTAACGACAAAACTCCAGCCACAGAAAAAAGTCAGTAGTTAAGAGCTTTCTGGGCTAACGCCGGTTTATAAAGCTCTTAACTACTGTGCTCTAAAGTACACTAACACCCATAAACTACCTATGTACCCCTAAACCGAGGTCCCCCCACATCGCCGCCACTATATTAAAAATTTTTAACCCCTAATCTGCCGCTCCGTACACCGTGGCCACCTACGTTATCCCTATGTACCCCAAATCTGCTGCCCCTAACACCGCCGACCCCTATATTTATTAACCCCTAATCTGCCGCCCCCACCTACCTACAATAATTAACCCCTAATCTGCCGACCGGAGCTCACCGCTACTATAATAAATGTATTAACCCCTAATCCGCTTCACTCCCGCCTCAATAACCCTATAATAAATAGTATTAACCCCTAATCTGCCGACCGGAGCTCACCGCTACTCTACTAAATTTTTTAACCCCTAAAGCTAAGTCTAACCCTAACACTAACACCCCCCTAAGTTAAATATAATTTTTATCTAACAAAATAAATTAACTCTTATTAAATAAATTATTCCTCCATTAGGAACACATCAGAGAACACAGCAGGTTAGGTTTGATAGACCTCGTCCACAAATTCCAAGATTCTATATGAATAGATCTCAGAGAAATAGGCCATATAGAGAATATAGCCCTAATCGATACGAATGGAATGGGGCTGACAACTATCAGGACCTATACCATCAGAGAATGGATAATAGAAACCATTGGGGGTCACAATATTCTAGATCAGAACCCTATTATAGGCACTATGATAGCCCAGCACAACCATGGGAAGCAACTTCCCAACATAGATTTCAGAGGAATAACTATAGAGACAGAGGAAACTATGGTCAAAATAACTACTCACCATGGAATCATAGGAGAGGGACACAAAGAAGCTATCATAAAGATGAAAAAGGAAATTACCCTCACAACTACTATTATACAGAAGACAAAAACAACCACTATTGGACTCCGAAACATAAGTCTACACATCAGGATAACATTGAGGCACCAAGGAATGATCAAAATCACAACGAATACGTAAGGAGAACCCATGAACCATACGGTAAGGAGGGATCTAAGAAGACCGGTACAATCGTCAAACAGGGTGAACAACCACAAAAAAAGATTTCAGATGTGGACACCAACTTGGGGAATTCTCTGAACCAGATTGCCTCATCATCACATTTTTTAAGAATGAACCCTTCAACAGTAAAGGACAAGACAATACAACAACAACAAATACGTCTGAACTAAAAACAACAAAGAAGAAGAGAATCAGAGGCAAACGTGGAGGGGGCAAAACGAAGAAGAAAATAAAGGTACTGCACAGAAATGATAAAGAAGGACTGGAGCCATATATTAAGGATCTCCAACAGATAGCTACATCCTCTAAGTCAGATATAGAAACAAGTATCTCTGACAACAGAAGGAACATAAATTCTGGCGATGGCATTTTTAACCTCAGCAGGCATGACATTAAAAAAGAAGAGAGAGAAGTTCTGAAATACGGCCTCTCATTTGCTCCTACTAGAAGCCTGGATAAATTCCAAACGTTTACTAATACAAAGGAATTTATAAGGAAATTAACCTTAAAAAGATACTTTCTCAAATCTCCTTTGGAATCCATGGCACCAAAAAGCTACACTACAGCTGATGCTGGGAACAACTATATACATACAGGATTGAAACCGAAATCAAGTTTCTACCCTACTTATGCAAAGGGAAATGCCATCGATGCATTTGAGATCATGGTTACTAAAGACTTCAGAGATATCAAACCAAAGAAATTGAAGAGGATAAGACAAAATCTGTCCAGGCAACACATAGAGACTATCAGAAGTCTTGAGGAAAATAACCAACTGACGATAAAACCAGCCGATAAAGGAGGGGGAATCGTCATCCTGGACAGAGATAAATATATGGCAGAAAACCAACGCCTATTAAAGGACACAACAACGTATTTGAAGCTGAAACAGAATCCCGTTACAGGTTTCCAAGAAGAACTCAGAGAACTGTTAACAAAAGCTAGAACAATGGGTATATTAGACGAAAAAGAGCACAGATATTTGGACATTGACCATCCTATAACACCTATACTGTATCACTTACCCAAGATACACAAAACTTTAACGAACCCTCCGGGTCATCCTATTATCTCTGGAATTGGCTCTCTCACAAGCAACTTATCGGAGTATGTGGACCAACATCTACAGAAGTACGTAAGGGCCCTCCCGTCATATCTAAGAGACTCAACACAAGTCTTAAATATATTAGACAACACACCATGGGAAGAAGGCTATATCCTTGCAACCTGCGACGTATACACCAGCATACCTCATAAAGAAGGACTTGAGGCAATCAAATGGTTTCTGGATAAAGATCCACTGATGTTGGAAGATCAGGCCAAATTCATATTGGATAGCATCCAGTACATTCTTACACACAACTATTTTAACAATGAGGGGATGTACTACCAACAAATTTGCGGGACAGCTATGGGGACCAGGTTCGCGCCCAGCTATGCTAATTTGTACATGGGAAGATGGGAGAGCATCTTCTGGGATTCATGCCCAGCGAGCGCAGACCTGGTCCTATACCGCAGATATATTGATGATGTCCTAATAGTGTGGAAGGGCTCAACAGAAGATCTCTTGTACACAATTGAGGTCATGAATCAAAACCATCAGAATTTGAAGTTCACCTACAACTGGAACTTTAAGGAAATCGTTTTCTTGGATCTAAAAATAGAAGCTCTAAACGGAAAATGGGAAACATCTACGTACTTCAAATCGGTTGACAGTAACAGCTATATACACTATGAGAGCTGCCACCATGAGAAATGGAAAGAAAATATCCCAAAGAGCCAATTCCTAAGGGTCCGAAAGAATTGTTCAAATATCGAAACCTGGGAAAAACAAGTGAGACGACTAAAAGAGAAATTTGTGGAAAGAGGTTATAAGGAGGAACATCTAGACCAAAAAATAGTAGAAGTACGACAGGTGGAGAGGAAAGAGTTAACCAAATACAAAGATCACAAGCAATATGAGACAGAGGATGCTATAAATGTACCATTAATAACAGAATACAGCAGCAATCGATACATCATTGAAAATATCTTTAAAAGACACTGGCACCTTCTAAAAAATGACGACATTATTGGAGATAAACTCCCCAACCAGCCAAAATTCGTTTATAGAAAGACAGGAAATCTCAAAAATAGATTAGCACCAAGTCTACCCAAGAAGAAGAAGACCAATGCACATGATGCAATGGGGAGACTAGTAAATGGATTTTTTCCATGCCCCACCTGCAAAGCATGCAGAAGAGGGGTAAAGACTAAAAAATTCAAGTCCAATCAGACTGGAGAAGAATTTACCTTATGGAATGCTCATGTGGGCTCCAATACATCGGCCAAACCTCTAGAAGCCTCAGAGATAGGCTCAGAGAGCACATACTGTTGATCGAAAAACAAAATAAAGAAACAACACTTTATAAACATTTTGCCACGAAGCACAATGGTAGAATACAAGACATGAAATTTATAGGTATACAAAAAGTTGCCAAGAACTGGAGAGGGGGTAATTTTGAAAAGAGCCTCTTAAAAGCAGAATCCAAATGGATCTTCTTATTAGACTGCTTACACCCGAAAGGTCTGAATAATAGGGAGGATCTTACCTACCTCTTCAATTTATGATATGTATCTGCCAATGTCCTCATAGGACAGTATAAAATTCCTCTCCAAAGACTTTTTAAAAAAACAAAAAGACCTTTGAATCATCTGGGCTATTGAACAACTAGTCTATATAAAGACACAAGCTAGACTTATAAGATAGTGCTGTATCATTTAGAATTCTATAAACCCACTGTTTTAAAGCTTCTGGGTTATTACACAATTTAGCCTTTATAAAGACCTAAATTTATAGAAGGTCCGGTATCGTATATATCCAATCCAAAGTCTCATTATATAGGCATTGTAGCCCTCCACCCAAATATATAGAAATTCATCCATTTTTACTCATTAATTGGGTATCAATTTTTGTCTGCTTGAGGTTACCCTTCACCCTACCACATATTTGTTTACCATCTTCTGTTTGATCTTCTGATCACCATTAAAATCTAAGCTCCACAATACTATATAATTGTGGGTTAGAATGATTTAAAAGTAGGTTTTGCAGATTCAATCTTCAAAGCAATTAGTGTGGACATCTATACAGTTATCCTATTAACATAAGAAGAAGGCTTTTTCCTCTATTTTCCTCTATTGTTCTAGTTCTAAACTATTAAACAGCAAATGTAGACTGTTTCCTATTTATATACCCTTTTATATATATACCCTTAATTACATTCATGAGCATACACTTGAATGTTTCTTTCTCTGACATAGAAATTTATACACTGGTCTTGTCCAGCTATCACTAGTTTCCTTATTCAATTACTATGATGGCGTTGTAATCTAATATATTTATGCGACCAGAATCAGGTACATATCCCTTTTATTTCTCGCTAAATATGAGATACCATGTCCTGGTTTTATCTATATCTTTATATACATATAACTAATTATACATATCAGATAGATGGACAACTAAGTCCAAATTGTTTCTATTGGGACTTTGTATTCTCTATGCTCAAATTTTGGAGCAAACGAGATATATATATATATATATATATATATATATATATATATATATATATATATATATATATATATATATAAAAATACATTCTAGGACTTTTTTAATAACTAAGCAGTTTGCCCTCTGTAAATAATTCATCACAGGTTAATTTCTTCCTCCTCTCACTATGATTCTGATCTTTTATAAAATAAATTAAAATAACTTTATTTCTTATAAATATGCGAGATCTTACCATCTGAGCATGGCTCAATGACATTGAAGGATCCATAAAAGTATATACAACTTCTCTTCTCTTTATGAAATGTCAAACATATCTCAAAATATTTTAACAATATGTTAACACATATTATAATATTTAAGATCACTTAATCCACTACCAGTGTATCTTAAACACACTTTGACAATATGTTAACACATATTATAATATTTGAGATCATTCAATCCATCTACTAGTATAATGATGGATATATAAAATATGGCTATAGAAAGAAAATATTATCTGACCCCTTTGGACTTAAGAGAAATAGATAACAAAACCGTTATTTCATTTCCAAAAATACTTGCCGTTATTGTTTTTATTGTTTCCTTTGTCCCACTGACATAAAATATGTGTTAGTTTTTTGTAAATCTCAATGTTTGTGATTACATAGCCTTTATCTATCGTTATAACGTTTGAGGGCCAATAGTGCCTTGACACTTATCCCCTTTATTGACACCTTGGTGGGCATTGTTCTGACATCTTTATCCCCAGGGCTCTCTAAGGATTTAATATACTAGATGGGAGGCGTAACTGACAGCCGCATATATTAGCATTGTACAGCATGCTAATGTTGCTAGCGGCTTGTCTATGTAATATCGCCGGACCGGAAGTGACGTCAACGGTTACGTCACTACCGGGTAGCTCCGATATTGGGCTTGAAACTGGTAAGCCAAAACAAAGATACCGGCAATTGAGAAAGAAACAACTGGATAAATCTAAGGCCATATACATGCCTTTTGAATGACCTATATATTTAGATATGTATAAAATTAATCCGGGAAAATTTATATACTTCCGGTTTGCCATATGGGGGAATCTTTTAGATGTTACACAGGAAGTGATGCTACACTTTATGGGGGAATCTTTTAGATGTTACACAGGAAGTGGAGGGGAATCTTTTAGATGTTACACAGGAAGTGATACTACACTTTATGGGGGAATCTTTTAGATGTTACACAGGAAGTGGAGGGGAATCTTTTAGATGTTACACAGGAAGTGATGCTACACTTTATGGGGGAATCTTTTAGATGTTACACAGGAAGTGGAGGGGAATCTTTTAGATGTTACACAGGAAGTGATGCTACACTTTATGGGGGAATCTTTTAGATGTTACACAGGAAGTGGAGGGATTTGGCGCCCAAACAATACAATTAATCAATTAAACTACCATATAGGCTACTTCTAAACTGTATATAAGGCCAGCTGCCATTACCAATATTCTAGTCTTGAGAAAGGCCCTTTTTTGAGGGCAGAAACGCGTTGACATATTGGTAAGCATTACTTTAATCTTTACTTCATTCTCATATTGGATACACTATGTTGTGAATTTCTTTTTTTACAGGGACACTTTTTAGGATACCATAGGAGCAGCTGACAGGTGCTAGGATCCAATCAGCTACTTCAGCAACCACACTCAGGAATTTGGATCTGTTAAAGTAACTAACATTGGATGGAATCAATTTCCTCACTTTCACCTTGCTTTTCATCACCCATTTTTTCCATTTTTTAGTTTTGATTGACTTATTTTTGTTCTTCACTAACATTTGTTGATCAACTTTTTGAACACTTTTTTGGATTATATTTTAAATTTTATTTTTTATGTTATTGCATATTGTGTATTTTATTTTTTATGTTATTGCATATTGTGTATTTTATTTAATTATATCTTAACCTCACTGGATTAAGTAGCTAGCATTTTTATATCCATTTGCACTCACTCACTATTTGATTGTATCTATACAATTATTTTGCTACCCCCCTTTTTTTGCACTGCAGTGCATTTTTCTATTTTTTGGAACACTATTTTTGTAACACTAATTTTGAACACTATTGTTTGTATTATTGTTTATTAGTTTTTTGCTTGATGCACTTGCTACAGTTGTACTTAGGCTAATTCTGTTTTATTAGTATACACTCTTATTCTGGTGTACCACTCACACTGATCACCTGTTATTACCTCTGTTTTTATTGTAATTATCAGCTTTGGCCCTTTGAGCCGCTTCTGTAAGATATTCCTGTATTTGTAATTTTATTTATATGTGCTTTTTACATTTTTTATATATAGTCTTTTATTACTGATGCTTTTTAACATGGTTCATTAAATAATCTTCTTTTATCTCTCTGTGAGTATATTTATCCCTTGGCCTCTTGTTGGCGCTGTATTCACTTCTTACTACTTGTGCTTATTTTTTGTAGGTTGGTTAGGATCTCTGTTTGGATACAACTTGGGGATTACCTTAGCGCTTGTACACACACCATTTTTCAATAGGATCCCATTGGAGCCTATGGAAGTGTGCTCTTGTAATATAATAATATCTTGTGAGCGAGCCTGAAACATTAGTTAAGTTTCTTAACCTCTCTGCCACCTAAAGTCGGGTGGATTTTAATAACCCTGATCAAATTTGAATTTGGATGGTGCCTGCTCACCACAAGGCTGGTCAAGGAAGGTTCATGATAGCAAACCTAGTCAGCCTGCCAAATGGTAAATGGAGCCCTATATCTCACTGTCTGCACCACTTAGAGGGAAACAGACAGCTTGTTTGAAAAGGGGGGGGTCTATTCTTTCAAAATGAAGAGTATTTTTCCCCCAAAACAAGCAGGTGACAGCAAAACTACCGTTTTAACTGTTTGGATGGGGCTTTAACAGAGCACCATCTCTCTCCTTTTTATCTAGGGGATCTCCAACTAGGTAAAAGAGAGGCATTTGTTTAAGGAGTAGGTTGCTTTTTAGAGCCCCTTTTCTCCCATATACAGTGGATATAACAAGTTTACATGCCCTTATGAAATTGCAGTGAAACTGAAAGATTGAGATAACAATGGCCTAGATTTAGAGTTGGGCGGTAGCCGTCAAAACCAGCGTTAGAGGCTCCTAACGCTGGTTTTGGCCGCCCGCTGGTATTTGGAGTCAGTCATTAAAGGGTCTAATGCTCACTTTGCAGCCGCGACTTTTCCATACCGCAGATCCCCATACGTCAATTGCGTATCCTATCTTTTCAATGGGATCTTTCTAACTCCGGTATTTAGAGTCTTGGCTGAAGTGAGCGTTAGAAATCTAACGACAAAACTCCAGCCACAGAAAAAAGTCAGTAGTTAAGAGCTTTCTGGGCTAACGCCGGTTTATAAAGCTCTTAACTAATGTGCTCTAAAGTACACTAACACCCATAAACTACCTATGTACCCCTAAACCGAGGTCCCCCCACATCGCCGCCACTATATTAAAATTTTTTAACCCCTAATCTGCCGCTCCGTACACTGTGGCCACCTACGTTATCCCTATGTACCCCTAATCTGCTGCCCCTAACACCGCCGACCCCTATATTTATTAACCCCTAATCTGCCGCCCCCACCTACCTACAATAATTAACCCCTAATCTGTCGACCGGAGCTCACCGCTACTATAATAAATGTATTAACCCCTAATCCGCTTCACTCCCGCCTCAATAACCCTATAATAAATAGTATTAACCCCTAATCTGCCCTCCCTAACATCGCCGACACCTAACTTCAAGTATTAACCCCTAATCTGCCGACCGGAGCTCACCGCTACTCTACTAAATTTTTTAACCCCTAAAGCTAAGTCTAACCCTAACACTAACACCCCCCTAAGTTAAATATAATTTTTATCTAACAAAATAAATTAACTCTTATTAAATAAATTATTCCTATTTAAATCTAAATACTTACTTGTAAAATAAACCCTAATATAGCTACAATATAAATTATAATTATATTGTAGCTATTTTAGGATTAATATTTATTTTACAGGCAACTTTATAATTATTTTAACCAGGTACAATAGCTATTAAATAGTTAATAACTATTTAATAGTTACCTAGTTAAAATAATTACAAAATTACCTGTAAAATAAATCCTAACCTAAGTTACAATTAAACCTAACACTACACTATCAATAAATAAATTAAATAAAATACCTACAATTACCTACAATTAAACCTAACACTACACTATCAATAAATTAATTAAATACAATACCTACAAATAAATACAATGAAATAAACTAACTAAAGTACAAAAAATAAAAAAGAACTAAGTTACAAAAAATAAAAAAATATTTACAAACATTAGAAAAATATTACAACAATTTTAAACTAATTATACCTACTCTAAGCCCCCTAATAAAATAACAAAGCCACCCAAAATAAAAAAATGCCCTACCCTATTCTAAAATTAAAATAGAAAAGCTCTTTTACCTTACCAGCCCTGAAAAGGGCCCTTTGCGGGGCATGCCCCAAATAATTCAGCTCTTTTGCCTGTAAAAAAAACATACAATCCCCCCCCCCAACATTACAACCCACCACCCACATACCCCTAATCTAACCCAAACCCCCCTTAAATAAACCTAACACTAAGCCCCTGAAGATCTCCCGACCTTGTCTTCACCTCACCGGGTTCAGCGATCGGTCCAGAAGAGGGTCCGAAGTCTTGATCCAAGCGGCGGCTCCATCATCGGGATGAAGTCTTCTATCAAGCGGCATCTTCAATCTTCTTTCTTCCGGAGCGGAGCGGAGCCATCTTCTTCCCAGCCAACGCGGATCCATCCTCTTCAACCGACGCCTACTCGCCGAATGATGGTTCCTTTAAATGACGTCATCCAAGATGGCGTCCCTCGAATTCCGATTGGCTGATAGAATCCTATCAGCCAATCGGAATTAAGGTAGGAATATTCTGATTGGCTGATGGAATCGGAACAGCCAATAGATCGGAACAGCCAATAGAATGCGAGCTCAATCTGATTGGTTGATTGTATCAGCCAATCGGATTGAACTTGAATCTGATTGGCTGATTCCATCAGCCAATCAGAATATTCCTACCTTAATTCCGATTGGCTGATAGAATCCTATCAGCCAATCGGAATTGGATGGACGCCATCTTGGATGACGTCATTTAAAGGAACCGTCATTCGGCGAGTAGGCGTCGGTTGAAGAGGATGGATCCGCGTCGGCTGGGAAGAAGATCGCTCCGCTCTGGAAGAAAGAAGATTGAAGATGCCGCTTGATAGAAGACTTCATCCCGATGATGGACTTCTTCAGCCGCCGCTTGGATCAAGACTTCAAACCCTCTTCTGGACCGATCGCTGAACCCGGTGAGGTGAAGACAAGGTAGGGAGATCTTCAGGGGCTTAGTGTTAGGTTTATTTAAGGGGGGTTTGGGTTAGATTAGGGGTGTGGGTTGTAATGTTGGGGGGAGGGTATTGTATGTTTTTTCTTTACAGGCAAAAGAGCTGAATTATTTGGGGCATGCCCCGCAAAGGGCCCTTTCAGGGCTGGTAAGGTAAAAGAGCTTTTCTATTTTAATTTTAGAATAGGGTATGGCATTTTTTTTATTTTGGGGGCTTTGTTATTTTATTAAGGGGCTTAGAGTAGGTGTAATTAGTTTAAAATTGTTGTAATATTTTTCTAATGTTTGTAAATATGTTTTTATTTTTTGTAACTTAGTTCTTTTTTATTTTTTGTACTTTAGTTAGTTTATTTCATTGTATTTATTTGTATTGTATTTAATTAATTTATTGATAGTGTAGTGTTAGGTTTAATTGTAGATAATTGTAGGTATTTCATTTAATTAATTCATTGATAGTGTAGTGTTAGGTTTAATTGTAACTTAGGTTAGGATTTATTTTACAGGTAATTTTGTAATTATTTTAACTAGGTAACTATTAAATAGTTATTAACTATTTAATAGCTATTGTACCTGGTTAAAATAATTAAAGTTGCCTGTAAAATAAATATTAATCCTAAAATAGCTACAATATAATTATAATTTATATTGTAGCTATATTAGGGTTTATTTTACAAGTAAGTATTTAACTTTAAATAGGAATAATTTATTTAATAAGAGTTAATTTATTTCGTTAGATAAAAATTATATTTAACTTAGGAGGGTGTAAGTGTTAGGGTTATACTTAGCTTTAGGGGTTAAAAAATTTAGTAGAGTAGCGGTGAGCTCCGGTCCGCAGATTAGGGGTTAATACTTGAAGTTAGGTGTCGGCAATGTTAGGGAGGGCAGATTAGGGGTTAATACTATTTATTATAGGGTTATTGAGGCGGGAGTGAGACGGATTAGGGGTTAATACATTTATTATAGTAGCGGTGAGCTCCGGTCGGCAGATTAGGGGTTAATTATTGTAGGTAGGTGGAGGCGACGTTGGGGGCGGCAGATTAGGGGTTAATAAATATAATATAGGGGTCGGCGGTGTTAGGGGCAGCAGATTAGGGGTACATAGGTATAATGTAGGTTGCGGCGGTGTATGGAGCGGCAGATTAGGGGTTAATAATAATATGCAGGGGGCGGCAGATTAGGGGTTAATAAGTGTAAGGTTAGGGGTGTTTAGACTCGGGGTACATGTTACGGTTTTAGGTGCAGACTTAGGAAGTGTTTCCCCATAGAAAACAATGGGGCTGCGTTAAGAGCTGAAGCTGCTTTTTTGCAGGTGTTAGGTTTTTTTTCAGCTCAAACGGCCCCATTGTTTTCTATGGGGGAATCGTGCACGAGCACGTTTTTGAAGCTGGCCACGTCCGTAAGCACCGCTGGTATCGAGAGTTGCAGTGGCGGTAAATATGCTCTACGCTCCCTTTTTGGAGCCTAACGCAGCCATTCTGTGAACTCTAAATACCAGCTGTATTTAAAAGGTGCGGGAGAAAAAAAGCACGCGTAGCTAACGCACCCCTTTGGCCGCCAAACTCTAAATCTAGCCGAATGTATATGTCAAACTTTTTCCATCTGCAATGTGATCTTCCAATAAACAAAAACACATAGAAAAAAACAACAACAAATAGTTAATAAGGAACATTTTAACTAAAATGAAAAACTTAAAGGTGCCACATATCCTCTGTAAAACTTTAGTGATGACAGTACAATGTAATGTGGAATTAAGAAACCCTCATTTTGTTAACCAAACAATATTCAGCAAGACGAAGAGAACAAGGAAACTGCAACAGTAACAATTCTTAGTTTGTTAGGGACATGACTGTCTGGTTGATGTTTTCTGACAGCTTTATATTTATTTCACTATTGATTTATTATGCCGTATTACCAGACAGAAAAAGAATCTGAATGGTCAGATAAGCAGACTAGCAAGCTCTGAGTCATGAGGTCTTGTGACTGCATCCCTAGCAGTAATCTTCTCCTCCATAAGGGAAAGAGTACACAGGAACCATTGATTTGTTTTATATTATCTTATACAGAGGGTTGTGTGGATTGATTGAATGTAAATATTGGTTGTAAATTATGTCATTTAAAAAATGATGAGTTAACCTTGACCTTCAAGCAATACAGACACAAGATCAATACATGTTTAAAGGAGTTTATGCTATAACCATAAAATGTTCAATTTTGTTAGATCATCTTACTTTTAACAAACTCCCTTGTTTTCCTATGCATTTATCCCTCCCATTGTGTTTCACTGATTGAAGCATACACAGGTATGCCCGCTTCTTCACCATCTGTACCCTCAGGGACACAGGAGCACAACTTTGACTGTGACCCATCAGTACTTGTACTATATAACAAGTGCCATCTAATTAGTCAGAAAATTTACTTTTAAGACTATCAACCCTGCACTACTGGGCAAAGGTGTTAAACACACAGTAGAAGTACCGCTTGGGACCTGCAGAGCACTGCTAGTCCTGCGTGGAAAGTGTAACTGATCAAATCAACAGCCCTAGGTAAACTGCTGAGTCGTGCGACAACCACTGCTGATTGGATCAGCAGGGGTTTCTACTCAGGATCAGCAGTGCGTTGTAGGTCCTGAACGGTACTTCTGCTATGTGTTTAACCACTTTGTGGGGTTAAACACTCAGTAGTGCAGGGTCAATAGTCTAAAAACTACACGCTCTAACAAATTAAAGCATGTAATTTTCAACTATTATGGCCTTTTAACCCTAAGATTTTAATGAGTTTGTGTGTATACTTGCTGGAGGAACAAGTAAAGAATTGGTTCCATTCATTATAATAGAACTGTAGCTTGTTCTAATGGAGGTTATGATGAGAGATCTTTATGCATTCTGCAATTATCAAGTTATTTTAAAGAGATACAAAGCCCCCCCCCAAATATTTCCCATGGTATCCTTTGTTGAAGAAATACCTAGGTAGGTGTCTGGAGCACTACATGGCAGGAAATAGTGCTGCCCTCTAGTGCTCTTGCATATGAATAACATTCTTACAAATCTGCTGCCATATAGTGCTGCTGACATGTGTACGCTCCTGCGCTTAATTCCCTGCTTTTCAACTAAAGATACCAACAAAGAACATTTTATAACAGAAGTGAATTAGAAAGAAATCATGGAAATCATTAAATACATTTTTGGGGTATCATGGCCCTTTACGTTTTCTCTATAGTTTTATTAATGGGATTTATTGAATCTAGACCATTATATATAAGACGGAATTAAGGTAGGAAAAATCCGATTGGCTGATTTAATCAGCCAATCGGATTGAAGTTCAGTTCGATTGGCTGATTGGATCAGCCAATAGGATTGACCTTGCATTCTATTGGCTGATCCTACCTTAATTCCGATTGGCTGATAGAATCCTATCAGCCAATCGGAAATTGAGGGACGCCATCTTGGATGACATCATTTAAAGGAATCGTCATTCGTCGAGTAGTCGTCGTGCTGGAAGGTTGCTCCGCGTCGGATGTCTTCAAGATGGAGCCGCTCCTCGTCGGATGGAAGAAGGTATAAGATGCCGCTTGGATGAAGACGTCTGCCGGTCCGCATGTCCTCTTCTGCCCGGATAGGATGAAGACTTCTGACGGTCTGGATGTCCTCTTCTGCCCCGATCGGATTAAGATTTCTGTCCGGATTGGGTGACCACTTGTGCCCGGCTGGGTGAAGACGGCTCAAGGTAGGGTGATCTTCAAGGGGGTAGTGTTAGGTTTTATTAAGGGGGGATTGGGTGGGTTTTAGAGTAGGGGTGTGTGGGTGGTGGGTTGTAATGTTGGGGGTGGGTGTATTTCTTTTTTTACAGGTAAAAGAGCTGATTACTTTGGGGCAATGACCTGCAAAAAGCCCTTTTAAGGACTATTGTAATTTAGTATAGGGTAGGGCATTTTATTATTTTGGGGGGCTTTTTTATTTTATTAGGGGGCTTAGATTAGGTGTAATTAGTTTAAACTTCTTGTAATTTTTTTTATTTTCTGTAATTTAGTGTTGTTGTTTTTTTGTACTATAGTTTATTTAATTTAATTGTATTTAATTTTAGCTAATTGTAGTTAATTTATTTAATTAATTGAATGATAGTGTAGTGTTAGGTGTAATTGTAATTTAGGTTAGATTTTATTTTACAGGTAAATTTGTAATTATTTTAACTAGGTAGCTATTAAATAGTTATTAACTATGTAATAGCTATTGTACCTAGTTAAAATAAATACAAAGTTGCCTGTAAAATAAAAATATATCCTAAAATAGCTACAATGTAATTATTAATTATATTGTAGCTATCTTAGAGTTTATTTTATAGGTAAGTATTTAGTTTTAAATAGGAATAATTTAAATAATAATAGTAATATTATTTAGATTTATTTAAATAATAATTAAGTTAGGGGGTTGTTAGGGTTAGGGTTAGACTTAGGTTTAGGGGTTAATAACTTTATTATAGTGGTGGCAACGTTGGGGGCAGCAGATTAGGGGTTAATACATTTAATAGCCTATGTGGGCTATGGCGGATTAGGGGTTAATACTAGGATAGGTTTATTGCGGTGTGGGCTATGGCGGTTTAGGGGTTAATACAGTTTATTAGTTATTGCGGTGGGGGATTGCGGTTGACAGGTAGATAGACATTGCTCATGCGTTAGGTGTTAGTTTATTTTTGCAGGCATTTTAGGGAGTTACGGTGCTCCCATACTCAGCGCAAGGCCTGCTACGGCTGCTTTTTATGGCGAGGTGAAAATGGAGTAAGATTTCTCCATTTTCACCACGTAAGGCCTTGCGCTGGATATTGGATACCGATTTACGATGCTGTCCCATGTTAGCTTATGGGAGTAAAAATTGCGAGCAACGGGTGAAATATACAGGTGTAACTTGTATGCTACGCCGTATATGTAATACCAAAAACTCGCAAAAACCGGCATCGCCGGCTTTTGCGGGCAACGCTCTATATGTAATGGAGGCCATGATTGTAAAAGCTTCTCTGGGAACCTTTGTTCAGTAATAGCAGACATGCTTTTTGTAATAATTAGAAGGCCACTCATTGCAGCTGCACACTTCTGTTATTCCCAGCAGTGAAAGGGTTAATTAGTTAGCTGGTAAGGGTAATAGTATTGTACTGTAGGAATAACATCAGGCAGTGTTTGCACTATAATTGACCTGTAAGTAATTTCACATCTGATTTTACAGCCAAAGTGTCAACTCTGTGGCTTATAACACAAAACACAGGAAAGGAAAAAATGTATAAATATATAGTATATAATTATTCTAGAAGCAAACTCAAGAGAATACAAAATAAGCATCATGTCACACCTAATAAAATGTTCTCTTTCATATCTTAAAAATAAACCGAAGAAAAGTAAAAATTTACTGCACAAAACCACACAAGCTGATTATAATAAAGATATAAAATTAAACATATACATATTTGATATCTATTTGTCTGTGAGACTCAGGCACTAAAGTTATATCCAGAAAATGGGAACTAAGTAAAATGCCACATGGAACTAAAATATTAAATCAATCTATTTAATTTAACAATTGATGTGGCTAAAATAATATAACTCTTGTCAAATGTGCTACTCTTTTTTTCGCTGCAAAAATGTAATTATGCGGGTTGAAGAAAGTGTTTATACAAATCAGTGCCCTCTACAGAAAATGTTGCCAGCTGGGCAGCCTTACAAAGTAGCTGGGTGAGGGTAGTGTATTGCTTTACAAATTTATAATGTTTTCTGTTATGTACAAATGTTACTTAAAGGGACACTTAAGTCAAAATTAAACTTTTATGATTCAGAAAGAGCACACAATTTTAAAAATCTTTCCAATTTACTTCCATTGTCAAATTTTACACAATGTTTTTATATGCACATTTTTTGAGGCACCAGCTCTTACTGAGCATGTGCAGAACCTCACAGCGTATACAATCTGTGATTGGCTGATGTCTGTCATATGATACGGGCGGGGGGGGAATCTACTGCTTTTGTGAATCTCAGATTAAGTGTTATTACGTTATCTTTTTATTGTGCACTTGTTATTAGTGCAATTCTACTGTGTTTAGTGGTCCTTTAAGCTTTCCAAATGACAAATTCATTGCGTAATTTAGCATTAAACTGCTGTGTACAACTACAGTAGCATGATTACTATTCACCATGATATTGTTTTTCCTCTTGTGCCTGTATCTGTCTTTAAAGCTGTTCTTTTATTTTAACTATTTCTAAGAACTGGATGGTGAAGCATTGCATCTTCACACTGGGCGTCGCCATTTTGGAGGTTACGTATTCTCACACCATGTGTCAGAAGCAATCCACATTCACAGATCAGTGATATTGTTGTCTTAATGTCAAACATGCAAATTCGTGCACAATACAGAGTGTGAGCTTATATTTTTGCAGATAATGCATTGCCCTATATTATTCCTTAGAGCTTTTTATATTTCTTATGTAACTTTTAAACTGTGTAAAAAATGTAAAGCCTTTGCTTTATAATGTGCGAGCCAACCTAAGGTGCAAGGTACAACTGTCAAAAAGCTGGTAAAATAGCACTGATTGGTAAAACCACAATGCTTCTATCACAGGATGCAATAATACTTGTGTTACAAAATGGCGGCGCCCAGTATAAAGATACAGAGCTTTACCAATTGGCTTCTAAAATGAGTTAAAGGGACGTAAAAACCCAATTTTTTTCATTTAAATAGAAAAAGAGAGAGAGCGCACAAAGGATTCAAGTGTAGATTTTTATTAGCAACATTAGCACACATAAATTAATGCACTTACTAGAAGTAAGATTAAAAAGGCAAATCAGAGTTCAACTCTCTTTCCTCCGCTTGTATAGCCGCTCCACACTGCTGCCTAGGAAGAGTCAGTGTCCCCGGATGTTGATGCAAGATACCGGCTTCTGTAGCAGGGCTTTCCGGATGCCCTTGCTAACTGCCTGTCTGTCAATGGGGTGGAGCGGATCAAATTGGAGTCTGAGCGTCGGACCTGTTTGCCGGTTCCTAACGCGTTTCCCCCAGTCAGCGGCTGGGCTTTTTCAAAGGATAAGATCAAATATGTTTTTTCTTCTTTCCGCCCTAAGTTTTAAAAGGCAAGCGTCCAATTGAATTTGTAGGTGTGTCTATCCGGCCAATCATAGCGTCCATATCTCTCCTCTGTGTTGTTACACACCATTAGCTCACCTAATGCTAAAGGGAGTGTTCTCTAGACCAAATGCCATACTCCATATGCATATTTGTTAGCCACATAACAGTAAAGAAACAAAACAGCACAAAAACACTGCCATTCCTCAGCAGTAAATGTTATACGAAAATAATCGAAGTATACCTTATTATAAAAAAACAATATGTAACTAACGTGTATCACCAAACTATAACATATTATGTTTTTCATCAGAAATATTAGCGATCTATTTTATTGTCACAGGGTTATTAGAAAAAAATGACTCTAAATCAAATTTTGTTATAATTGGGTTATATTTCCTGTTTAATATCAGAGCATAAATTCTATACCTAATTGAAGATTACATCTTTTATTTTTTATTTTTTGTTTTTTGTTTTTTATATATTGTTTTTATTTTCAAATACCCAAGGTTGCTTTGCAGAAACGTATATGTATGTATATATATGTATCTCTATATGCAAAAATATTATTGGTATTATTAATGTCACATTATATATTGGCCTTTTATTTTATGCTCCTTCCCCTGAATTTTTAAATATGTTACAACCTGGTGTATACCTTATTATAAATATCTATATCTATAAATTTAGATCATAATAAAATTATTATTTAAATCATGATGGGATTATTTAAAAACACATGTTGAACAAGTATTATTTGAACATACACACATAATACACAAAATCTATCACACAATGAATTTCATACCTATATTTATATTTAATCTAATCTTATTTTATAAAATTTTAATCTAATTTTCTACAATAAAAACATGTTATTATAATATTAAGTAAAATTAAAAAGTAAAAAATTGATTAAATCTAAAATTAATAATATTAATAATATATATAAAAAATGAATTAAAATCTTAATCTCATAGGTTTTTATATAAATGCTGCTACGTCTATGTCTATATTAAGACCATGTGGTTGTAATGTATTAATTGCACAGAACGGGACTCAAGTTTACACTCATTTTAAAGGGACATATCTCATTGCACTGGTTGTTTTACTTTCTGCAAAAGAAAGTAATGAGAATGGTCATGGGAAACCATTAGAGGTACTGTGGAATACAAATAGTGTGCAATATATTTTTGACCCGCAGGTGTTTTTCTGACACACCCTTCTTAACCTAAGGTCAAGTGAATCTATATTTTATATTTTGTATTTTTATGTTTTTTCAATGAGTATTTATATCATTTTGTTAAATTAAGGTGCTGTTCTCTATATACATTTTTTGCTCTATATATAATTTTTGCTTTATCTATATACATTTGTAGTTATATCGAAGGTGCTATTGTGAATTTACATTTTGATCAATTTTTACATTTTTATCAATTTTTTATACAATTAACTTTTATGTGATTTTAGAATTTTTTAGAATTTTTTATATATATATTATTTATATTTATCATACACTCATCACTGTTAAGATCTACATACAGTTATAGTCCTTGTGGATACTAAGTCAGTTCATATAGCGCAATTCACTTTTTTCTTCGTTGCAATTTTTTTCATTCATGATTTAGATAGAACATAAAATTTTAAACAACTTTCTTATTTACTTATATTATCATATTTTCTTCGTTTTCTTCTCATCCTTATTTGAAAAAGCAGAAATATAAGCTCAAGAGTGTGCACGTGTATGCAGCACTATATAGCAGCAGTTTTGCAACAATGTTATACAACAGCAGGAGCACTAGATAGCAGCACTATTTCCTGTCATGTAGTGCTTCAGGCATGTGCACGCTACCTACCTAGGTATCTCTTTAACAAAGAATAACATGAAAATGAAACATTTTTGATAATAGAAGTAAATTGGAAACTTTTTAAAAATTGTATTCTCTATCTGAATAATGAAAGAACATTTTTGGGTTTAATGTCCCTTTAAAATAAGAGAACGGCTTTAAAGACGGCCCGCGGGTACAGGAGGAAAAACAATAGCACAGTGAGTAGCAACCATGTTAGTGTCTTAGCTGAGTCTCAACTGAGACTGCCTTCAATACAGTTGCCCACCCCCTCCTCCTACAGACCTTTAGCTCTTTTGGCCTCTGTGACACTGCTCTTTCCTGGATTCACTCCTATCTTTCTCACAGGTCCTTTTCGGTGTCATTTGCCTGCGACTCCTCCTCTCCAATGCCTCTGTCTGTGAGAGTACCTCAAGGATCTGTTCTGGGTCCTCGACTCTTTTCCATTTATTCTTCTTCGCTGGGTAAACTTTTTCAACAGTTTTGGCTTCAAATATCACCTCTATGCTGATGACACCCAGATCAACCTCTCCACCCCTGCTCTCTCTCCCTCTGTCCTTTCTCATGTCAGCGATTGCTTATATGATATTTCTTCCTAGATGGCCTCTCACCACCTAAAGATTAACGTGTCCAAGACTGAGCTCCTTCTTATCCCCACCTCAAGCTCTACGCCGACTTGTGACTTCTCTATCCCTGTTGACGGTTAGTGATGTCCCGAACTGTTCGCCCGCGAACGGTTCACAGCAAACATAGCTTGTTCGCGTTCGCGTTTGTGGGCGAACACATGGCGATGTTCGATCCGCCCCTATGTGTCATCATTGAGGAAACTTTGACCCTGTATGTCACAGCCGTCTGACACATTAGAGCCAATCAACATCAGACACTCCCTCACAGACTCCCAGCTACTCGGAATCCGCCATTTTAGACTCATAACGACCTTGCTTTCTTAATGAGAGGATGTGTTGTGTTTTTGCTCCTGACATTAATAGGAAAAACATAGCTAGGCTAGTGTATTTAGTGTCCACTACAGTCCAGAAGGACTCCACTCATCTCTGCTGCAAGCACAGCACCCCAAAAATCCCTTTTTAGGGCTATATTTCGTGCCGTTTTTTTTTTTTTTTCGTATTTTTTTTATTAGCATTTGCCTGGCTTTCAGCTGTGTGTTTAAGGCTCACAGCATATGCTGTGATTACTGCCACCACTGATATCTCCCTAACAACATTAGTTTAAATTTAACTAACCAAAAATTTTAATTATTTTGCTAGTGTAATTTTTTTTCATTTTCTATCAGGCCTGTGTCACACAGCATATACTCTGGTTCATTGCTCTGTGCCAGCCACCAGTGTTAATATCCGTTTATAACATTATTTAAAATTTAAATTTTTTTATTTAAATCATTTTTCTAGTGTAATCTAATTACATTTACTATCAGGCCTGTGTCTGTCAGGCTCACTCAGCATTAATATACCTAATGTTTTTTCAGTCTTTTGGTTAATTGGTCTGTGCCAGGCAGCCACCCACCACTCATATCTTCTTCACCTTAATTTAAATATAAAAAAAAAAAGTTTAAATTTGTTTGATAGTGTAATCTAATATAATTTTCTATCAGGCCTGTGTGTTTTGCTGACATACAGAGCCTACTGTGTTTACTTGCTGCCCTCCCTAGTCTATGAGCCACGACTCATATGTGTTTAACCTTTTTTTAATTTCCCCCCCAAAAAAAATAATTTAAATCATTTTTCTAGTGTAATCTAATAGTATTTTCTATCAGGCGTGTGTGTATCTTACTTACAGAGCCTACTGTTTTTAATAGCTGCCCTTCCAAGGCTATCAGCCACGACTCATATGTATGTGCTTAACCTTTTTCTTAAAATTCCCCCAAAAAAGTATTTAAATCATTATGCTAGTGTAATCTAATTTTATTTTCTATCAGGCCTGTGTCTAACTGTCTATCTGACTTACACAGCATACTGTTTTTAATTGCTGCCCTACGTAGCAGCCAGCCAGTGCGACCACTCATATGTGCATTGCACTTCTTAACATAATTTTAATATTAAAATCTAAAATTTTAAAATATTTTGCTAGTGTAATCTAACTTAATTTTCTATCAGGCCTGTGTTTTTGTCACTTACACAGCATACTGTGTTAAATTGCTGCCCTACCTACCATCCACGACTCATATCTGCCAACCTGTGTGCCAGGCCCAACTAGCCAATTAGTGGCACCAATCATAATTCTTGTAACAGTATCAAAAAAATTAAAAATCATAATTTTTTGGACTGCAAATATTCAGTCTACTAGTGCCATTGAATTGCAGTTTCCTCCTGCCTGGCAGCCTGTGTGCCAGGCACAAACTAGCCAATTAGTGCCACCAATCCTAGTTGTTGTAAAAGTATTGTTAATCTTTAAAATTCCAAATTGATCGCTTGTGACTCCTCAGTTTGCTCGTGCCATTGAATTGCACTTTCCTCCTGCCTGCCAGCGTGTTTTCCAGGCCCAACTAGCCAATTAGTGGAACCAATCATAATTCTTGTAACAGTATATAAAAAAATAAAAATCATAATTTTTTGGACTGCAAATATTCAGTCTCCTAGTGCCATTGAATTGCATTTACCTCCTGCCTGCCAGCCTGTGTGCCAGGCCGTCTTGCCAACTATTTACACCAATCATAATTGTTGTCACAGTATTGTTACTAATTAAAAAAAAAAAATTTTTTATTGTTGATCTTAATCCTCAGTTTGCTCGTGCCATTGAATTGCACTTTTCTACTGCCTTCCAAGCCTGTGTGCCAGGCCTACTTTCAAAATATTGACACCAATCATATTTGTTGTCACAGTATTCTTTTTTTTTTTTTTTTTTTTATATTTTTATTTTTATTGAGGGAGAAAGAAACAAACACACAGTTTTGCTCGCAAAGCAATCAAACATAAATATAACAATAAATTGCTAAGTACAGACTGCAGGATACAATATTCAAGGAGCAAACCCATACTTCCCTCTTTTTTTTGCCCCACTCGACAATCAAGATAGCTGCGGCCACATGCGGGCATCTGTGGAACCTTCTAAGCTAGGGGCATTAAACATTATACGCTTGCCCTCCAATGTCGCAAGGACCTCGGGTGGGTCCAGAGTAATATTACACTAAGGGGGGGCATATGGGTGCAAGGAATGAGAGATCACTGTAGCAAAACTCGGAGCACAACCGTAGTACTCCGAGCAGGGCAGAGACTACTTAAGAGTACAGAGGTCAGGAAAGGGAGCATAAAACACTATGGGTATACAGGTACATTCTATTACAGGTGTAATCACTAGGTTTTCATGAGCACAGGAGATCTATTATGAACCAGGGCAATTTCAGTACTAATAACTCACAGGCTACATCTTCACTTGTCAAACACAGGAGTGTGCTGATCTACCTGTCGCAGCCCCCAGGAAGTTCACATCTCACACATTAGTATTGTAGATAGATTTCTAAATCACCAGAGGAGCTCAACAAGACCCCAGGCTGCATTTACAGACATAAGACCCCCAGAAACAACATTAGGCTAGTGTTCAAATATAAGTGGCCTTCTTAGACTGTCCCATGTAGACGCAAAAAGGCAGGGATATACTATTTGATATAGGTTGAGTGGATGTCTCATGAACCAACCCCTCTCCTACATATACCTGGCATGGTAACAGTCACATACACAACGTTATAAACTAAAGTTTGGCTGAATTATATAACATCAGTTTGCATTATAGAAAGTCTGTCACATGTAAGATATGGCATCAGACAGTTAAGTCTTCATGAAACAAGGGGAGAGAGAAAGTTCAATGTATCGCTTATAATTTCACATGTGTTGAGAACTGCATAGCTAAAAGAGCTGCTGCTCGGTACGCCATGGGGTGTATCTCACAGGCCCTCACAAGATTCCCATTTCTAGCCCACTCCAACTTTCTCCATCTGCACAACCTGTTTGACAGTCAAACCTCTTTTTGCAGCTAGAGCCTGTATGCTGATCCGTGTAATAACCAGCTCTTCAAGTTGCTGTCTACACGGGGAGTCCAACCGCTTTGAAGGTGCAAAGCCAGACTGTCCCCCAAACCCTCTCTGGCTCAGAGGTGACCGGGGCTTCCCCCTGCCTGCTCGTCACGTAATACTGGGGTAGTCCAGCTGCTTGGTTAGCCCGTTTCTTGCTGTTGCTTCAATGACTCTACGCTGCAGGGGAGTCATCTTCGCGCACATCCGTCTGCTGTGCACCCTAGCCAGAGCAACCCGTCTCTCAGCGACACCTACGGTGCCCGTTAAGGTTGTCTCTCCAGCACATAGGGTTGGTTTGAAAGTGTCGAAGCCCTTATCTTTTATGGCTACTGAGTGGCTGTTACTCTGAATGATTGCCTCTATGCGTTCCTCTAGCCTGCCATAGTGCTCCTGAAATAATTTCTCTAGGGTCCTCCACGTCACTCTGGGGACCAGGTCCATTCTTGCTTAGTAGTGTTGGGGAATGATCTGCGATAGGATGTTATTGAAGTATGCAGCAGGCACTTTCCCTTAATGCTCTGTATGCGGCTCCATAACCCAGGCAGCCAGGGGGGGGAGCGCCCCATGCATGAAAGTAGGCCGCAGCCCTCCAAATATAGATATTGCGGCTTTAATATGGCTTAAAATAGATTTCTTCAGCTCACCCTGAGCTCATATCCCTTTTAGTAAGAGTTCTTGCTGTAGATTAGATCCTTAGATACCAGGATTTAATGGTTTATTAGTCCATTCTTTACGAGCTGCTGAATATGCGTCTTGCTGCAGTTGCTGCTTGGCCACGCCGTCACAGTATTCTTAATAATTAAAAATTAAAATTTTTGGTAATAGTTGTTCTGAATCCTCAGTTTGCTCGTGCCATTGAATTGCACTTTCCTCCTGCCTTGCAGCCTGCTGTGTGCCAGGCCCACCTAGCCAATTATTCCCAGCAATCATATTTCTTTTAACAGTATTGCAAAAATTGTCAATCATCACTGTTTTGACTGTCAGTATTCAGTCTCCTAGTGTCCTTGAATTGCATTTACCTCCTGCCTGCCAGCCTTTTGTGCCAGGCCGTCTTGCCAACTATTCACACCAATCATAATTGTTGTCACAGTATAGTTACTAATTAAAATTAAACGTTTTTTGATTGTTGATCTTAATCCTCACTTTGCTCGTGCCATTGAATTGCACTTTTCTACTGCCTGCCAGCCTGTGTGCCAGGCCTACTTTCAAAATATTTACACCAATCATATTTGTTGTCACAGTATTCTTAATAATTAAAAAAAATCGTATCGATCGAATGTATATTGCATCTATTGAGCTATGTACAGTGTATCGATCATATGTATATTGCATCGATTGAGCTATGTAATCTATGTATCTATCTATCTATCTATCTATCAAATCTATCTATCTCGTGGTTGTGCAAGTGGACTGTTTGCGGTTGATTGCGGTGCGTAACACTTGGAGTTTGCTCTGTCACTGTGATGCGGCCGTAACCCTTACACTACCTGATAGATACGACATCATAAATCACGTTATTGCAAACAATTTGGGAATGTTAGTTGATTTAGGCCCATTATGGGTTAAAAGCAGACTCTGCATAAACTATGTAATTTTCCATGGGAGTTTTGCCATGGATCCCCCTCCAGCATGCCACAGTCCAGGTGTTAGTACCCTTGAAACAACTTTTCCATCACTATTGTGGCCAGAAAGAGTCCTTGTAGGTTTTAAAGTTCGCCTGCCTATTGAAGTCTATGGCGGTTCGCCAACAATACCGGAAGTTCGAGTCCGCCGTTTGCGAACCGAAAATTTTAGGTTTGCGACATCACTATTGACGGTATCACCACATCGCCCCAAGTCCGCTGCCTTGGAGTTACACTTAACTCAAATCTATCCTTCGTCCCCCATATCCAATTGCTTTCTACATCCTGCTGCAACCATCTACGCAATATTTCCAAAATTCTACCTTTTCTGAGCGCTAACACCACAAAGCAAATAATCTGAATATTTTGCAATCAGATAAATCTACATAAACTATGTTGTAAGTTTGTCCCCAAAAGGGAAGCGGTAATATGTATTTATTATTCTCCGTTGTTAGTGGTTTTTGTTTGATGTGCGAGATGTGATGTATTGGGCACCTCATGCAACTAGAAATGTGAACTGCATGAACGCCCAGTAACCAAATGCTGGAATAGATAGGTGAAAGGATACTCAATGCATTTCTAGCATGATCTCACCTTTACAACCAGACCCCTCTGCAACCTCATGGGCGTCTATGAAGCCTATAGAAATATAACCCAAACTTTACTGGCTTAACCCACTACAGTGATATTGCTAGGATACAGTCCTTGTTCAATCCTTTGTGCAAGAATTTACTGGTTAAAGCTCCCTGATATGGTCTCTTAGTATTGCAGGTAACAAATAGTTCAGTACATTTTAGTACTTTACCAATGTTAGTTCAGATATTATTAGGAATTAGCAGCAGGGTTAGAACTACCATTGATGCAGCAGGTGCAATGGCACCGGAGCCCAAGTGCTGGAGGGGGGCCGATAGCAGTGAGTCTACACATACTAGGCTGACCATATTGCCGCTTTAAAAAACATGAAAAATACATGTGTCAGGGTTCTTATACAAAACATTTCTATAAACAGCCCTGACATATGTATTTTTCATGTGTCCCTTTTTAAAGCGGCAATATGGTCACCTTAACACATACGCATGTGCAGAAAATGTACTTTCCTAATACAGGGAAGCATTTTATTAGTGCAGGTTCTATTTATCATCAAAATCATAATACAGAACATCATGTATATTATTATTATTGCTTATTACTGAGTTACCTTTTGGGGGCCCACAATTTTTTTTCACTAGGGCCCTCTGTTGTGTAGGTCCGTTACTGATTAGCAGGTAAGGTTTGCACCATTAGCACCATCCAAACAGCATAAATCAGTCTGCAAGTAATGTACATATGGTATTCAGCCTCACATACTGGATTATTTTACAGAAATTTAATTAAAGGGACATTATACTGCAAAAAAGACAAAGTATAAATTGTGTAATATTTGCATTTCTGTCCCAGCTAACTATGGGGTCAATTACAATCATTCAGATAAACGTATTTATTGATTTTCTACAGAAAATTGAAGATTAAAGTGTGTGGGGATTTTTGAAGATAAATCAGTTGATAAGTTTCTCTAAAGGATTGCGATAAATACCTATGTGTAACATGACAGCTTATATAGCTTCTGAGCAAAACACAGTCAATGAGTCGGTCAGGAGCGACATTTTTATGTGTCCTGTTTAGAAGCAAATCAAACATGCTCTAAAATGTCCCTTTATTTGAGATGGCAGATAGATAATCTAAAGAAAATAAATAACCCAGTATGTTTCATTGTTCAATGAAAGTACTTATTCTAGGGTATTAGAAGAACGAAACATGTTTTGTCCCTAGACAGCCACCATAGAAAGTCAGAAAAATGCAGATGGACAGTTTTGATACTGAGCGGCAGGATCTGTGCTACCAATACCTAATAATTTCGGGACTAACTAGGACTAAAGGTTACAGTTTCAGTTCGGTGATGTGCCAGTTCCCTTTTTACCCCTGCAGGCATAGCTGTAATAAATCTGTTTTACCTTTCAGTTACTGTTTGTTTTGTTTTAATTTGCACATGATAAAAAAAAGGTGCTTTTCTCTCTAGAATGTTTAGATAATTAGAATTTTTTAGTAGTAAATAATTGTTATTTTACAGGAACATAAAACCCCAAAAATGTATTTCCGAATTTAGACAGAGCATACAGTTTTAAACAACTATCCAATCTATTTCTATAATCAAATTTACTTAATTCTCTTGGTATCTTTTGTTGAAGGAGCAGCATTGCACTACTGGGCGCTTGCTGAGCACATCTGGTGAGACAATGGCAGGAGGGATATAAGTGAAGCCACCAATCAGCAGCTAGCTTAGCCAGTAGTGTATTAGCTCCTGAGCCTACCTAGATATGCTTTTCAAAAAAGGATAACAGGAGAATGTAGAAATGTTGATGATAGAAGTAACTTAGAAAGTTTGTTTAAAATCGCATGCTCAGTCTGAATTATGAAATAAAAGATTTGGGTTTAATTTCCCTTTAATGTGCCAAGTAAAAAAAACACAACAAATTCTCTCAAAATGAGAAATCAGGCACATAAATCAGACACTAATTTCAGAAAATTATAAATGTACGTTTTTTAGGATTAAATTTATGTCAAAACGATGCATTAATCTGTAACTGTACAGTAGCTTATTGTTTATTAAACCATTTATCATCTTTGTGCACAGCTATTAGGTTAACCACTAGATCCCACATATTGCACATTGTTATGTGTATTACCAATGAATTATTACAGTTAATACTTAATAAGTAGAATCTTTACCAATATTTGGTATAAGTAATGTAAATGACATTTTAGCCTAAAGAAATGTAAAAGACAATACACTGTTTTATCCCTACACAGACTCTCTTGGAAAAGAGCCAGATGTCTACAATGAGAAACATTGTAATCGTGTAAGTCATAGTCATAAGAAAGAAATAAATGTTTTACATTGTCAGTGAAAGCTACTAACGCCAATGTTGCCATCCAAGTATATTTTTCTTTCACTTTTTTCTCCCATGCTTTGTTAATACCAGAAGACTACTTTTCATCTTTGTTAAAGGGATATGAAACACACAATTATTCTTCCATTATTCAGACAGAGGGGCCGATTTATCATTGTGCGGGCGGACATCGATAAATGCAGACAGCGTATGCTGTCGGCATTTATCATTGCACAAGCATTTCTCATGAAACAATATTAACAAGCAGAAATGGACAATAGTACTCCACTCAAATGTGTGCCAATAATATTGTAACAGCTCGTAGAAATGTAACGCTCTTAGGTACAGTTCATTATTGGAACGTTAAAGTAGATGTTGTGTCTCAATAGTAAAGTCCTAGAGCAACCAAAGTTTAAAGTATGCCCGTATCACATCCCCGGTCGCTTTCCAATATTATGCGGCCACTCACCACAATATCACTCTTCATAGAATCCCAGCCGGTGTTGGAGTTACCAGGTGAAAAGCCCGCCGTCCTCTGGATGAGTTGGGAGGCAAAAACAGGTACAAAGTATCCAAATGCTGTAACAAGGCTGTTGGTGGGAGCAGTGTAGACGGCACTCTCAAGCTGCAAATATAATCAGGAAAAAGAAGAAAGAAACTGCTGCCGGACATCAAAAGTACAATAAAGTCCAAGGGGCCTATTTATGAAAGGCCTGTCGGACATGATCTGACATTGCGGATCATGTCTGACAGACCTCGCTGAATGAGGAGAGCAATACGCTCTCCGCATTCAGCATTGCACCAGCAGCTCTTGTGAACTGCTGGTGCAACGCCGCCCCCTGCAGATTCGCAGCCAATTGGCCACTAGCAGGGGGGGTGTCAATCAACCCGATCATATTCGATCGGGTTGAATTGCGGCAATGTCTGTCCGCCTCTTCAGAGCAGGCAGACAGGTTATGGAGCAGCAGTCTTTAGACCGCTGCTCCATAACTTATGTTTCTGGAGAGTCTGAAGGCTCGCCAGAAACACGGGGCTTCAAGCTCCATACGGTAGATATGCCCCCAAGTGAAAGCTTATTCAACCACAGTCATAGGGTAATCACAGACTGGAACACCTGACATGTTTCACGCAGGCGTATCTGCGCTTCATCAGCGGTGATTGATTCAAGGTAGTGTGTAACATTTTATAGGCTGTGTGGACCAATCAAATATGACTGATGGATTCACTCCCTCTATTAGCCTCTTGACCCTTAAGTGGGTTGTTAGCATATCTGAATTGATTAGATATAATAATATATGCAAATAGAAGAATATAGGTAATGAATCAATCCATCAGTGACCCATAAGTAATGCATAGCAATATACATAAACATAAGTAAATTACATTAAAAAACATTAAATATATAAAAAAATATACAAAAATAAATATAATATGAAAGATAAGAAAGATAAGAAAAATACATATATTGTTATATAGGAGCGATACCTGTCTGTACATATTACCATATGTGAAATGGTAAAAAGCGTAGATAATTAAATCATGTTACAATGTTGTATCTACTGTAGGGCTCATATATTTGCTAGGCATAAATAAAATACCGACTTTTATATTATAAGGTACATTCAGTACAAAGTCTAAATAACATTGGAAATATAAAAAGTCTAAAAATAAAAAAACATTAAAAAAAATCAACATCAAAATATTGTAATATATAGAAATGCATATTACATACAGCACAATATAAATAAATAACAAATGCATAAATAATAATATATGTTTATAGAAGTATGGTAAAGATAATATTCTATTGGTAATTCCTTAGAATTATTATCTCCGACTCCTACTACTATATTATATAAAAATGTATTATGCTATGTAACAGCGTATGATAGTGGGAGATATTTATAGGATGAGGTCTAGGAAGTCTGTGCACTTTATTTTTCCAGCTGCATTGTTTTTTTCAAATGATTAGCTATATGCATAGGCTAGAAATCTATATCTACACAGAATAGAGGCTGAATAGAAATGAAGGAGAGAAGGAATATGATAAATAGAGACACACTTATCTAATAAATAAGTCTACATCTAGTCTTTTATTTAGAACCTCAAGTGCTCTAGTATTGAGTTCAATAATCCAAAATACTTCTCTCCTTAATAGGAGATTAAGGGGTAGAGTTATCATAGTGCGAGCGGATATGATACGATGTAGTGTATTATGTCTGCTGCACATCGATAAATGCCGACAGGTTACGCTCTCGGCATTTATCATTGCACCAGCAGTTCTTGTGAACTGCTAGTGCAATGCCGCCCCCTGCAGATTCGTAGCCAATCGGCCGCTAGCAGAGGGTGTCAATCAACCCGGTCGTATTTGATCAGGTTGATTTCTGTCCACGGCCTCAGAGCAGACGGACAAGTTATGGAGCAGCGGTCTTTAGATCGCTGCTTCATAACTTCTCCTTCCGGGGAGCCTGAAGGCTCGCGCGGAAACAGGGGCATCAAGCTTGATACAGAGCTTGATAAATCGGCCCTTAAAGGGACACTGTACCCAATTTTTTTCTTTTGTGATTCAGATTGAGCATGACATTTTAAGCATCTTTCTAATTTACTCCTTTTATCAATTTTTCTTCATTCTCTTGGTATCTTTATTTGAAATGCAAGAGTGTAAGTTTAAATGCCGGCCCATTTTTGTTGAACAACCTGGGTTGTCCTTGCTGATTGGTGGATAAATTCATTCACCAATAAAAAAGTTACTGTCTAGAGTACTGAACCCCAAAAAAAAAAGCTTAGATGCCTTCTTTTTCAAATAAAGATAACAAGAGAACGAAGAAAAATTGATAATAGGAGTAAGTTAGAAAGCTGCTTAAAATTGCATGCTCTTTCTGAATTACAAAAGAAAAATTTTGGGTACAGTGTCCCTTTAAGTCTGTTACCACCTCTAGATAATTTTTTTTTCTCGTGAAATGCTTGTGCAATGCTGCCCCCTGCACATTCGCAGCCAATAGCAGGGGGTGTCAATCATCCCGATCGTATCTGATTGGGATGATTGCTGTCCGCCGCCTCAGAGGTGGCGGACGAGTTAAGGAGCAGCGGTCATAAGACCGCTGCTTCTTAACTTGAAGGGACAGGAAAGACAAAAAAATGATTTTCATGATTTAGGTAGAACATATAATTTTAAACAACTTTCCAGTTTACTTCTATTATAACATTTGTTTTATTCTCTTGGTGTAATTTGTTGAAGGATTTGTTTTATTCTCTTGGTGTAATTTGTTGAAGGAGCAGCGATGCACTACTGGTTTCTAACTGAACACATGGGTGAGCCAATGACAATCCGTATCTATATGCAGCCACCAATCAGCAGCTAGAACCTAGGTTCTTTGCTGCTCCTGAGCTTACCTAGAAAAAACTTTCAGCAAAGAATAACAAGAGAAGGAAGCAAATTAAATGATAGAAGTAAATTGGAAAGTTGTTTAAAATTGTATGCTCTGTTTAAATCATGAATGTCTAATTATGACTTTACTGTCCCTTTCTCTTGTTAAGTGTATCCAGTCCACGGATCATCCATTACTTATGGAATATATTCTCCTTCCCAACAGGAAGCTGCAAGAGTCCACCCACAGCAAAGCTGCTATATAGCTCCTCCCCTAACTGCCATATTCAGTCATTCTCTTGCAAGCCTTAACATAGATAGGAGGTTGTGAGAGTCTGTGGTGCTTTCTACTTAGTTTATTCTTCAATCAAAAGTTTGTTATTTTTAAATGGCACCGGAGTGTGCTGTTTATCTCAGGCAGTATTTGGAAGAAGAATCTGCCTGCGTTTTTCTATGATCTTAGCAGACGTAACTAAGATCCATTTGCTGTTCTCACACATTCTGAGGAGTGAGGTACTTCAGAGGGGGAATGGCGTGCAGGTTTTCCTGCAGATAAGGTATGTGCAGTAAAATATTTTTCTAGGAATGGAATTGACTAAGAAAATACTGCTGATACCGAAGTAATGTAAGTAAAGCCTTAAATGCAGCGATAGCGACTGGTATCAGGCTTATTAATAGAGATACATACTCTTGTAAAAATGTGTTTTAAAACGTTTGCTGGCATGTTTAATCGTTTTTTAACATATGTTTGGTGATAAAACTTATTGGGGCCTAAGTTTTTTCCACATGGCTGGCTTAAATTTTGCATAGAAACAGTTTCCTGAGGCTTTCCACTGTTATAGTATAAAAGTTACAGTTGGTGCAGTTAAAATTACAAACAGTGACATTCAGCTTCCCTCAGCAGTCCCCTGCATGCTATAGGACATCTCTGAAGGGCTCAAAAGGGCTTCAAAAGTAGGAGCTGTTATGACTGTTTAAAACATATTTTTGTTAATCTGTTTTTTGTATTAAGGGGTTAATCATCCATTTGCAAGTGGGTGCAATGCTCTGCTAACTTGTTACATACACTGTAAAAATTTTGTTAGTTTAACTGCCTTTTTTCACTGTTATTTCAAATTTTGGCAAATTTTGTTTCTCTTAAAGGCACAGTAACGTTTTATATATTTGCTTGTTAACTTGATTTAAAGTGTTTTCCAAGCTTACTAGTCTCATTATTAGTCTGTTCTAACATGTCTGACATAGAGGAAGCTCTGTGTTCATTATGTTTTAAAGCCATGGTGGAACCCCATCTTAGAATGTGTACCAGATGTACTGATTTCATGTTAAACAATAAAGATCATTTTTTGTCTTTAAAAACATTATCACCAGAGGATTCTGTCGTGGGGGTAGTTATGCCGACTAACTCTCCCCACGTGTCAGACCTTTTGACTCCCGCTTTAGGGACTCACGCTCAAATGGCGCCAAGTACATCAAGGGCACCCATAGCGTTTCTTTACCAGGGGATTCTGTCGAGGGGAAAGTTATGCCGACTAACTCTCCCCACGTGTCAGACACTTCGACTCCCGCTTCAGGGACTCACGCTCAAATGGCGCCAAGTACATCAAGGGCGCCCATAGCGTTTATTTTACAAGACATGGCAAAGGTGGTGAATAATATTCTGGCAGCAGTATTAGTCAGACTACCTGAAATTAAAGGAAAGCAGTTAGCTCTGGGGGTAGATACAGAGCATACAGACGCTTTAAGAACCATGTATGATACTACCTCACAATATGCTTAGTCTGTGGGTGATTTTTTTTTTTGACTCAGGGAAGATGATTTAACCTGATTCTGATATTTCTACATTTAAAATTTATGCTTGAGAACCTCCACTTGTTGCTCAGGGAGGCTTTGGCTGCTCTGAATGAATGTGTACAATCGCAGGGCCAGAGAAATTGTGTAGACTGGATAAATAATATGCAGTGCCGGTGTGTACTGATGTTTTTCCAATACCTAAAGAGGTTTACTAAAAAATTTTTTAATAAGGAATGGGATAGACCAGGTGTGCCGTTCTCTTCCCCTCCTATTTTTTAGAAGAATGTTTTCTAATAGTTACCACCACACGGGACTTCTGGCAGACAGTTCCTAAGGTGGAGAGAAGAGTTTCTACTCTAGCTAAGCGTACCACTACCTCTGACGAGGACAGTTGTGCTTTTTAGATCCAATGGATAAAAAATGTTTATTCAACAGGGTTTTATCCTGCAGCCCCTTTGCATACATTGCTTCTGTCACTGCTGCTGCGGCGTTCTGGGTTGAGTCTCTTGATGAGGCTTTACAGTTAAGCGACTCCATTGGATGAATATATTTGACAAGCTTATGCTAGCCAATTCCTTTGTTTTCTGATGCCTTGTTCATTTGACTAGACTAACGGCTAAGAATTCTGTTTTTTACTATACTGGCGCGCAGAGCGCTATGGCTTATATCATGGTCAGCTGTCGTGACTTTAATAAATAAGCTACTTAACTTCCCTTCAAGGGGCAGACCCTATTCGGGCCTGGTTTGAAGGAGATTATTGCTTATATCACTGGAGGAAAAGGTCATGCCCTTCCTCAGGATAGGTCTAAATCAAGGGCAAAAAAAAAAAAAAAAAAAAAAAAAAGTCTAATTTTCGTACCTTTTAAAAACTTCAGGGCAGGTGTGGCATCCTCTTCCTCTAAGGCAAAACAAGAGGGAATTTTTGCTTAGTCCAAAGCGGTCTGGAGACAATCGGACCTGGAACAAAGATAAGCAGGCCAAGGAGCCTGCTGCTGCCTCTAAGGCAGCATGAAGGAACGGACCCCTATCCGGTAACGGATCCTATAGGGGGCAGACTTTCATTCTTTGCCCAGGCGTGGGCAAGAGATGCCCAGGATCCCTAGGCATTGGAATTTATATCCCAGAGATATCTTCTGGATTTAAAAGATTCCCCCCCCAAAAAAGGGGAGATTTCGCCTTTCACAATTATCTGCAAACCAGATAAAGAAGGAGGCATTCTTACATTGTGTACGAGATCCATCCAGTTCCAAGAGAGGAACAGGGACAGAGTTTTTACTCAAATCTGTTTGTGGTTCCCAAGGAGAGGGAACCTTCAGACCTATTTTGGATCTAAAGATCTTAAACAAATTCCTCAGAATTCCGTCATTTAAGATGGAAACTATTCGTACCATCTTAACTATGATCCAGGAGAGTCAATAGAGGACTACAATGGATTTGAAGGATGCTTATCCTCACATTGTGATGCATAAAGATCACCATCGTTTTTCAGGTTTGCCTTTCTAGACAGGCATTACCAGTTTGTAGCTCTTTCCTTTGGGATATCTACAGCCCCAAGAATCTTTATGGAGGTTCTGGGGTCGCTTTGGCGGTCCTTAGACCGCGGGGCATAGAAGTGGCCCCTTATTTAGACGACATCCTGATACAGGCGTCAAACATCCAAATTGCCCAGTCTCATACGGACGTAGTACTGGCATTTCTGAGATCACATGGGTGGAAAGTGAACAAGGAAAGAGTTCTCTATCCCCAATCTCAAGGGTTTCCCTCCTAGGGAGTCTGATAGATTCTGTAGAAATGAAAATTTACCTGACGGAGTCCAGGTTGTCAAAGTTTCTAAATTTCTGCCGTGTTTTTTTCATCCCATCCGCGCCCTTCGGTGGCTCAGTACATGAATGAAATCGGCTTAATGGTAGCGGCAAGGGACATAGTACCGTTTGCACGTCTACATTTCAGACCGCTGCAACTATGCATGCTCAGTCAGAGGAACGGGGATTACACAGATTTGTCCCCCTGTTAAACCTGGACCAAGAGACCAGAGATTCTCTTCTCTGGTGACTATGTCGGGTCCATCTGTCCAAGGGTATGACCTTCCGCAGGTCAGATGGGACAATTGTTACAATAGATGCCAGCCTTTTAGGTTGGGATGCAGTCTGGAACTCCCTGAAGGCTCAGGGATAGTGGACTTAGGAGGAGACCCTCCTTCTAATAAATATTCTGGAACTGGGAGTGATATTCCATGCTCTTCAGACTTGGCCTCAGTTAGCAACTCTGAGGTACATCATACTCAGTCGGACAATATACACGACTGTGGCTTACATCAGCCATCAAGGGGGAACAGAAGTTCCCTAGCGATGTTAGAAGTCTTACAATAATTCACTGGACAGAGACTCACTCTTGTCTATCAGCTATCCATATCCCAGGTGTTGAGAACTGGGAGGTGGATTTTCTAAGTCGTCAGACTTTTCTTCCGGGGGAGTGGGATTTCCTCTGGAGGTCAAGACCAAGCAGGAGAGGGCTTTGGTGTTTTTGACAGCGCCTGCGTAGCCACGCAGGACCTGGTATGCAGATCTGGTGGACATGTCATCCTTTCCATCACGGTCTCTGCTTCAGAGACAGGTCCCTCTACCTCAGGGTCCTTTCAACCATCTAAATAGAATCAATCTGAGATGGACTGCCTGGAGACTGAACGCTTGATGTTATCAAAGCATGGCTTCTCCGAGTCAGTCATTGATACCTTAATACAGACATGAAAGCCTGTCTCTAGGAAAATTGAACATAGATATGGTGTAAATATCTGATTGTTATGAATCCAAGGGTTACTCATGGAGTAAAGTCTGGATTCCCAGGATATTATCTTTTCTCCAAGATGTTTTTGAGAAAAGGGTTGTCAGCTAATTCCTTAAAAGGGGACAGATTTTTACTCTGTCTATTTTTTTGCACAAGCGTCTGGCAGGTATTCTAGACGTTCAGGCATTTGGTCAGGCTCTGGTTAGATCCAAGCCTGTGTTTAAAACTGTTGCTCCGCCATGGAGCTTAAACCTGATTCTTAAGGTTCTTCAAGAAGTTCCGTTTGAACCTTTTTTGTTCCATAGATATCAATTTTTATCTTGGAAAGTTCCTTTTGGGTAGCTAATTCCTCGACTCGTAGAGTCTCCAAGTTATCTGTGTTACAATGTGATTCTCCTTATCTGGTCCTTCGTACGGATAAGGTAGTCCTGCGTACCAACCTGGGTTTTTTCCTAAGGTGGTATCTAACAAGTACATCACTCAAGAGATAGTTGTTCCATGCTTGTATCCTAATCCTTCCTCAAAGAAGGAACGTCTATTACACAATATTGGACGTGGTTTGTGCTTTAAAGTTTTACTTACAAGCTACTACAGTTTTCATCAAACGTTCACCTTGTTTGTTGTCTATTCTGGACAGAGGAGAGGTCAAAAGACTTCAGCAGCCTCTCTGTCTTTTTGGTTAAAAAGCATAATTCATTTAGCTTATGAGACTGCTGGACAGCAGCCTCCTGAAGGGATTACAGCTCATTCTACTAGAGCTGTGGTTTTCACTTGGGCCTTTTTTAAATGTGGCTTCTGTTGAACAGATTTACAAGACGGAGTCTTGGTCTGCGCTTCATACTTTTCAAATTTAACAAATTTGATACCTTGCTTCTTCAGAGGCTATTTTTGGGAGAAAGGGTTTTTTACAGGCAGTGGTAACTTCCGTTTAAGTACCTGCCTTGTCCCTCCCATCATCCGTGTATTTTAGCTTTGGTATTGGTATTCCATAAGTAATGGATGATCCGTGGACTGGATACACTTAACAAGAGAAAACATAATTTATGCTTACCTGATAAATTTATTTCTCTTGTAGTGTATCCAGTCCACGGCCCGCCCTGTCACTTTAAGGCAGGTAATTTTTTCATTTGAACTACAGTCACCACTGCACCCTATGGTTTTTCCTTTCTCTGCATGTTTTCGGTCGAATGACTGAATATGGCAGTTAGGGGAGGAGCTATATAGCAGCTTTGCTGTGGGTGGACTCTTGCAGCTTCCTGTTGGGAAGGAGAATATATTCCATAAGTAATGGATGATCCGTGGACTGGATACACTTAACAAGAGAAATAAATTTATCAGGTAAGCATAAATTATGTTTTAAGTTTCCGGCGAGCCTAAAGGTTGTGCGGAAACTGTTGCATTCACAGCTTAATAAATTGGCCCCAGAGCATGCAATTTTTAACAACTTTCTAATATATTTCTATTATCAAATTTCTTTCATTTTGTATCTTTTGTTCAAAAGCAGGAATGTAAGCTTAGGAGCCGACCCATTTCTGGAGAACTATATTGCAGTAGTTTTGCAAGAATGTTATCCATTTGTACTATTTCCTGCCATGTAATGGCCCAGATGCCTACCTAGTTCAAAAACATAATATCATGAGAACAAAGCAAATTTGATAATAAAAGTAAAATTGGATTATTTTCTTTTGAAATTATATGTTCTGTCTGAATCACAAAAGAACATTTTTGGGTTTCATATCCCTTTAAATTATACTGAGCATTTTCGTTAGAAAATCATTTGATCCCCTATAAATTGTTTCTAAACAAGGTTCAGTTATCATATAAAAGATCTAGATTATTGGTAGATTTGCAAGTTGAATGAAGAGGAGAAATTTTGCACACACATTTTTGCAAAAAGAGGCAGAATGAATATACAGGTTGAAAACTTTATTTGCCACCGAACTGAATTCAGATTTATAGCCCCATTTTTTCTAGTAATGTTTATAGTATTTTCTAGTAATGTTTATAGTATTTTCTAGTAATGTTTATAGTATTTTCTAGTAATGTTTATAGTATTTTCTAGTAATGTTTATAGTATTTTCTAGTAATGTTTATAGTATTTATTTTTGTAATGATTATAGTATTTTTATAGTTAGGGGCCGATTTATCAATGTCTGTCTGGCATGATATGCTGTAGTGTATCATGTCCTACAGACATCACTGAATACTCTGTCGGCATTAAAAATTGCACAAGCAGGTGTGTCAATCAACCCGATCATATAGGATTGGCGGATTGATGTCCGCAGCCTCAAAGACAGCAGACCAGTTAAGGAGCAGCCGTCTTAAGACCGCTGCTTCATAACTGATGTTTCCGGCAAGCCTGAAGGCTCGCGCGGAAACAGGGGCATCAGGGGCCATTTGGCCCTTGATAGGTCGGCCCCTAAGACTCAAGAGTAATAGTTTTAGCATTTACTTTTATTTCACTTTTGTGAATGTCAAATTTTTAACAAATGTTTTATGTGAATTTAATTAATATTTTTATATGAATTAGTGTAAATATTTCGTTTTCAGCAGCAATATATTGCATAGCAAAAAAGAGTGAATTATTTACCAATTTGTTGTGTAAAAAAACATATATTTGACAAATGTTTTATATGAATTTGTTTTAAAATCGAATTGATAGTAATTAGTTCTAACTCAGTGCAGGTGTTACGTTAAGGATATTGTTAACATGTAACACAACATATTTCTTTCATGATTCAATTCACACATTTTTTAATATATCCAATTTGGATTTATTTTGTATCCTTATGTTATCTATTATTAACCCCTTAAGGACCAGCGACGTACCCTGTATGTCGCTGGCCTTTTTTTGGGACTTGATTGTTTTATAGTGCGGTCTTGCTACCAGCATTGAGACTGCTCTATTTCACAAAGCCTGCTGGAGGGAGGGCATTAATAGCCTGTTCTTGCTAGACTTGTGCTATTATGTCCTGAAAAAAACACTTAACGACCAGTGACATACAGGGTACATTGTGGTCATTAAGGGGTTAAATTAGGTATAATTTAAAGAGGTGTAAACCTAATGGGGTTTTGGGAGACACCCCTATAAACTGTTGATTTATATATTTTCTTTATATCTTTTTGCAGTTACATAAGTTTTATTTTAATGTTATTAATTGTATTATTAAATATTAAGCCAAGAAGGATTCTCTTGTGGGAAAGTCACTAAAGTGTGCCCTATTCTTTTATGATTCAGATAGAACATGCAATTTTAAGCAATTTTCTCATTTACTCCTATTATCAATTTTTCTTCATTCGCTTGCTATCTTTATTTAAAAAGCAGGAATGTAAAGCTTAAGAGCCTGCCCATTTTTGGTTCAGAACCTCGGTTATGCTTGTTTATTGGTTTGCTAAATGTAGCCACCAATAAACAAGCACTATCCAGGGTGCTGAACCTAAAATGGGCTGGCTAGTAAGAGAACAAAGAAAAGTTAATAGTAGGAGTAAATTAGAAAGTTGCTTAAAATTGCATGCTCTATATAATTAATTCAATGGGGTATGTTAGGGGCATTTTAGTGACCAATCCTGGTGAATATGCTTAGTTAAGTAGAAGGTCCATTGTTTTTAGAGACAACATTGGGACAGGATTTATGTGATTGTCCATATGACACTGGCATGCACAATAAACTTTTTTAAAGAGACATATATATATATATATATATATATATATATATATATATATATATAAAATAAAGATATATATATATATATATATAGGTGAGAGAGAGAGAGAGAGAGAGAGAGAGAGAGAGAGAGAGGGAGAGAGAGAGCACACAACAACCTCTGATTTTGGCATATTTGCCTAGCTGGAAAAACAACCATTTAATGAAAATAAACAATTCCCAGGCATCCTGGCTCACTTTCTGTCTTTCATCCTGATATTTCTTTGTTTTTGTTTATTTTTGCATTTCCTGTTTCTTTATGGGATCACTGTCGGGCCCATTTATTAAGCTCCATAAGGAGCTTGTGGGCCCGTGTTTCTGGCGAGTCTTCAGACCCTGTCCGCCTGCTCTAAGCTCCCTGCTGGCTGCCCATTGGCCGCGAGTCAGCAGGGGGCGGCGTTGCACCAGCAGCTCTTGTGTGTTAAATGCGGAGAGCGTTTTGCTCTCCGCATTCAGCGAGGTCTTGCTGACCTGATCCGCACTGTCGGATCAGGTCCGCAAGACCTTTAATAAATACGCCCCCGTATGTCTATTTTTAAATTGATTTTTGATACTGACAATTGATTAAAATAACAAGCTGTTTAAGGGTCTTCTCCATATTGATATTCTTGATTAAAATAGAACTAAGAACTTAATTTTTCTCCTCACTACAAGTTCCTTCTGATTGATTAATCTTGCCTTACTTTAAAGGAACATAAAAATTAAAACAACCTTTATTTTGAATAAGACATATTATGAATTAAAGAGACAGCACATAAATAGTTAAGAACATATTTTATTCATATATAAAACCATAAAACAACATTTAAATGCAATAAAACGTTATACTTGCATTAAAAACCACAAGAGATGATATCTTACAACAGTAGTCTGTCTGGCCAAACAGTAACCACAATGTGTTTCAGAGCCACACCCCTTCCTCAGACAAATGTACACAGAATGTACCGTTTTAAAAACCTTTCCAATGTACTAATATTATCAAATGTACTTTGTTCTCTGGGCATCCTTTCTTGATAAGCTCATGTTTATGCACGTCTTGAACACTATATAGCAGGAGTGTTTGCAACAATATAATGCTAATGACTTGTGCTCTCTCCTAAACATATGAAGGTATTCTCTTTAAAAAAAGTTTTCAAAAGAACAACATGCATTTAATTATAGAAGTAATACTCTAATGTTGTAGCACATTTTATTACTTTTTAAATGTGTGCATAGAAAAATGTGTTTAACCCCACAAAAGGGTTAAAAACACAGTTAATGTCTCACAGCAAATGTGTTACTGAACTGGGCCTAAACAGGACACGGCTGGTAAGTGGTGGCTAAGTACATATTTAGCTTTTGATTGGCTCCCTGGCCTTTTCCAGTTCAGGAGTAGCAATATATGCACATCCTGAGCAGATTTTGACTATGTGAAGAATATTGGAATGTGAAACAGTTACAGTGAATATACAGTTAAACAGTTTATTAAATATGAATATTGCATAAAAACATGTTTTCAGCTACTTGACTGTAAAGGACTCCAATGCACTTCCTCTTTCCTAGTTCATCCCACTGCTAACCACACTGTATCCCTCGCATACTCAATGCTGCAACAGGTTAACCCACAGTATATTCCATATTATACTGAGAGATGGAGTAATGAACTAAATATAGATATAGCAACCTAATTACAGTCCCACCTAGTGGCTATACAGGTGTTACAGGTGTGGGATTTCATATAAAAAGCAACTCAGCCCATCACTCTGAGCTGAGTTATTGTGAGCTGCAACCTGTTCCTGTGCTCTGAGTATACTTACATGGTGCCTGTTCTTTGTAAATACTTACCTTGTAACTGTGTCTGCTGAGTCTCCTGTGCTTGCTATAGCAGTGACTGCTTACCTCAATCCTGCTGCACTTACCTGGTATACCTGTGGCAGCCTCATCAACAGTACCCACTGGTTATCATGTGCCTGCTGAGTCTCCTGTGCTTGCTATATCAGTGACAGCTTACCTCAATCCTGCTGCACCTACCTGGTAAACCGTGGCAGCCTCTCCAACAGTACACACTAGGTATCTTTTGTCTGCATGTCCATCTAAACCTTCTGGACTCTGTTATTGCCTGTCCCCTAGGGACTGATCTCCCTTGGTCTGTTCATGGACTTTATTGATCTTTGAACCTTGAAAGTGACCAATCATTGGTTATGTTTTCTATTACTTCATTAAAGCCTTTCAAAAAGACTTTGGTCTTCCTGCTTATCTATTCCTGTATATTGAGTTCCACTCACCCTAACGCCTCACAATAGAGGTAGTACTTTAAACCTACCAGACTTAAAGAAAAACTATTTAATACCTTCAAAAGGATATGTGCTAAAGATGTGGAGGCCAACAGATATGGTGGCAGTGCCCTAATATTGTAAACCTTTGGGAAAATGTTGAAGATGAAACGTCTAAATTGGTTTATGGTTGTTTCACAAAGTTCCTAAAAGATTTTTCACTCCCCAGAAAAATCTATTTATTATTTTATGAGCAATAGTATGAAACTTTCTTTAGCGAAGAAGTAGAAAACAACAGAGATCCCCACAATAGCTCAATGAATCCAACAGTGCAATCTAACATTTAAATTGGAGGAATACTACTTTATTAAATATAAAAGTAAATCAATATATGAGCTAATGACTGCATCATGGGAAACATATATCACACGTAGGTTTAGTCACTAAGGGCATACCAAATTAATATAATATTTGATCTGAGAGACAGCTACTTTAGAAGAACGGATAGATTGTTCTGAGAGTACACTTCATCAGGTCAGTAGAATAATCCTTTCTTTATTTGTGGTTAGCTTTATGTGTATGTGTTTGTGTAGGAAAACTAATTTGTAGCAAAGGGATGTTTGCAACAATTAAACAAAAAACAGATTGTTCAGAAGATTTCTTTATCTTAACCACTATACACTGTTAGGAAGTTCCATGCCATCCTAAGAGCGCTGGGCTTTAACACCGTTAGGACGACATGGAACGTCCTACCTTGAATGGCGTGCTACAGCCTCCCCCTCTAACGAAATAAGAATCGGACTGGGGGAGGCATGCCTAGCAGTGTAGGCAGTCCACATGATCTGAACCTGGCCTAGAAATAACAGCTATCTCACATAACAAAATAAAGGAGCTATTTGTAAATAATTAAATACACTTTATCCCTTTAATACATTTGCTGATGTCTGCTCTGCGTTTGATTGTAAGTTGTTATAGCCTCTTAACAAGCCCCATTCATTAGATGTGTACAATTAAAGGGATACTAAACAATGGGGCATTGATAGTAGCACATTAATAACTGTCCTAAGCTGATCTCATTGTTGCTATTTATATCAGTATTACTTTATTCTGTAGAAAATGCTATTAATACAGTCCTACAATATTTTTCTAAAGTTAATTTTAAGAGCTCAAGGAAGCCATGCGTTGTTGCATTTAGCATCTATTTGCATGTGATTAGTTCACCTTAAAGGGACAGTCAACTCCAAAAATGTTAGTGTTTAAAAAGATAGATAATCCCTTTATTACCCATTCCTCAGTTTTGCACAGCCAACATGGTAATATTAATATAATTTTTACCTCTGTGATTACCTTGTATCTAAGCCTCTTTTAACAGCCCCCTTATCACATGACTATTTATTTATTTATTATCTATTGACTTGCATTTTAGCCAATTAGTGCTGGTTAATGCACAACTCCATGGGTGAGAGCACAATGTTATCTATATGGCCCACATGAACTAGCAGTCTCCTGTTGTGAAAAGCAAATAAAAAAAACATGTGATACAAGGCTGTGTGGCTTAGAATCAGGCAGAGATTTAGAGGTTTAAATGTTATAAAGTATATTAATACAACAATGTTGGTTGTGTAAAGCTTGTGAATGGGTAGTAAAGGCATTATCTATCTTTTTAAACAATAATAATTTTGTTGTAGACTGTCCCTTTAAGTATATATATATATGTTTTCCCCACAGCTGCCTGTAATGTACAAACCTTTAATTTTAACTCTTTGGCTTTCAGTAACACATGCATAGTAGTGATTTGACCCCCTTGACTGACAGTAGCACACACAAAGTAGTGTTTTTACAAGCCTGTGGTTGCCAGTAAAAACACAGAAGAGATGTGACCCCAGTATCTTTAAGTAACACACACAGGGCAATATCTGACACCCCAATGAATGCCAGTAAAACAAAAGACAGTGATTTTTTTTTACCTTTCTTGGCTGCCAGTAACACATGGTAATGCATGTGCAGTATCACTTGTTTCCATGGCGTAGATTTATCATGCAGTTGTAAGACCCCTGCTCCTTAACTTGTCCGCTACCTTTTAGGTATGATATGATTGTGATGAATGACAACCCTTGCTAGTGGTCGTTTGCCCACTAATGTGCAGGGGGCGGCATTGCACAAGCATTTCACAAGAAATGCTTGGGCAATGTTAAATCATGTCCGCCCAGCATTTAAAAAATCTACCCTCTTATCTGCAATGCATAGACATATTTTAATTTAGCTGCTCTTCTGGGGAATTAAATGAAATAGACATTTAATTGTTCACTATTTTTGTATATGTTTTACTGTACAGCCTGCTGAAATACCGAACTATCCAACTGAATACATTGTGCTGTACATAGCTGTACAGATCTGTACAAATCTGCATCAGGCTTGTAACTGATGACTAATACAGTTCCATATATCAAGCTTGGGAGCCCTTATGCCTGCAAATCTGCATTTGCTTGTGTAGGGTTAAATGTGCTACTCTCTCACCCTGAACACAGGCAGACAGATTTAAGATGGGAACCTTGTTAGCCAGCAAGTTGTTACATGGAGCCCTTAATGATTAGTGATTGTACCCACTAGTAAAGGGGTTGATCAACATCCGGGCAAACAAGGTTTCCAGCTAGGAAATCTGTCCACCTGCCCACTTTTATCATAAGACAAGCAGCCCTTAGCCCTGCTCTCATGCAGCCAATTGCATGCAATCATCCAGGATGATTCATCTCTGCCAAAAAATTCACCATTAAAGTCTATGTGGATTTTTGTAGATAAATCATTGGATACACTTTTCTAAAGGATTATGAGCAACCCTCTTATATGACAATATTGTAAGTCAAATCAAATACCAAACCTGACACCAATGATTTGTGTTTTAAGCTCTTAACAGGAGCAAAGTAGCGAGACTGGTTTATATTTTATCATTTTGTTAATCTTGTTCTAATCTTGGGTCATACCTTAGAAATTCTACTCAGTGTACCATCTTGTATTGACCAACAGCTGCTGTAAATTCCTGTATAACTGTGTAGAAATAGCTCTGCAAGTATTGTCATGGCCGGACAACTGGGAAATTCCATCTTGTTTTCCTGAGTGTCGCTAAGATACAGAGATACACTAAGTTACAATTAATGGATGTCTCTATTTCATGCTACTGAGGTTATGATTTTACACCAAACTCTGTTTTGTTTAAATATGTTGGCCGACTCACCAGTTCTCTACTATAGTTTAATTAATAAAGTTTAAAAAATAATCAGTACACCAGCAAGGTAGTGTCTACGCGTTATGTTTTGTTTTTTTCCAAATATAGTTAAAGGAACAGTCAAGCCAAAATTAAACTTTCATGATTCAGATAGGACAGGCAATTTTAAACAACTTTCAAATTTACTTTTATCATCAAATTTGCTTTTTCTTTTGGTATTCTTTGTTAAAAGCTAAACCTAGGTAGGCTCATATGCCAATTTCTAAGACCTTGAAGGCCGCCTCTTATCAAAGTGCATTTTGACAGTTTTTCACAGCTAGACAGCACTAGTTCATGTGTGTCATATAGATAACATTATGCTCACTCCCATGAGTCATGCAAGTCTGTCAAAAGAACTGAAATAAGGGGGCAGTCTGCAGAGGCTTAGATATAAAGTAATCACAGTGGTAAAAGTATATTAATATAACCGTGTTGGTTATGTAAAACTGGGGAATGGCTAACAAAGGGATTATCTATCTTTTTGAACAATAAAAGTTTTCCAATAGACTGTACCTTTAATAATTTATTACATACAAATAGAATGGTGATACAGTTTCCAAAATTATCTGAGATTTAAATCTACATTCTAATGCTATAATACATTAATCTTATTTAGACGCCTGCTTATGATTGTACAAATACAAGTATCTGTGTGTGTTTAACCCACACAAAAGGGATCATCAAAATAAATGATGCGCTCTAAGCACATTCCAGTGCCAATCCTGAGCAGGAAAGGGCTGGTGATTGGCAGCTATGTGCATGTTCTGATCCTAATCAGGCCTTTAACTATGTGTTTAAAAATCTTTTTATATATATATATATATTACAATGATTGGGGGGAGAAAAAGATCATTTCAAAGCATGTAATCTGGACTGGGCATAGGGCATACAGGGCAAATACCTGGTGTGCCTCGCTGCTGTATAGAAACCCCACCCTCTCAGTTAACAATTGGAAAGCTGTTACAATCTGCCTATTTTGTAAAGCAGAAAATACATTTTCTGTCTGGTTGTTAAGCAGAGGTGCTTCAAAAAGAGAGATCTGGTATATTTTGGTTACCTAGCTGACAGAGATCTAACTGATGTGGGTTGCTCCGCCTTTAAATGCCATGCCTCGGCCTATTTTTGGTCCCAGTCCAGTCCTGTTCAGAGATAAAGCTGCTGAGGGTGCTCATTGTGAAATCATATTCCATATTCATTAATCATTATCTTTTCAGTGTTTCATTACAGGGTGTTCATGTGGTTAAAGGGACAGTCAACACAAAAAATGTTATTGTTTAAAAAGATAGATAATCCATTTATTACCCATTCCCTGGTTATGCACAGAAAATATGGTTATATTAATACACTTTTTATCTCTGTGATTACCTTGTATCTAAGCCTCTTCTGACAGCCCCCTGATCACATGACTTTATCTATTGACTTGCATTTAAGCCAGTTAGTCCCCTGTTGCGAAAAGCTAATAAAAAACATCTGATCAAGGGGCTGTCTTTAGTGACTTAGAAACAGACAGAAATTTAAAGGCTTAAAGGTTATAAAGTATATAATTATAACCATGTTTTTCGTTCAAAGCTGGGGAATGGGTATTAGGCATTATCTATCTTTTTAAGCAATAACAATTTTTGCCTTGACTGTCCCTCCATGTATAATTGCATGAGCTGCCCAGGGTATCTCTCACGTCAAATAAGAACCACTCGCAGTGCATACAATACTCTTTGGAAATAAGTTTGCTGTATGGTTCTGTTAATGTGTGTAATTAAATTAAGTAAAATATTCGCATGCCTGTTTTAGTCTCGCAGAAAAGAACAAAAAGGAGTTGACTGAGGAATCTACTGGCGCTCTGCAAATAAATAATAATAAACTGCGTCTCTGAATGCGGAATTGAGAGACACATTTGCCTTTGTGAAGTATCTCACCCAGCTATTCTATCTCACTATTTCAGAGCTGAAAAGGTTGTCTTCTTTTTATTTTAATTTCTCTTGAATTCTTACCAAGGTTTCTTGTTTGCATATATTAGAGTAAACTGTCCTTTGCTGGGAATTTTTTTTGTTTTTGTTTTTAATTAATTTTTTCTCATTCACTAGAAACTGTCCACAGGACTGTCACTGTCTCTACTACTTATCCTCAAAATGAATACAACCGTAGCTGAGTGTAGCAATAGAAAGTTAGCATCTTTAGTCACTGTGTGCTGCAGCGTCTCCAAAAATGGCTGCACTCTCCAACCAACATTACTCCGAACAAACTCACACATTGGGCGAGATTACATATACAGCCCAGGCTTCACAGCAAGCGCTGCAACCCGCGCCGCCCGTAATTTTACCTCGCATATCGGGGTATCCATCCAATAAACCCCGCTGGCAGTTCATAAAGTCGGATAAACTAGCGATGTCCAGAAATTAGTGTAAATACAAATTTCTGGAGCCGCTAGTGATTTCCGGCACTTTAGAAACTGCCGGCACCTAAGAATAATAAAAAAAAATATCCTGTAAACTAACCGGCCTGCCAAAAATAAACTCGACACGTATAAAAACCCTATATCCGCCATCAAACCCACATCGGAACTAATAATAGTATTAACCCCTAAACCGACAACCCCCCACTACGCAATATGCCTAATTAAACTATTAACCCCTATATCCACCATCAAACCCACACCGCAAGTAATAATTAAATTATTAACCCCTAAATCCGCCATGAAACCCACACCGCAAGTAATAACTAAAGTATTAACCCCTAAATCCGCCAACCCCAATATCGCAAACTACCTAATAAAACTATTAAGCCCTAATTCGCCATTAACCCATAACGCAATAAACCCATTAAAGTATTACCCCCTAACCCGCCATACCCACACAACGCAATGCTAATAAATCTATTAACCCCTAAACTGCCAAAACCCACAACACAAATAAATAATGAACGGGTAAATTACGAGTTTTGCATTAGGTGAAAAAGCAGCGTTAACAGGTCCTAACTCTGCTTTTTCACTACCGCTGGTATTACGAGTCTTGCAGGTTTAGGGGCACCGCACACTTTTTTGGCCTTACCGCAAAACGACTTACGTAAACTTTGTAAAGTCTTTTTTCTATGGGACTTCCATAGCGCTGGTATTACGAGTCTGTCCTGGGAGGCCAAAAAGTGAGCGGTACACCCTCTACCGCCAAGATTCCTGCCGCATTTGAAAGTCAGTAGTTATGAGTTTTATGGTACAACGCTGTAACATAAAACTCATAACTAAAGTGCTAAAAAGTACACTAACACCCATAAACTACCTATTGACCCCTAAACCGAGGCCCTCCCGCATCGCAAACACTATAATAAAAATTTTAACCCCTAATCTGCCGCTCCGGACATCGCCGCCACTATAATAAACATATTTAACCCCTAAACTGCCGCACTCACGCCTCACAAACACTATTTAAATATTATTAACCCCTAATCTGCTGCCCCTAACATCGCTGCCACTTACATTATACTTATTAACCCCTAATATTCTGCTCCGGACATCGCCGCAACCTACATTATATTTATTAACCCCTAATCTGCCGCCCCCAATGACGCCGCAACCTACCTACACTTATTAACCAATAATCTGCCGCCCCCAACGTCGCCGCCACTATAATAAACATATTAAGCCCTAAACCGCCGCACTCCCGCCTCGCAAACACTAGTTTAATATTATTAAACCCTAATCTGCCATACCTAACATCGCCGCCACCTACCTACATTTATTAACCTCTAATCTGCCGTCCCCAATGTCGCCGCCACTATACTAAATGTATTAACCACTAAATCTAAGTCTAACCCTAACACCCCCTAACTTAAATATAATTTAAATAAATCTTAATAAAATTACTATCATTAACTAAATTATTCCTATTTAAAACGAAATACCTGTAAAATAAACCCTAAGCTAGCTACAATATAACTAATAGTTACATTGTATCTAGCTTAGGGTTTATTTTTATTTTACAGGCAAGTTTGTATTTATTTTAACTAGGTAGAAGAGTTATTAAATAGTTATTAACTATTTAATAACTACCTAGCTAAAATAAATACAAAAGTACCTGTAAAATAAAACCTAACCTAAGTTACAATAACACCTAACACTACACTATAATTAAATAAATTCCCTACATTAAATACAAATACATTAAATTAGCTAAAGTACATAAAAACACCACTAAATTACAGAAAATAATAAACAAATTACAGATCTTTAAACTAATTACACCTAATCTAATAGCCCTATCAAAATAAAAAAGCCCCCCCAAAATAAAAAAAAACCTAGCCTAAACTAAACTATCAATAGCCTTTAAAAGGGCCTTTTGAGGGGCATTGCCCCAAAGAAATCAGCTCTTTTACCTGTAAAAAAAAATACAAACAACCCCCCAACAGTAAAACCCACCACCCACACAACAAAACCCCCCAAATAAAATACTAACTAAAAAAAACCTAAGCTCCCCATTGCCCTGAAAAGGGCATTTGGATGGGCATTGCCCTTAAAAGGGCAGTTAGCTCTTTTGCGGCCCAAACCCTAATCTAAAAAATAAAACCCACTCAATACACCCTTAAAAAAACTTAACACTAACACCCTGAAGATTGACTTACTGTTCTTAAGATTCCACATCCATCCTTAAGGAAGCGGCAGAAGTCTTCATCCAACCGGGCCGAAGTCCTCAACGAAGCCAGGAGAAGTCTTCATCCAAGCCGGGCGAAGTGATCCTACAGACGGGCAGAAGTCTTCATCCAGACGGCATCTTCTATCTTCATCCATCCGACGTGGAGCGGCTCCATCTTCAAGACATCCGACGCAGAGCATCCTCTTCTTCCGACAGACTAACGACGAATGACGGTTCCTTTAAGTGACGTCATCCAAGATTGTATCCCTTAGATTCCGATTGGCTGATAGAATTCTATCAGCCAATCGGAATTAAGGTAGAAAAAATCCTATTGGCTGATGCAAAGAGTCAATAGGATTGAAGTTCAATCCTATTAGCTGATAGAATCAGCCAATAGGATTGAGCTCGCATTCTATTGGCTGTTCTATTGGCGCGGAGCCATGGAGCGTGGAGGATCCTTTTTGTACGATCGCCGTACACTTAATAGTGAATTCAAGGTTCGCGATTAAAAATGGCGTCCCTTGAATTCCTATTGGCTGATTTGATTCTTCAAATTCAAATCAGTCAATTGGATGAGAGCTACTGAAATCCTATTGGCTGTTTAAATCAGCCAATAAGATGAGAGCTATTGAAATTATATTGGCTATTCAAATCAGCCAATATAATTTCAGTAGCTCTATTCCTATTGGCTGATTTGAATTTGAAGAATCAAATCAGCCAATAGCAATTCAAGGGACGCCATTTTTAATCGTGTACCTTGATTTCACTATTCAGTGTATGGCAGCAATCATACGAAGAGGATCCTCCATGCTCCATGACTCCGTGGTCGCCAGTCTTCAGTTCGAGGGTCGCCGGTCTTCAGTTCCAGGGTCGCCTGTCTTCAGTTCCAGGGTCGACGGCCTTCAGCTCTGTGGTCATTGGTCTTCAGCTCTGCCCTCTGCTCCGCACCGGATTGTTCCTGGAAGAAGAAAGAAGAGGTCGCCGCTTGGAAGAATACTTCACCGCATGACAGCCTGATGAAACGGGCGATTGAGCCGAGAAACGCGTTGCTGTTATTTTATATGTTTTTATACTTTAAATAAAAAACAGATTTTACACGGACACGCTGTTGCTCCTGTGTTATCTTGCACTTTTGGATATTTGGCCTTTCGGTCATCTTACCAGTGGGACTTGTCTCATTTACTCGTCTGAGCCCTTGCACTAAGGGTTCGTTTGGTTCTCTTATTTGGATATCAGCGCAGCTGTGCCGGTGATGAATCTATCGAGTGAATCTTTGGTCTCGGTTTGCTCTCACTAGGTGTGCTCTTCTAAATTGTGAGTTGCCATCTGTGATTGATGCACATATTACTATAGACGTTATTATACCACGAAGCACCTCTCCTTTGTCTTCTAGGACCACCTACTATCATCATTGTTTTCCAGATAGTGCTGCCTCACTTCTGTGTCACATCGAACTAAAGATTACCGTTTATTACAAACAGTGACTTTGTTGTGCCCACTACTCCAAAGATCATTTTAATTTCCCTTATTTTACTTTTATTAATCACTGTTTTTATTATTCACATTATTCGAGCGTGAATTAATTATTATGAGTGTATACTAATAGCACTTATGGGCATTTTATAAAACACTAACATTAGTGCTGATTAATTTTTGGTTCTTTTTTAATATTCATTACTTATTATTTTGCGCACTTCACTGCGGTTCAGATGCTAGATCTGACCATTTTTTCACTTGGAAAGGAAATTATCAGGTAAGCATAATTTATGTTTTTAAACCACTTTCCTATTTACGTCTGTTTTCTAATTTGCTTCATTCTCTTGCTATCCTTTGTAGAAAAGCATACATATGTAGGCCCTGTAGAAGCAACGCACTACTGGGAGCTAGCTGCTGCTGATTAGTGGATGCACTTATATCCCTCTTGCCATTGACTCACCTTATGTGCTCAGCTAGCTCCCAGTAGTGCATTGCTGTTTCTTCAACAAAGGATACAAAATGAATGAAGCAAATTTGATAATAGAAGTACATTAGAATGTTGTTTAAAATTCTATGTTCTATCTTAATCATGAAAGATCATTTCGGGATTTATGTCCTTTTAAATTTAATCTCCCTTTAAATCTTTTTCTGACATCCATGAGTATTTTCAAACTTCCTATAATATACAGGTTCCCTAGTTAAATATTTACCCTACTAGTAGTACTATACACAATAGGCCCAGCGTGTACTTTCAGATGACTTCATTTTCTTATCAGTACACATCAGCATGTTTGTATATTTCTGGAATGATCAAATAGTATTTCACAATGGGTGATATTCTCAAATTCAAAATAATGATTTAAAAAAAACAAAAAAAAAACTTCAACTTTAAATTTACATGTATAGTCTTTGTATCTTAATAAACATTTTGGAAACATAAGTAGTTCCTACATGACTTACAATTATATTAATTATATTAACCGTATCAACATATTTTTCTTTTATCTGACAGAGGAACTTTTAAGGTTATGTTCTACATTAGCATAAAGTGAACAAAGTGTTCCACCACGTCAAGGAAACACTCCTGCAAAGGTTCTTTTTTTTCTTTTTTATATTATCCGACAGCAGCCCATCCCAGCCTTGTAAACAACACCACCAGCAGCTGAGTCACCTTTGAAAAAAAACTGATTATTAAAAAAAAAAATTATCTTATTAACTTTAACACCCAACTGTTGACAATGATTTAATTTTATGTCGCAAACACAATTTGGTGTTAAAGTAATGGTAAACATTGATCAAACACTTTTCAAAATGTAAAATAAAGTAGTAAATGGTCAATACTGGTTCACTTTTAAAAACGCTATAATTACTTCCTAATCTTACTTTTGTTTATGCTCTTGAAATAACCACTGGCCGCCTCAGTGCTGACGTTTTTTTTCTTCACATTAACAGGCGGGTGGTGCAGCCAATAGCAAGTGTTATTGCAGTTGCCGTGATATTTCATTTTATCAACAAGCAGTAGCAAGAGAGCTTACTGTTATAGAAATCCATAGGGCAGGTGGTACACGAGCTATTGACTGCACCACCACAAATTCAGCAATGAGGTAGTGGGGGGGTTATTACAAGAGCATAAATGAACATAAAATTATAAGGAAAATATAGCATTTTTAAAGGTGAAATGGTTCACCTACTCTTATTTTATATTTTAAGAACTATTTTGATCAAAATTTACCATCCCATTTTAACGTATTCATTACAAAATAAAATGGTAAAATACAGCACATAGAAAATGGATGTTACCAGTAAACTGTTTATTCTACTCTTTTGAGAGATTTGCAGCTAGATTAAGAGTTTAGCGTTATGAGTGAAAAAGCATTGTTATGCTTCATAACGCTGCTTTTTCCTTAATGCCGCTATTACAAGTCTTGTAGGTATAGGTGTACCGCACAACTTTTTGGCCGTCACGCAACATCAGTACCGCACTTTTTAAAAAGTCCTTTTTCAATAGGACTTCCATAGCGCCGGTATTACAAGTTTGCCTGGGAGGCCAAAAAGGGAGCGGTACACCCTATACTGACAAGATCCGTACCGCCATTTAAAGTCAGTAGTTATGAGTTTTACGTTACAAAGCTGTAGCATAAAACTCATAACTAAAGTGTTAAAAAGTACACTAACACCCATAAAATACCTATTAACCCCTTAACAAGGCCCTCCCGCATCGCAAACACTATAATAAATTAATTAACCCCTAATTTGCCGCACCAGAAATCGCCGCCACTTAAAAAATGTATTAAGCCCTATTCCGCCGCTCCCCGACATAGTCGCCACTATAATAAAGGTATTATCCCCTAAACCGCCGCCCTCCCGCATCGCAAACACTATTTAAATATTATTAACACCTAATCTGCCATCCACCCACACTGCTGCTATAATAAACCTATTAACCCCTAAACCGCCACCCTCTCGCATCACTACATAACTATATTAACCCATAAGTCTAACCCTAACATAACCCTAACCCTAACCCTAACTCCCCCTAACTTAAATATAATTAAAATTAATCTAAATAAAACTTACAATTATTACCTTAATAACCTATTTAAAACTAAATACAAACTTACCTGTAAAATAAAACCTAAGATAGCTACAAAATAACTAATAGTTACATTGTAGCTAGCTTAGGTTTTATTTTTATTTCACAGGTAAGTTTGTATTTATTTTAACTAGGTAGACTAGTTAGTAAATAGTTATTAACTATTTACTAACTACCTAGTTAAAATTAATACAAAGTTACCTGTAAAATAAAACCTAACCTACCTTAGACTAAAAACTAAGATTACAATAAAATAAAAAATTTAAATTAATCAAATACAATTATCTAAATTACAAAAAAATAAACACTAAATTACACAAAATATAAAACGAAATTATTAAAAATAAAAACGAATTACTCCTAATCTAATAGCCCTATCAAAATAAAAAAGCTCCCCCAAAATAAAAAAAACCCTAGCCTACACTAAACTGCCAATTTTGTGGGGAATTGCCCCAAAGAAATCAGCTCTTTTACCTGTAAAAAAAAATACAAACACCCCTCAACAGTAAAACCCACCACCCACACAACCAAACCCCCCAAATAAAAACCTTTCTAAACCTTAGCTAACCATTGCCCTGAAAAGGGCATTTGGATAGGCATTGCCCTTAAAAGGGCAAAAACCCACCCAATAAACCCTTAAAAAAAACTAACACTAACCCCGGACGATCCACTTACAGTTTTCGAAGACCGGACATCCATCATCATCCAGGCGGCAGAAGTCTTCATCCAAGCGGGCAGAAGTCCTCATCGAAGCCGGCAGAAGTCTTCATCCAAGCGGGTAGAAGTCTTCATCCTGACGGCATCTTCTATCTTCATCCATCCTGTGCGGAGCGGGTCCATCTTCAAGACATCCGGCGCGGAGCATCCTCTTCTTCTGATCGCCACTGTAGAATGGTGTTTCCCTTTAAGTGACGTCATCCAAGATGGCAACCCTTACATTATGATTAGCTGATAGAATTCTATCAGCCAATAGGAATTAAAGGTGAAAAAATCCTATTGGCTTTTTCAATCAGCCAATAGGATTGAGCTCGCATTCTATTGGCTATCCCAATCAGCCAATAGAATGCAAGCTCATTCCTATTGGCTGATTGGTTCTGCCAATAGGATGAAAGATCAATCCTATTGGCTGATTGCAACATCCAATAAAAAAATTTCACCTTTAATTCCTATTGGCTGATAGAATTCTATCAGCCAATCAGAATGTAAGGGACGCCATCTTGGATGATGTCACTTAAAAGGAGACTTCATTCTACAGTGGCGATCAGAAGAAGAGGATTCTCCGCGCCAGATGTCTTGAAGATGGACCCGCTCTGCACCGGATGGATGAAGATAGAAGATGCCGTCTGGATGAAGACTTCTGCCTGCTTGGATGAAGGGGTTAGTGTTAGTTTTTTTTAAGGGTTTATTGGTGGGTTTTATTTTTTGAGTAGGGTTTTGGGCAATGTAAAATAACTAAATGCCCTTTTAAGGGCAATGCCCATCCAAATGCACTTTTCAGGGCAATGGTTAGTGGGTTTTACTGTTGGAGGATGTTTGTATTTTTTTTTTTACAGGTAAAAGAGCTGATTTCTTTGGGACAATGCCCTGCAAAAGGCCCTTTTAAGGGCTATTGGCAGTTTAGTGTAGGCTAGTGTTTTTTATTTGGGGGGGGGGGGGCTTTTTATTTTTATAGGGCTATTAGATTAAGAGTAATTTGTTTTTATTTTTGATCATTTCGTTTTTTTTAATTTTGTGTAATTTAGTGTTTATTTTTTTTGTAATTTAGATAATTGTATTTGATTAATTACATTTTTTTATTTTATTGTAATGTTAGTTTTTAGTGTAAGGCAGGTTAGGTTTTATTTTACAGGTAACTTTGTATTTATTTTAACTAGGTAGTTAGTAAACAGTTAATAACTATTTACTAACTAGTCTACCTAGTTAAATTAAATACAAACTTACCTGTAAATAAAAATAAAACCTAAGCTAGCTACAATGTAACTATTAGTTATTTTGTAGCTAGCTTAGGTTTTATTTTACAGGGAAGTATGTATTTAGTTTTAAATAGGTTATTTAGGTAATAATTGTAAGTTTTATTTAGATTTATTCTAATTATATATAAGTTAGGGGGTGTTAGGGTGAGGTTCAGGGTTACGTTAGGGTTAGACATGCTTAGGGTTAGGTTTACATTAGGGTTAGGTTTAGGGGTTAATATATTAATGTAATGTTAGTGATGTTGGAGGTCAGAGGTTTAGGGGTTAATAACTTTAGTATAGTGGCGTTGACATTGGGGCGGCAGATTAGGGGTTAATAATTGTATTTAGGTTGCGGCGATGTCGGGGCGGCAGATTAGGGGTGTTTAGATGTGGTTTTTATGTTAGGGTGTTAGGTTTAAACATAACTTTTTCTTGCCCCATAGACATCAATGGGGCTGCATTACGGAGCTTTTGCTTCCGCGATTGCAGGTGTTAGGCTTTTTTTTAGCCGACTATCCCATTGATGTCTACGGGGAAATCGTGCACGAGCACGTCAAAACACTGCTTGTATTTGGGTGCGGTATGGAGCTCAATGCCACCATATCACCCGCACAAGTCAGGTTTTTCAAAACCTGTAATAGTAACGCTATAGGGAGGTGAAATACCTCTGCTTTTGTGGCGGTCGTTAATTTCCCTATAGCGCTCAAAACTCGTAATCTAGCTGTATATTTGTTATGAGGACCATAAAACAAAGACATATAAGAAGCAATATGATGTAGTGTAATCTTTTGCATTTAAAACACAATATCCCTCTGTACAATTGAGTTTAAAGGAAGATAGAAGTCAACATTAAAAAGAAAAGCTTTCCAATTAATTTTGCAAACCAAATTTTCCTCTTTCTCTTAGTATCCTTTGCTAAAACTGGATCCCTTTCTATGAGAACATACTGAGGGTAGGCTCAGGAGCATGTGTTTGCCTTGAGCACTATATGTGTAACACTGGGCTAAATGCTCACTAGGCTGCAGAGCAGACTCCTCGTTCAGGAAAGATCATATTGAAATTTATTAAAGGGACACTGAACCCATTTTTTTCTTTCGTGATTCAGACAGAGCATGCAATTTTAAGCAACTTTCTAATTTACTTATATTATCAATTTTTCTTCATTTTCTTTGTATCTTTATTTGAAAAAGTAGGAATGTAAACTTACGCTGCCATTAAAAAACCAATGGTCGAATATTCGGCGGGACTTCCGTTGGAGGAGGAGCTCTCGCTGCACGCTGCTCATGTTTCAGCGGCTTTAGAGGGCCGAATCAAGACCCAAAATCGCTCTCCTATCGAATTGGCCCCCGGCCGTACCCACACCGGCTTTTTGGGCCACTATTTTGTTGCACAGACCCGTTGCAGCTTACGGCGGAAGTTCCAAAATTGCGGAGACGCTGCTACCCGTGCTCAGGGAAAAACCTGGGATTCGCCTCTGTGACCAAGATAGAAGACTACCTGAGTATAACACAGCGGGCTGTCCTCTCAACCTCTACTTACCTCTGGAAATCTGCTGGGAGCGTCGCTGAAGGGCAAAAGGAAGAAAGAATACCTGCGCCCTCCTGGTAGGGCGAAGCAGGTTGGAGTTGTCGGCACTTTCCGAAGCATTCGGGTGATTGGCCCATGTCAGTGGTGGAGGGATTCGTGAGTGTCATCGTTTTCCCGCCGGCCCTTCAGCAGAGACGCACCGGTCTGGCGTCAGTATCGTCTGACACGCTGCATTGAGTATCGGATCTGTCTAAGCTCCAGTAACAGAGAGGAAGAGAGGCCCCGGCAGCAAGTATCATACCCACAGACACTTCATGGAAAGTTGGTAAAGTGAAATTGGGGTATCTCAGTGCTCTTGGTCATATGGTTTGGCAACTCCCCTGAATCACCGGTATGTAAACGTTACCTATTTGGAGAAACTTTGGGACTGTGCAATACGTCCAGATTAGTTACAAACCTGTTGTGCTGCTAAGAGGCTGCATTTATAAATGATCTATGGGTTTTCCTTTTGTCTCTTCTCCCTTTGCTTCTCTGTGTCATTGGTATTGTGAATATACATTACAGTGTTATATGTTGTATCTAAGAATAAGTTTAGGATTTTCTTTCTAATCTCTCAAAGAATATTAGAAGGGTATTATCAAATATTTACAAGGTTTTGTACTGTGCTAGCTGTTTTTTCTGTGTCTCTGGCGATATACACTATTAGAGGACTTTTTATAATTAGGTTACCCCCTACATAGAGTCATATAGAGTTGGTTTTCTTTTCACTTATTGGTTAAGAAATCTCTTAATTTCACTGTCATCCAAGGAAGAGAAAAGAAAAAAATAAATAAAAGAAAATATACCTCCCCTCTTCTTTGGGATAAACTTATAACATATTTATATCCTATCTACACTTTACCTTTTATAAATAGTTACACAAGTAAAGTCAATACTAGACTAATCTAATAAGTATCTAACACACACAAAAAAAAAAAAAGAAAACGTTTGTTATCTTTTGTTACACTTTGAGAACACAATATATTTTTTTATTTTCCACTTACGGCCATATTATATGGTCGATGTTTGTTCCACTTAAAATATAAGTGTTTCATCACAGTTTGATTGTATTTCAAGTTGTATATTGGCACTTTGTTTCCCATTTTTGCTTATGGAAAAATACTTTACACAAGTTAACCAACACTCTATGAAAATGCCGGCTAAATCAAGAAACAGAAAAAATAAGGGGGCAGATGTGAGTTCCGATTTTTCTGAAACTCCGTCTATTAATATTGATAACCAGACCCTAGTACTACAACTTAGTAATTTATTTTCACCTCAGTTCAAAATAATTAAAAAAGAGTTAAATGGTATTTCAATAGAACTTAATACTCTTAACACAGAAGTGAAACAGTTTGCCACTAGATTGACAGAGGCAGAAGACAGGATATCCGATTTAGAGGCTGTAATTAATAAACAAGAAAGTTTGCTAACTAAACAACAAGCTAAAATCCAAAATATTGAGGCGCGTCTAGAAGAACAAGAGGATCGTTCTAGACGTAATAATATTAGAGTAGTAGGTATCCCTGAAACCTCAGAATATGACAATCTGATTGAATTCACTTCACTAACTCTGCCTCAAGCTTTAGGATTTCCTCCGCAAACTTTACCCTTATCTATTGAGAGAGCACACAGATTAGGACCAAAGAGATATTCTGAAAATTGTATAGTTAGAGACAGGGTTTGTATATTTAAACTCGAAATGTTAAGATTATATAGGAAATCTGAAATTTTTACTATCAATGGAAAAAAAATTGTTTCAAGATTTCTCTAACGAGACAGTACAAAAAAGGAAAGTTATGTCAGCTGTATGCACATTAATGATAAACAAAGGAATGAAAGCACGTATGATCTACCCTGCTAATATCATAGTAGATGAGAATGGTAATAAGATTGTTTTTTCTGAAGCTGCTAAAGTACGAGAGTATATGGAGTCTAGAGAGGGATAGAGGATACTAATTGGTAGTAGTTCGTGATTTCTAAGATAGAACAAGCTTCATTATGTAGCAGAAATGTATAATGAAGCAAGAATGTTTAAATTGTTGTTATTTCCTTTTTACTCCAGTATGTTTCCCCCCCCCCCCCTTTTCTTTTCTTCTTCTTGGGTGCGGTTTTCTTCTTTTTTTTTTTTTTTATCTCTCTCTTCTCCTCTTTTCCCCTCTCCGACTCCTCTCCCCCGCTTCTGTCAGGCCTGGTAATGAGGGTGAAATATTGCTCCCCATATCCCATATCTAGGTTGGAGTTTAATGACAGATTTCCTTTCAGGCTTTGCCATTTTAAATAATCTGGTTTATGATATAGATACAAGAGCGTAGGTTTTGGGTTAAATGGTTAAGTGAGATATTGAATGTTTTCGTCTTTTTAGGTTTTCGAGATTTGATTAAAATTTTATTCTTCTTTTAATTATGACTGATTTTAATAGCGAATTTGAAGATCCTTTCGTGGAATGTGGGGGGTATTACTAACTCTGCAAAGTGAAAACTTGTAATTAAAAAACTAGGTTCTCAAAAACCCAGCATTGTATTTTTACAAGAAACTCATTTAAAAAATTCTGAGATCTTGAAATTGCGATCCAGATGGGTAGGAGAGGTATTAGCGACTCCGTGTAAAAATAGGAAAGCAGGGGTGGCCTTATTGATAAATAAGAACCTAACATATCAAATTATACAGAGCGATATAGACCCAGAGGCAAGATTTATGATAGTACAAATTTTAATTAATGGGTTTAGGTTTGTCTTATGTAATATATATGCACCAAATACATTTTCTAAAGTATTCTGGGAAAATTAAATTATTTCCTTTTGTAGCAGATAAAATGATAATAGGAGGGGATTTCAATCTTTCACTTTGCCCTGCGATTGATAGATTTTCCAAAAAAAATATGGTCCTATATAATAAACAAGCTAAATTTATGGAAAAGTTCTGTTATCAATTAAAATTAATTGACATCTGTAGACTTTATAATCCTGATCAACGCATATTTACATGTGAATCTAAAACATTTAAGACATTCTCTAGAATCGATTTTATTCTAGTAACAGAATGTTTATCATTGCAAAAAATGCAGGCTGAAATCGGTGAGATAGTCATTTCGGACCATGCAATTGTCTCATTGTCATTCCACTCTCCTTCAAATCTTGCAAAAGGTAATATAAATTTTGTCTTTCCGCGGTATATATATAAAAATATGAAATTTATTTTATGGTTAAAACAGAAATGGAAAGATTATTGCACATATAACATCTCTTATTTTCATAAAATTGAAAATTTTTGGGAAGCCTCTAAGGCATTTCTAAGGGATGATATAAAGGCTTATATGTGCAAAAAGAAAAAGAAAGATAGTATGAGAGAAGTTCAATTGGCCAATCAAGTCAGAAATAGTTATAAAAAATATGTTATGGATCCAAATCGTACTCATTGGGAGAGTTATTCTAGTGCCAGAGAAGAAAGAGATATATTTATTAAACAAAAATCTTTAGAGGAGGAGACCAAACTTAACTTACGTTATAAGGGTTATTATGGATGCTCCGCCAAACATTTGGCGAACTTAATTAGAAGTAGGAAAAAGAAAAATTATATTTTATCAATTAAAGACCAAGGTAACAGATATACTGAAGTGACAGATATCAATGAGTTTTTTTTTTTCATATTATAAGAATTTATATACCCAGACTAGTAACCATAGTCAGAATCAAAAGAAATTCTGGGCCCAAATAAAAATCCCTCAAGTAACAGATGATCTCCTTGATTACTTGAACGCCCCCATTTCGTTGGAAGAGATAGGGGATGCAATTGATAAATCCAAGTTAAATAAAGCACCTGGTCCTGACTCTCTCCCCGCAGAATACTATAAAATATTAGCGGAAGAGATTAAGCCTACTTTGGAAAAACTTTTTAATAACTACTTTATGTGTAATAGCCCATTTTCAGAATTCTTCTCAGCCGCTTATATCTCATTAATTCCTAAAAAAGATAAAGACTTAGAAGATCCAGCCTCATACAGACCCATATCTGTACTTAACGCAGACTATAAGATACTAACTTCCATCCTAGCGTCTAGATTAATGAAATGCCTTGATAAAATTATACACCAAGATCAAAATGGATTTATGGTCTCAAGAAATTCATCAAAAAATATACGGAAAATTGTTACCCTTATAGACTATATATGGAATTTAAATAAAGATATTAGTAATTGTTTTAAACACGATATTACGCTATTAACATTGGATGCAGTAAAGGCATTCGATTCGATAGAATGGGACTACTTATTTCAGACACTTGAAAGATTTGGTTTTAAAAACCAATTTTTTCAATTTGTCCGTAATTTATATCAATCTCCTATTTCCTATCTTTTGATAAATGACACCTTAACTCCTGGTATAAGATTGCAAAAAGGTACTAGGCAAGGTTGCCCTTTATCTCCCCTTCTCTTCAATCTGGCACTAGAACCTCTCGCTATATGGCTAAGGGAAGTGATGGAAGGGCTTAATTTTGGTAATACTTCTTTGAAGACCCTACTGTATGCTGACGACTTGTTAATCTTTCTTCATAATACATCTTTATCTATCCCTATAATCTTGGACTCTTTGAAGCTCTTTAGTTCATTTTTCGGTTACAAAGTACATTTTCATAAAAGTGAATTGATATGGATTTATAAATCTAAGAATAAGATAATTAATACTCCGTTCAAAGAAGTTGAAACATTAAGATATTTAGGGATCTTTTTACATAGAAATCCTGAAAAATGGTATGATCTTAATTTTCATCTATTACTACAGAAAATCCAATGAGATCTGAAATTGTGGGCCCCATTTCCTTTATCAATCACAGCTAAAGTCAATCTTATTAAGACAATTATTTTTCCTCGTTTGCTTTTCCCTTTGCAAAATTTACCTCTATTATTGACCAAAACCGACTTACGTAAATTAGATGCAAAATGTTCTCAATTTATCTGGCACAGTAAGAAAAAATTGTGTATTGCGCTGGGAAAGTTGATGCATTCATGAGAAGCGGCTGGCTTAGCATTACCTGATATTAAGCTTTATAATATTGCCGCTCTAGGGAAAATTGCGGTAGATTGGCTGGCTGAAACAAATTGGTTTTCATCTAAAGAAATGGAGAGCTTTATGGTTTTTCCTTTCTCTCTTAAAGCTTTATTGCATATAAAATTGAAAGAACTTCCCAGTAATATTAAGAGTCTAATCTCAGTTAAAAATATAATTTCTGCCTGGCAAAATCTATGTACCTTTATAGGTGCAGAATACACTTTTTCAGACTATCTGCCTTTACTGGGTAATCCGGAGTTTTCCCCTGGGATCAATCAGAAAGTATTTAGAAGTTGGGTTAATAAGGGTCTCAAGGTAGTCCACCAATTCTTTACAGAAGATGGACAAATAAAAGCGTTTGATAATTTAAGATATCAGTTTGATCTACCAAATAATAACTTTTATGCCTATCTGCAAATTTATCATTTCATAAAATCTAAGAACTGGAATGGCTGTGAGGCAGTTGCATGGTCTGTGCTGAGATCTAGTATTATCATCTCTAAAATTAAATCACCTTCAATTTCACTACTATATAGTATCATGTTGGCTAAACAAAGTGATTCTCTGTTGGAAAGTCTTAACGTAAAATGGAGACCAGCGATTCCAAGGGTTGATCAAGAAAAAATAAGAAATAGTTGTAAATTCGTTAATAAACTTCGAATACCAATGAGTTGGAAAGAGAGTCATATGAAATTAGTGCATAACTTTTATTACACACCTTTGAAAATGTCTAAAATATATTCTAATTTAACCTTTTCATGTCCACGTTGTCTTTACATTAATGCAGACATTTTACATATGTTTGTATCCTGCCCTAGGATTGATCAGTTCTGGAAAAAGGTAGCTTTTTGGTTTAATAGGTTGTATGGAACAAATATCTATTTTGACGCAGGCACTTTTTTTTCTTGATCATACCAGCTGTGAGACTTCTTTACAAAAAAAAAGTCTAAATGTAATTATTCTTCTTGTTAGACATCTTATACTCATGAATTGGAAAGCCAAAAAGATGCCAGGTTTCTCAGCATTTATTAAAGAAATCCAAATGCAAATAATTTTTGAATCCTTCCATTTGAGTGAAGCAGGTGAAAGGGAAGTTAGGAAGTTTTTATTAAAATGGCTACCAATAATTAAGATATATTCGGAAGGAGTTCAAAAAACTATTTTATATCCATTTTTAAGTTCAGATAGTTTTTGTGACCTGGTACTATTAGGTGATTTCTCAGCAGACTGGATTAGGGGTTATAGAGATCCATAATATCATGATACCGAACTGAAATAATGAGGATACAGCCCGGACACTCGACGAGGGGATGAGGAGAAGGGGAGGGGAGTTTTGGATGCGGGGTGTCCTTTTTTTTTCTCTCTCTCTTTTTCTCTTTTTTCTTTTTCTTTTTTTCTTTCTATTTCTTTAACTTCAACATTTAGTTTTTAGGCTAATAATAAAATATGCCATAAGTGTTAAAAGCAGAATTTGCTACGTTTATTTCCTAATAAGGTCAAGAGAAAGTGGATAAAATATATTCTTGTATATTCTTGTATAACGTTTTTGTTTTTATTATGGATTTTTTTTTTTCCTTTTGTCTTGTTGAATCCACTGAGACGACGCCCTGCGTGGTGTCTGAATTATTGTAATATGTATATTTCATTACACTTTGGGCTTGTATAAATAAATATTTTTTAAAAAAAGGAATGTAAACTTACAAGCCAGTCCATTTTTGGTTCAGCACCCTGTATAGCGCTTGCTGATTGGTGCCTGCATTTAGCAACCAATAAGCAAGTGCTACCGAGGTGCTGAACTAAAGATGGGCCGGCTCGTAATCTTACATTACTGCTTTTTCAAATAAAGATACCAAGAGAATGAAAAAAATGATAGTAGGAGTAAATTAAAAAGTTGCTTAAAATTGCATGCTCTGTCTAAATCATGAAAGAAAAAATTTGGGTTCAGTGTCCCTTTAAGGCTTGTTTTATTTATCTTTTCCAGCCTATCCCCAGGGTTGCATTCCTGCCATTTAAGTAAACACCTTAATTACAAAACATTTCTGTTGTGTTGCTATAAAATAAAATGTCAGCAAAGTCCTAATGTTTTTAAAACAAATTAAAAGCCTTTCTACTGCAATTATTTATTAATATCCAAACTTCACCCATCATTTGCTTTATTTGAAGGAGCTAACTGGGCTTTAGTCCACAGACGACAAGGCTAGCCACTGTCAAAATGTTAGTATAAAATGCATTGTTTTCCAGTTGTTATCTGATAAAGTCACTTAGGGGAATATATGTAGCAGAGTTAGCCTTGAGAAATCAGCAGGGTGTGTTTAAAGTTCTGAGAATTAGAAATGGCTCAATTTTCAAAGCTAAATTACATGAAAAGGGGGCAATAAATAATGAAAATATATTGCAAAGTTTCATTACACATACCAAAACATTTTATATAAACATCTCAAGGTGTTTACTGACCCTTTAAAGGGATACTAAACCCAATTATTTTATTCATGATTGAGATAGAGCATGGAATTGTAAGCAACTTTCTAATTAACTCCTATTATCAATTTTTCTTCGTTCTCTTGGTATCTTTATTTGAAAAAGCAGGAATAAAAGCTTAAAAGCCGGCCCATTTTTGGTTCAGCACCCTGGCAAGTGCTACCCAGGTGCTCACACACTCCATGCCACTCACACATAAGCCATGTCACACTCACACCATGCCACACATACACCATTCAGCACACACACATACACCATGCCATACACAACATTCAATGCTCACACATATCATGACACTCACACATCAGCCATGTCACACACACATATATATACCTGTATATATTTATATATATATATATATACATATACATTACATACACACACATACAGTATATATATATATATATATTTATATATATATATATATATATATATGTGTGTGTATATCTAAACACACTGTAATAAAAAAATCAGATGCCTACCTGGATCAGGTGTTGGTGAGACTGATGTTGCCAGCTCAGCTGTGGTCTGCAACTCAGGATGCCTCCTCTATGTGCCTCAGGGAGTCCCTTTCTTCAAGTTCCCCCTTTTACCCCCTGATTGCGGCCCCGTTTCATGCCTTTTTAAAGCTGACATGGATGCCTTGTTTTTATTTTTCTTCTTCTACTTTTTTGAAGGTTTCTGTTATGCATTTGTCAGACTAGACTGTTTATAGAGGCTTTATTTGTTTTCCTTTTCATTAGTTTATGTAGTAATGTTTTACAGGCGTTTTTGTGATGGCGGTATTCTTGATAATGCAGCAAGAAGTTAAAGGGACATTAAACACTAAATAAATGCTAGATAGAATGATGCATTCAAAGAAAAGATTAGTCTGAGAATAACATGTAGCTGTATTTTATAAACTTTCAATAGCTGTTTAAATATTGACAAAATAAGTGTAAAGGTTTAGTATCTATAAAACAATGGGAGCTGCCATGTTGTAACTTAGGTTACCTCCTCTGCTGTGGCCAATTAGGGACAGTTTTAAATAGGTCACTAGAGTGTGCAGCCAATGGCTGTGTGGAATATAAAATATTTCTAACAGGAACTGAAAAGCTCACAATTTCAAAATGGAATTACAGAAAAAGGGGACAAAATAAATAATGAAAGTATATTACAGAATTTTTTTTATATATACAATTTATCATTTTATATTACCATCTCAAAGTGTTTAATGTCCCTTTAACAATTGCGAAATAGAAGCGGTTCCATTGATTTTAATGGAGCTGAACTCACCCCTGGCTGCTCTGATGAGCGGCAATTTTTTCACCAAGATATTATTTCACAAACACATTTTATCTCATCTAGGTCATTGTTACTAATATTGTTGCAAACACTGATGCAATATAGCGCTCAAGGCACATGCATGCGCATAGACTTACCTCGGTATGCTCTCTTTTAGAGGTGCTATGTTTTAACAAAGGATACAGATAGAAAAAGGAATTAATATGAATTTTAATAATATGCTCTATCTAAATTATAAAAGTTTAAATTTATTTTTAAAGAACCATTAAATACAGTAGAATTGCATAAACCACAAATGTACAGTAAAGACTATGCGGTATATTTATGAATCATGCTGCTTATTCCGCGCGAGCCTTCTGTAAGTTAAGAAGCAGCGTTCTTAAAGTGATGGTAAATTTGCCTCCAGAACTTCACATATTCTGAAAGCTCTTCTCCTAACTAGCATATTGATATCCTTATTTGGTTCCAAAGTCAAATCAAATGTACTTTTAATACTCAGCGTTTTTGTCAGGCTATAATACCTCGTTTAATGCAGCCTCTCTCAACAATTTTGCTTAGGCTTCTTTGACTGACAGCTCTTTCAGCCAATCAGAGCCTCACCATGCGCCCCATGTAAATTAATCATAGCACGCTCCATGCTTGGAAACCTGCCTAGAAGTTGAACTGCAGCACACGCAACTCCCTAATTTCATTTTATTTTTAATTTTTAAATATTTGATTTTTTGACATTTTTTCACCATTTTATCACATATTTTTCAGGATTTTTTTGCATATTTTTTTATATTTTTCACTTACTTTGATAAGGAACTCACTATCCCTCAAGGATCTGCCTTTATTTATCCCTACTTTTTAGATTAAGGAGATAATCATAACTGGACAATCTTAATCACAATTGTAACCAATTGTATATGCAGGACTATACTGCACTGTACCCACTTTATTTTAATCGCATGGATCCATGTTTCTGTTTTTAACTGTATGTGTTTATGTATGTTATTTTTAATGTTGGTAATTAAATGATACAATTTTAAGTATATTTCCTTAGCCTTGTATATTAGGTGCTCCTTAGATCTTGATTAATTTGAACTGTATATGCTTAGGGTTAGCTAGGTACCCTCACTTTTAGGATATAGAAGGAATTATATTGGTTGAAGCGCTGTGAGATATTTGGTTATCATCGTCTATGGACTAAAGCCCAGATCGGTCCCTCTAAATTACACAAATGGTGGGTGGAGTTTGGCTATTGAAAAGTAATTGCAGTAAAAAGTATGTTAATTTGTTTTAAAAACATTAAAGGGACAGTCAAGTCCAAAAAACTGTCATGATTTAAATAGGAAATTTAATTTTAAACAACTTTCCAATTTACTTTATTCACCAATTTTGCTTTGTTCTCTTGGTATTCTTAGTTGAAAGCTAAACCTAGGAGGTTCATATGCTAATTTCTTAGACCTTGAAGACAGCCTCTAATCTGAATGCATTTTGACCACTAGAGGGCATTAGTTTATGTGTTTCATATAGATAACATTGAGCTCATGCACGTAAAGTTACCCCTGGAGTGAGCACTGATTGGCTAAAATGCAAGTCTGTCAAAAGAACTGAAATAAGGGGGGCAGTTTGCAGAAGCTTGGATACAAGGTAATTACAGAGGTAAAAAGTGTATTTCTATAACAGTGTTGGCTATGCAAAACTGGGGAATGGGTAATAAAGGGATTTTTTTTTGTTTTCATGTTTGTTCCCGTTATGTTTGGTGTTGTCTGTTTCTTTTTGTCGCTTAGCTTATCGTTGTCAGGTTATAAAATTATAAAATCCCCTGTACCAAGGTGCATAGATAAATATGTTAGATGGTATACCAATGTATTGAAGATTTCTGTAGTTTACAATGTGGAAAGTATTTTTCTGTTCTCTAAATGATTTTGTTCATGGCCCTTTCTTCTATGCCACTTCTGAATTGATCCGATAAATTGTTCACCCTGCGTGGTGAGTAACAGATATTAATTGTATTGTTTGTACCTGGTACTGGTTGTAAATAAATATTTAAAATAAATAAATAAATAATGGGATTATCTTTCTTTTTAAACAACAAAAATTCTGGTGTTGACTGTCCCTTTAAGACGGGGTTGATATGTTATTTTATAGCAACACAACAGAAATGGCTTGTAATTACAAGGTGCTTACTGTCCTGTTAAGTGAAAAAACTCATGATGGCGTTTATATCCTAATTTAAACTAATAAACTGAAATCAGGGAAATTCTGATTTCAGCTTAAAGTGCCAGTAAATGTTGGAGCACAAACAGATACAAATAATTGTAAATATAATATAATTGTAATATTTGTAAAAATAAAGTTATATATATTTCAAATGACCAAAAACGTTCATTATATAAATGCAATCTCGCCGCCCATCGAGTCGATCCTGCAGTGGGGGTGTAATCTAGGCTCACAGTCCATCCCATGGGAAGGGATAATCAAGCCCCTAGAACTCCCATTTATGCAAATTCACAGTCTATTTCCAGGCAAGTGATTCTCGCCGTAAATTCAAACTGCGCATGCGCAATACCTGCACTAGAGCGTAATGCTAGAGTTCCTGTGGAGCTTGATATTGCGCATGCCCAATGAGTCTCCAACAAGCCCTGTCAATCAAGGAACGCGTGCCCTTGACACTCAAGGAGCTGTGCGGTCGATTCATAGGGGATAGATTAGGAAGATGCAGCTTAAAAAAAATTATTTACATTACTGGCATTGGGCGGCCAGAGTTCAGAACATGAAAGTGAGTTTCGTTAAGATTTTAAGAACGATCTACAATGTTTGCAAAGGTGTTATACAGCCAGATCGTTATATTTATATGCGGCATTTAGAAATATTTAAAGAAAAAAGCTAAGTTTACTGTCCCTTTAATTGAAAAAGATATACAGCAAATAAACATGCACTGCACCCAATCAAATAAGATCAATCAAACTCATAACTTTCTATAGATACATAAAATCCTTCATACATAACTATTAACCTTGTCATTTTCAATTGAAGGGGTTAAAGGGACACTGAACCCAAAAAAAATTCTTTTGTGATTCAGATAGAGCATGCAATTTTAAGCAACTTTCTAATTTACTCCTATAATCAAATTGTCTTCATTCTCTTGGTATGTTTATTTGAAAAGCAAGAATGTAAGTTTAGATGCCGGCCCATTTTTGGTGAACAACTTGGGTTGTCCTTGCTGATTGGACATCACCAATAAACAAGTGCTGTCCATGGTTCTGAACCAAACATTTGCTGTCTCCTTAACTTAGATGTCTTCTTTTTCAAATAAAGATATCAAGAGAACGAAGAAAAATTGATAATAGAAGTAAATTAGAAAGTTGCTTAAAATGTCATGCTCTATCTAAATCATGAAAGAAAACATTTGGGTTCAGTGTCCCCTTAAATAATGTGGATCTCGCCAACAGCGGCAAGATCGCTCTATAGCCTGATACCTCCAGGAGTCGCACTATTGTAAGCCAAAAACCCTTAAAGGGACATGAAACCTAAAAATGTTCTTTCATGATTCAGATAGAGGATACATTTTAAAAAAAGTTTCCAGTTTACTTCTATTGTCAATTTTTTTCATTCTCTTCTTATTCTTTGTTGAACAGATATCTAGATAGGTAGCGGGCACATGTCTAGAGCACTACATGACAGGAAATAGTGCTGCCATCTAGTGCTCTTGCTAATGTATAACATTGCAAAACTGCTGCCATATATAGTGCTGCAGACACGTGCACACTCCTGAACTTACCTTCCTGCATTTCAACAAAGGATAACAAGAAAACAAAGAAAGTTTTATAATAGAAGTAAATTGGAAAGTTATTTAAAATTGTATGCTCTCTCTAAATCATGAAATAATAATTTGGGGCTTTATGTCCATTTAAAGGAACGGTCAAGTCTAAAATAAACTTTCATGATTCAGATAGGGCATGTAATTTTAAACAACTTTCCAATTTACTTTTACCATTAATTTTGCTTTGTTTTTTTGGTATTCTTACTTGAAAGCTAAACCTAGGTAGGCTCATGTGCTAATTTCTTAGACCTTGAAGGCCGCCTCTAATCTGAATGCATTTTTACCACTAGAGGGTGTTAGTTCATGTGTGTCATATAGATAACATTAAGCTCATGCACGTGAAGTTACCTAGAAATCAGCACTGATTGGCTAAAATACAAGTCTGTCAAAAGAACTGAAATAAGGGGGCAGTTTACAGAGGCATAGATACAAGGTAAAACGTGTATTATTATAACTGTGTTGGTTATGCAAAACTGAGGAATGGGTAATAAAGGGATTATCTATCTTTGTAAACAACAAAAAGACTGGTGTTGACTGTCCCTTTAAGGACACACAACATAAAAACCTAATACTGATAACTGAGAAAAGAATTTTGGGGAAAAAATCTCCAAAGGAATGTACACTTGGTTAGCACTCTGATTCCCTAATCTGGAATTATATCTGAGTCACAAGATGGCGGCTCATATGGATTGAATTTAAAACATAACTTTTATTAAACTATATATTAAAATAAATGGAATGGACAATACATTTAAAAACCCAGGAGTGATTCAACTAATAAAGGAATTCTAAACAGAGTTGTAATTAACCATGTAAATAACTGCTATAATGTCAATAGCATTTATAAATAACTAGACTGGGCTTTCAACCGATTCTATGCGTTATCTAGTTCTAATACTAGTGGGAGTAACCCACAAGATTGTTAGAACATTCTTGTATATAGTAAGTATTCTTAAGACAATATCAGGCTATGTAATGTGGTGGTTATGGTATCATGTGGTATACCATGTACTTTAATATGGGGTTCAGTGTAATATTGATGCTCATTCGACTTTATCCCCAAATGGGTACACTGGTCTGAATATTGATTGACCCCTGTAGTGATATTTATGTCTCAATTGTAATTACTTTATGATTTATAACTTGTTTCAGTAAGCTGATAGTAGACCCAAAGTTAATAAATATTTAAACACCTTTATATGGGTGTCATCAGTCTACTCGTGGCTATCGTAAAAATATTCCAGAATCTGGCTGATATCCAAATTGCTATAGTATATTTATGGTTCTTTAAGTCTCTGTTTTATTCCAAATTATGGTGGACCATTAAGTATTTGATGCAGTTCTAATAGCACAGCAAGTTGATTGCTGATATGCCTTATTATTGAACTAGAGTTAGTATATCCTTGTTCATCTAATATATATAAAGCTCCTCCGTAAACTAAGCAGCTGATTGTAATATCAATGAACTATTGGCCCTGATTATTGATCTCTTATACTATCATATCCTCTAAGTAAGCCTTTATACACAATAATATAGATATATCTTATACAAGTAGCCTACGGTGAGGTATAAAATGATTTATATAGGTCAATAAATATGACTTGTTAGTTCAGTATTATCAGGGTCGCTTACTGCAGCTCCGTTATTTTGCTGAAAATAAGTATACTTCAGCCCTAAAATAAATTAACAAAGCCAAAGCCAAAAGTAGTAAGTTAGTAGCCACTTAGTTTCTAGGAGTATTTCAATGACAGCGTGTCACTAAGGATACTAGGTTTTTACTTTTAAGGCAATTTGTTCATCGCTAATAGAAAACTGACACAAACAGTGATACAATGTCAGTGATTATCCATAGTAATAGTAATACGTTAACCACCTTGGAGACTGATTATCTGTAGTTTAAATCAGTTTCCCACAGTGGTATCTTATTTTCAATATGTCTTTGCTGCGTTACTCGCCGTACTGTTTGTTAAGTTAAGTATTAACTACAAAGGCTAAATGAGTCATCTGATTACCGCTGCTTTAAATAATTTACAAGTCCGGCACCATTTAAATAACAGAATCTACAATTTCCTGAAATTAAAACTTATATAACACTATAAGGAGCCCATTTAACTCCCAACCTCCCCTGACATGTTTCGCCGAGCAATTCGGCTTTATCAAAGGGTTTTACGGAGGTGAAGACTTGGCGGGTATTTCAACCCACTGACTCCGCCTTTCTTAAGCTTGTCATTAGTTTTTAGCCAATCATGAGTGGGGGTGTGTATGTTTACCTTTACCCACGTTAGCGGAGGGTGTATGATCATCCCTGTTATATTTACTTTAGAGAGCACTGGTTTTACGGTTGGAATTTGAATATTGGATACATCAGTATGTATATAAATATATCCATTTATGTAAAAGACCATCTTTGTAATGGTATAAATTGGTATATTTATATAATATTCATAGAAAGGTTCAATCATTACAGTGGTTGTTTAGCATACTCAAGATTATCAGTACCTAGAATACTTGATCTATCTTTGACTTTAAATACATTTTTTACATTTTTTACATTTTTTGAAGAATGGAATTATGTGTCACACTAGAAGGATGCACTAATGTATATACACAGAGTGGAATGTTATTATAACATATATTTAATTATTCTTGTGCATTGTTATACATATGTAGTTGTTTAAAATAATAAAGACAATTAATTTAGACACCTCAATTGAATCTACTGTATGTCATTGTAGATACATATATTACTATATATTGTAGTAACGATATATTTGAAAGCTTAGTAATGTATAATAAGGAGTGTAATCTTTAAACTAGTAACTAGCGTGCTTATATAGTGTTCATAGGATAGATGCAATGTGTTGTATTAATAGTGATTTTAATTTTTCTTTAGAGAAAGGAGTCTACTCTGAATAATGTGTGATATCATTGTATAAACGTATCAACCTTAGTTAATACTGATGTGTTTTTGTTCATTGTGAGTGAATATTGGATATAAACAAAAATTGAATTTGTGTAAAAATAATTGTGAAACATAAAAAGAAGGGTTTGAAGTGTACCATTATTATGGTTGTGATAGTGTTTACATATTAGTGGTTTTATTAAAAGATGATAATTAAAAGTGCCTTGGTTATAAAATGAGTTTTTTTAAATTATTATAGATAATGAATTCGTTGGTAACAGGTTTTATGTAATAGTAATATCTAGTTGAATATGTATCTAATATGAATTATTGAAGGTGACCAATTCAATTTGTTTGTAATAAAAATATTTATAATATTAATTTCAAGTTGTGGATGTATCTAGTGTAACCCGGATATAGCTAAATACTAATCCCAATAATTCCATATATTTAATCAAAGATCATAGTGGTTTGGTCTGCTTGTATTTATTTTAGAAAGAGTGTTTATTTACTTATAGGTAAGTAAAGTAGTTGTTGTGTTCATTCAGTCCTTCTGGTTGAACTGAATTCATTAAAAAGATCCATCTACTTTCATGTTGTAGAAGATTTTTAGATAAATCCCCTCCTCTTATACCCAGACTGATCTTTTTGATTCCTGCACAAGTAAGTGAGGTGTTTTTCCCTTTATGGTACTTTAGAAAATGATAGGCCACTGACGTAAGATTTTTCTTGTCATGTAGGTCTTTCTCCGCGTTTTTTATATTGCGAAGATGTTCTTCAATCCATATGAGCCGCCATCTTGTGACTCAGATATAATTCCAGATTAGGGAATCAGAGTGCTAACCAAGTGTACATTCCTTTGGAGATTTTTTCCCCAAAATTCTTTTCTCAGTTAGCCAGTACACAGCACCTAACAAAGATACTATATACATAAGTGGGATAGAAGCTCATCTTCCCCCAAATATAATTGCTATATAAAAGTATCAATAACTATATTCCCTATTTACAACCAGTGGTGCCATTGGGCCCTCCTTTGTTCTATTATCTAGTTCATAGCCTATAAATTAGGCTTTTTCCAATAGAGCACACTGAACTGGAAATAAATCCAGAATAATGTCAAACAAATTGGAATCAGACAGAGTTTCAAGACAGAAAAAAAGACAAACAGATCTAGAAGAAGTCTTTAGTGAATCTCCAGCGGAAACTAATGAAATAAATTCAGATACATTAGACAAAACCCTACGAGAGCTCCACAAAAACTTATACAAACAAGACAAAGTTTGGTGGAATCACCATTTCTTTGAAAAATACCTAGAAAAGAAATTAATTCCTCGTGGTCTGAGAATTCAATTATTTCCAGCATTCGAATTTAGAAATCCAGATCACACCATTGAATGGGAAGATGCCCTATCAGAGTGTTCTAATAAATTAATGAACATTCTAATCAGACACGATAAAGCAGAATACGATAGGCTTGAGGAAATCATAAATACCCATAATGAACAACTAAAACAATTTGAGAACCTAAAAGAGTTTGAATCTGCCTACAAAAAGTACCAACATGAACTGGACAAATACGAAATAGACATTAAACAAACTAAAACAGGCAAATTCAAACGAGACTTAGAAGACTACCAAAACAAGAAAGTGTACAAATGGAAAAAAAGATTTAATACTCATAACTCCAAGAATATACCTAGCAGAGTGCAAATAGTGGAAAGTGACATATCTGACACTGATACAGAAGATATTGACTCAGCAAGTGAGGAAGTAGCGGGTCCATCTAAACCAATCAAAACTGCTAGTACCATGAATACACGCAAAAGGAAGGATTTTTTAGAAGGGGACAGTTTAAACTCAGACCCACCAGAAGAGGTGGGAGGAGCAAACAAAAGGGTATCTCGAGCCAGACACAACAAAGACAAAAAACAAATGACGAAACCCTACAAAAGAACACCCAGTCCCTTCTCAAAACTGAGAATGAAGACCTAAAAATCATAAATCTATCTACAAAAATTCTTTCAGAGGAGCATGTAAAAGTATTATCCAAAGGCATGTCATTCTGCCCTAGTACAAGCTTGAACAAATTTGAAATTATAAAAGATATCCATCTGTTCTTGAGAAAACTACTGCTCAAGAAACAATTTAATCAAACTAACAATTCAGTAGACAATCAGAATCTTAGTAACTTAACAACTGAGGAGAGAGAGACCTTACAAGACCTTGAAGATCTATTGTCTGAAAATGAATCCACAATGTCTAGAAACTGGCGTAAAAAACTGAATTACAAATCCAATTATCTACCAAAATTATCGAATGCACCCTGTATACAGATCTTTAACGAAGTGGTATGCACTGAAATTGCAGAATTAAAAACACACCCTACCAAGACAAATTTATCCAAAAAGGAAAAACAAGCCTTAGCTGAAATTAAAGACTGGGACGATGTGGTAATTCGCCAAGCAGACAAAGGTGGGAATATAGTCATCTGGCCTAATGAAATGTATATGCAAGAAGTGGAAAAACAATTAAAGAATACCACCTGTTACAAAAAACTCTGGAACTGTCCACTAGAACAGTTCAAAGAGAAGTATTCAAGTCTAATAATGAATGCGAGGGTAAATGGTGTCATTACTGCAAAGGAAAAGAAATTTCTAACGGTTAACATGCCCAAGATCTCGACATTTTACTGTATACCTAAAATACACAAAAATAAAGAACATCCACCTGGACGCCCGATTGTATCGGGAATAGACAATCTAACTGAAAAGGCCAGTAAATATGTGGACAATAGACTGAGAGAGTTTCTGACACAAATTCCCTCATACATCAGAGACACCACAGAAGTTCTACAACAGCTACAGGATATCTGGTTAAATGACAACACATGGCTAGTGACAGCCGATGTAGAGGCTTTATATACCAGCATAAGCCATAAACCTGGCCTCCAAGAAGTTAAATACTACTTAGATATGTCTGCAGAAGAAAATCTAAATCACAATGAGTTCATTCTGAAACTACTTGAATTTGTACTAACTAAAAACTTTTTTGTGTTCAACAATCGGTACTACCTTCAAACCCAAGGAACAGCAATGGGTACAGCATGCGCACCAACCTATGCAAATTTATTCCTAGGTTGGTGGGAGCAAACAACGGTATTTTCTGACAAATATGATATGTATACTAAATTCATCCCCTGTTGGCTTAGATTTATAGACGACATTCTATTCATCTGGGAAGGCACTAAAGAGAAACTTGACGAGTTCCTAACAGAACTAAACATCAATCAACTTAATATAAAACTAACATATCACAAAAGCCAAAAAGAAGTACCCTTCTTGGATTTGTTAATATTCAAGAAACCTAATGGCCAGATAGGGACAGATCTATACAGAAAATCCACAGCAACAAATACACTATTATTCAGCACAAGTGATCATGCACCAAATACCATTAAATCACTTCCAATTGGAGAGTTCCTGAGAACTAAAAGAAACTGCTCAGAAGAATCTTTGTTTAATAAAAGAGCACAAGAATTGGAGGAAAGACTACAAACACGAGGGTACAGTAAAACATCTATTAGAAAAGCCAAAAAAAGAGCCCGTTTAACTAATAGAAAAGAATTATTACAATCCAAAAGCAAAAAATCTGATGGCAAAACAAGGCTTATTATGACATACAACTCTAATAGTAAACAAGTCATTGAGGTGATAAACAAACATTGGAAAATCTTTCAATCAGATACTGTACTAAAACAACATCTAGGCAATAGAGTTGATGTAAGTTACAGAAGAAGCAAAAATCTGAAAGATATGATAAGTCCAAGCCATTTTGTGGAAAAAAGGAAAACAATAAAGAAAACGACTGTACAAGGCTCATACCCTTGTGGTACATGCAGTTGTTGTAAACACATGAAAAAAACTCACAGAATAAAAGATAGATTTGGTAAATCTCATGACATAAAGACATATATCAGTTGCAACTCATTAGGAGTAATTTATATGCTCAAATGTGGATGCCCAAAAATATATATAGGCATGACGACACGCAAATTGCGAACCCGCCTACAAGAACATCTTCGCAATATAAAAAACACGGAGAAAGACCTACATGACAAGAAAAATCTTACGTCAGTGGCCTATCATTTTCTAAAGTACCATAAAGGGAAAAACACCTCACTTACTTGTGCAGGAATCCAAAAGATCAGTCTGGGTATAAGAGGAGGGGATTTATCTAAAAATCTTCTACAACATGAAAGTAGATGGATCTTTTTAATGAATTCAGTTCAACCAGAAGGACTGAATGAACACAACAACTACTTTACTTACCTATAAGTAAATAAACACTCTTTCTAAAATAAATACAAGCAGACCAAACCACTATGATCTTTGATTAAATATATGGAATTATTGGGATTAGTATTTAGCTATATCCGGGTTACACTAGATACATCCACAACTTGAAATTAATATTATAAATATTTTTATTACAAACAAATTGAATTGGTCACCTTCAATAATTCATATTAGATACATATTCAACTAGATATTACTATTACATAAAACCTGTTACCAACGAATTCATTATCTATAATAATTTAAAAAAACTCATTTTATAACCAAGGCACTTTTAATTATCATCTTTTAATAAAACCACTAATATGTAAACACTATCACAACCATAATAATGGTACACTTCAAACCCTTCTTTTTATGTTTCACAATTATTTTTACACAAATTCAATTTTTGTTTATATCCAATATTCACTCACAATGAACAAAAACACATCAGTATTAACTAAGGTTGATACGTTTATACAATGATATCACACATTATTCAGAGTAGACTCCTTTCTCTAAAGAAAAATTAAAATCACTATTAATACAACACATTGCATCTATCCTATGAACACTATATAAGCACGCTAGTTACTAGTTTAAAGATTACACTCCTTATTATACATTACTAAGCTGTCAAATATATCGTTACTACAATATATAGTAATATATGTATCTACAATGACATACAGTAGATTCAATTGAGGTGTCTAAATTAATTGTCTTTATTATTTTAAACAACTACATATGTATAACAATGCACAAGAATAATTAAATATATGTTATAATAACATTCCACTCTGTGTATATACATTAGTGCATCCTTCTAGTGTGACACATAATTCCATTCTTCAAAAAATGTAAAAAATGTAAAAAATGTATTTAAAGTCAAAGATAGATCAAGTATTCTAGGTACTGATACTCTTGAGTATGCTAAACAACCACTGTAATGATTGAACCTTTCTATGAATATTATATAAATATACCAATTTATACCATTACAAAGATGGTCTTTTACATAAATGGATATATTTATATACATACTGATGTATCCAATATTCAAATTCCAACCGTAAAACCAGTGCTCTCTAAAGTAAATATAACAGGGATGATCATACACCCTCCGCTAACGTGGGTAAAGGTAAACATACACACCCCCACTCATGATTGGCTAAAAACTAATGACAAGCTTAAGAAAGGCGGAGTCAGTGGGTTGAAATACCCGCCAAGTCTTCACCTCCGTAAAACCCTTTGATAAAGCCGAATTGCTCGGCGAAACATGTCAGGGGAGGTTGGGAGTAAAATGGGCTCCTTATAGTGTTATATAAGTTTTAATTTCAGGAAATTGTAGATTCTGTTATTTAAATGGTGCCGGACTTGTAAATTATTTAAAGCAGCGGTAATCAGATGACTCATTTAGCCTTTTTAGTTAATACTTAACTTAACAAACAGTACGGCGAGTAACGCAGCAAAGACATATTGAAAATAAGATACCACTGTGGGAAACTGATTTAAACTACAGATAATCAGTCTCCAAGGTGGTTAAAGTATTACTATTACTATGGATAGTCACTGACATTGTATCACTGTTTGTGTCAGTTTTCTATTAGCGATGAACAAATTGCCTTAAAAGTAAAAACCTAGTATCCTTAGTGACACGCTGTCATTGAAATACTCCTAGAAACTAAGTGGCTACTAACTTACTACTTTTGGCTTTGGCTTTGTTAATTTATTTTAGGGCTGAAGTATACTTATTTTCAGCAAAATAACGGAGCTGCAGTAAGCGACCCTGATAATACTGAACTAACAAGTCATATTTATTGACCTATATAAATCATTTTATACCTCACCGTAGGCTACTTGTATAAGATATATCTATATTATTGTGTATAAAGGCTTACTTAGAGGATATGATAGTATAAGAGATCAATAATCAGGGCCAATAGTTCATTGATATTACAATCAGCTGCTTAGTTTACGGAGGAGCTTTATATATATTAGATGAACAAGGATATACTAACTCTAGTTCAATAATAAGGCATATCAGCAATCAACTTGCTGTGCTATTAGAACTGCATCAAATACTTAATGGTCCACCATAATTTGGAATAAAACAGAGACTTAAAGAACCATAAATATACTATAGCAATTTGGATATCAGCCAGATTCTGGAATATTTTTACGATAGCCACGAGTAGACTGATGACACCCATATAAAGGTGTTTAAATATTTATTAACTTTGGGTCTACTATCAGCTTACTGAAACAAGTTATAAATCATAAAGTAATTACAATTGAGACATAAATATCACTACAGGGGTCAATCAATATTCAGACCAGTGTACCCATTTGGGGATAAAGTCGAATGAGCATCAATATTACACTGAACCCCATATTAAAGTACATGGTATACCACATGATACCATAACCACCACATTACATAGCCTGATATTGTCTTAAGAATACTTACTATATACAAGAATGTTCTAACAATCTTGTGGGTTACTCCCACTAGTATTAGAACTAGATAACGCATAGAATCGGTTGAAAGCCCAGTCTAGTTATTTATAAATGCTATTGACATTATAGCAGTTATTTACATGGTTAATTACAACTCTGTTTAGAATTCCTTTATTAGTTGAATCACTCCTGGGTTTTAAATGTATTGTCCATTCCATTTATTTTAATATATAGTTTAATAAAAGTTATGTTTTAAATTCAATCCATATGAGCCGCCATCTTGTGACTCAGATATAATTCCAGATTAGGGAATCAGAGTGCTAACCAAGTGTACATTCCTTTGGAGATTTTTTCCCCAAAATTATTTTCTCAGTTAGCCAGTACACAGCACCTAACAAAGATACTATATACATAAGTGGGATAGAAGCTCATCTTCCCCCAAATATAATTGCTATATAAAAGTATCAATAACTATATTCCCTATTTACAACCAGTGGTGCCATTGGGCCCTCCTTTGTTCTAATACTGATAACTATCTTGAGTGTAATAAGAACCTGTGAGCTTCAACAAGGCACTAAGATACTATACTTCTTGGGCTATCTAATTTGGTAGCTTTATATTTAATAATGGCATTGCATGCAAAAGTAGATTGTTAGTTTGTGCAATGTATTTGGAAGCAAAATCTATGCAAATGGTCAGTCTTCAGTGCACATTTATTTGTTCTTAAATCCTTCAGACATTTCTCTTTCCTGCGTTCTGAGTTTTTCTTTCACAGAATTTACATACACACACACACATATATATATATATATATATATATATATATATATATATATATATATATATATATATATATATATATAGTTAGTCAGATCTAAAACAATGTATTACAAGGAGCTAATTGAACACATCTGTTGAGCTAATCTGTAGCCACCAATCACCAGTTAGCCCAGAGTTGTGCATTGCTGGTCCTGAGCCTATGTAGTGACCATCATTTTATGACCCAGCAAGAGTGCTTAGTTATTAAAGGTGCACTTATAGCCCTTTAAGTACTCAGTAATACATTTTAGATGATGCAAGCATGGGTTAGTTAATATCTGGCATAGACGAATAGATGAGAATGCTGATATTAAGCACTTAGATAAAAGCAGCTGTCACTTTACTCTGCTCAGTAGCCAATATTCATATTTCTTCTATTCAGCTGGAGGTGACAGAAACAAGTATCTCCAGCACTACCAAAATATGATATCGGAAATATTTATTCACGGAACACTTGTTATCTTTCATGATTTATGGTTTGACATTATCCACTTTGCCAATTAGAATGTCAACAACAAATGCAGGTTTAATATCATTAGCATATATTTTTAAAGGGACATGATACTCAACCATTTTTCTGGTAAAACATTTTTCTGTGGGAGTTGTTCATATCAGCCAGTGAACAGCAGAATCAGGGGCTCAGTAATATAGAACTATGCACAGTTTTTAGTGACTCGGGCAGTTTACTCCAGACAACTCTGGGTGCAAAGCATATAGGGAAAATTACAAATCAAAATGATAAAGGCAGCACACATAGGGGTTGATTTATGATGGCCTGAATGGGGCCATCTCGCCCTGTGAAGGCTCGCCGGGAACCGCAGTTAAGAAGCAGCAGTCTTAGAGGCCAATTTTTTAATGCCTGCCCGACATGATATGCTATAGCGTATCATGTCTGGCAGACATTGCTGAATGCCGATATCATACACTGTCGGCATTTATCATTGCACAAGCAGTTCACCACTTACTATGTTTAGTTTCATATTCTTATTAAAGGGCCATGTAAGTCAAAATGTAACTTTTCTGGTGCAGATAGAGCATGCAATTTTAAAAGACTGTTCAGTGTTAAAAAAGCATATCTAGGTATGATCAAGAGCATCAATGCACTACTGGGAGCTAGCTGTGGATTGGTGCCTACACACATAAGCCTTGTGCATTTGGCTCACCTGATGTGTTCAGCTACTCGCCAACCCGACATGTGCAAAAAGACCAAATTTGAATATTGCGACTGTGTTAATATGTATTTCTCCATAGACTTGGAGCGTGAAAATTAGGGGGGGGGGGGGGGGAATAACACCCTTATGCACTAACCCAACATGAAATATTAATATTCTTCACATATCTTCACATAGAAGAATATGTTCTATTTATTCATATATATATATATATATATATATATATATATATATATATATATATATATATATAGTTATAGGTTTTTTGGTAATATATATATATATTCATATATGTGTGTGTGTGTGTATATATATATATATATATATATATATATATGTATATATATAAATAAATTATATATAGGTATAGATATATACAAATATATATAGGAATTACATTACATTAAGTGCATAGTTAAAAACTTTATTATATATGAATATTGCATAAATATGTGTATTCATGTTTTCAGCTACTAGACTGCAAATGGCTCCAATGCACTTATGTCTATATATGTATACATAAATATTTGTGTTTATGTTTGTATATATGTCTGTAAATACATATCTACACATATAAATACATATGTACATACAGTATCTCACAAAAGTGAGTACACCCCTCACATTTTTGTAAATATTTTATTATATCTTTTCATGTGACAACGCTGATGAAATGACACTTTGCTACAATGTAAAGTAGTGAGTGTACAGCCTGTATAACAGTGTAAATTTGCTGTCCCCTCAAAAGAACTCAACACACAGCCATTAATGTCTAAACCGCTGGCAGCAAAAGTGAGTACACCACTAAGTGGAAATGTCCAAATTGGGCCCAAAGTGTCAATATTTTGTGTGGCCACCATTATTTTCCAGTACTGCCTTAACCCTCTTGGGAATGGAGTTCACCACAGCTTCACAGGTTGCCACTGGAGTCCTTTTCCACTCCTTCAAGACAACATCACGGAGCTGGTGGATATTAGAGACCTTGCACTCCCCCACCTTCCGTTTGAGGAGGCCCTACAGATGCTCAATAGGGTTTAGGTTTGGAGACATGCTTGGCCAGTCCATCACCTTTACCCTCAGCTTCTTTAGCAAGGCAGTGGTCATCTTGGAGGTGTGTTTGGGGTTGTTATCATGTTGGAATACTGCCCTGTGGCCCAGTCTCCGAAGGGAGGGGATCATACTCTGCTTCAGTATGTCACAGTACATGTTGGCATTCATGGTTCCCTCAATGAACTGTAGCTCCACAGTGCCGGCAGCACTCATGCATACCCAGACCATGACACTCCCACCACCATGCTTGACTGTAGGCAAGACACACTTGTCTTTGTACTCCTCACCAGGTTGCCGCCACACACGCTTGACACCATCTTAACCAAATAAGTTTATCTTGGTCTCATCGGACCACACAACATGGTTCCAGTAATCCATGTCCTTAGTCTGCTTGTCTTCAGCAAACTGTTTGCGGGCTTTCTTGTGCATCATCTTTAGAAGAGGCTTTCTTTTTGGGACGACAGCCATGCAGACCAATTTGATGCAGTGTGCGGTGTATGGTCTGAGCACTGACAGGCTGACCCCCCACCCCTTCAATCTCTGCAGCAATGCTGGCAGTGCTCATACGTCTATTTCCCAAAGACAACCTCTGGATATGACGCTGAGCATGTGCACTCAACTACTTTGGCCGGGCGAGGCCTGTTCTGAGTGGAACCTGTTCTGTGAAACCACTGTATAGTCCTGCCCACCATGCTGCCGCTCAATTTCAAGATCTTGGCAATCTTCTTATAGCCTAGGTCATCTTTATGTAGAGCAAAAATTCTTTTTTTCAGATCCTTAGAGAGTTCTTTGCCATGAGGTGCCATGTTGAACTTCCAGTGACCAGTATGAGAGAGTGTGAGAGCGATAACACCAAATTTAACACACCTGCTCCCCCATTCACACCGGAGACCTTGTAACACTAATGAGTCACATGACACCGGGGAGGAAAAAATGCTAATTGGGCCCAATTTGGATATTTCCACTTAGGGGAGTACTCACTTTTGTTGCCAACAGTTTAGACATTAATGGCTGTGTGTTAAGTTATTTTGAGGGGACGGCAAATTTACACTGTTATACAGGCTGTACACTCACTACTTTACATTGTAGCAAAGTGTAATTTCTTCAGTGTTGTCACATGAAAATATATAAAAATATTTAAAATATTTACAAAAATGTGAGGGGTGTACTGTATATATATATATATATGAATAAAAAACAACCAAACTTGCACTCTCTTGCACTCTCTGGTCTTTTTAGATGGTTTACTGTGAACAGTTGTGATGTTTTAGGGACAAAGTACCCCTTTCTCAGACCCTGTTCACAGTAAACTATCTAAAAAGATCAGAGAGTGCAAGTTTGTTTGTTTTTCATTCTCATATTAAATTTCACTAGCACCCTGGCAGTTGATGGACTTGAGTGAGAGTGCACATCTTTGCTATGTACATATATACATATATATATATATATATATATATATATATATATATATATATATATATATACACACAGAGAGAAGTGCACTCACAGGAACGAACAAGACATGTATATGTACTGTATGTATGAGACCTCATATCTTTGAGCCCTTTTAACTTTGTGCAATATTTTATTAGATGGTGTTATTATGATTGTAACTGTACTTTTAAAAAGTATTTTTGATGTGTTTTGTGCAACTTTTTTGTCTTGCATAACAGTTAACCAGAGCTCTAAAGTTGTACTGTTCCGATACGTGTTATATTCAACTGCGCTCAAGTAAACGTAATTTACTTTCAACTTCTAATATCTCGCTACTGCCTGCGCGCTCAAAGAGTTGCGATAAACCCCTCTTCGCTCGTGTGCATCAGTTAGCGCTCCACTCATGATCTAGCCCCATGCCTGCTCACTCAGTGAGATGAGAGTGGTGTATTCTGAAGACATAATTAGTGTCATACAAGTCATTGCTGACTCTCTGAGCTGGTGGGGTGTTTGAATACTGACGCATGTGCCCTCACAGTATATGTGTGCATGCTGCAGAAAAATAACCTTTACTAGAAGCATTTTTGATAATGAAAGTGTATTACAAAAATGATTTTATTTTAAATTAAAATGCACCCATGCACATTTTTACCTTACTATTCATATAAAAAGATAAATAAATAAACCTGCTATTTTGAAATGCCTTCTTCTAGATACAACAAAAAGAGCCAAAAAATGGTCCCTTTAAATTATGTACATTATGCACAGTGCCACAGCTGCATCTAAGTGTCAAATGCTGAACTTAGATGCAGCTTAGTCACATAATAGATCAAATTGTGTGTAATGATCATGTCAATTTTTGTAACTATAAAGGCAAACACATAACTAAAGAGATAATTGTTTTGAACTGAGTTGTGTAATAATAGAAAGTACCTTATCCTTAAATGACACAGTAATGGGTTGGATCTACGCAGCTGTGGGATGGTCCATTTTGGTGTACACATGGTTTGAATTTGACCATCTCTTCTGCACCACTGAGCTAAATGTATTGCAGACGTCTCTGTGTTTTAACAAAGAGTAAAGAACTGGGATGTTCATTATCAGTTGGAAAGGTCAACTGTCAACACTAAATTTGTGCTAGTAATTCTATTATGGAATGTTCTGTACAGCACTGCAGAGCTGGCAGTAGCAAAATATATAGTATTGAAATTAAACTACCATAAAAATGTATTAAAACATGTAAGGGGTCTATTCCAATCCATTGAAAAAACTGTATAAAGTTGTGGTTTCCAATTCATCAACATTAAACTCCATCAGTAAAAAAAAATATATATTTTTTTTTTTTACTTAAAGGGATAGTAAAATCAAAATGAAACATTCATGATTCGCATAGAGCATGAATATATATATATATATATATATATATATATATATATATATATATATATATATATGAAAAACAGGAAGTGAAAAAGATATTAGGACGCTACAAACATGAGTCAAAAAATATATATATACTAGAAGGCAAGAATTCTCAATTTAGCAAAAACTGAACCTGAAAGCTGCTATCCCTTTAAGGAGAGTGGAAACTGAAACAAGAGAGGAAGGATTCCCCCTCTCTCTATCAGTAAGCACCTTCCTAAATGAATATGGGTAAACAAAAGGACATGTAAAGGGATCAGATAGCGCTGGAGTCTAATGATATATATATAAAACAACACTAAATAAATATTAAAACGTGAATACAATCTCAAACAGATAGATATTAATATTTATCCAAATATTTTTTAAAGTAAGTGTGATAAGGATGTTAAAGGGACAGTTTACTCAAAAAATTTCTCCCCTTTAATTTGTTCCCAATGATCCACTTTACCTGCTGGAGTGTATTAAATTGTTTACAAGTAGCTCCTTTACCCTTATATTGGCATCTGAAATTGTTAATTTAGCATGTGGTATCCCCACCTATTCTGAAAGTTTGTGGACGCGTGTACCAGCTATAGATAAGCTTTGTAAACACAGCCAGCAGAAGAAATTACACTCCCAGTGTGATAAAGCAGAGATAAGGTAATAAAATGTTGATTTTCCATTGTTCTCTCAAAGTATTGGTGATTGTTTTAAGGACAGATATAAGATAAAGAAGCAGGTATATGTGCACAATGTGATACAGTAATGAGATCTGATTATACCTACAAGCTCAACCTATTTTATTAGGCTGTGGCTTCAAAAAACAAAATCAGAGCTTTAATATACAGAAATAAACCTTAAAAAGCTAATTTTCATACATTTTTTACTCTGCAGTTGGTAAAAAAAGCAATTGTAAACACATTAAGGGAAAAACTATTTTACAGTATACTGTCCCTTTAATATATAAACACAAGATGTATATAAAAAGTTCTAAAAATGGAAAAAAACACTCCACTGGTGACGATGGGTATATAAGAAATGCTAACTTACAAGAACAAACCTCAATCTTATGAGGTAAGTAGTCTGCACAGCATGGGATTCCTCTTATGGAGATCTGCTTTCCTCTTGGAGCATATATGGATCTTCAGTGGATAGACCGCAGTTAGTATTCCCTTGGCCTCTTTAAGTATGGTTTTTCCTGGAGTATGGTCTAGCTCTCCCACCGTGTATATGCAAAAGAAAAAAGGCTCAAATAGTGTGATACTGTATTTAAAAACGACACACTTTGTTTGCTGACAACATACACACTCTCACAAATGCCTGCTTACACTAAAAAACCTCAATAGTGTGAGGTATTTGGCAAAACTCTTGGTCCGTTAGTATATAGAAAGGAATGTCCCTCTCTGTAAATACCGTATTTGACTTTACACCGTTAGATGATACAAAGGCACAGTCCTTAGTAAAAGAAAACCGTTCTCCTTTCTTGGTCTAACGCTTTTCAAAGGTTTGATAATTGTTCCTTCTTCCTCAGAGACTGATTTTTTAGTGAACGGCTGTTCTTTTTATTGCAAACAAATATCGCGATTATAGCACCGTTTCTTACTAGCACTCTTATTGGTCAAGCGTCACACACCTCTCCTCACATCTAAACTCCACAGTCATTGGCTAATTTGGAGGTGTGTGTGGTTCTAATGTCATTTGTAACCCGGTGCAGTCCATAGAAACAAATGCAAGTTTTTAAAAGTTATTAGACCATATTTTGCGATCGTATAACTCCAATATTTACCTTCTTAATACATAGACAGTTGGAATATTTATGAAATCAATCTTTTGCTAAAACAAACTTTGTACATAAACAGATCTGTTCTTAAAAATTATTAGAATTTCATTATTATATACATCCATATATCGAATTTCATCACATACATACAATATTGTTTCCAAATTCATTATATGTTTAAGGGATGTTAAAACACCATCTAGATATGATCCTAGTAAAAGTAAAATAAAATATATATATAAACCTAAAAAATATTAAATATGCAGATAATCCTTATGCATTTTAAAATATTCATTTAGAAATAAATGTGCAAATCTTTATGCAGTCCTATTAAGTATATGTAAAACATACTCCTTCCCTATGTCAAAATATAACAGTTGCTGGCTGATTTGGAAGGAGAGGGCACAGCTGTCTTCTTTATTTATAGGTAGTAAAATTTTATAAATAGAAGCAGTGCCTTCCTTCCCTTTTTTTCCCCTAAAAACCACTCGATTTAAAACATTTGGACACACAAGTCTCTATATTCTAATGTTATATAGAATAATATTTGTATATGTATTTCACAAAATAAATTATTATATATATTTAAAAAATACATAATACACTTTATCTTTACTAATTTTCCAAAAACGCAGCAAGGTCTATGTCTTTGTTAAGGCCATTTGGTATTAGCGTATTCATAGTATGGATCCAAAATGTTTCTTTTTTTCTTAAAGCAATTGTTCTATTGCCCCTCCATGTGTTTTAACATGTTCGATTATTGTGCCTTTTAGACATTTGGGATCTTTATTATGAAAATTTTTGTAGTGGAGAGACAGATTATGTGATGTTTCACCTGCAGTTATATTGTTAAATGTTCAAGCAACCTCTTCTTATAAGGTCTAGTAGTTCTGCCTATATACTGTAAATTGCAACTGCATTGCAGCATATACACTACGAAATCAGTTCTGCAGTTGCACAAGGTTTTTATATTGAACTCTTTACCAGTACTACTAGATTTGATTTTTTTCGTGGGCTTACACCCATTGAAGTGATGGATGCATGCTTCACAGTTCTTTCTATTACATTTAAAGAAACCTTCTGATTGTTTCCCCAGCCAGTTTGAATGGTTAATCTTATTATTTTTTAACTGACTGGTAGCCAGGATGGATTTTATATTTTTGTTTTTCTTATATATAACTTTCGGGTTCTCTTTCATTATTTCCTTTAGAAATTCATCTTTTTTTAAAATATGCCAGTGTTTGTTTAGAATTTTATTGATTTCTTGGGTACCCTCATTATATGTAGTAACTAAACTGCATGTTGTATAATTACTATTTGCATGTAGATAAGCGTTGCTATCAGTATTTTTTTAGTGCAATTTTGACAGGATATTCTTGCCTTCATGAAAAAACACTAAGTCTAAAAACTCAATTTCAATTTGATTAATTTTTTTCGTAAAAGTTAGGTTAAAAGCATTTTCGTTAATAAAAGAAATAAAATCCTCTAAAATTTCACTTTTTTCCTGACCCGATTAAAATAATATTGTCTATAAATCTGCCCCAGTAAACAATATGCGATAAAAAAGGATTGTTTTCCCAAATTTGAGTTTCCTCCCATGCCCCAATATATAAATTTTCATAACTGGGGGCAAAGCGGGTACCCATTGCGGTACCGCTTATTTGTAAAAAGAACTGGTCATTAAGCATAAAATAATTTTTTTCTAAAATGAATTTTATCGATTCAATTAAAAATATTTGTTTTTCAGGTTCTATATCTGTTAGTTTGTTGAACCAAAATTTCATAGCCTCCATGCCTTTAAGATGTGGTATACTCATATAAAGAGCACTGACGTCTAGGGTTGTCCATAGGTAATTTGATTCCCAATTGATACTAGTTATTTTATTTATTGTGTCAGTTGAATCTTTTAAATAAGATTTTAAGTGTGGAACTAGCGGTTGTAAGAAAGTATCTATGAATTCTGATAGATTGGATGTTAGACAATTTATCCCCGACACTATGGGTCTCCCTGGTGGATTTTCCCTATTCTTGTGCACTTTAGGCAGGTGGTAAAAATGGCTATGGTTGGATTTTCGTTTTTTTTAAAATAATATTCATTCTCATTTATAAAATTGCTATTTTTTGCCATAAAAATTAATTCTAGATAATCATTTAAGAAATTTTTGGTCGGATCCCCTTTGATTTTCTTATAGGTAACCTGATCCTCTAATAGGCGTAAAGCTTTGGTCACATAATCGGTTTTATCTTGTATGACCAAGCCCCCCCTTATCTGCTTCCCTGAATACAATTGAGGGGTCTTCCTGTAAATTCTTTAGAATCAGTTTTTCCCTTGTATTTAAATTATCCTTCTTTATTTTATAGTTTCTACAGAATTTGTCTAGATCTTCCTTAACTAAATTGTAAAAAACTGGTATAAAATTCTCTTTTGATTGTACTGGGAAACACGTTGAAATTGGTTTAAACGTGGTATGTTTGGCGTATGATAATGTTATTTTGTCATCACTAATTATCTCATTATTCATATCTAATTCTTGAAGGGTGATTAAGGCTTCTAAATCTGTATCCGTCAACAATTGTGTATTATAATCACTTAAACTTTCCTGAACATCTTTTTTATGTTTTTCAAAATGGCGTTTTAGGGTGAGCTTTCTAATATATTTATTTAGGTCAATGAAGATTTCAAAAGGATTAGGTCCTTTGGTTGGGGCAAAAGATAACCCTTTGACCTAAATAAATATATTAGAAAGCTCACCCTAAAACGCCATTTTGAAAAACATAAAAAAGATGTTCAGGAAAGTTTAAGTGATTATAATACACAATTGTTGACGGATACATATTTAGAAGCCTTAATCACCCTTCAAGAATTAGATATGAATAATGAGATAATTAGTGATGACAAAATAACATTATCATACGCCAAACATACCACGTTTAAACCAATTTCTACGTATTTCCCAGTACAATCAAAAGGGAATTTTATACCAGTTTTTTACAATTTAGTGAAGGAAAATCTAGACAAATTCTGTAGAAACTATAAAATAAAGAAGGATAATTTAAATACAAGGGAAAAACTGATTCTAAAGAATTTACAGGAAGACCCCTCAATTGTATTCAGGGAAGCGAATAAGGGGGGGCTTGGTCATACAAGATAAAACCGATTATGTGACCGAAGCTTTACGCCTATTAGTGGATCAGGTTACCTATAAGAAAATCAAAGGGGATCCGACCAAGAATTTCTTAAATGAATATCTAGAATTAATTTTTATGGCAAAAAATAGCAATTTTATAAATGAGAATGAATATTATTTTTTTTTAAAAAAAAATCCAACCATAGCCATTTTTTACCACCTGCCTAAAGTGCACAAGAATAGGGAAAATCCACCAGGGATACCCATAGTGTCGGGGATACATTGTCTAACATCCAATCTATCAGAATTCATAGATACTTTCTTACAACCGCTAGTTCCACACTTAAAATCCTATTTAAAAGATTCAACTGACACAATAAATAAAATAACTAGTATCAATTGGGAATCAAATTACCTATGGACAACCCTAGACGTCAGTGCTCTTTATACTAGTATACCACATCTTAAAGGCATGGAGGCTATGAAATTTTGGTTCAACAAACTAACAGATATAGAACCTGAAAAACAAATATTTTTAATTGAATCGATAAAATTCATTTTAGAAAAAAATTATTTTATGCTTAATGACCAGTTCTTTTTACAAATAAGCGGTACCGCAATGGGTACCCGCTTTGCCCCCAGTTATGAAAATTTATATATTGGGGCATGGGAGGAAACTCAAATTTGGGAAAACAATCCTTTTTTATCGCATATTGTTTACTGGGGCAGATTTATAGACAATATTATTTTAATCTGGTCAGGAACAAGTGAAATTTTAGAGGATTTTATTTCTTTCATTTACGAAAATGCTTTTAACCTATCTTTTACGAAAAAAATTAATCAAATTGAAATTGAGTTTTTAGACTTAGTGTTTTTTCATGAAGGCAAGAATATCCTGTCAAAATTGCACAAAAAAGATACTGATAGCAACGCTTATCTACATGCAAATAGTGATCACAACCCAAAATGGATTGAAAACATCTCTTTTGGACAGTTCCAGAGAATCTGTCGTAACTGTTCAAGAATGGAGGACTATGAAAAAGAATCTAGCGGGCTAAAGAAAAAAATTCTGAAAAAAGGGTATAACTACAAGACTATAGAACAGGCAGATAATAAAACAAGAAACATTTCAAGGGATAGTTTATTAAATAGAAAAAACAAGAAGAAAACAAGTAATTATACAACATGCAGTTTAGTTACTACATATAATGAGGGTGCCCAAGAAATCAATAAAATTCTAAACAAACACTGGCATATTTTTTAAAAAAGATGAATTTCTAAAGGAAATAACGAAAGAGAACCCGAAAGTTATATATAAGAAAAACAAAAATCTAAAATCCATCCTGGCTCCCAGTCAGTTAAAAATTAATAAGACTAACCATTCAAATTGGATGGGGAAACAATCAGAAGGTTTCTTTAAATGTAATAGAAAGAACTGTGAAGCATGCATTCATCACTTCAATGGGTGTAAGCCCACGAAAAAATTCAAATCTAGTAGTACTGGTTAAGAGTTCAATATAAAAACCTTGTGCAACTGCAGAACTGATTTCGTAGTGTATATGCTGCAATGCAGTTGCAATTTACAGTATATAGGCAGAACTACTAGACCTTATAAGAAGAGGTTGCTTGAACATTTAACAAATATAACTGCAGGTGAAACATCACATAATCTGTCTCTTCACTACAAAAAAATTAATAATAAAGATCCCAAATGTCTAAAAGGCACAATAATCGAACATGTTAAAACCCACAAACGTGGGGGCAATAGAACAATTGCTTTAAGAAAAAAAGAAACATTTTGGATCCATACTATGAATACGCTAATACCAAATGGCCTTAACAAAGACATAGACCTTGCTGCGTTTTTGGAAAATTAGTAAAGATAAAGTGTATTATGTATTTTTTAAATATATATAATAATTTATTTTGTGAAATACATATACAAATATTATTCTATATAACAATATAATATAGAGACTTGTGGGTCCAAATGTTTTAAATCGAGTGGTTTTTAGGGGAAAAAAAGGGAAGGAAGGCACTGCTTCTATTTATGAAATTTTACTACCTATAAATAAAGAAGACAGCTGTGCCCTCTCCTTCCAAATCAGCCAGCAACTGTTATATTTTGACATAGGGAAGGAGTATGTTTTACATATACTTAATAGGACTGCATAAAGACTGCATAAAGATTTGCACATTTATTTCTAAATGAATATTTTAAAATGCATAAGGATTATCTGCATATTTAATATTTTTTAGGTTTATATATATATTTTATTTTACTTTTACTAGGATCATATCTAGACGGTGTTTTAACATCCCTTAAACATATAATGAATTTGGAAACAATATTGTATGTATGTGATGAAATTCAATATATGGATGTATATAATAATGAAATTCTAATAATTTATAAGAACAGATCTGTTTATGTACAAAGTTTGTTTTAGCAAAAGATTGATTTCATAAATATTCCAACTGTCTATGTATTAAGAAGGTAAATATTGGAGTTATACGATCGCAAAATATGGTCTAATAACTTTTAAAAACTTGCATTTGTTTCTATGGACTGCACCGGGTTACAAATGACATTAGAACCGCACACACCTCCAAATTAGCTAATGACTGTGGAGTTTAGATGTGAGGAGAGGTGTGTGACGCTTGACCAATAAGAGTGCTAGTAAGAAACGGTGCTATGATCGCGATATTTGTTTGCAATAAAAAGAACAGCCGTTCACTAAAAAATCAGTCTCTGAGGAAGAAGGAACAATTATCAAACCTTTGAAACGCGTTAGACCAAGGAAGAAGAACGGACTGAATTTCAATACCAGAAGATCTGGGGGGTTTTTTACTAAGGACTTTGCCTTTGTATCATCTAACGGTTTAAAGTCAAATATGGTATTTACAGAGAGGGACATTCCTTCCACACTATTGAGGATTTTTAGTGTAAGCAGGCATTTGTGAGAGTGTGTATGTTGTCAGCAAATAAAGTGTGTCATTTTTAAATACAGTATCACACTATTTGAACCTTTTTTCTTTTGCATATACACGGTGGGAGAGCTAGACCATACTCCAGGAAAAACCATACTTAAAGAGGCCGAGGGAATACCAACTGCGGTCTATCCACTGAAGATCCATATATGCTCCAAGAGGAAAGCAGATCTCCATAAGAGGAATCCCATGCTGTGCAGACTACTTACCTCATAAGATTGAGGTTTGTTCTTGAAAGTTAGCATTTCTTATATACCCATCGTCACCAGTGGAGTGTTTTTTCCATTTTTAGAACAAACATTTTATATGCATCTTGTGTTTATATATTAACATCCTTATCACACTTACTTTCAAAAATATTTGGATAAATATTAATATCTATCTGTTTGAGATTGTATTCACGTTTTAATATTTATTTAGTGTTGTTTTTTATATATATCATTAGACTCTGTGCAACCAGCGCTATCTGATCCCTTTACATGTCCTCTTGTTTACCCATATATATATATATATATATATATATATATATATATATATGTATATAAAAACCATCTCCAGATTATTCTTGTTATCTAATTTGCTTCATTCTTTGGGTATCCTTTGTTGAAAACATTACCTAGATAGACTCAAGAGCATCAGTGCACTACTGGGATCTATCTGCTGATTAGTGGCTGCGCTGATTAGTGGAAAGTTGCTTAACCCCTTAGTGACCAGACCATTTTTCTTACCGTTTACATTTCAGCAGTGTTTGTGTGTAGCTGTAATTTTCCTCTTACTCATTTACTGTACCCACACATATTATATACCGTTTCTCTCGCCATTAAATTGACTTTCTAAAGATACCATTATTTTCATCATATCATTTACTATAAAAAAATATAAAATATGCTGAAAAAAATCACACTTTTTCTAAATTTGATCCCAAAAATCTGTTACACATCTACAACCACCAAAAAACACCCATGCTAAATAGTTTCTAAATGTTGTCCTGAGTTTAGAAATACCCAATGTTTACATGTTCTTTGCTTTTTTTGCAAGTTATAGGGCAATAAGAAAAAGTAGCACTTTTTCAAAATTACTGATAGTTACATTGTAACACTGATATCTGTCAGGAATCCCTGAATAACCCTTCACAAGACAACCCAAAGTAGCCTTCTCTGGGGCCTCCTCTGCCCCATCACCACATTCTGTCGGAGTACCGCAAGGCTCTGTCCTCGGTCCCCTTCTCTTCTCAATCTACATGTCATCACTAGGTTCCCAATATCATTTGTATGCCGACGACACCCAAATCTACTTCTCTGCACTAGACCTATCTCCTTCCTTGCTAATCCATGTCATTAACTGTCTTTCTCACATCTCCTCCTGGATGTCCTCTCACTACCTCAAGCTAAATCTCTCCAAAACTGAGCTCCTTATTTTCCCCCCTTCTTCTAAAATCTCCACCCCCCCAATCTCTCTATAACTGTCGACAACTCCATCTTTACCCCTACCCCGCATGCTCGATGTCTCTGGGTCACATTTGACTCAGATCTTTCTTTCACTCCTCACATTCAGTGAGGCTAAAGCCTGCCGCTTCCACCTTAAAAACATCTCTAAAATTAGACACTTCCTTACACAAGACACAACTAAGATTTTAATCCACTCTCTCATCCTTTCCCGCCTTGATTACTGCAATTCTGTCCTCTCTGGTATCCCCACCTGCCGCCTAGCTCCTTCACAATCCATAATGAATGCCTCTGCCAGGCTCATCTTCCTTACACGTCGCTCTTCATCTGCTGCACCTCTCTGCCAATCCCTTCACTGGCTTCCTCTTGCCTCCAGGATCAAACACAAAATTCTCTGACATACAAAGCCCTCAACTGCACTGCTCCCCCCTATATCTCAGACCTTGTCTACAGATACTCTCCCTCCCGTCCCCTTCGCTCTGCTCATGACCTCCTACTCTCCTCCGATCTTGTTACCTCATCACACTCCCTTTTACAGGACTTCTCCAGACTGGCTCCCATCTTGTGGAACTCTCTGCCTCGCTCCACAAGACTCTCCCCTAGTTTTGAAAGCTTCAAGCGCTCCCTAAAGACTCTACTGTTCAGGGATGCATACAACCTACGCTAACCTTTCTTTATACCAGTTCCTCTCCTCCATCGCTATCCCATGAAACCCCTTAGCATGTAAGCCTAAGAGTCCAGCTGTTTGTAGATCACCTTCTTAAGAGCTGACTACAACAGTGCAACTCTTGGCAGGGCCCTCTACCCATGTGATCCATATAATTGTTTTGTTGTACTCCGCCTTTGTTTATAGCGCTGCGGAATCTGTTGGCGCTCTACAAATAACTGATAATAATAATAATAATCTACGCCCATTTTGGTATATTTCATGCCACCATTTCACCGCCAAATGGGATCAAATAAAAAAATTGTTAACTTTTTCCCAAACTTTAGGTTTCTCACTGAACTGATTTACAAACAGCTTGTGCAATTATGGCACAAATGGTTGTAAATGCTTCTCTGGGATCCCCTTTGTTCAGAAATAGCAGACATATATTTTTTTAGTAGACAACCCAAAGTAGCCTTCTCTGTGGCCTCCTCTGCCCCATCACCACTTTCTGTCGGAGTACCCCAAGGGTCTGTCCTCGGTCCCCTTCTCTTCTCAATCTACACTTCATCACTAGGTTCCCTAATTTAGTCCCACGGTTTCCAATATAATTTGTATGCCGACGACACCCAAATCTACTTCTCTGCACTAGACCTATCTCCTTCCTTGCTAACCCGTGTCACTAACTGTCTTTCTCACATCTCTTCCTGGATGTCCTCTCACTACCTCAAGCAACATCTCTCCAAAACTGAGCTCCTTATTTCCCCCCCTTCTAAAATCTCCACCCCCAATCTCTCTATAACTGTCAACAACTCCATCATTACCCTTACCCCGCATGCCCAATGTCTCGGGGTCACATTTCACTCAGATCTTTCTTTCACACCTCACATTCAGTCTTTGGCTAAAGCCTGCCGCTTCCACATTAAAAACATCTCTAAAATTAGACACTTCCTTACACAAGACACAACTAAGATTTTAATCCACTCTCTCATCTTTTCCCGCCTCGATTACTGTAATTCTGTCCTCTCTGGTCTCCCCACCTGCTGCCTAGCTCCTTTACAATACATAATGAATGCCTCTGCCAGGTTCATCTTCCTTACATGTCGCTCTTCATCTGCTGCACCTCTCTGCTAATCCCTTTACTGGCTTCCTCTTGCCTCTAGGATCAAACACAAAATTCTCACTCTGACATACAAAGCCCTCAACTGAACTGCTTCCCCCTTATATCTCAGACCGTGTCTCCAGATACTCTCCCTCCCATCCCCTTCGCTCTGCTCATGACCTCCTACTCTCCTCTAATCAGGTGTTTCAGGTTCCAGATAAACCTGTGGAAAGTTTTAAATAAAGTGTAAGGATCACAACTGCAGATATCTATGCTTAACCTATCTTCAATATGTGTATGTAAGTAACCCTGCAGGTGGTAAGAAGATGCATCTGTTTTAAATTAAATAACAGAATAAAGAGCAGGGAAACAAACAGTTAATATGAGGCTATGTTGTAGACAACTATATATATATACTAAAACATAGTTGCTTTCCACTGCCTCTTGCAACTCTTGAGTGACAAAATATGTACATATGATATGCTTATCAATATATTCCTTCTAATAAAACTTACTATAGGATTGAATGTTAGCCAAAAAGTGTGATATAATATGAAGCGTGGTAAACATAGATTCATAGAAGAGGATATGAGTTCAGAGCGTGTCTAACTAATTGCCAAACAGGATTTCAGAGCGTGTCTACCTAATTGCCTTATAGGAAGCTCAAACAGATCAGTGAATTGCAGGACACAATAAAGTATAATCTTTGAGCAAACTGACAATGTGAAATTTGAGGCTGACCTGAACTCCAGAGATTTGGAGGGGAGAGCAGAAAGGTTCGAGCTGCAGCAGCGGTAGCGACGATGGCGGAGTGTGACGTCACCGCTCCGCTCCGATCAGCTGGTAGGAGGAGAATCCGGAACTGCAGACAGTGAGTGAGAGGTGGCGCCCTGGAACTGAAGCAATCTGCTGTAGTTGCGCTGTGGCTAGACGTCACAGAAGGAGGGGCTTGACATGGAGCCTTCAGAAAAAAGGAATACCAAGCAATGTACTGAGGAAAGAGGTGGGTTTTATAGGCAAGCAAGATCAGTGTAAGCCTTAAAGGTATAGCATAGTAATGAGAGGTTATGTTCCACCACTATGATATGACACCTCCTCTCTTGTTACCTTATCACACTCCCGTTTACAGGACTTCTTCAGACTGGCTCCCATCTTGTGGAACTCTCTGCCTCGCTCCACAAGACTCTCCCCTAGTTTTGAAAGCTTCAAGCTCTCCCTAAAGACTCAACTGTTCAGGGATGCATACAACCTATGCTAACCTTTCTTTATACCAGTTCCTCTCCTGACTACAACAGTGCAACTCTTGGCAGGGCCCTCTACCCATTTGATCCATATAATTGTTTTGTTGTACTCCGCATTTGTTTATAGCGCTGCGGATTCTGTTGGCGTTCTATAAATAACCGATAATAATAATCTACGCCCATTTTGGTATATTTCATGCCACCATTTCACCGCCAAATGTGATCAAATAAAAAAAATTGTTAACTTTTTCACAAACTTTATGTTTCTCACTGAAATGATTTACAAACAGCTTGTACAATTATGGCACAAATGGTTGTAAATGCTTCTCTGGGATCCCCTTTGTTCAGAAATAGCAGACATATATTGCTTTGCCATTGCTTTTTGGTAATTAGAAGGCTGCTAAATACTGCAGCGCACCATACTTGTATTATGCCCAGCAGTGATCGGGTTAATTAGGTAGCTTGTAGGGTTAATTTTATATTTAGTGTAGAGATCAGCCTCCCATGTGACACATCCCACCCCCCGATCCCTCCCTGACCCCTCTCAAACAGCTCTCTTCCCTCCCTCACCCACCAAAGGTCACTCCCATCTTAAGTACTGGCAGAAAGTCTGCCAGTATAAAAAAAAAAAAAAAATTATATATATTTCTGCAGGGTAGTATCTCCCTGACCCCCCCCCCCCCAAACAGCGCTCTAATCCTCCCCTCTACCTATTAGCTGACATTTTAAGTACTGGCAGTGGCAGCTGTCTGCCAGTACCTATTTTGCTATATATTTTGGCTTTTTTTAATATATATTTTACTTTTTTCCATAGTATAGCTGCCCCCCCCCTACCCCCTCCCAGGTCACTTTCCCAGCTATTATAACTAATATCCCCCTCTCCCTCCTTCCCATGCACTAGGAATTATTTCCGTAGCGTAGCTTCCCCACCCGCTCCTACCCCTCTCACACCCCTTCCCGCCCCCTCCCACCTCCTCCAGCGATGGGCCGCCCATCCGCCTCCCTGTTTTCCCTCCCACACCACCAACGATCGGCACCATCACTGGCCAATGCAGAGAGGGCCACAGAGTGGCCCTCTCTGCATCGGTTGCTTAGCAAAGGGTATTGCATGATGCCTCAACATCGAGGCATTGCTGCAATACCCTAAAAGTGACTGAAAGTGATCAAGATCGCTTCTAGCACTTGAAACCCCAGAAGACGTCTTCGATTGTTAAGGGGTTAAAATTTGAAATTTCTATCTGAATCATAAAAGAAAATGTTGGGCTTCATGTCCCTTTAACAAAGCAAAAATCCATTACAGACCTTGCACTGAGATCCCAATTAAAACATTTTTAGAAAACTATTATCCCCACGTTTTATGCGATTTAGTTTATATATATATATATATATCTAATTCAACAACCTTGAACAAATCAAATTTTTAAACTATAGAACATGTACACAACTAAAATGGAAGTTTTAAAAAAAATTAAACAAAAGTAACATAAATTGATATTCTATGTTGCTAATTGTGATGTGCAAGTCTTGATTTGATATTATTATTAATAGAGACATGAAAGTCATAGTTTATACTTTAAAGTGATGGTAAATTTCAGACTATACGAATGTTGCAATGAAAAATATATTAGTTTGCAAGTAAAACCACATACTTATTTTTAAAAATAAATAAATATATATATATATATATATATATACACACAGTATATATATATATATATATATATATATATATATATATATATATATATATATATATATATATCTTTTTTATAATACAAGATTTATAATCCTAATTGGTATTGTCTGTTCCTCTGCCCCTTCATTTCCTCTTTTGGCTGGACTGCAATGTATAGAGCAGTCCCACCCAATCTCTACATAGGCTTTCTAAGAGCTTTAAAGGTGCTGGACATTCAAAATTGTCATATGACACACATGTTGATTTGATGTTCACTGGGATTGTCATTAGAAAAAAAAGAGTTCATCCAAGTGGGCCGGCATAACATTGCAATAGAATCATTACTAAATGAACTAATTTCCCCCTTTCAAAGATGGATTAAAAACAAAAAAGGTACACATATACTTTTTTAATGGCAAAGATTACATTTATGGCATTTGATTAGTTAAAGTTTACCATCACTTTAATCATTTAGATAAAATGTGCAATTTTAAACAACTTTCCACTGATTTTGGTGCTCTAAATTGTTTGTCTTTATGTAAGTCATAACTCTTTCTTTTTAGAGACTTTCCTTTAATTTCCCTACTACTGAAGTTATACTATATGGCCTGTAGTTACCAGATTCTTCCCCTACTGCCCTTTTTATGAAGAGGTACTACATTTGCTATTATCCAATCATATCATATATACTAAAAAAAGAGATAAGGTGGGACAAACTCTGCAGTGTATAAAATTTACCTAGAAATGAAAGAAACTTAAAGGGATACTAAACCCACATTTTTTCTTTCATGATTTGGATAGAGCATGCAATTTTAAGCAACTTTCTAATTTACTCCTGTTATCAATTTTCTTCTTTATCTTGCTATCTTTATTTGAAAAGCAGGAATGAAAGCTTAGAAGCCAGTCCATTTTAGATTCAGCACCTGGTTAGCGCTTGCTGATTGGTTGCTAAATGTAGCCAGCAATCATCAAGCGCTATCCAGGGTGCTGAAAAAAATATGGACCGGCTCCTGAACTTTCATTTCTGCTTTTTCAAATAAAGATACCAAGAGAAGGAAGAACTGATTGAGAATAGGAGTAAATTAGAAAGTTGCTTAAAATTGCATGCTCTTTCCGAATCATAAAAGAAAAAAATTGGGTTGAGTATCCCTTTAATATGTGATTACTAGAGTGTAATACTACTAATTAAAATAATAATAATGATAATAATAAAAATATGAAAAAAATTCATTTAACGTAAAAGAGAAAAAACACATCTTAAATATTTTGTGATCAACTATATAATACCTAAATAGACAAAAAGTTTACCAAAATGAACCAAAAAAAATTGTCTGGCTCTTAAGCTTACATTCCTAGTTTTTCAAATAAATTACCAAGAGAACGAAGATAAATTGATAATTATTATTATTATCAGGTATTTGTAGAGCGCCAACAGATTCTGCAGCGCTGATAATAGGAGTAAATGAGAAAGTTGCTTAAAATTGCATTCTCTATCTGAATCATTAGAGTGAGGTTTGTAAATCTCAGTTTGTACAGCGATAGTGAGGTTTGTAAATCAAGGTTTGCACAGTGGGTTTTTGTAAATGCGATTTGTACAGTGAGTTCTGCAACTTTGGACAATCTTTGAAACCTTGTAACTTAGCAGCGTTCTTCTTGATTTTAGATGAATATCTCACCAAAAGGAAAACAACATTTTTTTTAATGAATTAAAAAAATAATAACATAGTAAAAAGTTTAAAAAACATAATTAATCAAATTTGCCCAGCATACCCATAATGCCCATATTCGAATGAAATTCATATTGCAACAACATTTTGGCTCTGTTTGACTCTGAAAGATTGTGACTACTTTGTTAATGAAAAAAATAATGTCCGTTCCCATTTTTTCCAACATTGGAGAGAAATCAGAAAAAACAGATTTGTCCCCTTTGTTAGGAACTACATTGCTGTTGTGTCAGATGCTTTGGAGGACTTCACAAGGAGTGGGGGACTTCAGCCTAAGCCTAAGCCTATGGAAAGGCCAAAGAAGGGATAGATTGATAGATGGGGGGAGGAGTTAAGGGACCCCTTTTAAGGGGCATACTTGATGGAAGAGGCCCTCTGTTTCCAGATCCAAATGGCAGGAAGAGGCTCCCGACCATCCCTCCCCGATCATGTGGAGAAGGACTTTACGTGGCTCATGAAATGAGAGGTGGGATGTGGAGTGTTGTCCCAGCAGGCTGGGTGCTTGCCTTTGGAGGAAATGAGATTTAATAATTGAAGGTTACCTCCTGGTGTCCAGGAGAGGCTTAACAAGAGAATTGGGGTACTATGGATGAGCAGACAAGCACCTGGGGTTGGTTATGGCTTATTGTGGACTTTAAACTGTTGTGTTATGTTAAGTTATGCTAAGTTATTTTGTGGATATTATAATTTAATAAAATTGGGCTGAGGCCTTTTATAACTCATTTATGTTTATCTGTGTATTTGTTTGGTAAAATGTAGTGCCTGAGTAGGGGGGTCACAAACTGCCAGTTACAAAACAAGTTGCAACCTTATCCTTGCAATAACCTTTACTTTTACCCATATCACATCCTCAAGTCTCACGCACCTGTCAGTGCTTGTGCAGCCCCTTGGGTCTTTGCCTATTTAGCTCAGTAATTAAGTATTTGAAGGGCCACCTCTTCTGCCATAGGCAGGCCATGTGTATTCCCTACTGACAGAACACTGTTAAAGTTAATAAATGTAAAGAACTTATATTTACACCTCATTACTGAGCCATAGCATTTAGGTTTATGAAGCTTTATTAAAGTTAAGTATTGACAAATAAAACTAGTCACAACAACATTTATAGGTACTCTGTCTAATGGACTATTAATAATTAGGAGTTAGATATATACTTCTCAAGTCATTATAACTAAAATTGAGCTTTATGATGTACCAACAGTTTAATAAGCCAATATAATTATAGGTTAGATGTTTATCATACCAATGTAAAATGTAATTAAAGACAGAAGCATGCTTTGTATAGTCCTTGCTAACAAAAGTGTCATGTTCACTAGATTTTATGAGAAAGATACAAGAATTGCAAAACCTCTTGTAAACATCATATAAAACTGCAAATATAAGGAAGTCCTATGGATGATTTGTATAAAAGTCAAAGACTGTATAAGCAGATGTCCCAACTGTCCCTATTTGAGAGGGACATACACTAATACTGAGTTCTGTCCTGCTGTCCCTCTGACAGCTATATGTCCCTATTTGCAGAATTTCTTTAGACCTTCCCTTAGACTGCCCATATATGCTAAAGAGTACCAAGACAATCCCATCCACTATGAAACATGACCACGCCCCCTTCTGACAAGGCTCACCCCCACAGCATGGCTACTGTACACCCCACAACGTCAAAGTCACTAATACCTAGCCACATAGTGATGTGTAAATTAGGAGTAATACTTGGTAACTATTTCTATGGTTCTTAGTCAAGAGATACTGATCTTTTTTCTTAAAATGTAATTCTGACACTCCCAAAAGGCATCTTTACTCTGAAAGGGACAGCCAGTGTACCATATGTATATTACTGTCACTTTTTATGCTCATCGATAGGATGCAACCAATCTATGCATAGCCAAGAGGTACATGTCTGAAAAACCATTAGGGAGATCAATTCCAAGGGCCATCTGAATGAAATTATCAAAATATTAGTGATGCTTAACTGGTAACCAGTAACATTTAGAAGATAGCTTAAAGGGAAATTTTACATTAAAAATGTCTCCTCTTGAATGTGTTCATAATGATCCATTTTACCTACTGGAGTGTATTAAGGGCACAGTATTTCTTTTTTTGCAATCACGAAAACTCTGCTAGAGTTAAGCTTTTTGCGCTAGACTGTTTGCATTCACATTACAAGTTTAGTTTAAAAAAATATATATTTTGCGCTAGCAGTAAACCAAATTGCACTTAAAGTTGAAATTCGAAAATCGCGTTTTTTCGCATTCCCCATGGAAGTCAATGGAGGAAAAAAAGTTGAAGAAATCCCACTCTCTTGCGCAAACACCATGACATATTCGCTATAGCACTAACCCAACATGAAAATATTTACTTAACATCTTTTTTTTTAATATGTCCATACCCTATCAAATACTGTAATATGCGCAAACATGATAGCATACTGTAATATGCACAAAAATTATTGCATACTGTAATGTGCCCATACCCGACATGAAAAATATGCATACATATATATTAATGTATTTATGTGTATATATGTCCGTAAATACATATACACATATAATACATGAATACATATGACTATACATACTGTATATAATCATATATACAATATATATATATATATATATATATATATACATACATACAGTATATACTGTATATATATATATATATATATATATATATATATATATATATATATATATATATATATATAAATAAATACAGAGAGAGGTGCACTCACAGGAACGAACAACTGGCTCAATACCATTGTTAGCCTGTTCTATGGTGATATATATATACATCTTTAGACATTAATATGTATGTATCACAATGTTAAAGCCCTTCGGCTGCTTTTTTTCTCTAACACCCGACATCTCATATCTTTAACCCCTTAACGACCAAGGACGTACGCCACACGTCCTCAAAAAAAATACAGTTAATGACCGAGGACGTGTGGCGTACGTCCTTGGTCTGGAAAGCAGCTGGAAGCGATCCTGCTCGCTTCCAGCTGCTTTCCGGTTATTGCAGTGATGCCTCGATATCGAGGCATCCTGCAATAACCCCCCCTTGGCCATCCGATGCAGAGAGAGCCACTCTGTGGCCCTCTCTGCACCGGACATCGGTGGCCGGTATCGTAGGTGGGTGGGAGCAAGTCTGGGAGGCGGGTGGGCGGCCATCGATGTGCCGAGTGGAGTGGAGGGGGGCGGGATCGGGGGCGGGACAGATGGGAGCGCGCACGGGAGCGCACGCGTGCACGGGGGGCGGCGGGCGGGCGGGCGCGTGCACGGGGCGGGAGTGGGAGGGAACCGCTACACTGCGGAAAAAAAAGTTAATAAAAGTAAAAAAAAACATATATTTAAAAAAATTAAATGATCATCTAAGGGTTCTGGAAGGGGTGGGGGGTTGGTCTTGGGGGGCGAAGCTACACTACAGAAAAGGGCAATAAAAAAAAAAAAACATACTTTTTTTAATAAACTGGGTACTGGCAGACAGCTACCAGTACCCAAGATGGCGCCCATTAAGGCAGAGGGGGAGGGTTGGAAAGCTGTTTGGTGGGGGATCAGTGAGGTTGGAGGCTACACAGCAGCATATGTAAATATGCTAAAGAATAAAAAAAGCCCAAATATAGCTTTTATTTTAGTACTGGCAGAGTTTCTGCCAGTACTTAAAGGGACAGTCTAGTCAAAATTAAACTTTCATGATTCAGATAGGGCATGTAATTTTAAACAACTTTCCAATTTACTTCTATTATCTAATTTGCTAAATTCTTTAGATATCCTTTGTTGAAGAAATAGCAATGCACATGTGTGAGCCAATCATGCGAGGCCTCTATTTGCGACAACCAATAAGCAGCTACTGAGCATATCTAGATATGCTTTTCAGCAACTGATATCAAGAGAATGAAGCAAATTAGATAATAGAAGTAAATAAGAAAGTTGTTTAAAATGACATGCTATTTCTAAATCACGAAAGAAAAAATTTGGATTTCATGTCCCTTTAAGATGGCGGGGACAATTGTGGGGTGGGGGAGGGAAGAGAGCTGTTTGGGAGGGATCAGGGGGCCTGATGTTTTAGGTGGGAGGATGAGCTCTACACTAAAGCTAAAATTAACCCTGCAAGCTCCCTACAAGCTACATAATTAACCCCATCACTGCTAGCCATAATACACGTGTGATGCGCGGCAGCATTTGGCGGCCTTCTAATTACCAAAAAGCAACGCCAAAGCCATATATGTCTGCTATTTCTGAACGAAGGGGATCCCAGAGAAGCATTTACAACCATTTGTGCCATAATTGCACAAGCTGTTTGTAAATGATTTCAGTGAGAAACCTAAAATTGTGAAAAATGTAACTTTTTTTTAATTTGATCGCATTTGGCGGTGAAATGGTGGCATGAAATATACCAAAATTGGCCTAGATCAATACTTGGGGTTGTCTACTATACTACACTAAAGCTAAAATTACCCCTAAAAGCTCCCTACATGCTCCCTAATTAACCCCTTCACTGCTGGGCATCATACACGTGTAGTGCGCAGTGGCATTTAGCAGCCTTCTAATTACCCAAAAGCAATGCCAAAGCCATATATGTCTGCTATTTCTGAACAAAGGGGATCCCAGAGAAGAATTTACGACAATTTAAGCCATAATTGCACAAGCTGTTTGTAAATAATTTCAGTGAGAAACCAAAAGTTTGTGAACAAAATTAGTGAAAAAGTGAACAATTTTTTGTATTTAATCGCATTTGGCAGTGAAATGGTGGCATGAAATATACCAAAATGGGCCTAGATCAATACTTTGGGATGTCTACTAAAAAAAAATATATACATGTCAATGGATATTCAGGGATTCCTGACGGATATCAGTGTTCCAATGTAACTAGCGCTAATTTTGAAAAATAATGGTTTGGAAATAGCAAAGTGCTACTTGTATTTATGGCCCTATAACTTACAAAAAAAGCAAAGAACATGTAAACATTGGGTATTTCTAAACTCAGGACAAAATTTAGAAACTATTTAGCATGGGTGTTTTTTGGTGGTTGTAGATGTGTAACAGATTTTGGGGGTCAAAGTTAGAAAAAGTGTGTTTTTTTCAATTTTTTCCTCATATTTTATAAAAATTTTTATAGTAAATTATAAGATATGATGAAAATAATGGTATTTTTAGAAAGTCCATTTAATGGCGAGAAAAAGGGTATATAATATGTGTGGTTACAGTAAATGAGTAAGAGGAAAATTACAGCTAAACACAAACACCACAGAAATGTAAAAATAGCCTTGGTCCCAAACGGACAAAAAATGGAAAAGTTCTGTGGTCATTAAGGGGTTAAACCTTTATAACTATTCAATGCAATATTTATTTTGAATAATTTTTATTAGATGAGTGTAACTGTACTTTGTAATGTATTTTTGAAGTGTTTTGTGCAACTTTTTAATTTCGGGAAAACAGTTAACCACAGCTCTGAGATTGTGGTAAGGATTCTCGCGTAAATCAAGATTGCGCTAGCGATATTTCGATAAAAATGATATTGTGATAAAAATGCTTGAAAAAAGACAATATCGTTTGCGCCTCACTTATGATCTAGCCCTAAATTGTTTACAAATAGCTACTTTACCTTTAAAGACGACACCTATACAAGAAATATAAATAGTGATGTATTTTCTGTAAATACCTCCCAGTGGGGATAACACAAACATTTCTGACTATTGCACCTCCCATAACCCTAAATAGCATTTCAATAAATAACTCTTAGGCATTGTGTATATAGAGATAAATAACATGAGCAGGTCTGCTCTTTTTGCAAGCTGAGCCTATTTAAATGGGCCTGTCCTTAAGAAAACAGATAATAGTCTTAATGAACAAAAAACAACTAAAGCAAATACAAAAACAAATATTAAAGAACAAATACCTATACATTTAATTCTCTGCAGTATAACAAGGCATTTGTATCACATCAAGGGGAAACTAATTTTACAATACAGTGTCCTTTTAAAGGTATATTATACTGCTGAGTAGAATTATAAAATAATAATCAGTACTCACTATGTTATTGCATTTCCTTCTATGGGGTCTATTTATATATGTGGGGACAGACATGATCCGCTATAGTGAACCATGTCCGCCGCACATCGATAAATGCTGACAGCATACGCTGTCGCCATTTATCATTGCACCAGCAGTTCTTGTGAACTGCTGGTGCAATACCGCCCCCTGCAGAATCGCGGGCAGGGGGTGTCAATCGGATTGCTAGGAGCAGCGGTCTTAAAGGACCAGTAAACACAGCAGATTTGCATACTCAACAAATGCAAGATAACAAGACAATACAATAGTATTTATTCTGAATTTCAAATGAGTAGTAGATTCTTTTCTAACACATTTTAAAGTTATGTATAATTCCACTCCCCCTGTACCATGTGATAGCAATCAGCCAATCACAAATGCATATACGTATAGTCTGAGTTCTTGCACATGCTCAGTAGGAGCTGGTGACTCAAAAAAAGTGAAAATATTAAAGACTGTGCACATTTTTTTAATGGAAGTAGATTGGAAAGTTGTTAGAAATTACATGCTCTATCTGAATCATGAAAATTTAATAAAGCCTGAGTGTCCCTTTAAGACCGCTGCTTCTTATCTCCTGTTTCCGGCGAAACTGAAGGCTCGCACGGAAACAAGCAATACAGGGGCCATTCGGCCCTTGTTAAATAAACCCCTATGACTGCAACTTTCTTAAAAACAGTTATCCTTTTTTAATACCACTCAGGTCCTAGATGCTGAAGCTCTGCCTCTTGATTCTATCTGCCACCATCTTAGAAATTAGGTATTATCACACCCTGTGACAGAAGCGGCTCACACTCACATATCAGTGATGTTGGTGGCTTTTTGTCAGCTGTTTAATTTGCTTGGGGTTTGTGTGCATGATTCAGTGTGTGAGCTTTACATTTGTACACATTTACACAGCTTAAAGTTACACAAAAGACATTTAAAAAGCACTCAGCAATATTAAAGAGCAATGCAGCTCTGCAAAAATCTAAACCTCCTGCTCTGTATCTTGCACACTAAACTATAGCAAACTTCCAAGATGGCAGCCCTCATTATGAAAATGCAGAGTTTTATGTGAACGGCTTTGAAGAGAGCTGCAGTGACAGGAGTAAATGCCAGAGCATATTGAGTAGTAACTATCGGCTAGATTATGAGTTTTGCGTTATGAGGGGTGCGGTGCTAACTTGCACGTTATTGTCACCTCTCAATTACCTACAGCTCTGGTATTACAGGTTTTTATAAACCCGGCGTTAAAAGACAAGAAGTGAGCGTAGAGCAAACTTGTACTCCATACCGCACTCCAATACCAGCGCTGCTTAAAGGACCAGTAAACACATTAGATTTGCATAATCAACAAATGCAAGATAACAAGACAATGCAATAGCATTTACTCTAAATTTCAAATGAGTAAATTTTTTTTTTAACAAATTTTAAAGTTATGTATATTTCCACTCCCCCTGTACCATGTGATAGTAATCAGCCAATTACAAAATGCATATACGTATAGTCTGTGAATTCTTGCACATGCTCAGTAGGAGTTGGTGACTCAAAAAGTCTAAATATAAAAGACTGTGCACATTTTTTTTAATGGAAGTAAATTGGAAAGTTGTTTAAAATTACATGCTGTATCTGAATCATGAAAATTTAATTTGACCTGAGTGTCCCTTTAAGTCAGCGGTAAGCTGGTTGTACGTGCTTGTGCACGATTTCCCCATAGACATCAATGGGGAGATCCGGCTGAAAAAAATCTAACACCTGCAATAAAGCAGCGTAAAGCTCCGTAACGCAGCCCCATTGAATTCCTATGGGGAAACTAAATTTATGTTTACACCTAACACCCTAACATGAACCCCGAGTCTAAACACCCCTAATCTTACACGTATTAACCCCTAATCTGCCGCCTCCGACATCGCCAACACCTACATTATACTTATTAACCCCTAATCTGCCGCTCCGGACATTGACGCCACTATAATAAACATATTAACCCCTACACAGCCGCACTCCCGCATCACAAACATTAGTTAAATATTATTAACCCCTAATCTGCCGCCCTAACATCGCCGCCACCTACCTACATTTATTAACCCTAATCTGCCGCCCCCAACGTCGCCGCCACTATACTAAATTTATTAACCCCTAAACCTAAGTCTAACCCTAACACCCACTAACTTAAATATCATTAAAATAAATCTAAAGAAAACCTACTATTAATAATGAATAATTTCTATTTAAAACTAAATACTTACCTGTAAAATAAACCCTAAGCTAGCTACAATATAACTAATAGTTACATTGTATCTAGCTTAGGGTTTATTTTTATTTTACAGGCAAGTTTGTATTTATTTTAACTAGGTATAATAGTTACTAAATAGTTATTAACTATTTACTAACTACCTAGCTAAAATAAAGATACATTTACCTGTAAAATAAAACCTAACCTGTTTTACACTAACACCTAACCTTACACTACAATTAAATAAATTACCTAAATTAAATACAATTAACTACATTAAATACAATTACCTAAATTACAAAAAATAACAAACACTAAATTACACAAAATAAAAAAGAAATTACAAGATATTTAAACTAATTACACCTAATCTAATAGCCCTATTAAAATAAAAAAGCCCCCCCAAAATAAAAAAAAACCCTAGCCTAAACTAAACTACCAATTGTCAGGGTTTTTTCCCTGCTTTGTTTGCCATGTGCTGCTGGCAGCCATTTTACTCACCTCTCTTGCTGACTCTGGTGCATACTGTGTAATGCTGCTCATTTCCTGCACTTCCTTTTATGACAAGACTGGTGTCATCATCCGTGTGAGACAGGATGCAGTCTCAGAATTGTGATATCATCACTTATTATTTAAAGGGCCACTGTTCAGTATGCTTTGCCCTTGCGTTGTCTCAGACATGTTTGTGAGAGCTTCTGTGTATTACCTGGCTGTCTGATGTCCCTCCTGGTTCCTGATCCCTGGCTTGTTCCTGACTCTGCTGTTCTCGACTCGTATGACTACCAGCTCTGGTTTTGATTCCTGGCTTGTTATTTGACTTGTGGACTTTATTATTTTTTGCTATTAATAAAGGTGTGATTATTTTTACACTTCTCATCTCAGTCTGATTCTTGGCATCCTGACATTACGCAAGGGCCATGAATCCTGATGGTGCTAATAATCCACCTTTATCTGCCATAATTTCCAGGATGGATGAACAGGTTCACCGCTTGGATCAATTTGCACTAGCCCTGCAAACCCTGCTGACATGCACTGCACATTTGGACCAAAGTGTCCTGTAAGTTATGGCTGCTCCTGTTTCCGCTGCTGCACCTAGTCCTACTAGGAGCATGTCCGGTTCTGCACCTCTACCTCAGCGATATGGAGGTGATCCTAATCAGTGCAGAGGGTTTTTAAACCAGTTGGGCATTTACTTTGAGATGTTACCTCAGGTGTTTCCCTCTGACAGAGCTAAGGTGGGATTTCTCATCTCGTTACTCTCTGACACAGCTCTTGCCTGGGCTTGTGGGAGACTAATAAACCTGTGATTTCAAATTACCCTGAATTTGTGGCCTCCTTTCGAAGGGTATTTGATGTTCTGGCTCGCTCCTCCTCTGCTGCTAAACGACTCATGTCCATTCAGCAAGGTACGAGATCTGTTGCTCAGTATGCCATTGAGTACCGTATGCTTGCCGCAGAGGTAGGTTGGAACAATGAAGCCCTTGTTGCCGCCTTCTTTCATGAGCTCTCTGATGTGATTAAAGACAAAGTTGCTGCCAGAGATTTACCAGAGGATCTCGAAGCATTGGTGTCTTTTTTGATCCTAATTAACATCAGACTCAGAAAGAAGCCCTCTTTCAAGGAGCACTTGCGGTAGCCTCCTTTTCCTTTGTCTCCCACCCATGCCTCCCTCTCCTCCCATGCCTCCTGGTCCTGAGTCACCAGGTATTGCTGAGCCGATGCAGTTGGAAGTCACGCGTCTCTCCGCAGCGGACAGGGCCTTTAGGAGGAGGGAGGGGCTCTGCCTCTATTGTGGGTTACAGGGCCACCTTTTGAAGTCTTGTCCTACCCGTCCGGGAAGCGCTCACACCTAAGGTCCTGTCGGGGGCAGACCTTGGGTGGTTTATCCTCGTTCCTGGAACTGCTAAAGGAGAAACCTTTGGTCACGGTTGTCCTTTCCTGGGTGGACTGCTCCATAGTCACCCAGGCTCTTGTTGACTCCAGTGCTGCGGGCAATTTCATTGACAGTGCTTTTGTATCAAAGCACTCCTACCCGGCCGGGAAACGCTCACACCTAAGGTCCTGTCGGGGGCAGACCTTGGGTGGTTTATCCTCGTTCCTGGAACCGCTAAAGGAGAAACCTTTGGTCACGGTTGTCCTTTCCTGGGTGGACTCCTCCATAGTCACCCAGGCTCTTGTTGACTCCGGTGCTGCGGGCAATTTCATTGACAGTGCTTTTGTATCAAAGCACTCCATTCCTGTTTTGCCTCGGTCCGTTCCGCTTGCTATTGAGGCCATTGATGGCAGTCCCCTTCAGCCCGCACTCGTTACTCACGAAACTGCTCCGTTATCCATGGCTGTTGGGGCCCTCATTTTGAAACCCTCCAGTTCCAGGTGATAAACTCTCCACATATTCCGGTTGTTCTGGGTTATCCCTGGCTCCAAAAGCATAATCCCAGTCTCGACTGGCGCAGGTACGAAATTTTGTTGTGGTCTCCGCAATGTATTTCCACTTGTTTTCGGAAACCAGTTAAAGCATTGTGCACTTTTAAAGTATCTAAATTGCCAGAGGAGTACCGAGAGTTCCTAGATATTTTTGACAAGGTGCTTGCCGGTACGTTGCCTCCTCACCGGTCTTACGATTGTGCCATAGACCTGCAACCCGGAGCCATTCCTCCTCGGGCCGGGAGTATGTTGCCGATGCTCTGTCGTGGGGGATCATCTGCAAATCCTGCTCTCCTGCAGGGGCTGGCTTCTTCTTTGTGAAGAAAAAGGGTGGCGAGTTAAGACCATGCATCGATTATAGGGGTCTTAATCGTCTTACCATTAAGAATGCTTACCCTATTCCGCTCATTACGGAACTTTTTGACTGCCTCAAGGGAGCTACGGTCTTTACTAAACTTGATTTGAGAGGAGCGTACAATCTCGTTAGGATCAAGGAGGGCCACAAATGGAAAACAGCATTTAACACCAGGAGCGGGCATTATGAGTATCTTGTAATGCCCTTTGTCCTATGTAATGCTCCTGCTGTTTTCCAGGAATTTATTAATGATGTCCTACGAGATATGTTGCAACAGTGTGTTGTGGTGTACTTAGACGACATCCTCATACACTCACCCACACTTGAGGCTCATCGTTCTGATGTTACACGTGTTCTTCAGAGACTATGTGAGAACGGCTTGTTTTGTAAACTCGAGAAATGTGAGTTCCATCAGACTTAAGTAACCTTCCTAGGTTATGTTATCTCCGTTGCAGGGTTCTCCATAGATCCTGACAAGTTATCTGCAGTTCTTTGGTCTTCAGTCTATTCAACGCTTTTTGGGGTTCGCCAATTACTATATAAAGTTTATTAAAAACTTTTCTTTTGGGGGGCGGAGCCAACAGCCGAGGAGAGAGGTCGCATATGCCCTGTGCTCCTGCTATAGATGATAGATGAAGCACTAAACATAAACCTAATTTACCACTTTGGATGTATATCTTTGCTAATAGTGAATAGGAAAGAGGATGGCACAGATTTTGATCTATCTTTTGGGACCGAGTACCCTGTATAACCTGCATGAAGAGACGCTGATATCTGAGGCCTAAGCGATCTCCATGTGCGTAGGAGCTGGTGGTTAGCAGTGTCTCAGAGGGCGCTACACTTTGCTGTCTTATCAGTGACTCACAAAGCTAATAAGGCTCAAGCCGATAAAGGGACCTAACTGCCACACTCTATCAGCCACTTCTCTGTCTCCATCAAGCTGGACCGGCTCTCTGTGGCAGCATGGAGGTTACTCATGAGGCAGTATACTCGACTAAGTTTTCGAGGCTGGTCATATCTATGCTGAACGATATGACTATTCGCCTAGACCAGCATCATGTGAGCTGTGTAGCCGCTCTTCAGACCGCAGTAAATGCACCCTCCCTCCCATCAGCCAACCTCTACTATCCTAATTGCTTGCCGGAGCCTACGTGGAACACGCAACTACAGCATGAAGAACTCGAGCTACATGAGATTTCAGGTGAGAATCGGTGGGTAGAGGAGGAGGCCCAACTTACCACACGAGCTGTAAACCCCCCGGCAGAACCAGAGACTGAGCTTCAGGGACCGGCAGCGTCACAAGCTTTCAGGAAGTCAGCTGATTTAAATTGGAAGCCGCCACCGACGAACCGCACACAATGTCTCCCGCACATGAAACTGCGCGGACACAGAGGTTATTCTCCTGGGTCTCAGTGGTCTGGATGGAGGCAGCATTCCCAAAAACTAACATTGAATGCATCGGTTCCGTCGATGGTGGAGCCATATGTGGGGAATGACATGCCGATCTACACAGAGCTTGCTAGATGGCTGGGAAGCCCTTTTGATCCAGGTGGTGGGGTTTGCCTTGGCTCTCACTGTTTGCCCATATGAAGCATATAAGTGACGCTAACATATTGTCACTGGCTGGTGTCTCACATATTAGTCAGGTCTGAATCATAGTATTACGGCGACCAGATTATGTTATCATATATATGTAAGCTTCCCTGTTGGTCATTAACCTGATACATGTCCGCCTAATTTGTTTATTTCACCTGCTTGTTCCGGTTAGATTAAAGACACATCAAGATGAAAGTCTAGTAGGTTGACATTTTAGACACGTCCTGCTAGCAGATACTACGGACCTCTAGACTGTTGATATTTGCTGTATCTCCCAATCTGGGAGTACATGTTTATGCACACTTTTGGTGTTATCTTACTATTTAAATGTTTATTTGTAACTGCTCCACCATTGGTGTGGGGGTTTTCTCTTATATTGCCCTCCATATGTTTTAGATCTCACATCCCTACATGCCCTTATAGAGGATATGAAATATCCAGAGAGTGTCAGCTAGTTTAATTAATATATTCAACTGGGTCCAGAATTAAACAGAGTTAATTTGAATCTGCAGATCTTTATGAGGGTAGATGGTTGCTGGTTTACGCAATAAGGTTCCTTACTTGTCTGCTTACTGATAGAGAGATTGGCTACTAAAGTTTAGGTTTACCAAAGGTTTATTAATATTATATCTTAAGCTCATTTTGTCACTGTAAATTACTGCATCCTCATCTCTACCAATTGCATACCATCCCTAGGGGATTTATATACTAGATAGTAAACTATCTCATCTTCTGTGCATAAATATTAATCCTTATATGTCTGTCACATCATCACCCTTAAGTTTATACGGTCACAATATGTTTTTTGTTTTTTCTATGTTTCTTTTTTTCTCATATTTCCTAAATATTAAATCCCCCATATAAGTCCTATGCATATAGTTCTTTTATCCTCATTAACCTAACCCCCTTTTGGCACACGCGCCTCAACTAGAGATATGGTAATACTAGGGGAGTTGTGGGTCATCTTTGCTGAGATTATGCACCTTTGGCAGTGTATATAGCTACATGTACTATAACAATGGCCCATTTCATGGTAATATTGTTCCTATTTCCCACCTCTTTAGTTTGTCAGAGGTGCTGAAATAGTCCAAGATAGTGCTACAAACTGTTTAGAGATCAATATGCCAGATAACCCAGATATGCTGCTTAGACCTATGTTTCATGTCTATATATAAATATTTGTACAGGGGTATTGGAGACTGAGTTAGTCTTATATTAAGTTTGTTTTTTTATGGATTGATTCTTATTTCTATGAAAATGCCGGTGTTGTAGACCCTTGCTCATATACCCTATATCTAGATCTTTTCTAAGAACTCCCTAGCTGCATAGATGCTACTCTGGTATATACTTCCAAATCATTCTAAGTTAGAAAGTTGACTATAGACACACTAATTGTATGTCAGGATGTTACAGTGTATATGGATAATGTATGTTTACTTAGAGGGGTTCTGTATGCTAATCAAAGCTTGTTCTGCTGGTTGCGGCCGGGCCAGTGGAATTGGCATTATACATAAAAAACACAGAAGAGACTCCTCTCCTCCCTTTCCCGTCGGTACTTGCTGCCTGCGGGTCATATCCCTACTCCCTTTTCCCTTGTCGCCGGTAGATGGCATCTCCCCCAGGAGAGGAGCTCCTCTAGAAGCCCTCTATATCCCGTTCTATACCATGTATCATATCATTTATCTTATATCTCATATTACATACATCCTGATACTCTGCTGTGAGAATGATTGTTCCAGAATGTAATCAGATCCAGGTTTCTACTTAAGCATATGTATAGAGTTCAGTCATAATGATGACAGCCTGGAAAGTTTGTAAACTTCAATAGAATACATAGCTCCGTCCCCCGCCCTCATAGCTATTGTCCACTCTTACTTTAGGTGGACAAATAAGCGGTATTAACCCGCCACAGATATCGCTTTGCCATAAGTTGCTCTTAGTCTTCTGTCTATCAAGAAAATGAGGCGCTTTGCCCCCCCCGTTCACGTGTATTTAATAGGAGCAACTTGTTATGACTCCCTATAATTTGTCAATCTTCAAATAATAAATACACTTATTTTATAATTAATATACCACTCTATAGGAAGTATAATTTTCTTGGGATGTTTAAATTCTATCATTTCATTATGTATCTACATAGGAAACAAAAGGAAAAAAGAGGTAATGCTTGATTTTATGTTTTTGATTTTGTATATGCATACAATGTTTTCTATATTTTTTTTTTGTGTGTGTTTGATTGGTGAGATACATATATAATACTTGAATTAAGATCTCTTTATACTCATATATGTCAAGGTTTAAGTATACAATGGATAAACAATGTTTTGTATGCAAAAAATTCCAAAGTAATGCAAAATGTACATTGTGTTCATGCTCTTTCTTTTTCTTGTATTGCCTCAATAAAAATCTTTGATTAAAAAAAAAACAAAAAAAAACTTTTCTTTCTTGGTCAAACCTATCACAGACATGACCCGTAAAGAGAATGATCCACTCCATTTGTCACCTACTGCCATTAAGGCCTTTGATAGTCTTAAGACTGCCTTTGCTGCCGTTCCAGTTCTGGCTCATCCTAACCCTGTCCTGCCTTTTGTTCTTGAGGTCGATGCGTCTGAGACTGGAGTAGGTGCCCTCTTGTCTCAACGTCCTAAGCCTGTCGATTCCTTGCATCCGTGTGGTTTCTTCTCTAATAAATTGTCTCCAGCGGAGTGCAATTATGAAATCGGCGAAAGGGAATTACTGGCCATAATTTTGGCACTCAAGGACTGGAGGCATCTTCTTGAGGGTACTAGCGTGCCAGTGCTCATTCTTACTGACCACAAGAATTTAACTTATCTATCTGAAGCAAAACATTTGTCACCCTGACAGGCCAGATGGGCGCTATTTTTGTCTAGGTTTAATTATGTGGTCTCCTACCTGCCTGGTAGTAAGAATGTTAGGGCTGATGCCCTCTCTCGACAATTTTCACCTCTGTCCAAGGAGGAGTCTGTACCCACTCCAGTTATACCTCCTGACCATATTTTGGCTACCATACGTACTAATTTGACTTCTCCCTTGGGGGAGGAGATCCTGGCTGCACAAACCAATGCACCTCCAGAGAAACCTAGTGGTAAGTGTTTTGTTCCTGAGAATCTTCGAACTAAACTTTTGCACACTTACCACTATCCTAAAGCCGCAGGTCACCCAGGCAAGAACCAAATGATTTGGTTTGTCACTCGACAATTCTGGTGGCCAGGTCTTCGTTCTGATGTTGCTGCATATGTTGCCTCCTGCTCAGTTTGTGCACAGAATAAGACTCCTCGATGTCTTCCTGTGGGTCTTCTTCAACCTCTTGCTAATGGTAAGCGTCCTTGGACACATCTTTCCATGGACTTCATTGTCGAGCTCCCTGTTTCCGATGGCAATACTGTTATCCTTATGGTGGTTGACCATTTTTCTAAAATTTCACATTGCATTCCCTTGTAGAAGTTGCCTACCGCTGAGGAGCTTGCTTCAATTTTTGCCCAGGAGGTCTTCCGTTTACATGGGTTACCCAAGGAGATAGTGTCGGACCAGGGTAGCCAGTTTGTCTCCAGATTTTGGCATTCCTTTTGTGCTCAAATGGGGATCCAGCTTTCCTTCTCCTCAGCATATCACCCTCAATCCAATGGGGCTACAGAACGGTCTAATCAAGCTCTGGAACAGTTCCTCCATTGCTATGTCTCAGATCACCACAATAATTGGTCTGAACTGTTACCTTGGACAGAGTTTGCTCGTAATAGTGCTATTAATGCTTCTTCCAAGTTATCCCCGTTCATGGCGAGTTATGGGTTTCAACCATCCTTGTTGCCCGATTTATTCATGTCTCAGTGTATTCCAGCTTTGGAGGAGCATCTCCGGCAACTCCGTTCCACGTGGGTGCAGATTCAGGATTACCTTCATCATTCTATGCAGCGCCAAAAGTTCCAGGTTGATCGTAGGCGTCTGCCCGCGCCTTCCTACCAGGTTGGTGAGAGAGTTTGGCTGTCCTCCCGCAACTTGAACCTTTGTGTGCCTTCCAATAAACTGGCTCCCTGTTACATTGGTCCTTTTCGAATACTCCGACAGGTCAATCCTGTGGCCTACGCTCTTGACCTTGCTCCTGTAATGCGTATCTCCAATGTTTTTCATGTCTCCCTCTTGAAACCATTGGTTTGTAATTGGTTTCCACTGTGTTGCCTCATCCCCGTCCTATCTTTGTTGACAACCATGAGGAGTATGAGGTAAGCAGCATTATTGACTCTCGTATGTCCAGGGGCCGCGTACATTATTTGGTTCACTGGAGGGGCTACAGTCTGGAGGAGCGTTCATGGGTTCCCTCCTTTGATGTTCATGCTCCCGCCCTCCTCCGTGCCTTCCATGCCCGTTTCCCCAATAAGCCTTTTGTCCTCCTGTGGGGGACAATTTTCACCTCTGTCCAAGGAGGAGTCTGTACCCACTCCAGTTATACCTCCTGACCATATTTTGGCTACCATACGTACTAATTTGACTTCTCCCTTGGGGGAGGAGATCCTGGCTGCACAAACCAATGCACCTCCAGAGAAACCTAGTGGTAAGTGTTTTGTTCCTGAGAATCTTCGAACTAAACTTTTGCACACTTACCACTATCCTAAAGCCGCAGGTCACCCAGGCAAGAACCAAATGATTTGGTTTGTCACTCGACAATTCTGGTGGCCAGGTCTTCGTTCTGATGTTGCTGCATATGTTGCCTCCTGCTCAGTTTGTGCACAGAATAAGACTCCTCGATGTCTTCCTGTGGGTCTTCTTCAACCTCTTGCTAATGGTAAGCGTCCTTGGACACATCTTTCCATGGACTTCATTGTCGAGCTCCCTGTTTCCGATGGCAATACTGTTATCCTTATGGTGGTTGACCATTTTTCTAAAATTTCACATTGCATTCCCTTGTAGAAGTTGCCTACCGCTGAGGAGCTTGCTTCAATTTTTGCCCAGGAGGTCTTCCGTTTACATGGGTTACCCAAGGAGATAGTGTCGGACCAGGGTAGCCAGTTTGTCTCCAGATTTTGGCATTCCTTTTGTGCTCAAATGGGGATCCAGCTTTCCTTCTCCTCAGCATATCACCCTCAATCCAATGGGGCTACAGAACGGTCTAATCAAGCTCTGGAACAGTTCCTCCATTGCTATGTCTCAGATCACCACAATAATTGGTCTGAACTGTTACCTTGGACAGAGTTTGCTCGTAATAGTGCTATTAATGCTTCTTCCAAGTTATCCCCGTTCATGGCGAGTTATGGGTTTCAACCATCCTTGTTGCCCGATTTATTCATGTCTCAGTGTATTCCAGCTTTGGAGGAGCATCTCCGGCAACTCCGTTCCACGTGGGTGCAGATTCAGGATTACCTTCATCATTCTATGCAGCGCCAAAAGTTCCAGGTTGATCGTAGGCGTCTGCCCGCGCCTTCCTACCAGGTTGGTGAGAGAGTTTGGCTGTCCTCCGCAACTTGAACCTTTGTGTGCCTTCCAATAAACTGGCTCCCTGTTACATTGGTCCTTTTCGAATACTCCGACAGGTCAATCCTGTGGCCTACGCTCTTGACCTTGCTCCTGTAATGCGTATCTCCAATGTTTTTCATGTCTCCCTCTTGAAACCATTGGTTTGTAATTGGTTTCCACTGTGTTGCCTCATCCCCGTCCTATCTTTGTTGACAACCATGAGGAGTATGAGGTAAGCAGCATTATTGACTCTCGTATGTCCAGGGGCCGCGTACATTATTTGGTTCACTGGAGGGGCTACAGTCTGGAGGAGCGTTCATGGGTTCCCTCCTTTGATGTTCATGCTCCCGCCCTCCTCCGTGCCTTCCATGCCCGTTTCCCCAATAAGCCTTTTGTCCTCCTGTGGGGGACAATTTTCACCTCTGTCCAAGGAGGAGTCTGTACCCACTCCAGTTATACCTCCTGACCATATTTTGGCTACCATACGTACTAATTTGACTTCTCCCTTGGGGGAGGAGATCCTGGCTGCACAAACCAATGCACCTCCAGAGAAACCTAGTGGTAAGTGTTTTGTTCCTGAGAATCTTCGAACTAAACTTTTGCACACTTACCACTATCCTAAAGCCGCAGGTCACCCAGGCAAGAACCAAATGATTTGGTTTGTCACTCGACAATTCTGGTGGCCAGGTCTTCGTTCTGATGTTGCTGCATATGTTGCCTCCTGCTCAGTTTGTGCACAGAATAAGACTCCTCGATGTCTTCCTGTGGGTCTTCTTCAACCTCTTGCTAATGGTAAGCGTCCTTGGACACATCTTTCCATGGACTTCATTGTCGAGCTCCCTGTTTCCGATGGCAATACTGTTATCCTTATGGTGGTTGACCATTTTTCTAAAATTTCACATTGCATTCCCTTGTAGAAGTTGCCTACCGCTGAGGAGCTTGCTTCAATTTTTGCCCAGGAGGTCTTCCGTTTACATGGGTTACCCAAGGAGATAGTGTCGGACCAGGGTAGCCAGTTTGTCTCCAGATTTTGGCATTCCTTTTGTGCTCAAATGGGGATCCAGCTTTCCTTCTCCTCAGCATATCACCCTCAATCCAATGGGGCTACAGAACGGTCTAATCAAGCTCTGGAACAGTTCCTCCATTGCTATGTCTCAGATCACCACAATAATTGGTCTGAACTGTTACCTTGGACAGAGTTTGCTCGTAATAGTGCTATTAATGCTTCTTCCAAGTTATCCCCGTTCATGGCGAGTTATGGGTTTCAACCATCCTTGTTGCCCGATTTATTCATGTCTCAGTGTATTCCAGCTTTGGAGGAGCATCTCCGGCAACTCCGTTCCACGTGGGTGCAGATTCAGGATTACCTTCATCATTCTATGCAGCGCCAAAAGTTCCAGGTTGATCGTAGGCGTCTGCCCGCGCCTTCCTACCAGGTTGGTGAGAGAGTTTGGCTGTCCTCCCGCAACTTGAACCTTTGTGTGCCTTCCAATAAACTGGCTCCCTGTTACATTGGTCCTTTTCGAATACTCCGACAGGTCAATCCTGTGGCCTACGCTCTTGACCTTGCTCCTGTAATGCGTATCTCCAATGTTTTTCATGTCTCCCTCTTGAAACCATTGGTTTGTAATTGGTTTCCACTGTGTTGCCTCATCCCCGTCCTATCTTTGTTGACAACCATGAGGAGTATGAGGTAAGCAGCATTATTGACTCTCGTATGTCCAGGGGCCGCGTACATTATTTGGTTCACTGGAGGAGCTACAGTCTGGAGGAGCGTTCATGGGTTCCCTCCTTTGATGTTCATGCTCCCGCCCTCCTCCGTGCCTTCCATGCCCGTTTCCCCAATAAGCCTTTTGTCCTCCTGTGGGGGAGAGGTCGTTGAGGGGAGGGTACTGTCAGGGTTTTTTCCCTGCTTTGTTTGCCATGTGCTGCTGGCAACCATTTTACTCACCTCTCTTGCTGACTCTGGTGCATACTGTGTGATGCTGCTCATTTCCTGCACTTCCTTTTATGGCCAGACTGGTGTCATCATCCGTGTGAGAGAGCATGCAGTCTCAGAATTGTGATGTCATCACTTATTATTTAAAGGGCTTCTGTTCAGTATGCTTTGCCCTTGCGTTGTCTCAGACCTGTTTGTGAGAGCTCCTGTGTATTACCTGGCTGTCTGACGTCCCTCCTGGTTCCTGATCCCTGGCTTGTTCCTGACACTGCTGTTCTCCTTGTTCCTGATTCCGGCTCATCTTGACTATTCGCTTTGGCTCCTGACTCGGCTCGTCTGACTACCAGCTCTGGTTTTGATTCCTGGTTTGTTATTTGACTTGTGGACTTTTTTTTATTATTTTTTGCTACTAATAAAGGTGTGATTATTTTTGCACTTCTCGTCTCAGTCTGATTCCTGGCATCCAGACACCAATAGCCCTTAAAAGGGCCTTTTGCGGGGCATTGCCCCAAAGAAATCAGCTCTTTTACCTGTAAAAAAAATACAAACAACCCCCCAACAGTAAAACCCACCACCCACACAACCAACCCCCCAAATGAAACCCTAACTAAAAAAACCTAAGCTCCCCATTGCCCTGAAAAGGGCATTTGGATGGGCATTGCCCTTAAAAGGGCATTTAGCTCTATTGCTGCCCAAACCCTAATCTAAAACTAAAACCCACCCAATAAACCCTTAAAAAAAAAAACTAACACTAACCCCCGAAGATCCACTTACAGTTTTGAAGACCAGACATACATCGTCAACGAAGCTGGGAGAAGTGCTCAACGAAGCTGCAAGAAGTCCTCAACGAAGCCGGAAGAAGTCTTCATCCAAGCCGGGAGAAGTTGTCCTCCAGAGGGGCAGAAGTCTTCATCCAGACGGCATCTTCTATCTTCATCAATCCGATGCGGAGCGGGTCCATCTTCAAGACATCCGGTGCGGAGCATGCTTCTTACAATGACTCCTGACGAATGAAGGTTCCGTTAAGTGACGTCATCCAAGATGGCGTCCCTTAGATTCCGATTGGCTGATAGAATTCTATCAATCGGAATTAATTCCAATCGGAATTAAGGTTGAAAAAATCCTATTGGCTGATGCAATCAGCCAATAGGATTGAACTTCAATCCTATTGGCTGATCCAATCAGCCAATAGGATTGAGCTCGCATTCTATTGGCTGATTGGAACAGAATTCTATCAGCCAATCGGAATCTAAGGGACGTCATCTTGGATGACGTCACTTAAAGGAACCTTCATTCGTCGGGAGTCGTCGGAAGAAGAGGATGCTCTGCGCCGGATGTCTTGAAGATGGACCCGCTCCGCGCCTGATGGATGAAGATAGAAGATGCCCGTCTGGAGGACCACTTCTCCCGGCTTGGATGAAGACTTCTCCCGGCTTCGTTAAGGACTTCTTGCCGCTTCGTTGAGGTCTTCTCCCGGCTTCGTTGACGATGGATGTCCGGTCTTCAAAACTGTAAGTGGATCTTCGGGGGTTAGTGTTAGTTTTTTTTTAAGGGTTTATTGGGTGGGTTTTAGTTTTAGATTAGGGTTTGGGCAGCAATAGAGTTAAATGCCCTTTTAAGGGCAATGGCCGCAATGCCCATCCAAATGCCCTTTTCAGGGCAATGGGGAGCTTAGGTTTTTTTAGATAGGGTTTTATTTGGGGGTTGGTTGTATGGGTGGTGGATTTTACTGTTGGGGGGTTGTTTGTATTTTTTTTTACAGGTAAAAGAGCTGATTTCTTTGGGGCAATGCCCTGCAAAAGACCCATTTAAGGGCTATTGGTAGTTTAGTTTAGGCTAGGGTTTTTTTTTATTTTGGGGGGCTTTTTTATTTTGATAGGGCTATTAGATTAGGTGTAATTAGTTTAAATATCTTGTAATTTCTTTTTTATTTTGTATAATTTAGTGTTTGTTATTTTTGTAATTTAGGTAATTGTATTTAATTTAGGTAATTTATTTAATTGTAGTGTAAGGTTAGGTGTTAGTGTAACTCAGGTTAGGTTTTATTTTACAGGTAAATTTGTATTTATTTTAGCTAGGTAGTTAGTAAATAGTTAATAACTATTTAGTAACTATTCTACCTAGTTAAAATAAATACAAACTTGCCTCTGAAATAAAAATAAACCCTAAGCTAGCTACAATGTAACTATTAGTTATATTGTAGCTAGCTTAGGGTTTATTTTATAGGTAAGTATTTAGTTTTAAATAGGTATTATTTAGTTATTAATAGTAGGTTTGATTTAGATTTAATTTAATTATATTTAAGTTAGTGGGTGTTAGGGTTAGCGTTAGACTTAGGGTTAGGGGTTAATAACTTTAGTATAGTGTCGGCGACGTTGGGGGTGGCAGATTAGGTTTAATAAATGTAGGTAGGTGGCGGCGATGTTAAGGGCAGCAGATTAGGCGTTAATAATATTTAACTAGTGTTTGCAATGCGGGAGTGCGGAGGTTTAGGGGTTAATATGTTTATTATACAGGGAGTGCAGAATTATTAGGCAAATGAGTATTTTGACCACATCATCCTCTTTATGCATGTTGTCTTACTCCAAGCTGTATAGGCTCGAAAGCCTACTACCAATTAAGCATATTAGGTGATGTGCATCTCTGTAATGAGAAGGGGTGTGGTCTAATGACATCAACACCCTATATCAGGTGTGCATAATTATTAGGCAACTTCCTTTCCTTTGGCAAAATGGGTCAAAAGAAGGACTTGACAGGGCTCAGAAAAGTAAAAAATAGTGAGATATCTTGCAGAGGGATGCAGCACTCTTAAAATTGCAAAGCTTCTGAAGCGTGATCATCGAACAATCAAGCGTTTCATTCAAAATAGTCAACAGGGTTGCAAGAAGCGTGTGGAAAAACCAAGGCGCAAAATAACTGCCCATGAACTGAGAAAAGTCAAGCGTGCAGCTGCCAAGATGCCACTTGCCACCAGTTTGGCCATATTTCAGAGCTGCAACATCACTGAGTGCCCAAAAGCACAAGGTGTGCAATACTCAGAGACATGGCCAAGGTAAGAAAGGCTGAAAGACGACCACCACTGAACAAGACACACAAGCTGAAACGTCAAGACTGGGCCAAGAAATATCTCAAGACTGATTTTTCTAAGGTTTTATGGACTGATGAAATGAGAGTGAGTCTTGATGGGCCAGATGGATGGGCCCGTGGCTGGATTGGTAAAGGACAGAGAGCTCCAGTCCGACTCAGACGCCAGCAAGGTGGAGGTGGAGTACTGGTTTGGGCTGGTATCATCAAAGATGAGCTTGTGGGGCCTTTTCGGGTTGAGGATGGAGTCAAGCTCAACTCCCAGTCCTACTTCCAGTTTCTGAAAGACACCTTCTTCAAGCAGTGGTACAGGAAGAAGTCTGCATCCTTCAAGAAAAACATGATTTTCATGCAGGACAATGCTCCATCACACGCGTCCAAGTACTCCACAGCATGGCTGGCAAGAAAGGGTATAAAAGAAGAAAATCTAATGACATGGCCTCCTTGTTCACCTGATCTGAACCCCATTGAGAACCTGTGGTCCATCATCAAATGTGAGATTTACAAGGAGGGAAAACAGTACACCTCTCTGAACAGTGTCTGGGAGGCTGTGGTTGCTGCTGCACGCAATGTTGATGGTGAACAGATCAAAACACTGACAGAATCCATGGATGGCAGGCTTTTGAGTGTCCTTGCAAAGAAAGGTGGCTATATTGGTCACTGATTTGTTTTTGTTTTGTTTTTGAATGTCAGAAATGTATGTTTGTGAATGTTGAGATGTTATATTGGTTTCACTGGTAAAAAATAAATAATTGAAATGGGTATATATTTGTTTTTTGTTAAGTTGCCTAATAATTATGCACAGTAATAGTCACCTGCACACACAGATATCCCCCTAAAATAGCTATAACTAAAAACAAACTAAAAACTACTTCCAAAACTATTCAGCTTTGATATTAATGAGTTTTTTGGGTTCATTGAGAACATGGTTGTTGTTCAATAATAAAATTAATCCTCAAAAATACAACTTGCCTAATAATTCTGCACTCCCTGTAGTGGTGGCAATGTCGGGAGCGGCAGATTAGGGGTTTATAATTTTATTTTAATGTTTGTGATGCGGTAGGGCCTCGGTTTAGGGGTAAATAGGTAGTTTATGGGTGTTAGTGTACTTTTTAGCACTTTAGTTATGAGTTTTATGCTACGGCTTTGTAGTGTAAAACTCATAACTACTGACTTTAGAATGCGTTACGAATCTTGCAGGATAGGCTGTACCGCTCACTTTTTGGCCTCCAAAAAAAAGGTTGTAATACCAGCGCTATGGAAGTCCCATTGAAAAAAGACTTTATGCAAATTGCGTAAGTTAATTTGCGGTACCGCCAAAAAAGTGTGCGGGACAGCTGTACCTACAAGACTCGTAATAGCAGCGGTAGTGAAAAAGCAGCGTTATGAGCCTTAACGCTGCTTTTTTACTCATAATGCAAAACTCGTAATCTAGCGTATGTTATTCTAGTTGTGCTCTCTTTAATGTATTGGTACCCATTCAGGGTATAACCTGTTTAGTTCGTTTGTGCCCTACAAAGAAAAGACGGATTATTATAAGTGCTATTAGTAGGAAATTGTGTGCAGCAAAAAGGAGTTTGGTTTAGTAAGGGAGACATTTAAGGGCAGTTTCATTTGTTTCCTTAAATATTCTGAATATGCTATAATTAACCTTTAGAGATAATGTAGAGTGTTATCTCTGACTATGGTCCTTGGATCAAAATGCAGCAGAATTGCTCGGTGTCATTCACCCCTTTGTGGCATTATATTTTGTTTTTAATGGCTTTAACCCTAAAGAACTGTTTGTTTGTTTCTATTGAGGGGGGCGATTTATCAAGCTGAGGCGCACAGGGGTGAACATACGCTCCCCTGTCTGCTGCAGCTCGCCTCTGGTGGGCTGAATTCCCCTGGGGGAATCCAGCATTACACACAAGCGCTATTTTGCGCTTGCGTTCAATCTCGCCCCCTGCCCGTGCACAGCCAATCACACACGGGCAGGAGCTGTCAATCTCCCCAGTCGGACTAGACTGCGGAGATTGAATTTTGCCACTTTAGAGGTGGTGAAAGATTAGGGAAGCAGCGGTCTGATGATCGCTGCTTGTTAAATACGGCATGCCACAGTGGGTCGAAAGACTCTGATAAATCAACCTCTATGAGTCTCCGGGAGGGCAGCTTTTTTCCTGCTGTGTGATTTCCCATTTTGTACTTATCTGACCCATCTTTTCTCACCTTCCTTTGTATACTTCCTTCACCACCTCTTTTGCTTTCTCCCACTTCTATCTTCTGCCTTTTCCCCTCTACTTTTAAAGGGACACTAAAATCAAAATTTACTTTTATGATTCGTAAAGAGCATGCAATTTTAAATAACTTTACTATTTACTTCTATTGTCAATTTGTTATCAGCATTTTGTATGCACCCTTTCTGAGACACCAGCTCCTACTGAGCATGTGCATGAGTTCACAGTATATATGTATATGCATTTGTGATTGGCTAATGGGTGTCACATGCTACACTGGGCAGGGAAGTGGAAGCAATCTCTGAAATGTTTTAGTTTGCATTTGCTGAATATGCAGTTTTACTGTATTCAATGGTCCTTTAAATATCATCATCTCTTTCCTCCCACACTCTCCTGCTCAGATGCCTTTATGTTTTCTTTCACTTTTATTCCTACATATTTTCAAATGCACTTAATTTCTGTCATTTTGATATACTTCTCATCCCTCTTAGTATAAAACCTCTGTTCACCTTTCTTCTTTTATTTTTAACTATCTACTCACTGACTACATCTCACTAACTACATCTGCTTTCACACCAACCAAGTGCAAGCAGTGGAAGCACTCAGCAGTCACTTACAGGTGTCACCCAACTATGAAGTTATTCTGATGTCAGTTGTTTAAAGGGACAGTCAACACCAGAATTATTGTTGTTTAAAAAGAAAGATAATACCTTTATTACCCATTCCCCAGTTTTGCATAACCAACACAGTTATAATAATACACGCTTTGCCCCTGTAATTGTCTTGTATGTATCTACGCTTTTGCTGATTGCCCTCTTATTTCAGTTCCTTTGACAGACTTGCATTTTAGCCAATCAATGCTCACTCCTAGGTCACTTCACGTGCATGAGCTCAATGTTATCTATATGAAACACATGAACTAATGCCCTCTAGTGGTCAAAATGCATTCAGATTAGAGGCAGTCTTCAAGGGCTAAAAAATTAGCATATGAACCTCCTAGGTTTAGCTTTCAACTAAGAATACCAAGAGAATAAAGCAAAATTTGTGATAAAAGTAAATTGGGAAGCTATTTAAAATGACATCCCCTATTTATATCATGAAAGTTTTGTTTGGACTTGACTGTCCCTTTAAATGTAATTCACCATAAATCTTTAATTATGTGTAGTAAGAAATGCATTGCAGTGTACTTTCGTTATCTATTTTGCCTGCTTTTCCTGTAATCTGTTTCTAAATAATGTTTTTTCCCCACTGCCCTAAAAATCATGAAGTCCATTTTGCAAGATTCAGAAAACCCTGCAACATGTTACACACAATGATTGCTTAAACTGTACATGAACTCATTTATAATTCTGCAAAACTAGCCCCGCCAAAGGGCATAAGATAAACACATTAAAGAAGTTTGTCAATGGTTATTTCTCTAGACTTCAATTTTTACTAGTAACAAACTCAAGTATATGTTTTATTAATCACAGTGTATTCATACAATATTTTTTTATGTAACTGTTGAATGTCCATTTAAGTCCCGTAGACATTGTGGTAAAAGTGTGTTTTTAAACTTGTACATTATACTAGATCACACAGTGCCTTTGTTGCAAAGTGTACATTGGCTAAACTTCCAGACACATTAAAGTATGATTAGGATAGCATAAGTAAATATTTGCCCATACCACATGTTAAAAATAAAGGCATTCTGGTGGCCAGACATTTTTATGAACTAAAACATAATTCTAGCCAACTTATGTGGTGCAAGTTAGAATACACCCAGCTACCAACCAGTGGAAGAAAAGAAACAAAATATACTTAAAAAAATTAAAAATAGCTCAGCAAAATTGAAACATAGTTTTATTATCTGATTGAGTACAGATTGAAATGAAACACTACAACTTTCAAAGTTAAATTACAGGAAAAGCAGGCAAAATGAATAACTTTTATTTTTACATTATGCATAATTATGCATTTTATAGGAAACAACATTTTGGGTTCAGCATGCGAAATTGTGTTTGTTTAATTTTATTAGATTTCTGTTACAAACAGGACCTTAAAGAATAGTAGAGTTGATTTCCAGTTTTGATTAAAGAAGAGCTAGTGAAGGACAACATAAGGCAGTTAAAAAGATTCAACTGCTTTTATTTTCCATTTCAAGTGGCAGGTCCCGAGTGGAGCCTGTTGGAGATAGGAGGAGCTATTACCTGGGGGAGGACGGCCCTGGGTTGAAGATTGGGGGGGCACCTTTGCTGGAGGGGAGGTCAGTTGTTTTATGTCTTCTGATAAGTGGCCCCTCCCTCATGCCCTAGAGAGGTGTTTGCCGCCATTGAGGGGTGGAGTAAATGCCTCAATTCTCTATACAACATATTTCAACAGCCTCTCTCAAGGGGTGGGGAAGTGACAGTGAGCACTTAGGGTAGTGATTCCCTACTCCAGTCCTTAGGACCCCTAACAGGTCAGATTTTTATTATATCTTAAAGGGACAGTTCATCCAAATATTTTCTTCCCTTTAAAATATTCCCAATGATCCATTTAACCTGCTAGAGTGTATTAAATTGTTTACAAGTAGCTCCTTTACTTATTTGAAGCATTTTAAATAGCTGATTTAGCCTGTGTTATAGCCACCTATACTGGAAGGTTTGATACTGGAGTATATGGTATTGACAAGCCTATGTAAACACAGCCAGCAGAAGAAGTTACACTCTCAGTGGACTGCAGGATAATAAAATTATAATTTTTCATTGTTCTCTCCATGTATTAAGCTTTGGTATTCCAGACAAATATAAGATAAGGAAGCAAATGTGTGTACACAAAGTGATAACATAATGAGATCTGATATTACCTTTAAGTTCATCTCATTGTAATAGGCTGTGGTTTTTTAAAGCACAAAACCAGCTACTTCATATACACATATAAGCATGAAAATGCAATTTCTCAAATATTTTATACTCTGCAGCTGGTATAACAAGTCACTGAAAATACATTAATGGAAAAACAATTTTACAGTTTACTGTCCCTTTAACTAGAGCACAGGTGAAATAATCAGCTGATGGCTAAGCTGATTATTGCACCTGTGATCTAGTTAAGATTTAATGAATATCTGGCCTGTTAAGGGTCTGAGGGCTGGGTTTGAGAAAAACTGGCTTAAGGCATTGGGATTCTTTGTGATAATTTGATTACGGCTGTGAGGGCCTAATGATAAGGGCTTGGTTTATAACAAGCTAGAATGTTAATTCTCAATGAAAAAGTGAATTTTAGTATGCCTATGTAAGCTAAGATACGTTAAAGGGACAGTAAAGCCAAAAAATTTACTTAAATGGATTGCGTAGACTAGAACATACAATTTTAAACAACTTTCCACTTTACTTCTATTATCAACATTGCTCAGTTCTCTTGTATCCTTTGTTAAAAAGTAATCATAGATAAGCTCAGGAGCGTGCACGTGTCTTTAGCTATCTGGCAGCAGTGTTTGCAAAATTGTTTATATTAATGTTATACGTCGTACAAAGTTACATACACTGCTGCCACAGAATGCCACAGACACTCAGTGGCAGCAAAGTTTACAACTATGTATAATATTGAAATAAAGCCAGATGGCTAAAGACACGTGCCAAATTCGATCATATAAAAAAAATCGTTAACTTTTTCACAGACATTGGGTTTCTCACTGAAGTTATTTACATAGCACTTGTGCAATCATGGCATGAATGATTGTAAAAGCTTCTCTGGGATCCCATTTGTTCAGAAATAACAGACATATATTGCTTTGCCATTGCTTTTTGGTAATTAGAAGACGGCTCATATTATGAGTTGAAAGCAGTGGCGTATTTAGGTTTTGTGCTGCCCTAGGCACTCAAAATTCTGCTGCCCCCCCCCCACCCCACCCACCAGGTTTTGAGCTTATTTTCACCATAACATTATTTGGCCAGGGTGTAATGTGACTATTTTTATGGCATTTCGATAGTAAATGTCTGCTAACATCACACATTAATCACCTCACAGTGCTGTTATCAGATCACATCTCTGTTCCAGTTTGATGCCAGCAGCAGACTTACAGCTTGTTTGGTTCGCATGGGCAAACTTTTACTGGTATTAACTGCCTATACAAACACTTTCCTATGACAGGGCATGCTCCAACCTACAACCTTAGTTTCTTGTAATTTTTAAGCATGCTGTACTTAGGGTCTTGCAGTTTAAATTCTCATCAAACTTGCACAGCAGATGTTTTTTAAAGTATTTTCTAACCTGCATTATAATAATTCCCATATATAGCTAAGGTGTAAGTAAAAGGTTCAGTGCACGGTGCACAGATAGTACCTTTTTCCCAGCAGTGTGTGAGGTGCTGCAAGGTTCTGCTCCCACAGTCCTGAGAGGGAGGGTCAGTGGCGTATAGTGGCCATGGAGGGACAAACATGGTCTGCAGCAAAAAAGAAACCCTCCAAGAAGATCCCATCACCCATGCCACCTGCAGCGCTCCATTCCACAGTCCAGAGACTGTAAACTCATGCTCTGGTGCCAGCAGTAGGTAGGAACTGCAGCATGCAGGTCCTACTTTGAGGGAGCGGCCGGACATGCACTTAGCGCCAGGTGCAGAGGGATATGGGCCTTCTATCCAGAGTGATAGGCAGACACTCAGACTCCAAGCTGCTCCACTGGTGTAGGCTCCGAGCAGGGCCTGCAGCTGCAAGTCCTAACTTGAGGGAGCGGAGGCAGTCGGACTCTGGAGTAGTGGAGAAATATTAATAAAGAGCGGGGCTTGGGCCACCTATTAAATTGAGTGCAACAATACGTGGTTGCGGAGCTGTTTGCTAAAGAGCTAAGCCCCGAACAGCTGTTTTCACAGACATTCAGACAAGGACTTTCACAACACACCCTGAAAAGTGCCGCCCCCCACAATCTGCCGTGCTAGGCATGGGCCTTGTTGGCCTAGGCCTAAATACGCCCCTGGTTGAAACTACACGTGATCGCATGACCACAATTGCGATTTATGCTAGAATGATTACCACAACTTCAGAGCTCTGGTTAACTGTTTTGCGAAACATAAAAGTTGCACAAAAGGCATAAAAATGCATTACAAAATACGCTTACATTCATAATAACACCATCTATTAAAAATTATTAAATTAATGTATTGCACACAAAAGTTATAAAGGCTCAAAGATAGGTCTCAGGTGTTAGGAGAATAAAAGGCAGGCAAAGGGCTTTAACATTGAAATACATACATATACATTTCTAAAGATGTATATGTATGTATATATAGATGTCTATATATGTGTACATACATATTTGTGTATTTATATGTGTATATATGTATTTACAGACAAATATACACATATAAACACATAAATACATGTATACATTTAGAGACATATATTTCAGTGCATTGGAGCCCTTTGCAGTTAAGTAGCTGAAAGCATGTAAAAGCATTTTTATGCAATATTCATATTTAATAAAGGTTTTAACTATGTATTTACTATAAATATTTCACATCCCAATGTTCTGCACATAGCAGAATATGTTCTACGTATTTCTAAATAGATACGTATTCCTGTATAGTTATGTATACATCTATACCTTTTTATAATCATGTGTGTATATATATATATATATAGAGAGATAGATAGATAGATAGATAGATAGATAGATAGATAGATAGATATATTGTACCAAAAATACATCAGATGTATGTAGAATTATTGATTTATGAATACATAGAAAATGTCTCCATTGACTTCTATGGGGAAAATGTGAATGCGCACACAATATTCTAACTTCCGATTTTTGCAACCCGACGAGCGCAAAAATCTAACTTCTAGCACAATTAACACTCAAGTGGGAGCGTTAATTTGCGCTCCATTTGAAATCTGGCCCATAGGGGGTCAGTTTTTGGTCAGACATCTGCTCAAACTACTAAATACATTTGCTTTAAATTTGGCATAGGGATATATTTTATGGGCTCCTAGTGACTTTTGAAAGTAATTCTTTAAATATTTGAGTTTAATAAATATTGAGATTTGTTTTGAGGGTTGTGTGAGCTGTTTTTTTTTTAATTCTTATTAAAGTTTAATAAAATTTTTTTATCATATTTATTTCCTCAGGGCAGTCTTTTAAAAGTAAACCATCTCTTCTGACCATTCAAAGGTAAGGAAGCCTACATTTGCTTATATGGCCTATAAAATGACATTATAAATTTAAGTAAAACCATGGCTGTGTCTACATATACTGTAAATGAATACATCTCATTTCAAATCTAGACATTTCAGAATTGTTAAATGCAAATGAAATATAAACATTGGCTTCATATCCTTGATATAAAGGGACATCAAATTGTATAGAAAAATACTCTGTGTTTTCATTGCTATGAGTTTAACCCCTGAAAATGGGTTAAATACATTGTTAAAGTCAGCTCCAGAACATCCTCGACTGTCACCTCTGCTGGCTATTGGTGGCTACGCTCCTATTCCTCTTCTCATTGGTTCACCAGATGTGTTGGCTAGATCCCAGTAGTGTATTGCTTCTCTGGAGCTGCTGACTTTAAAGATATGCTTACAACCTTTGTAGGGGTAAAACATAGTTATATGCAAGTTACTGTGCAATAATAAAATCCTCTAACACATTAGATCATTTATTTTACATTTTATGTTCCTTTAAAGGGACATTATACACTAGATTTTTTCTTTGCATAATTGTTTTGTAGATGATCCATTTATATAACCCATACAGTTTTGCTTATTTTTAAATAAGATTGTGCTGATTATCAGACTCCTAACCAAATTTTAGAAGTATACTGATGTATACCTGCTCCAGCTTGCTCCTGTTTGTGTAAAGAGTCTTTTCATATGCAGAGGAAGGGGGAGGGGGGATTGTCTTCTCTATTTGGTATACAATTACTTTCAGTGGGTGTTTGCAGCTAATCTTTTCAACAGAGCTAAACTGGGAGCTTCTAAGTAAAAAAAATTTTGCTTGTTTTTTTTTTATATTTTTTCTTTATTAAATAGAAATGCACCGTACAGTAATATCGTAGTAACATTACAGCAAAATATATCTGGAACAAAAATACACCAATAGGTGAAGGTTAGCAGAAACATACATTTCACTTGCTGAAATAGTCAGAAACATTAAAACTTGTGTGTCAGCAGTGTACATTCATATAACAGCTAATATAAAGAAAAAACAAGATACCGGGCATTGATGGGCCCTAAAAGGGGAGCAAGTAGAATGTGAGCCAACAGGGCACACGTACTAATTTTTCAGACAACTTGATGATTAGAGGTTATGCACATCTCCCTCATAAAGAGGGTAAGGAGAGAGATAGAGAAAAAGGAGGGGAAGAAAAAAAAAGGGAGGGGGAGGGGGGAGGAAAGGAGGTGGAGGGGGGAGGGGTCACATAGACTCCCTCCTCAAGATTCGGGTGCAAACAGCACAGCTGGTAGGTCTCATTTATCGGAGCTCAAGCCAATCAGACCACGTCTCCCAGTAAGAGTCCAGGGTATTGTTTTCTCCAGCGACATATCTTTCCATGGTTGCGAAGTGATTTATCACATCACAGATCTCGTTTAAATTTGGGGGATCAGTCCGTTTCCATGTCCGAGCTATGCACAGTTTAGTCGCGGCCAGGGCATAGATTAAGAACTTCTTGGTGCTCAGGGAGAGAGATCTCAGGAGAATGTGGAGCAAAGCCATCTTAGGTGTCAGGTGGACATCTAGGTTCATGGAACTAAGTAATAATTCAACCTCTCTCCATAGAGGGGTAATCTTCGGGCAGCTCCACCACACATGGAGGTCAGAACCTTCAAGGTCACACTGTCTCCAGCATTTTCTGGTGGAGGATGGGAACATCGCTGCCAGTCGGGTTGGGACTCTGTACCACTTCAACACACCTTTCATATATGTCTCAAAGACTGTGACACAGTGTAGCGTCTTTTTAGTAAGAGTAATTGCATAAGCAAGGTCGCGCTCGGAAATTGATGTATTAAGCTCCCGACACCAGGCTCGTATTTGCCATGGTACACCAGGCGTACAGTCATTAAGAAGCGTGGCATAGTGGAACAAAATGGGACGGGATCTCAGTCCCCCTTGACACCACCTGGATTCCCACCCTGTTTTTTCTCGAAGGGATGTCGTGGGGAATCCCCTTGCCCTGACAATACTGAGTACTCTGAAGCTCTCAAAGCAAAACCATAGCGGGTTTTCCCCACCGGGTCCTGCTAATTGTGAGGCCGTTAGAAGGGTTCCTGAGTGGTACAGATCAGAAACCTTTGTGATGTCTTTACTCTTCCAAAAGTCAAAGTGAATCTCCGGTGAGTTCCACAGTAGACCCCTCAGACTCTGAATAGGGGAAGGGTAGGGTGAAACACCCAGAATGTGGCGTAGCTCGTGCCAAATATGTAGGGAATGACTGACAATGGGGTTGTTGATCTGGGCCAAGAGATTTGCATGCTTAGGTACCCAGATTGCATCCCGAAGGTCCAGGTCCATCGGCAAGGCCAGTTGTTCCAGGTGGTACCAGCCTGGCCTATCTGTCTCCACTCCCCATGCAGTGATATGAGTGAGCCTCGTTGCTTCCTAATAGAGATATATATTTGGAAACGCAATGCCACCCTTGGCTAAGTAAGTTTTTAAGCATTTTCTTTTACTGGATTTTTATATCAGTACCTGTGAATATTATTCTTTATAGTTGTGTCTATTACATGCAGTTATATGAAACATTATTTCCATATCAAGCCATATGTAAAAATGTTAAACATATAATTTAGGCTGATATTTTTTCATAGATAAAAAGTGGTAGAATTCTGTGAATCTGGGACAGATCTTGCCTTCATTTTGATAACATAAAGCGCTCAATCTCAATCCTGTTAGAAAAAATTAAACTGTTACATGAAAAGAGAACTCCCTAGAGCTATTTTTATTTTCATACGAGAACCACAATTCCTGTGGATTAATTTTGCAAAAGCTTGTAATTAAGGCTACTAGATTTTGATGTTATGACAAAAGAAGTTTTGCTCCCATAGTGATTAATAGCTGCCACAGGATATTGCTGCTGAGACTTTAATGGGCACCAGAAATTTGACAGCTACTAAATTGCAACAGCTTATGACAGGGTTACCAGACCTGTCACAAAAAGCAGCAAGAGGACTGAGATTTAGAATGTAGTCTTTTAATAGATTTAAGATATTTAAGTGCAGGCTGTATCCTTTGAAGTAGAGACTGCTGACTTGACAAAAGGAAAATTGTGTTTTCTTATCCATCTGTTTAGCTTTTTAATTTGCTAACATACGCAGTTTTACTTTTGTTACCTGTCTGCTAAAGATTAAAAGCAAAACTGAATTGTAAGAGAAGTTAAACATTTGCTAATTTTACATTTTATATCCAGCAGCTGCAGATCTTAAATGAAAGAACTGAAATGTGATGGATGCTTTGCAGTATAGTTTCTGAGTCCGAAACCTACTCAGGTGGCCAGATTTCAGATTTTAACGTTAAGACTGTTGAATGTATCTCAGAAATAAGCGCTGCAGCCAAAAGAAAATTTGGATAAATCTTTGGAGTCATTTCAAACTGGAACAAGAAAAGTCAGATTATAATTGGCCTAGTGCGATCAATATTTCTTCTATTTTTGTGCTCAAAAATGTATTTTTTATTGCTCAAGAGATAGTCTAGGACGCACTAACATTTGCATGTCGGATATCGTGTGTGCGATAAATCCCTCATAGACTCAATGCGGGTGCTCAGTAAAGTTCATGACTGATAACACTCGAGCACTAAGATTGGTGCACAAGTGGAGTTCATTTTGTAGTTCTGTGACATAATATTAATAATAATAATTGGTTTATTTCAGGTCTTAGAAAGCTCCAAATTTTATAGCGGTATTTTGAATTGCCTTAAAGCAATACGAGTTCAGTGAGAATGCTAATATTGCTCTTTGTGCTAGCCATAAAAAGTGCAGGACGCACTAAAAAAAATTCTGTTTTAAAGGGACATTAAACCCAAATTTTTTCTTTCATGATTTAGAAAGAGAATACAATTTCAATCAACTTTCTAATTAACTTCTATTATCTAATTTGCCTCATTCTCTTGATATTCTTTGCTGAAAAGTATATCTAGATAGGCTCAGAAGCTGCTGATTGGTGGCTGTACATAAATGCCTCGTGTGATTGGCTCACACATGTGCATTTCTATTTCTTAAACGAAGGATTTCTAAAGAATGAAGCAAATTAGATAATAGAAGTAAATTGGAATGTTATTCTCTATCTGAATAATGAAAGAAAAAATGTGGGTTTTATGTCACTTTAAGATGCTTTCATTAAAATATTAAACTATCCAGTTGTGATATCAGATTGTACGTTATTTTTAAGGTCACGTAAAAGATAACGCAATCTATTTGTAATCAACCCCATAGTTCATCAACTTTCATCATGGATGAGTAAAAAAACAAACAATTTTTTTAATCGATAGATTACCTTTACTGATTTTGTTTTCTTAATTTTTTATCTGTATTTTTGCAGGTGTTAAATCTTAAATGTCTTCCTCCAGGCGAGCACCTATAAGTAGGGTTACCATATTGACGCTTAAAAAAGGGACACATATGAAAACTACATATGTCAGGGTTCTTTTACCAAACATTTCTTTAAACAGCCCTGACATATGTATTTTTCATATGTGTCCCTTTTTAAAGCAGCAATATGGTAACCCTACCTATAAGGATTGTCTGACACTAGTCGCTAACTAAAATAAGATAGAAAAACTACTGTAATAAGTTCTAAATAGAATAGGTACCAATGTAGCCCCTATTTAATCAGCACGGGCATCTGGTGAGTGCAAAAGGTGGCAAATTTGCCTCTTTATAGATATCCATTAGCACCAAGTTGAGTTACTCTTTTGCTGCAATATTTAATATGATGTGCTGTTCATTTTCACAACAAGCAACTCTGATAATATTTCAACTGCACCAACACTGGGATAAAGATCTGGGGTAAAAGTAACTTTCTTTTGCAATTAACCCTTACTCTGTTGACATGAATCCCTGTAGCATAGTAACCTCTTTACTTATGGGATAGCATATTGATTAAAGTGCAATTTGTATCCCTCTTAAGCAGTACAAGTTTCATAATTTTATTTTGAGCACTTAGTAAGGGACTGGAGTCTTCTGCAAGTATTTTGCTTTGCAGTAGAACCAGTAATTTTGCTTAGGAAAGGAATGGTTATTATCTAACCCCTAGAGAAGGTTTCTTCAACTGCAGGTTGTAGACCAGAACTGGGACACAAAATGAATGTTACTGGATCACTGCCCTCCATTCCCTTCTTTGTGGTGTGCACAGACGCCTCTGGCCATATGCTCTGGCACATTTGTTTAAAACAACATATCCTGACCACATTAATCCATTCTAAATAAATATAAAATGTATGCATATTTGCAGAACATTATGACATTCACTATAATAAAATATCTTCCAATTTTTGGGCCAGATTTCAAGTGGTGCAGTAAATAAACTTTTAATTAATGCAAACGGGTTAGTACTCATATTGCAAGTTGAAAGCAAATTGTATGCGCAAGAGCGAAACACAATGCACACTAAATTCAGAACTTCTGATGTCACAACCACGCTAACTTTTTCTCCACATAGACTTCAATGGAGAACACTTTCAAAAAAACACTTGTTGCTAACTCAACACTATGTGAGACCTACAGCTAAACCCGAAGGTAGATATGCATATTTTACATTCCAATGTTCTTTACATAGAAGAAAATAATGTTTTTAGTTTTAAATATATATATATTTATATATATATGATTTTTTTATATATATATATATATATATATATCTATACATATATATCTATATGAAGCCTAAATAGATTTAGTCTTTAACAAAGGATACAAAGATAACAAAGCAAATTTGCTAATAGAAATAAGAAAGAAAACTTGTTTAAAAACGCATGCTCTGTCTGACTCATGAAAGTTTAATTTTGACTTTGCTGTCCTTTTAATGTTAAAAAAAATTAAGAATGGGGGTGTATCCATGCAGCGACCCAAGATGGCCGCAATTTCATAAGGTGCTTGGAGACAATAAGTAATCCGCTGATTACTACATTCATCACTAGATTTTGAAGTAAGCCACTATGATATTCTGAAAAATAATAGCATACTTAACAGAACTATACTTTTCATGCTAGTACTCCCATTGATACGGCTCAAGGCATGCATATGCCATAAATTCATATAGCTCTCAAGCTGAAAAAATAGGAATGCTCACAGTCCTGTATGATCCACACACCTGTTACACATATTGTAATATTACAATGTAGTTTGGGGATTTACCCCTAAGAGCGGATTTCTCACCAGTAATTTCCCGTCCTCACCAGTAATTTCCCGTCCTCACCGTAAAGCTGTGCGTGCTTGTGTAAACTAGATCAGCGTTCTCCGAACTCGGCGCCCAAACCCTAGCTGCTTCCTATGGGCTCTTTAAGCATCTCCCTCCATCTAATCAGGATCCGGCAACAGGTCAAGTGGTGTATACCACCTTGATAATAGGGAAAGAGTGCAGAGGCTCCAGCTGGATTATAGAATAGACCAACAAACACGAATACCAGCGAGCCTCTTTAAGAATAAACACTCCCTTTGTTCCTTATAGTACAGGATATCTATGAAACAGTAAACTTCATATAATTCAGTGTCAGGTATACACTATCTGATAAAATTATCAATATAAATATTTAAAAAAACATTTATATAAGGGTTAAAAGGTAAACAGTTGTGCTCATAAGTTTACATACCCTGGCAGAATTTATGATTTCTTGGCCATTTTTCAGAGAATATGAATGATAACAGCAAAAACTTTTCTTTCACTCCATTTATTATCAATCAACTGTGTTTACTCTTTTCTTAATCATAATGACAACAGAAACTACCCAAATGACCCTGATCAAAAGTTTACATACCCTGGTGATTTTGGCCCGATAACATGCACACAAGTTGACACAAAGGGGTTTGAATGGCTATTAAAGCTAACCATCCTCACCTGAGATCTGTTTGCTTGTAATTAGTGTGTGTGTATAAAAGGTCACTGAGTTTCTGGACTCCTGACAGACCCTTGCATCTTTCATCCAGTGCTGCACTGACGTTTCTGAATTCTGAGCCATGGGGAAAGAAAAAGAATTGTCAAAGGATCTGCGGGAAAAGGTAGTTGAACTGTAAAACTGTAAAACAGGAAAGGGATATAAAAAGATATCCAAGGAATTGAGAATGCAAATCAGCAGTGTTCAAACTCTAATCAAGAAGTGGAAAATTTCATAGTATTATTAAAAATATATTCAAATATATATATATATATATATATATATATATATATATATATATATATATTAAAATAGATATATAAGTAAAGATATATTTAAAAAAAAAATAATAATAATCATATATATAGAAAAATAAAAAGAATATTTTGCTCTATGTGAAGAACATTGGAATGTTTTTTTAACAGTGTGCTCCATTAAAGTCTATGGGGTCGATTTAACAAGCAGTGGATGCTGCTTCCGACCCTGATCATTTCTGGTCATAAGACCGTTGCTTTTAGGTGGCGGACTGAAATCCAATACGAACAGGATGATTGACAACCCCTGCTAGCGGCCGATTGGCTGCTGGTGAGCAGGGGGCAGCATTGCACAAGCATTTCACTAGAGCTACAGTGAAAAATAGTCACCTAGATTACGAGTTTTACATTAGAGGTTGTGCGGTGCTAACGAGCAGTTTATGCTCACCACTCACAGACAGTGCTGGTATTACGGGTTTTTACAAACCAGACAAGAAGTGAGCGTTGAGCAAAATTTGTGTAACGTGCTCGTGCGCGATTTCCCCATAGGAATCAACGGGGAGAGCCGGCTGAAAAAAAGTCTAACACCGGCAAAAAAGCAGCGTAAAGCTCCTTAACGCAGCCCCATTGATTCCTATGGGGAAATACATTTTATGTCTACACCTAACACCCTAACATGAACCCTGAGTCTAAACACCCCTAATCTTACACTTATTAACCCCTAATTTGCCGCCCCCAACATCGCCGACACCTACATTATAATTATTAACCCCTAATCTGCCGCTACGGACACTGCCGCCCCCTACATTATACTTATGAACCCCTAATCTGCTGCCCCCAACATCGCCAAACCCTACATTATATTTAATAACCCCTACTCTGCTGCCCCCAATGTCGCTGCCACCTACCTACACTTATTAACCCCTAATATGCCGCCCCCAAAGTCGCTGCCACTATAATAAACATATTAACCCCTAAACCGCCACACTCCCGCCCCCAACGTCGCCACCACTATACTAAATGTATTAACCCCTAAACCTAAGTCTAACCCTAACCCCCCTAACTTAAATATAATTAAAAGAAATCTAAATAAAAATTCCTATCATTAAAGGGACACTGTACCCAAAAATTTTCTTTTGTGATTCAGATTGAGCATGACATTTTAAGCAACTTTCTAATTTACTCCTATTAAAAAAATATCTTCATTCTCTTGGTATCTTTATTTGAAATGCAAGAATGTAAGTTTAAATGCCGGCCCATTTTTGGTGAACAACCTGGGTTGTCCTTGCTGATTGGTGGATAAATTCATCCACCAATAAAAAAGTGCTGTCCAGAGTACTGAAACCAAAAAAAAGCTTAGATGCCTTCTTTTTCAAATAATGATAGCAAGAGAACGAAGAAAAATTGATAATAGGAGTAAATTAGAAAGTTGCTTAAAATGTCATGCTCTATCTGAATCACAAAAGAAATATTTTGGGTACAGTGTCCCTTTAACTAAATAAGTCCTATTTAAAACTAAATACTTACCTATAAAATAAACCCTAAGCTAGCTACAATATAACTAATAGCTAGCCAAAATAAATACAAAGTTACCTGTAAAATAAAACCTAACCTAAGTTACAATTACACCTAACACTACACTATAATTAAATTAATTCCCTAAATTAAATACAATTAAATACAATTAAATACTAATTATACCTAATCTAATCCTCCTAACAAAATAAAAAAGCCCCCCTAAAATAAAAAAGCCCTACCCTACCCTGAAGTTCAATCCTATTGGCTGATGGAATCAGCCAATAGGATTGAGCTGGCATTCTATTGGCTGTTCCAATCAGCCAATAGAATGCAAGCTCAATCCTATTGGCTGATTGCAAAGTAAGAAGTCGTTTGAGTAACGAGATTGAAGGTATACTATTGGTCAGTGACACGTGATCCAAACGGAAACAAAGTTGTTTGTCTAATGGTGCAATAACGGATAAAAAAAAGCATATGATAAGTAACTCTTCAGATTGACCCTTTATAGAAATGTTAATGTTTTTAGGAGTGTTTTAACAAGTGTGGTTGGTACAGAGTGCACAATCTTATTATTTATGGAAAACTTTATTGATGTTTGAAGTTACCCTGTTGGGTCTTATAATTTGTTATTAAAAATGTTAACTAATAATAGAAAATTAAAAACTGAGCTCCGGAATAATAAAGATGAGATAACAAGAAGGACTTTCTAACCAACTCCACTTCTGGGACCAAGAAGCTGGTTATCATCTTGAACCGCAGATTAGTCCATGTTATATTCGCACCTGTGAAAGTCATGTAATATTTGTATTATACTAATATGGTGTAATTTCATGATATCTTCTTTGTATATTTCAAGCTCAATAAAAATATTTCAAATAAAAAATAAAACAAAGATTTTAGTTACTTGTGGCATTATGTAAAATTATGGACCTCAGACAGCAAATCATCATCATCAAGTAACATGAGATAAAAAATAGTCCAAACAAGACAAAACACAATTTCATGAGACACAAATTTCTTATAAAGAATAGCTGACAAGATGCTGATGGTGGAGATCCAGGAGAGTTAAATCTATTTATTCAACAACTGTATGGGCCCAAATAATCACTTATCACTGTAAATGTTTTATTTTTATCTGTCCCCAGTGACTTGTTATATTAGCGGCAGAGTATCAAATCTTTTTTATATTATACCTTTAGGTTTATTTTGCAATTAAAATATCTATCTATTTTTTCTTATTGAAACCACCTCCCATAATTAGAATGTCAGTATCTGAGAATTGACCTTTGTGTATAGAGAGAGATAAGATCAACAGGACCACTGTTCCTGTAGACTCAGCCCATGTGAATGGCTGTGTTCTTGAAAACAGTTGGTGCTGGTCATAAATAACATTGTAGAAGTTGTATAATTACCAGGTGGTTGGTGATATACAGGAATGAGTTAAATGGGAAAAACAGATGTTACATTAAACAAGTTCCTACAGTTAGATGTGTTTGAAATCTGTAAATATACCTCCAATTGGGTATTGGATTATTTGATGATAATTTGATACACTATGTGGTCCCATTGTGTTTATGTTCTAGACTGGAACAAGGGCTCAAATATATGAGGTCTCAGGTGTCTAAATACATGTTTAAATATGTATGTATGTATATATAGATATACTGTGTGTGTGTGTATATATATATATATATATATATATATATATGAATATGGTTGTGTGAGAGTGCGTATGTATTTAAGTATTTATATTTACAGACATATATACACATATAAACACATATGTATACAAATACACATGTATATAAGTGCATTGGAGCCCTTTGCATTCAAGTAGATGAAAACATGAAAAATCATATTTATGCTATATAATATTGAATTAAGTGTGTAACTATGTATTTACTGTAAATATTTCACATTCCAATATTCTTCACATAGGGGAATATGTTCTATGTATTTTTAAATATATGTTCCCATATATATCTGTATATATTTATACCTATATATAATCAGAGAGAGAGAGATATAGATAGATAGATAGATAGATAGATAGATGATAGATAGATAGATCGATAGATTTTACCCCCAAATTTTTATATATATATATATATATATATATATAGTAAGAAATTAGGCAGACACTCAAGGTTATTAGATAAGTTAAATTTTACTTCATATTAGGCAGCAGTACAGGCAGAGCAATGTTTTGGGGTTCACACCCCCTCCTCAGGCTCTTCTATCTTTAAATAGCCACACATACCATGCCCACCTCTGACATCATAGACACTCCACATATGGAAAACCAGGTGTATCATATGTTCAGGTACATAGTTTAACTAAAACTAACTAACAGATACAGAAACAATAAGATTTATAACATTAGTTATGTCTATGAATCAAAACAATTTAATAATCACTCAATTCTTAATACATACACTTTTTTATAACTTCCAAAATAAAAATTAATCATATTTAGTTCATTTTTATCAATATAAAGGTTTATTTATAATAGGATAGCTAAGTTATAATCCCTGTTGAGGCCTTTAGGGTGCATAGCACTAAGTCTATCTATCCACATAGCCACCTTTCTAAGTAACATTTTCCCTCTATCAAAGCCTATATTACCCCTGGGAACATGGTCTAGAACCATAAAGGAAAGTTTATAAACATGATGACATTTCTCATAAAAATTAGTAGGAGCTGGTAAGTGTCATCTTTGCATTCCGAATTGTCGACTTACTGTATGTTGGGTTATGCGGTCTTTAATTTGTTGGGAAGTCAACCCTACATAGAATAAGCCACATGGGCATTTGAGTGCATAAACCACATAGGTCGATTGACATGTATAGTGCCCTTTTATTATGTATTTCTTCCCAGAGAATGGATGGCTGATATTACTACCCCTAATGATACTATTGCAATGAGAGCAATTAAGACATGGGAATGTACTATTTTGTACTGGTTTAAACACTCTTTGTTGAGGTCTAGGGGAAATATTTTTAGCCCTAACTAATTGCCTACCAAGAGTGTTACCCTTGCGGAAGGCAGAACAAGGGGGTTGTTGAAATTCCTCAACCTCAGGCACTGAATGACCTAACATCATCCAATGTTTACAAATTATTCTGTGTAATTTAACACTAGTGGGATTGTTATTAGAGACAAAAACAAATTTTCTATAAAAAATATGTATTTATGAATAAATACAACATTATCTTTTATGTGACGAACATTGGAATGTCAAATATTAATATTTAAACGCGATCGGGTTTGCAAGTGAGTAGGGTGTTAGAGTTTTTTCCCACTTTTGTGTTGCATTAACTGCTATGGGGGAATACATTAATGTGTTATTTGAAGTACGGCTTTTTGCACGCGTTGGGTTAGGGGTAAACGTTTTACTTTTAACTTGTAATACGTGTGTTACCCGATGCGCGCAAAACGCTGCACACACACATATTTTTATATATATATATATATATATATATATATATATATATATATATATATATATATATAAAAATCAGGGGTAGAAAATTATCCCAAAATACTTGCTGTCCTAGTTTACTAGTACACTATAAATTTTGGAGTCGCCATATGCTAAACTTTAATACACATTTACAATTTTTTTTGGGGTGTAATCAAATGGATGGCTTTATCCAGACTCCCAACTTATAAATGAAAAAAAAGTAGAATATAGTTTTATTTATTATTTATTGCTTTGTTAATTTGATCTGTTGCATTACATAGTTATAAAGAAGAAAAACATAATCAAAATTTAACATAAAAACCAACATAAGTTAACAGACGCATATAAAGCCTAAAACTGCTAACAGTACATTACCTAAAATATGCAAAGTAAACGTTCCTATTTTTGCGCTATTGCCAAAACTTTTAACAAATTATTCCAGTATGTGAGTAGGAGGACTCCACACAGAAAGTGTTAACTCAGAGCACATTGCCATTTATGAGATACCTTATTTTTTGCTGCTATAAACAAGGTGGTGGAAAGTGGAAATCCCCCTTCATAACTCATAACTGACACACACAGCATGGAGGAGGGGGCGTAACCTGAAGAAACACTTTCTGCCTTCCAGGAAGGTCTTCCCCACAACTGTAGAATGCATGCTGGGAATTAGTGTCCAGAACTGCAGAGCCACAATAATGAGCGAGAAATAGTGAACTTCAAATTCCAGAATGCTATGTAACGCCCAGAATACTGTGCTTCTTCCTCTAAAATAGAGCTATATTCTTCTGTTACATTGAAGTTTAGTACTGTGTAGACAGGACAGGTGTCAGGTAAGGGTAGGCTTACCAGATGTCCCAGTTTGACTGGGATTCTTCCTGTTTGGAGGCGCCGTCCCAGTGCCCCACCCAATTGTTTATTTTATCCCAGCCGGTGCCGGCATTACAAATACCGGCAATGCAAAAGCCATTTTTTTTACATTCTGATTGCAATTGGTTAGCATAGCTGATATGGGCGGTATTATTACAAAATGCTATACTGTGTACATCCCCAAATGCCCCCTCTAAACTCAAAATTAATTGCAAGTTCCACAAAACCCTCAGATTGGAAGCCACACTCAGTGACATGCCCAAATAGCTTCATTATCCAATCCAAAAACAAGCTGCAGTGAGAGGAATTTAAAGGGACAGTCAATACCAGATTTTTTGTTGTTTAAAAAGAAAGATAATCCCTTTATTACCCATTACCCAGTTTTGCATAACCAATACTGTTATATGTATACACTTTTTACCTCTGTGTCAGAGATACTGTCTCTTTAAGCATCAGTTTGCTAGTTTCCTATTGGCTACACTTCCTATAAACTCCTCCATTTTCTCTCGCACTTTGCTTAGTAATCTATAGTAGCAAGGCTACAATCTTTGACTCTGAGCTTATTACGATCAACTCCTACTAAGTATTCTGACATTCCAGAATTACCAGCTTTCAACTATTTTCCAGTTTTGGATTGACTTATTACCTCTCAGAAGGAAGACATTATTATTTGTACTCAAGTAAACTCAGCATAAGCTGCAACCGCACGGATTACCTAAGAAGTGCAAGTTTATGAGGAGTATTTCCTTACTTTCAGCTGACTACCTCGCAACTTTGTAGATCATCTTTCTGAAACATCAAAGGCTAGCCCGAGTAAATGTGTTACAATATTGTAACAGAGATCAAAAATAACATTACCGAAGCTCCTCCCCTTCTGCTCCGAGATCAGCGTTGTTGAGCTCCGTCGCCATTACTTGCTGCCACGCTGAACTGCCGCTCCTGCTAATTCTCACACTCTCTCTCAGTAGCTGCCGACAACCTGTTCACAAACAACAGCAGCAGGGTAACATAAATTGAAGTCTCTTTCAAATGAAATACTTGCCAACACTGGATAACGTTAATTCCTCTTAGGTAGTGCACATTTTTTTCTCCCACAGTACATGAGAGTGACAGCACTGCTACTTACAACCTGAAGGGAGATTACTTCACCTTACCTAGGATTTGAACTAATCATTGAAGAATCATCTATGTTTACCTTACTCAGTGTACACCACTAGTTTACACTGATTCTTATTAACCCCAAACTACTGGTTAATGCTAACAACTAAACAATCACTACTTGGATGAATCACACTTACTTCATAGTGTAATTCATAATTGTACTAGTGAAACAATCATATATATCACAGAAGATTTGCAATTGTGTTCCATAAAAAACTGATACTGAGTCGAATACATTACATGCAAACTGCCCCCTTCTTTCAGTTCTTTTGACAGACTTGCATTTTAGCCAATCAGTGCTCACTCCAGGGTAACTTCCTGTGCATGAGCTCGATGTTATCTATGAAACACATGAACTAATGCCCTCTAGTGGTTAAAATGCATTCAGATTAGAGGCAGTCTTCAAGGTCTAAGAAATTAGCATATGAACCTCCTAGGTTTAGCTTTCAACTAAGAATACCAAGAGAACAAAGCAAAATTGGTGATAAAAGTAAATTGGAAAGTTGTCTTTTTTTTGGACTTGACTGTCCCTTTAAGGTGTCATCTGACAAAACACTGACAGCAGCAGTGACAGTGCAGGGCCAGTACCGGCGCTATAAGGAACTGGTAATAATCGTGGAAGAAAAGGGAAGAAAAGCCTGAACCAGGACATGAAGAGAGTCAGTAACTAAAGCAAATCAGGATCAGGAAAGAGTTAATCATAACTGTGGCACTAAGGCACACAGGGCAGAACAGGAGCGAATAAGACCTGGAATATCCAAGCTACCTCCCGTACACACTACCATGCCTCCTCTCAGAGTGAGCATAATCGGTTCGGGAAATTGGTGAGTCAGAATCAGCAGTCATCACTGTGCCACAAGCCGTGAGCATCACTCATTTGGGTCATAGTGTCATAAGGACTGACCCATTGAAACTAGGAGGTAAATAATAAATGCAACCAACTGGGATCTTGGTGTAGTATTATCCAGTACTGGTATTCCTTTACGGGAGCAACAATTACGTCACTTAATTTCCTAAAACTAGACTCTTATTTTACTGGTACAGTCTCCAACGCCCATCAATAAATGGTGAAATCCTAATCTTTACACTGTTTGGGTCAGTGCTTACCATGAATACTAAGTGAATAGTTATAATTCACTACTGACTGCTTCTACTCTAACCTCCCATCACTAGACTAGCGCTGACCTCTCAATCACAACCATTAACCACTAATGACTTCTAGTTACTATAGGCTTATCGATTAGGATGTGAGGAATGTAGTTGTTATACCTCCCAAAGCTCTAGGGAGCAGCATTAGACATCTTTTTCTGTCTCTTCTCTCTATTATACAGCAGACACAGGGAGGTTTAATAGAGATTTAAAAATTAGCCTTTGTTGTCCCCCCAAATGAAGCATTCAAGTGCAACAGATCAAATGACTACTCTTTTATATGGGTTAAAAAAAGGGAAGGGTGTAAAGGAGGAGCTCAGTTTTTACATTTTGCTATGGGGCCTAGGGTTTCTTTGGTTATGCCTCAGACTGGTCAAGCAGTAGCCTCCTATCAATGAGCATTCTGCCCCTGCTCTTCAACTACTGACTGTTTATTCAGTTTTATTACTACAATCTGCTCATGAACACAGACCAGCAGTTTAATGCTTCCATATCACAGTACCTACCTCAATCCCTGTACAATTGCCTGTATGTGTCTCCTTATGTGCACCATGCTGTTGCATTTGTCATACCAATGATAATTAACACTGCAAACACAGATGCCAACATGTATATTGTTTAATATAATATAACTCCTCTATATATGTAGAAATACTAATTTGCATAGCCATATCCTCACCATCTCTGAGTAGTTTCTGCTTTAACTTCTGACTTTTCCAACCCTAACTACTTTCATAAAACTGAATGATCTAGTGCCACTTATTGATACCTTCTATTCCAATCAGAGCCTATTTTTAAAGATATTAAATGATGCATTTGTGAGATTTTTGGGAAAAAAATCTGGTCTGCAATCACCACGCCCCCTTGACCACACCCCTTGATCACGCCCCTAACCACACCCACACTGGCAGCGCGTCAGGTGGTCCCAGTATCACCACTAAAAATTATGGTAAGCCTAGGTAAGGGGAATCCTCAAGATGTTATATATAATACCAAGGAGGCTATTAGACAAGGTTGAGCAGTTGATGTAGCATATCTTGAATTTCAGCAAAGCATTTGACACCGTCCCACACAATAAACTAATTCGCAAACTGTATATCCTTGGTCTAGATTCAAAAATTGTGAACTGGGTGGAATGCTGGCTTAAGGACAGAAAACAAAGTGTCTTAGTAAATGGAGTTCATTCAGCAGAGGGGGCTGTTACTAGTGGTGTTCCTCAGGGGTCAGTTCTGGGGCCTGTTTTGTTTAACATATTTATCTGCGATATCAGCAAAGGGCTACAGGGGAAAGTATGTCTCTTTGCAGATGATACAAAAATTTGTAACAGAGTGGATGTTCCAGGGGGGTAGACAAAATGAGAAGTGATATACAACAATTGGAGGATTGGACAAACAACTGGGATCTAAAGTTTAACACAGCAAAGTGTAAAATAATGCATTTAGGGAAGAAAAATCCAAATGTTAATTACAGACTCAATGACACTTTACTGACTGTTACAGATGAGGAACAGGACTTGGGAATTATTATTTCAGATGATTTAAAACTTAGTAAACAATGTAGTAATGCAGCGAGTAAGGCTAGCAGAATGCTTGGATGTATTGGTAGAGGTATTTGCAGCAGAAATAGTAAGGTTCTTATGCCACTTTATAGATCATTAGTTAGGACTCATCTTGAGTATTGTGTGCAGTTCTGGAGGCCATATCTTCAGAAGGATATTAACAAACTTGAATCTGTGCAAAGGAGGGCTACCAAAATGGTACATGGTCTAAAAAATAAAACTTACCAGGATAGGCTCAATGACCTAAATATGTATAGCTTAGAGGACAGAAGGGAAAGAGGTGATATGATAGCAACTTTCAAGTACATTAAAGGGTTTAATAAAACTGAGGCTGTGGGTATTTTACATAAAATGGAAAATTCAAGAACAAGGGGTCTTGAGCTCAAGCTAAAGGGTAGTAGATTCAGGAGTAATTTGAGGAAGCACTTCTTTACAGAAAGAGTGATTGATTTATGGAATAAACTTCCTCAAGAGGTAGTAGCAACAAACACTGTGGGGGACTTTAAAAATGCATGGGACAAGCATAAGGCTATCCTACAAACTAGATAAGTTTATACTTTTAGGTAAGGTCGGGCAGACTTGCTGGGCCTATGGCTCTTATCTGCCGTCAATATCTATGTTTCTATGAGTTGAGGAAGCAAGGCATCTCAATAGTGTTGCACATTTTGGATCATGTTAAATTGCCCCCATTTATATAATGAGGCTTTGCTTACCAGGTGCTTAAGACATCAGGCTCTTCATGTGCTGCGACTAGGATTCAGATAACATAAAGAAACAAAATCCAGATTTAAGGCTAGATTACAAGTGGCACGTTAATTTGCATGCTCCTTAAGATAACTAATTCTTCATGTGCGATAAACCAACACTGCATTCATGTTCTTCACATAGAAAAAAATATTTTTTTATTAAATATATATTTCTATATCTATATGAGAATATTAATGTAAAATATAGGAATAGATATAAAGGTATAGATATACACAGATACATATATATATATATATATATATATATATATATATACATACATTAGTATTTAAAATAAAAATAAACATTTTCTGTATGTGAAGAATATTGGATTGTAAAATATGAATAACTCCGGTCTTATTAACACACGAGCGATAAGTGTTAGGTTTTTTTACTTCTACGCTCTCCATTGAAGGCTATGGGAAGAAAATGTTAACGCGGTCATGATATCCGAAGTTAGGGTGCATCGTGTTTTGCTCGCGCAATTTTTATTTTCAACTTGTAATATGTGCACTTACCCATGCACGCAAAGAGATTACTTCTAGCGGTGTTAACGCACAACTTGTAATCTAGCCCTTAATGTAGCATTTATGGGTCTATTAACCTACTGCCCACAATCATTGCAGCAAATATCAAAAATGAATCTTTACCTCATAAAATGCCACCTACTTGTGAAACTTTCAATAGTGCTTTAGCAAAAGTAAAACAAAAAACTAATCCAAAACAGATCTAAATATATTGTTTCCAACCAGCTCCAAGACAGTAGTCAGCAGTATTGAGATAATATCACTGTCTAATTTCAGGCGGTATAACATCTCTATAAACTAGTTTTCTTTGTGGTGTCCTGCTATATAGATGCTGAAGGGTTAATAATGCAGCCATTTCTTGCTTATTTTGTAACGCTGTAAAGTTATTCTTCCTATGTCAGTTACATGCTTGAGAGTAAGGGGGTAATGAGAAGCTTGATGATTTAACCTGGATTAAATGACTATATCAGTGCAAAAGGAAAATGCTCTTATATGTTAGATAAACATTTTTATTGCACTATTGCTTGCACATAATCATGTGTTTAATTTCTTCAAAGGAACTAAACATAGTTAAAGTCAGTTCCGCAGCAGCAATGTGCTACTGAACACATCTGGTGAGCCAGTGATAAAACACAGAAGTATGTAGCCACCAATCAACAGCTAGCTCCCAGCAGTGTATTGCTGCTGATGAAGGTATATACATATTCTTTTCAACAAAGGTACCCAAAGGAACAAAGTAAATTTAATAATAGAAGTGAATTTAAAATGCACTATCTTAATCATGAGCGCTTTTGTTTGACTTTCCTATCCCACTAAGCAATAAGAATGGCTAAATTCTACTGCTAGTATTTTTTGTGCTTGTTTTGGGGTGGATTACAGTGGGTGGAGCTATGCAAAATATATATGGGCATGGCTCTACTGCAAAGTGTCAGAGTAATTGTTTTTTTGTTTTTCAAATCTTGGCAACAATGCTCTGTCACAATATGTGCCTCCAGAATTTTTTATGTTATATAATTAGGTCTATTATCATTAACAGCACCACAAGGGACAATCCCTAATTCTGAGCTAGGTCCCACTGTCCTTCTGAGACAGCCATATGTCCCTTTTTGCAGAATATCATTAGCCACACCCATGGACCAGATCAGACACACCCACAATACCGCCCACAAAACTCCCTCCCAACATGGTCCAGCCCACAAAATGGCAACAGGCCCCTCTTAATCTCTTGAATCCCTTATACCCAGCCACAAATGTTGGGAGATATGTTGCTGTCTCCCATCAAAAAAATGAGGGAGAACGTTTATCTTTGTTCATCACTATATCTAATACTAGAACATTAATATTCTCCATTTCCAGTCACGCAGAATTACATTTGTAGTCTTATCAGCCCTAAATTAGAGCAGTGACATCCGGTCATGGGTAATCTGTGGCTGGGGAGCACAGAGGTGGGCATTATTAGGTAGGATTGAACTGGAAAAAGTTTCATTTCAGTTTGTGAAATCAAGAAATATAAAGGGGTACGAGAAGGGATGGATAGACAGCAGATTAAAACCATAAAAATGTATTTATTAAGCCCGCTGCTCCTTACCTTGTCCGCCACCTATTAGGTGATGGACTGAAATCACCCCAAACTGATCCAATATGAATGACTGACAGCCCCTGCTAGCGGCCTCCAGTGAGCAGGTGGCAGAATTGCACAAGTATTTCACTAGAAATGCTTGTGCATTGTTAAATGCCGACAACGTATGCTACAGCAAATCCTGTCCACTCGACTATTAATAAATCTACCTCCTGATCTCAGCTCCAGAAAAACCCAGACCAGTTTCCCATTTGATACTTTTGCCCTGGGAAAAATATGTTCCCTTAAATGTCTCCAGCCAACAGAATTCTTCTGCCAACAGAATTCCCAGGTGGCTGCTCTGTATTGTTCCATTTAAAACACATTAAAACATACTTTTATTTATTTTATTTATTTATTTTTTGTACTATTTTTGTTTTATTTTCATCTACACACCTCATACCACTAACATGAATCCAAATATGACCATACTGATATTCGTGATAACCCTTTTCTCACTCCAATTTTGTTCACATCATAACCACCATAAGCACACACCTCAAACTGAAAAACAAATTATCATACACCATGGCCTGCTCTGTTGCTGTAACTTATCTGCTGAGTGCTGGTGGAGAGTTATAAAAAATAACCCTCCTACCTCCACCTCACAAAATTATAAAGTATCCCATTCACTATATGGCCAAACAAAAACTATGTCCAAATTCCTATTACTTATGTTACTTGTCCTTGCAAATGATGTAGAGTCTAACCCTGTTCCCCCAACAAATTCCATTCCTAGCCTTCCAGCTAAAAAAGGCCTCTCCTTTGTGCACTGTAATATCCGCAGCTTACTACAAAAAATCGATGCACTGCAAGCATGGTGTTTACAATACAAGCCCAAAATCATTGTGATCTCTGAATCGTTGCTAACTGCAAAAATACCTGACTCTGCTATTGCAATACATGGGTATTCATGCCATAGAAATGACAGAGCAAAGAGAGGAGGCGGCATTGTAATTTATGTTGACAATTCCACAAAGTACACCCCCTTACAAAAATGTAGCTCTCCTGCCACCTTTGATTTCCTTTCTGGCACAATTAAGATCCCGTGCAGTAAATCAATCATTGTTGCAGGAATCTACCACCCACCTAGCCCCCCTGTGCATTCCATCTCTGACATAGCACATCTCCTTAGTGAAACCATAACTCAAAACCCAAAAAGTGAAATTGGCTGAATCCAAAAAATAATTGTTGTTGCTCGCTTTTTAAATCTTTGCAGCTAACGCAAATAATCTCTTCCCCAACTCGCATAAACATTAAAAAGCCATAACCAAACCCTGCTCAATTGGATTCTCTCCACTTCTCCCGACCGAATCCAGGAGGCAGGTGTTCTCCCTAACAATTTCAGTGACCACAGCTTAGTGTACTGCGTGTGCAAAATAAAGGCAACTAAATCCTCTCCCAATTACCAGGTCCTTCAAAAAAACATAATTTATGTAAGAACTTACCTGATAAATTCATTTCTTTCATATTAGCAAGAGTCCATGAGCTAGTGACGTATGGGATATACATTCCTACCAGGAGGGGCAAAGTTTCCCAAACCTCAAAATGCCTACAAATATACCCCTCACCACACCCACAAATCAGTTTAATGAATAGCCAAGAAGTGGGGTGACAGGAAAAAGTGCGAAAGCATCAAAAATAAGGAATTGGAATAGTTGTGCTTTATACAAAAAAAAAAATCATAATCACCACAAAAAAAGGGTGGGTCTCATGGACTCTTGCTAATATGAAAGAAATGAATTTATCAGGTAAGTTCTTACATAAATTATGTTTTCTTTCATGTAATTAGCAAGAGTCCATGAGCTAGTGACGTATGGGATAATAAATACCCAAGATGTGGAACTTCCAATCAAGAGTCACTAGAGAGGGAGGGATAAAATAAAGACAGCCAATTCCGCTGAAAAATAATCCACACCCCAAAACAAAGTTTAAATCTTATAATGAAAAAAACTGAAATTATAAGCAGAAGAATCAAACTGAAACAGCTGCCTGAAGTACTTTTCTACCAAAAACTGCTTCAGAAGAAGAAAATACATCAAAATGGTAGAATTTAGTAAAAGTATGCAAAGAAGACCAAGTTGCTGCTTTGCAAATCTGATCCACCGAAGCTTCATTCCTAAACGCCCAGGAAGTAGAAACTGACCTAGTAGAATGAGCTGTAATCCTTTGAGGCGGAGTTCTACCCGACTCAACATAAGCATGATGAATCAAAGACTTTAACCAAGATGCCAAAGAAATGGCAGAGGCCTTCTGACCTTTCCTAGAACCAGAAAAGATAACAAATAGACTAGAAGTCTTTCGGAAATCTTTAGTAGCTTCAACATAATATTTCAAAGCTCTTACCACATCCAAAGAATGTAACGATCTTTCCTTAGAATTCTTAGGATTAGGACACAATGAAGGAACCACAATCTCTCTACTAATGTTGTTAGAATTCACAACCTTAGGTAAAAATTTAAATTAAGTCCGCAACACTGCCTTATCCTGATGAAAAATCAGAAAAGGAGATTCACAAGAAAGAGCAGATAACTCAGAAACTCTTCTAGCAGAAGAGATGGCCAAAAGAAACAAAACTTTCCAAGAAAGTAATTTAATATCCAGAGAATGCATAGGTTCAAAAGGAGGAGCTTGTAAAGCTCCCAGAACCAAATTTAAACTCCAAGGAGGAGAAATTGACTTAATGACAGGTTTGATATGAACCAAAGCCTGTACAAAACAATGAATATCAGGAAGATTAGCAATCTTTCTGTGAAACAGCACAGAAAGAGCAGAAATTTGTCCTATCAAGGAACTTGCAGACAAACCTTTATCCAGACCATCCTGGAGAAACTGTAAAATTCTAGGAATTCTAAAAGAATGCCAGGAAAATTGATGAGAAGAACACCAAGAAATGTAAGTCTTCCAGACTCGATAATATATCTTCCTAGACACAGATTTACGAGCCTGTAACATAGTATTAATTACGGAGTCAGAGAAACCTCTATGACTGAGAATCAAGCGTTCAATCTCCATACCTTCAAATTTAATGATTTGAGATCCTGATGGAAAAATGGGCCTTGAGATAGAAGGTCTGGTCTTAACGGAAGAGTCCAAGGTTGGCAAGAAGCCATCCGAACAAGATCCGCATACCAAAACCTGTGAGGCCATGCTGGAGCCACCAGCAGTACAAACGAACGCTCCTTTAGAATCTTGGAAATCACTCTTGGAAGAAGAACTAGAGGCGGAAAGATATAGGCAGGATGATACTTCCAAGGAAGCGACAATGCATCCACTGCCTCCGCCTGAGGATCCCTGGATCTGGACAGATACCTGGGAAGTTTCTTGTTTAGATGAGAAGCCATCAGATCTATTTCTGGAAGACCCCAGATTTGAACAATCTGAAGAAATACCTCTGGGTGAAGAGACCATTCGCCCGGATGTAACGTCTGGCGACTGAGATAATCCGCTTCCCAATTGTCTATACCTGGGATGTGAACCGCAGAAATTAGACAGGAGCTGGATTCCGCCCATACAAGTATCCGAGATACTTCTTTCATAGCCAGAGGACTGCGAGTCCCTCCTTGATTATTGACATATGCCACGGTTGTGACATTGTCCGTCTGAAAACAAATGAACGATTCTCTCTTCAGAAGAGGCCACGACTGAAGAGCTCTGAAAATCGCACGGAGTTCCAAAATGTTGATTGGTAATCTCGCCTCCTGAGATTCCCAAACCCCCTGCGCTGTCAGAGACCCCCATACAGCTCCCCAACCTGTCAGACTCGCATCCGTTGAGATCACAGTCCAGGTTGGAAGAACAAAAGAAGCCCCTTGAACTAAACGATGGTGATCTGTCCACCACGTCAGAGAGTGTCGTACAATCGGATTTAAAGATATTAACTGTGATATCTTTGTATAATCCCTGCACCACTGGTTCAGCATACAGAGCTGAAGAGGTTGCATGTGAAAACGAACAAAAGGGATCGCGTCCGATGCAGCAGTCATAAGACCTAGAATTTCCATGCATAAGGCTACCGAAGGGAATGATTGAAACTGAAGGTTTCGACAAGCTGAAATTAATTTCAGACGTCTCTTGTCCGTCAGAGACAAAGTCATGGACACTGAATCTATCTGGAAACCTAAAAAGGTTACCCTTGTCTGAGGAATCAATGAACTCTTTGGTAAATTGATCCTCCAACCATGTTTTTGAAGAAACGACACAAGTCGATTCGTATGAGATTCTGCTAAATGTGAAGACTGAGCAAGTACCAAGATATCGTCCAAATAAGGAAATACCACAATACCCTGTTCTCTGATTACAGATAGAAGGGCACCGAGAACCTTTGAAAAAATTCTTGGAGTCGTTGCTAGACCGAACGGCAGAGCGACAAATTGGTAATGCTTGTCTAGAAAAGAGAATCTCAGAAACTGAAAGTGATCTGGATGAATCGGAATATGCAGATATGCATCCTGCAAATCTATTGTGGACATATAATGCCCTTGCTGAATAAAAGGCAGAATAGTCCTTATAGTTACCATTTTGAATGTTGGTATCCTTACATAACGATTCAATATTTTTAAATCCAGAACTGGTCTGAAGGAATTCTCCTTCTTTGGTACAATGAATAGATTTGAGTAAAACCCCAGACCCTGTTCCAAAACTGGAACAGGCACAATTACTCCAGCCAACTCTAGATCTGAAACACATTTCAGAAACGCCTGAGCCTTCACTGGATTTATTGGAATGCGAGAAAGAAAAAATCTTCTTGCAGGTGGCCTTACCTTGAAACCTATTCTGTATCCTTGTGAGACAATGTTCTGAATCCAAAGACTGTGAATCGAATTGATCCAAATTTCTTTGAAAAATCGTAATCTGCCCCCTACCAGCTGCGCTGGAATGAGGGCCGCACCTTCATGTGGACTTGGGAGCTGGCTTTGGCTTTCTAAAAGGCTTGGATTTATTCCAGACTGGAGACGGTTTCCAAACAGAAACCGTTCCTTTAGGGGAAGGATCAGGCTTTTGTTCCTTATTCTGACGAAAGGAACGAAAACGATTAGCAGCCCTATATTTACCTTTAGATTTTTTATCCTGAGGTAAAAAAGTTCCTTTCCCCCCAGTAACAGTTGAAATAATAGAATCCAACTGGGAACCAAACAATTTATTACCTTGGAAAGAAAGAGAAAGCAAAGTTGACTTAGAAGACATATCAGCATTCCAAGTTTTAAGCCATAAAGCTCTTCTAGCTAGAATAGCTAAAGACATATACCTGACATCAACTCTAATGATATCAAAGATGGCATCACAAATAAAGTTATTAGCATTGCATGTTGAAGAAGCTTAACAATGCTATGAGTATTATGATCTGACACTTGTTGTGCCAAAGCCTCCAACCAAAAAGTGGAAGCTGCAGCAACATCAGCCAAAGAAATAGCAGGCCTAAGAAGATTACCTGAACATAAATAAGCTTTCCTTAGAAAAGATTCAATCTTCCTATCTAAAGGATCCTTAAAGGAAGTACTATCTGCTGTAGGAATAGTAGTACGCTTAGCAAGAGTAGAGATAGCCCCATCAACTTTAGGGATTTTGTCCCAAAACTCTAATCTGTCAGATGGCACAGGATACAATTTCTTAAATCTTTTAGAAGGAGTAAAAGAATTACCCAGATTATTCCATTCCCTAGAAATTACTTCAGAAATAGCATCAGGGACAGGAAAAACTTCCGGAATAACTGTAGGAGGTTTAAAAACCGAATTTAAACGCTTAGCAGATTTAGTATCAAGAGGACTAGAATCCTCCATTTCTAATGCGATTAAAACTTCTTTAAGCAAAGAACGAATAAATTCCATTTTAAATAAATATGAAGATTTATCAGTGTCAATATATGAGACTGAATCCTCTGAACCAGAAAAATCCTCATCAGAGACAGAATCAGAATGATGATGTTCATTTAAAAATTCATCTGAGAAATGAGAAGTTTTAAAAGACCTTTTACGCTTACTGGAAGGAGGAATAACAGACATAGCCTTCCTAATAGATTTAGAAACAAAATCTCTTATATTAACAGGAACATCCTGAGTAATAGATGTTGATGGAACAGCAACAGGTAATAGAATATTACTAATGGAAATTTTATCTGCATTAGCAAGTTTATCATGACATTCATCACAAACTACAGCCGGAGGAACAGTTACCACAAGTTTACAACAAATGCACTTAACTTTGGTAGGACCAGCATCAGGCAGCGTTTTTCCAGAAGTAGCTTCTGATCCAGGGTCAATCTGAGACATCTTGCAATATGTAAGAGAAAAAACAACATATAAAGCTAAATCTATCAAATTCCTTAAATGACAGTTTCAGGAATGGGAAAAAATGCCAATGAACAAGCCTCTAGTAACCAGAAGCAAAATAAAAAAGAGACTTAAATAATGTGAAAAAAAGGTGGAGACAATAATGACGCCCACATTTTTTAGCGCCAAAAAAGACGCCCACATTATTGGCGCCTAAACGCTTTTGGTGCCAAGAATGACGCCACATCCGGTGACGCCGACATTTTTGGCGCAAAACGTCAAAAAAATGACGCAATCACAAACAACTTCTGGCGACAAGTATGACGCCGGAAATGACAAAGAATTTTTTTGCACCAAAAAAGTCAGCGCCAAGAATGACGCAATAAAATAAAGCATTTTCAGCCCCCGCGAGCCTAACAGCCCACAGGGAAAAAAGTCAATTTGAAAGGTAAGAAAAAATTGAAAATTCATATGCATTATCCCAAATAATGAAACTGACTGTCTGAAATAAGGAATATTGATCATCCTGAATCAAGGCAAATAAATGTTTAAACACATATATTTAGAACTTTTATAAAAAAGTGCCCAACCATAGCTTAGAGTGTCACAAAAAATAAGACTTACTTACCCCAGGACACTCATCTACATGTAGTAGAAAGCCAAACCAGTACTGAAACGAGAATCAGTAGAGGTAATGGTATATAAGAGTATATCGTCGATCTGAAAAGGGAGGTAAGAGATGAATCTCTACGACCGATAACAGAGAACCTATGAAAAAGATCCCGTAGAAGGAGATCATTGAATTCAAATAGGCAATACTTTCCTCACATCCCTCTGACATTCACTGCACACTGAGAGGAAAACCGGGCTCCAGCCTGCTGCGAAGCGCATATCAACGTAGAATCTAGCACAAACTTACTTCACCACCTCCACGGGAGGCAAAGTTTGTAAAACTGATTTGTGTGTGTGGTGAGGGGTGTATTTGTAGGCATTTTGAGGTTTGGGAAACTTTGCCCCTCCTGGTAGGAATGTATATCCCATACGTCACTAGCTCATGGACTCTTGCTAATTACATGAAAGAAATGTAACCTTCAATCATTTCTAAATGACATCAAGAACCTCCCCTGGCACAGATTATACCTAATCCCAGATCTAGACTCTGCAGTTAAATTCATTCAGTCTGAAATGCTACAAGTTTGGAATTTACATGCCCCGCTGCGTAAGGTGAAAGTAAAAGGAGCACACTTGGATTGGATCACAGCTGACCTCATTCAAATGTACCAGTTTCGGGATTCTGTGTATATAGACAATGGCGAAATAAATGCACTAAACAAACAAAATTGACCAAGGCCCAATATTTCTGTGAAAATCTGAACAATAACATATCAAACCCTAGAAAGTTTTGGAAAATCATAAATAACTTACACACTCCATCAATCCACTCCCAACCCTCCACTGTCAAAGTGGACAACCAAACCCTGCAACTTCCCTTAGAAGTAGCAAATGCCTTTAACAATTATTTTGTTGGATGCTCCACCACCCTGATTGACAAACTAATAAATGACACGCATCCTGAAACTACAAATATGGATCAGGCCCCTCTAAATCTACAAAGACCCAATATAGAGAAGTTTAATTTTAGACCTGTACCCATCAGTGTCATTACGAAATACATTAATAATCTAAAAATGAAAAACTAGTCTGGACCTGATCAAATCCCAGCAATGCTGTTGAAGCTCAGTGCGCCGGCATTTGCTAAACCTGTCACAACCCTAATTAACAAATCCTTGGTGTCTAGTTACATACCCAAACTTTGGAAGACTGCAAGAGTAGTGCCTATCCATAAAAGTTGTGAGATAACCTTGGTTTCTAATTATCGCCCAATATCATTGCTCCCAGTATTGTCAAAAATCTTAGAAAAGTGTGTCCATACGCAACTATGTGAGTATTACCAACAATCTAACTATCTGACCCCCTGATCAGGTTTTCGCCCAAACAACCCCACTACAACTGCCCTTCTAAAAGTTTGAAACAACATCCAAACTGGCATGGAACAAGGAGACCTAACTGGAGCAATTTTCCTTGATTTTGCAAAGGCCTTTGACACAGTAGACCACAACATACTACTGCTCAACCCGCTAACCTGGTTTCGATCATATGTATCGGATCGATCACAATATGTCTCCATTTTCTGACAGCGACTCCCTCCCTCTCCCAGTAACGTGTGGTGTTCCCCAAGGTTCCATTTTTGGCCCCCTACTTTTCACAATATTTATAAATGATCTGCCAAATGTCTGCAAATCCTCAACCGTACACATGTACACAGACAACACGGTAATCATGCAAGCAAATCCAATCTGCCGCAACTTGAGGCAGTGGTCCAAGCTCAATTCACAGAGGTAGAAAAGTAGATCTCAAAAAACAAACTATTCCTAAACACTGACAAAACTGTCACAATGATCTTTGGAACAGTACCTAAATTACACAAACTACAAAATTCCCATCTACAGATCAAAACAAAATCAAATTGCACACTGACCACAGTCCACTCTTTCAAATACTTGGGTATGTTGTTAGACCCCAATCTATCTTTTGGCCTCCACATAGAAAAACTTGCATCTAAACTCTGTCTAAAACTAGGTGCCCTGTACAGAAACTTATGGGGATGTAGTATATGCACCTGCACCGTAAACTCACCTTAATAAACTTAGTACATTGTATAACTCGTTCTGCCGCTTTGTGCTACAATGTAACTACAGGACCCACCATTGTGACATGCTAAAAGAACTAAACTGGCTGTCACTGGAATCCAGACGCACCCTTCATCTTTCCAGCCTTGTGTTTAAGAGCTTTTCTGGGAAGCTCCCACCTTACCTGTACAGAATGCTCTCCCCGGCTGTTCCCACCTCCTATAACCTCCGATCCAGTACCAGCACATTATTTAGTTTGCCACAATACAAAAAGAAAGCAGCTCGATCCTTCTTTTCCTACAGAGCACCACAATTATGGAACGACCCCCCGCAGACTTTCAAATCTTCCCCAAGCCTAAAATCCTTTAAGAGATCCCTCTCTACACACAGTGGCCTCTATTTTAGCGCTGCGGAATCTGTTGGCGCTCTACAAATAACCGATAATAATAATATTTATCAAGCCGTCAACTTTCTTGCATTCAACGGCACCAATACGCTCACCTAAGTTCGCCTAACATCGCTGCTGCGGACCTGAATACGTTCTCCAAAATTATCAAAAAAGCTGTCAAAAAGCCGTGCACCAGGTATGGGGCGATGAGCAGCGGACTGTTGTTAACTAACAGTCATCGATTTCGCTGATCTTCGGCTTTTTTACAGCTTTCTTGGTACCCTGTCACTAAATACCAACACTATACTGTTTACCCCCTATACCGCCGCTCCCGGAACCCACCGCAACTAAATAAAGTTATTAACCCCTAAACCGCCGCTCTCGGAGCCCACCGCAACTCTAATAAATGTATTAACTCCTAAACCGCCGTTCCCGGAGCCCACCGCCACCTACATTATACATATTAACCTTCTATCTTCCGCCCTTTATACCGCCACCACCTACATAAAGTTATTAACCCCTATCCTGCCGCTCCCAGACCCCGCCGCAACTAAATAAAGTGTTTAACCCCTAAACCGCTACTCGCGAAGCCCACCGCCACCTACATTATATTTCTTAACCCCTAATCTGCCCCCCTACACCGCCACCTACATTATATTTCTTAACCCCTAATCTGCCCCCCCCTACACCGTCTCCACTATATTAAATGTATTAACCCCTAAACCGAAGTCTAACCCTAACCCTAACACCCCCTAATTTATATATAATTTAACTAAATCTAAATAAATTATTCCTATTTAAAACTAAATACTTACCAGAGGACACGGGTGCTTCATCAATTGGTTTACTTACCAACAAACGTTCCACTATATCACCAAACATCCAACAAAAAACTAAATACTTACCTATAAAATAAACCATAAGATAGCTACAATATAACTAATAGTTACATTGTAGCTATCTTAGGGTTTACTTTTATTTTACAGGCAAGTTTGTATTTATTTTAACTTGGTAGAATAGTTGCTAAATAGTTATTAACTATTTAATAACTACCTAGCTAAAATAAATACAAAAGTACCTGTAAAATAAAACCTAACCTAAGTTACAATTACACCTAACACTACACTATTATTAAATTAATTACCTACATTAACTACAATTAACTACAATTAAATAAAATTAAATAAAATTATCTAAAGTACAAAAAAAACACTAAATTACAGAAAATAATAAAATAATTACAAGATTTTAAAACTAATTACACCTCATCTTATCCCTCTAATAAAATAAAATAGCCCCCCAAAATAATAAAAAGCCCTACCCTATACTAAATTATGAATAGCCCTTAAAAGGGCCTTTTGCGGGGCATTTCCCCCAAAGTAATCAGCTCTTTTACCTTTAAAAAAAAGTACAATACCCCCCCAACATTAAAACCCACCACCCACACACCCAAGCCTACTCTAAAACCCACCCAATCCCCCCTTAAAAAAGCCTAACACTAACCCCTTGAAGATCACCCTACCTTGAGACGTCTTCACCCAACCGGGCCGAAGTCCTCCACGAAGCCGGCAGAAGTGGTCCTCCAGACAGGCAGAAGTCTTCATCCAAGCCGGCCAGAAGAGGTCCTCCAGATGGGCAGGTCTTCATCCAGGCGGCATCTTCTATCTTCATCCATCCGGCGCGGAGCGGGTCCATCTTCAAGACATCTGACGTGGAGCATCCTCTTCCAACGACTGATTGCATCAGCCAATAGGATTTTTCCTACCTTAATTCCGATTGGCTGATAGAATTCTATCAGCCAATCGGAATTCAAGGGACGCCATCTTGGATGACGTCACTTAAAGGTATCTTCATTCAGTGGTCGGATGTCTTTGGAAGAGGATGCTCCGCGTCGGATGTCTTGAAGATGGAACCGCTCCGCGCCCGATGGATGAAGATAGAAGATGCCGCCTGGATGAAGACTTCTGCCCGTCTAGAAGACCACTTCACCTGGCTTCGTGGAGGACTTTGGCCCGGTTGGGTGAAGACGTCTCAAGGTAGGGTGATCTTCAAGGGGTTAGTGTTAGGTTTTTTTAAGGGGGGATTGGGTGAGTTTTAGAGTAGGGTTGGGTGTGTGGGTGGTGTGTTTTAATGTTGGGGGGGGATTGTACTTTTTTTTACAGGTAAAAGAGCTGATTACTTTGGGGCAATGCCCCGCAAAAGGCCCTTTTAAGGGATATTCGTAATTTAGTATAGGGTAAGGCTTTTTATTATTTTGGGGGGCTTTTTTATTTTATTAGGGGGATTAGATTAGGTGTAATTAGTTTAAAAAAACTTGTAATTATTTTATTATTTTCTGTAATTTTGTGTTTGTTTTTTTTTGTACTTTAGATAATTTTATTTAATTGTAGTTAATGTAGGTAATTAATTTAATGATAGTGTAGTGTTAGGTGTAATTGTAACTTAGGTTAGGTTTTATTTTACAGGTACTTTTGTATTTATTTTAGCTAGGTAGTTATTAAATAGTTAATAACTATTTAATAACTATTGTAGATAGTTTAAATAAATACAAACTTGCCTGTAAAATAAAAATAAACCCTAAGATAGCTACAATGTAACTATTAGTTATATTGTAGCTATCTTAGGGTTTGTTTTATAGGTAAGTATTTAGTTTTAAATAGGAATAATTTATTTAGTTAAATTATATTTAAGTTAGGGGGTGTTAGGGTTAGACTTAGGTTTAGGGGTTAATACATTTAATATAGTGGCAGCAGTGTAGGGGGGGGCAGATTAGGGGTTAAGAAATATAATGTAGGTGGCGGCGGTGTAGGGTGGCAGATTAGGGGTTAAGAAATATAATGTAGGTGGCGGCGGTGTAGGGGGGACAGATTAGGGGTTAATAAGTATAATGTAGGTGGCGGTGGGCTCCGTGAGCGGCAGTTTAGGGGTTAAATACTTTATTTAGTTGCAGCGGGGTCCGGGAGCGGCGGTTTAGGGGTTAATAAGTATAATGTAGGTGGCGGCGGTGTAGGGACAGCAGATTAGGGGTTAATAAGTATAATGTAGGTGGCGAGGTGTAGGGGGGGCAGATTAGGGGTGTTTAGACTCGGGGTACATGTTAGGGTGCTAGGTGTAGACATTCCCATAGGAATCAATGGGATATCGGGCAGCAGCGAACATGAGCTTTCGCTACTTTCCGACTCCCATTGATTCCTATGGTATCCGCGGCCTCCAGGGCAGCAGATTGAAAACCAGGTACGCTCGGCCGGAAAAGTGCCAAGCGTACCTGCTAGTTATTTGATAACTAGCAAAAGTAGTCAGATTGTGCCGCACTTGTGTGCGGAACATCTGTAGTGACGTAAGCATCGATCTGTGTCAGACTGAGTCCTGCGGATCGAAGCTTACGTCACAAAATTCTAGTTTTGCCGGTTTGTAGGGTTTGATAACTAAGGCGAATCAGGCTCGCCACAAATACGCTGCGGAATTCCAGCGTATTTGCGGTTGACAGCTTGATAAGTAGAGGCCAGTATCTCAAAACAGAATGTACCTGTCTATGTTACATTTTGCATATATTATGAATTAATATTGTTTCTGTATTTTATTGCACCCTATTGTAACAATGCAATGTTTTATGGACCCAGGACAGAATTGAAAATGAGAGAAATCTCAATGTATCCTTCCTGGTAAAATATTTTATAAATAAATAAATAATTCATGATGAGACAGTTACATTACAGATATATTGGGGATATATATCTATCACACTCCGGATGGAGCTTGAGGGCCCGTGTTTCTGGCGAGCCTGTAGGCCGCTGCTCTATAACCCTGTCCGCCTGCTCTGAGGAGGCGGACAGACATCGCCATAAGAGCTGCTGGTGCAATGCTGAATATGGAGAGCGTATTGCTCTCCGCATTCAGTGAGGTAGGATCAGGTCCCCCAGACCTTTGATAAATATCCCCCATTGAGTAAATGTGTATTTTTATTTAGTTTCTTTTTTAATAGTTACTATGCAACAAAAAAGTAGATATTTTTTAATTGGCATGTATAAGTTTAAAGGGACACTAAACCCACATTTTTTCTTTAATAATTCAGATAGATCAAGCAATTTTAAGCAACTTTCTAATTTTATCCTATTATAAATTTTTCTTTCGTTCTCTTGGTATCTTTATTTCAAAAGCAGCATAGAAGCTGGCCCATTTTTTGGTTAAGCACCTGGGTAGCACTGGCTGATTGGAGTCTAAGGGGCCGACTTATCACACCCTGAATAGGGCCATATACAGCTGTTTCCGAGTGAGCCTTCAGGCTCGCCGGAAACAGGAGTTAAGAAGCAGTGTTCTTAAGACCTCTGCTCCTTAACTCGTCCGCCAGCTCTGAGGCGACAGACAGCAATCCGCCCGATCATACACGATCGGGTTGATTGACACCCCCTGCTAGCGGCCGATTGGCCGCGTATCTTCAGGGGGCGGTATTGCACAAGCAGTTCACTAGAACTGCTTGTGCAATGATAAATACCGACAGTGTATGCTGTCAGCATTTATCGATGTCTGGCGGACATGATCGTTACAGCGGATCATGTCCGCCAGACACATGATAAATCGGCCCCTAAATGTAGCCACCAATCAGCAAGTGCTACCCAGGGTGTTAAACCAAAAATGGGCAGGCTCCTATGCTTAAATTCTTGCTTTCTCCAACATAGGTGTGTCCGGTCCACGGCGTCATCCTTACTTGTGGGATATTCTCCTCCCCAACAGGAAATGGCAAAGAGCCCAGCAAAGCTGGTCACATGATCCCTCCTAGGCTCCGCCTACCCCAGTCATTCTCTTTGCCGTTGTACAGGCAACATCTCCACGGAGATGGCTTAGAGTTTTTTAGTGTTTAACTGTAGTTTTTCATTATTCAATCAAGAGTTTGTTATTTTCAAATAGTGCTGGTACGTACTATTTACTCAGAAACAGAAAAGAGATGAAGAATTCTGTTTGTATGAGGAAAATGATTTTAGCAACCGTAACTAAAATCCATGGCTGTTCCACACAGGACTGTTGAGAGCATTAACTTCAGTTGGGGGAACAGTTTGCAGTCCTTTGCTGCTTGAGGTATGACACATTCTAACAAGACGATGTAATGCTGGAAGCTGTCATTTTCCCTATGGGATCCGGTAAGCCATGTTTATTACGATTGTAAATAAGGGCTTCACAAGGGCTTATTTAGACTGTAGACATTTTTTGGGCTAAATCGATTGATATTAACACTTATTTAGCCTTGAGGAATCATTTATTCTGGGTATTTTGATATAATTATATCGGCAGGCACTGTTTTAGACACCTTATTCTTTAGGGGCTTTCCCAAAGCATAGGCAGAGTCTCATTTTCGCGCCGGTGTTGCGCACTTGTTTTTGAGAGGCATGGCATGCAGTCGCATGTGAGAGGAGCTCTGATACTGATAAAAGACTTCTGAAGGCATCATTTGGTATCGTATTCCCCTTGGGTTTGGTTGGGTCTCAGCAAAGCAGATACCAGGGACTGTAAAGGGGTTAAAGCTTAAAACGGCTCCGGTTCCGTTATTTTAAGGGTTAAAGCTTCCAAAATTGGTGTGCAATATTTTCAAGGCCTTAAGACACTGTGGTGAAAGTTTGGTGAATTTTGAACAATTCCTTCATGTTTTTTCGCAATTGCAGTAATAAAGTGTGTTCAGTTTAAAATTTAAAGTGACAGTAACGGTTTTATTTCAAAACGTTTTTTGTACTTTCTTATCAAGTTTATGCCTGTTTAACATGTCTGAACTACCAGATAGACTGTGTTCTGAATGTGGGGAAGCCAGAATTCCTATTCATTTAAATAAATGTGATTTATGTGATAATGACAATGATGCCCAAGATGATTCCTCAAGTGAGGGGAGTAAGCATGGTACTGCATCATTCCCTCCTTCGTCTACACGAGTCTTGCCCACTCAGGAGGCCCCTAGTACATCTAGCGCGCCAATACTCCTTACTATGCAACAATTAACGGCTGTAATGGATAATTCTGTCAAAAACATTTTAGCCAAAATGAACCCTTGTCAGCGTAAGCGTGGATGCTCTGTTTTAGTTACTGAAGAGCATGACGACGCTGATATTAATATCTCTGAAGGGCCCCTAACCCAATCTGAGGGAGCCAGGGAGGTTTTGTCTGAGGGAGAAATTACTGATTTAGGGAACATTTCTCAGCAGGCTGAATCTGATGTGATTACTTTTAAATTTAAATTGGAACATCTCCGCATTTTGCTTAAGGAGGTATTATCCACTCTGGATGATTGTGAAAATTTGGTCATCCCAGAGAAACTATGTAAAATGGACAAGTTCCTAGAGGTGCCGGGGCTCCCAGAAGCTTTTCCTATACCCAAGCGGGTGGCGGACATTGTTAATAAAGAATGGGAAAGGCCCGGTATTCCTTTCGTCCCTCCCCCCATATTTAAAAAATTGTTTCCTATGGTCGACCCCAGAAAGGACTTATGGCAGTCAGTCCCCAAGGTCGAGGGAGCGGTTTCTACTTTAAACAAACGCACCACTATTCCCATAGAGGATAGTTGTGCTTTCAAAGATCCTTTGGATAAAAAATTAGAAGGTTTGCTTAAAAAGATGTTTGTTCAGCAGGGTTACCTTCTACAACCCATTTCATGCATTGTCCCTGTCACTACAGCCGCATATTTCTGGTTTGATGAACTGATTAAGGTGCTCGATAGTGACTCTCCTCCTTATGAGGAGATTATGGACAGAGTCAATGCTCTCAAATTGGCTAATTCTTTCACTCTAGACGCCTCTTTGCAATTGGCTAAGTTAGCGGCTAAGAATTCTGGGTTTGCTATTGTGGCGCGCAGAGCGCTTTGGTTGAAATCTTGGTCGGCTGATGCGTCTTCCAAGAACAAGCTACTAAACTTTCCTTTCAAGGGGAAAACGCTGTTTGGTCCTGACTTGAAAGAGATTATCTCTGATATCACTGGGGGTAAGGGCCATGCCCTTCCTCAGGATCGGCCTTTCAAGGCAAAAAATAGACCTAATTTTCGTCCCTTTCGTAAAAACGGACCAGCCCAAGGTGCTACGTCCTCTAAGCAAGAGGGTAATACTTCTCAGGCCAAGCCAGCTTGGAGACCAATGCAAGGCTGGAACAAGGGAAAGCAGGCAAAGAAACCTGCCACTGCTACCAAGACAGCATGAAATATCGGCCCCCGATCCGGGACCGGATCTGGTGGGGGGCAGACTCTCTCTCTTCGCTCAGGCTTGGGCAAGAGATGTTCTGGATCCTTGGGCGCTAGAAATAGTCTCCCAGGGTTATCTTCTGGAATTCAAGGGACTTCCCCCAAGGGGAAGGTTCCACAGGTCTCAGTTGTCTTCAGACCACATAAAAAGACAGGCGTTCTTACATTGTGTAGAAGACCTGTTAAAAATGGGAGTGATTCATCCTGTTCCATTGAGAGAACAAGGGATGGGGTTCTACTCCAATCTGTTCATAGTTCCCAAAAAAGAGGGAACGTTCAGACCAATCCTAGATCTCAAGATCTTAAACAAATTTCTCAAGGTCCCATCTTTCAAGATGGAAACCATTCGAACTATCCTTCCTTCCATCCAGGAAGGTCAATTCATGACCACGGTGGATTTAAAGGATGCGTATCTACATATTCCTATCCACAAGGAACATCATCGGTTCCTAAGGTTTGCATTCCTGGACAAACATTACCAGTTCGTGGCGCTTCCTTTCGGATTAGCCACTGCTCCAAGGATTTTCACAAAGGTACTAGGGTCCCTTCTAGCTGTGCTAAGACCAAGGGGCATTGCAGTTGTACCTTACCTGGACGACATTCTGATTCAAGCGTCGTCCCTCCCTCGAGCAAAGGCTCACACGGACATCGTCCTGGCCTTTCTCAGATCGCACGGCTGGAAAGTGAACGTGGAAAAGAGTTCTCTATCCCCGTCAACAAGGGTTCCCTTCTTGGGAACAATTATAGACTCCTCAGAAATGAGGATTTTTCTAACAGAGGCCAGAAAGACAAAGCTTCTGGACTCTTGTCGAATACTTCATTCCGTTCCTCTTCCTTCCGTAGCTCAGTGCATGGAAGTGATCGGGTTGATGGTAGCGACAATGGACATAGTTCCTTTTGCGCGCATTCATCTAAGACCATTACAACTGTGCATGCTCAGTCAGTGGAATGGGGACTATACAGACTTGTCTCCAAAGATACAAGTAAATCAGAGGACCAGAGACTCACTCCGTTGGTGGCTGTCCCTGGACAACCTGTCACGAGGGATGACATTCCACAGACCAGAGTGGGTCATTGTCACGACCGACGCCAGTCTGATGGGCTGGGGCGCGGTCTGGGGATCCCTGAAAGCTCAGGGTCTTTGGTCTCGGGAAGAATCTCTTCTACCGATAAATATTCTGGAACTGAGAGCGATATTCAATGCTCTCAAGGCTTGGCCTCAGCTAGCGAGGACCAAGTTCATACGGTTTCAATCAGACAACATGACGACTGTTGCGTACATCAACCATCAGGGGGGAACAAGGAGTTCCCTAGCGATGGAAGAAGTGACCAAGATTATTCTATGGGCGGAGTTTCACTCCTGCCACCTGTCTGCTATCCACATCCCGGGAGTGGAAAATTGGGAAGCGGATTTTCTGAGTCGTCAGACATTGCATCCGGGGGAGTGGGAACTCCATCCGGAAATCTTTGCCCAAGTCACTCAACTTTGGGGCATTCCAGACATGGATCTGATGGCCTCTCGTCAGAACTTCAAAGTTCCTTGCTACGGGTCCAGATCCAGGGATCCCAAGGCGGCTCTAGTGGATGCACTAGTAGCACCTTGGACCTTCAAACTAGCTTATGTGTTCCCGCCGTTTCCTCTCATCCCCAGGCTGGTAGCCAGGATCAATCAGGAGAGGGCGTCGGTGATCTTGATAGCTCCTGCGTGGCCACGCAGGACTTGGTATGCAGATCTGGTGAATATGTCATCGGCTCCACCTTGGAAGCTACCTTTGAGACGAGACCTTCTTGTTCAGGGTCCGTTCGAACATCCGAATCTGGTTTCACTCCAGCTGACTGCTTGGAGATTGAACGCTTGATTTTATCGAAGCGAGGTTTCTCAGATTCTGTTATCGATACTCTTGTTCAGGCCAGAAAGCCTGTAACTAGAAAGATTTACCACAAAATTTGGAAAAAATATATCTGTTGGTGTGAATCTAAAGGATTCCCTTGGGACAAGGTTAAGATTCCTAGGATTCTATCCTTCCTTCAAGAAGGATTGGAAAAAGGATTATCGGCAAGTTCCCTGAAGGGACAGATTTCTGCCTTGTCGGTGTTACTTCACAAAAAACTGGCAGCTGTGCCAGATGTTCAAGCCTTTGTTCAGGCTCTGGTTAGAATCAAGCCTGTTTACAAACCTTTGACTCCTCCTTGGAGTCTCAATCTAGTTCTTTCAGTTCTTCAGGGGGTTCCGTTTGAACCCTTACATTCCGTTGATATTAAGTTATTATCTTGGAAAGTTTTGTTTTTAGTTGCAATTTCTTCTGCTAGAAGAGTTTCAGAATTATCTGCTCTGCAGTGTTCTCCTCCTTATCTGGTGTTCCATGCAGATAAGGTGGTTTTACGTACTAAACCTGGTTTTCTTCCAAAAGTTGTTTCTAACAAAAACATTAACCAGGAGATTATCGTACCTTCTCTGTGTCCGAAACCAGTTTCAAAGAAGGAACGCTTGTTGCACAATTTGGATGTTGTTCGCGCTCTAAAATTCTATTTAGATGCTACAAAGGATTTTAGACAAACATCTTCCCTGTTTGTTGTTTATTCAGGTAAAAGGAGAGGTCAAAAAGCAACTTCTACCTCTCTCTCTTTTTGGATTAAAAGCATCATCAGATTGGCTTACGAGACTGCCGGACGGCAGCCTCCCGAAAGAATCACGGCTCATTCCACTAGGGCTGTGGCTTCCACATGGGCCTTCAAGAACGAGGCTTCTGTTGATCAGATATGTAGGGCAGCGACTTGGTCTTCACTGCACACTTTTACCAAATTTTACAAGTTTGATACTTTTGCTTCTTCTGAGGCTATTTTTGGGAGAAAGGTTTTGCAAGCCGTGGTGCCTTCCATTTAGGTGACCTGATTTGCTCCCTCCCTTCATCCGTGTCCTAAAGCTTTGGTATTGGTTCCCACAAGTAAGGATGACGCCGTGGACCGGACACACCTATGTTGGAGAAAACAGAATTTATGTTTACCTGATAAATTTCTTTCTCCAACGGTGTGTCCGGTCCACGGCCCGCCCTGGTTTTTTAATCAGGTCTGATAATTTATTTTCTTTAACTACAGTCACCACGGTACCATATGGTTTCTCCTATGCTATTATTCCTCCTTAACGTCGGTCGAATGACTGGGGTAGGCGGAGCCTAGGAGGGATCATGTGACCAGCTTTGCTGGGCTCTTTGCCATTTCCTGTTGGGGAGGAGAATATCCCACAAGTAAGGATGACGCCGTGGACCGGACACACCGTTGGAGAAAGAAATTTATCAGGTAAACATAAATTCTGTTTTTTCAAATAAAGATAGCAAGAGAACAAAGAAAAATTGATAATAGGAGTAAATTAGAAAGTTGCTTAAAATTGCATGTTCTATCTGTATCATGAAATAAAGAAAAATTGGGTTTAGTATCCCTTTAAATAAGTCCCTTCTGCAGATACAGAGTACCCAGCAATCATGTGTCACTGAATATATTTAAGAAATGTATTATTATATGTTGTTTTTTTATAGCTATAAATGTATGTAATGCAGCCCTTAAAGTAAATGTCAATTTTAATGCTAAAGCTCCCGGTTTTTAAAAATTCGATTAAAAACAGGGGCACTTTAGTTCATCAAAATTTACATTTCACTTGTGTTGTGAAAACAAAAAGTTACCTTTTAATCTTCACAGCAACTCCAGCTTCCTCCGGTCGTTGCAAGCCATTTCTGACATCAGAAATTATGAATAGATCATCCTCCAATCACGGCTTCCCCCCGGGGGAATCAGTGTCTGATTCAACGCCGTGATTGGAGGAAGCCGGATTCCTCATTTTAGACCCAGGAAGAGGCTTTGCGACGGGTGGAGGAAGCTGGAGCTGCTGTGAAGATTAAAAGGTAAGTTTTTTTCTCTCAACAGGAGTGAAATGTAACTTTTGATGAATTAAAGTGCCCCTGTTTTTAATCGAATTTTTAAAAACCGGGCACTTTAGCATCAAAATTGACATTCACTTTAAGACTTCTAAAGAAATTGAGCCTCCTTTGTTAGGAAGTTGGTCATCACTGATTTCCTAGTCAGGGAAGAAAAAATACTAGTCCACTTAATGTTAAATTACATTATTTTATTTTTTTAAATACTAACAATTTTACCCATCATTTTTAAAATGATACTATTTTGCTTCTATATAAAATATAGCAAAATGCATTTATCTTAAAGTTAGACAAGTATTTACCACACTTAGAAATATGATGAAATAAGAACTGCCAGTTTGAGAAAACACATCAGATGTTTCCTGAATACATCTCTTTACAAACAAGTTATGAACAACAAGAAAAATCCCTCTGTACCCAGAGCAGTCTTCTGTGACTAATATTTGTGACATTGCCTTATTTTTTTTTTTATTTTTTTTTGGAATAAGATCTAAGGTCTGTCCAAAAATATGAAAAGAAACTTGTTTCTCAAAGCAGAATTCTTTTAATATGTCTGGATGTCTCTATCACTATTCATGTTTATTTTTTATTATGTTTAACTTACAATAAAATAGCTGCTTCCCTTGTGAGATTTCCCTTGTGAGATGAGAGGGAAATTTTTTTTGCTGTTATTCTGATCTGTACTTGTACACTATTTAGGACCAGATTACAAATGGAGCAATTTTTAACGCTTCTGCTCGAACGTAAGATTTTTGCGCATGTCGGGTAGCGCTCGTATTACAAGTTGAAAGTAAACTATAGAAGTCAATGCAGCATTAAAAGTGGAAAAAGCCGAACACCCTTATTTGTGTTCAAACACGATTGTATATTTTCGAGTGCGCATATATATATATAGGTATAGATATAAACAGATATATAGGAATAGCTATTTAAAAATATATAGAACATATTGCTATGTCAAGAACATTTAAAAGGAACAGATATAGAGTGAGTGCACCTAGTGTGTGTTTATTTAGAGAAAAATAATTTTTGTCTAGAGAAAATAGTTTTTTTGTAACCACGCTCTGAACCCTACGAATTTTGACAGTAGTTCCTTCAAACGACTGTCTTAGAATAAAGTGTGAAATAACCAAGGTGTGGGGAGCTAACGGTGTGGTTTAAAAAGTGTTGTATCACAGTGTTATCACAAAATAAAAATAATTATGCTTATATACAAAATGTATTTATTTAAAAACACTTTAAAACAAGTAGAATGTAAGTATAGAGCTCTAATACTTTAAAACATTAAAACAGTATACAATTTTATAAGGACAACATTGGAGGATTTTGAGCAGTATTTATGATTTGTATTCAATCTGTTCATATAATTTGATTAGTTTCGTATTTTGGTTAAAAAGTTTTTTGTGAATGTTTTTCTTGTACTCACGATTTAGTCCTGAATAAAAGACTTTTTTAGATGACCTTAATTTGTGTCCAGGATAGGCCGTTGGAGAGAAAAAAGAAATAGGTGACTGTCTTATGTTTAAGACGCTCTTATGTTTAAGACGCTCCTTCTTTAGAAAGGTTACAAATGGCAACAAATGTAAGCAAAGTTGTAAAGTTGTTTCTGTTTCAAAAGATTCTTTTCTTTTCTTTTGTTCCAATTCTATGATAGTCTTTGAGGAGGTGAGACAATGTATGTCTCTTTATTTGATGTGCTTAAGAATTCGATGTGCTTAAAGATTCTTAGCCGTTTTTACTCGTTGGTATGATGTTTGATAGCGAAATGAACTCGTTGGTCTCTGAGACTGTTTACCCTATTGATATGGTAGATTTGATGTTCAGGGTTTGCAGGAGTCTCTAAGAGGCTTGTAGTGTTTATGGGTAGTGCTGTCTTTGATCCGAAATGAAATCGTTGGTCTCCGAGACTGTTTACCCTATTGATATGGTAGATTTGATGTTCAGGGTTTGCAGGAGTCTCTAAGAGGCTTGAAGTATTTATGGGTAGTACTGTCTTAGATCCGATATCAATTTCGGAGTACAAATAAATTCTGAAGATTCTGAGGACCGGGACAATTTGTCTGTCCGTAGAGGTCTCTTGTGGTAAATTGCTTCTTTTGCGCTTAAAAACGTTCAAACGCTAAATAAGGTGAATCCGTTTGAAAGTTCAAAATCCCACAGTGTGAGCATATAGTATCAAAAGAGGGTGCACACTCAGGTGGGCAGATCTACGCGTTTCAGCGGATGCCTTTATCAAGATCTTGATAAAGGCATCCGCCGAAACGCGTAGATCTGCCCACCTGAGTGTGCACCCTCTTTTGATACTATATGCCCACACTGTGGGATTTTGAACTTTCAAACGGATTCACCTTATTTAGCGTTTGAACATTTTTAAGCGCAAAAGAAGCAATTTACCACAAGAGACCTCTACGGACAGACAAATTGTCCCGGTCCTCAGAATCTTCAGAATTTATTTGTACTCCGAAATTGATATCGGATCTAAGACAGTACTACCCATAAATACTTCAAGCCTCTTAGAGACTCCTGCAAACCCTGAACATCAAATCTACCATATCAATAGGGTAAACAGTCTCGGAGACCAACGATTTCATTTCGGATCAAAGACAGCACTACCCATAAACACTACAAGCCTCTTAGAGACTCCTGCAAACCCTGAACATCAAATCTACCATATCAATAGGGTAAACAGTCTCAGAGACCAACGAGTTCATTTCGCTATCAAACATCATACCAACGAGTAAAAACGGCTAAGAATCTTTAAGCACATCGAATTCTTAAGCACATCAAATAAAGAGACATACATTGTCTCACCTCCTCAAAGACTATCATAGAATTGGAACAAAAGAAAAGAAAAGAATCTTTTGAAACAGAAACAACTTTACAACTTTGCTTACATTTGTTGCCATTTGTAACCTTTCTAAAGAAGGAGCGTCTTAAACATAAGAGCGTCTTAAACATAAGACAGTCACCTATTTCTTTTTTCTCTCCAACGGCCTATCCTGGACACAAATTAAGGCCATCTAAAAAAGTCTTTTATTCAGGACTAAATCGTGAGTACAAGAAAAACATTCACAAAAAACTTTTTAACCAAAATACGAAACTAATCAAATTATATGAACAGATTGAATACAAATCATAAATACTGCTCAAAATCCTCCAATGTTGTCCTTATAAAATTGTATACTGTTTTAATGTTTTAAAGTATTAGAGCTCTATACTTACATTCTACTTGTTTTAAAGTGTTTTTAAATAAATACATTTTGTATATAAGCATAATTATTTTTATTTTGTGATAACACTATGTCAAGAACATTGGAATGTGAAATATTTACAGTAAATACACAGTATAACATAACAGTGTATTAATAATGAATATTGCATAAATATGCTTTTACATGTTCATCTAATTAACTGCAAAGGGCTCCAATGCACTTATATAGTTATATAGTTACAATGCACTTATAAAGTTATAAAGTTATAAATGCATATGTACACACACACATATATATATATATATATATATATATATATATTTATATATATATATATACATATATATATATACATATTTAAACATGTATATGTATGTATCTCTATATTAAAGCCCTTTGCCTGCCTTTTTTCTAACACCTAAGACCTCAGATCTTTGAGCCTTTATAATTTCTATGTAATATTTTTTTGAATAATTTTTATTAGATAGTGTTATAATTGTAACTGTACTTTGTAATGTATTTTTGATGTGTTTAGTGACTTTTATTTGTTACGTAAAATAGTTGACTAGAGCTCTGAGGACACAGTTATCATTCTAGTTTACTTTCAACTTGTAATATGAGCTGTAAACTCAATAAATAATCTCTTGCTTTCGTATAATTGCGAGCGCTCCACTCGTAATCTGGCCCTTACTGTGGCAATGCAATGTTACCTAAATACTCCAGAATTTTTCTTTAATGTGGCTCGGATCTACTTACTCCTTTTTCTGACTATTGTTCAAATAAGCATACTTTGATGTGACTAATATAAACATATACTGATGTCATACTCACACAGGCATATACACACTATTAATAGAAATCAGAACATAATGCAGTTTAGTCATAATAAAGCAATGTTTCCTGTCAATGAATCCATAGAGTCCTTAAAGGATCTCAAAGTATTCATGGAGCCCAGGACCCCAAACAATTCTTAAAGTGAAATATCCCCATGATTTCACAGCTCTTTCTCTTTCAGTATACTACCCAAAACTGAACAAATAAAGAAGCTACCTTATTGCTCCCTGTCTATCACTTTTTACCCATATAAATATTTTATGTTGCTAATGAAATATTGCACTAAATGACATGAAATCTGGGAGAAAATTGACAATGCATTTCGTACTGCGTAGATACCAGTAAGAAAAAAACAACCCAATCATCATGACACAAGTCATGTTACAGCTATTGAGTTCACTATATTACTGATTTAATCTTTTTACGTAATTTGACATTGTGCTGAAGCTCAGTCGTGTGACAGATACTCTGCACTGAAAGTCGATAATGTTATTTTTAGTTTCTTTGTGTAACCCCTGTAAATAAACTCTACATCATTATACATTGTTTATTCACATCTAAAACCTATTGTTATTTTGTTTTTTTGCCTGAGTGAGGTATTATTAGGAACAATTAGTATCTGTAATCTGCCTATTTTTCAAGTGTGACAAGTTTTCACCTTGACTGTCTACAAATTCAACTTAACCACATCTTGTGTACAGTATTAACAGTGAAACCTCTACAAGGGCCAGACCACACGCATTCCGCTCTTATTGTGCCTAGGGCCAAGCTACTTGATCAAACAAAGACTGCCAGTAAAGATACCATTCAACTACATAACACATGGGTTGTTCTTTTCTTTCTTGGTGTTTATGTTATATCTAAATTCTGCTGATGTCTCATCCTGAACTTTGCACTTTATTTTTCATATATTTTAATTCTTAATTATATATTTTAATTCTTTTTGCTTTGTAAAAGAGGTGAAGGGCCCTGGGGGTAATAGGGTTGTTGGATTCAACAAGAAAAAAAAAGATGTAGGGTCTGAGTGAAAGACAGTTTTGTTTCAAGAAAATTTTCCAGTTACAGTGATCTTTACAAATATACTTAGAAAGCATTCAAAAGCAACCTTCCCCGGGGGGACATTCTGGCAGTACATTGTAAGTGTTTTGCTTTGCATGACTGAACCTTATAGTAGGGAAGAATTTTCCACTGCTTTAAAATTTACTATCATCAAGCAGAATGGTTTTGTGTAAATTGCTAAAAATGCTATTTCCAATAGAGCATGTGTGTTTATTTTTTCCCCATGTTTATCATTTTTAAATTCTTGTTTTTTCATTTTTTAATTCTTTCATCAAAATGCAAAATGTTTGATTGTTTATATTTGATATTTATATATCAACATCCTAGAAACAGTGAGGAATGAGCCCCCCTTGAACCCCCCAGGCGGATGCAAAAAAGATCATGAAGATGGGAGAATTACAGTGTATCATATATATGTTTGATGCAGTGACTCCATGGGGCGCATACACTCTGAGGGGAGTTATAATCTTACATTGGGCTTTACCCACAGCCGCTTGGATAATGTGCATTTTATCTGACTTTACCCATAACCCACACACACACATATATATATATATAATATAGACACACACTCACACACTTACCAAGGTGTCAGTAACCATTTACAAATATTAAAATGAAAAATCACTATAAAATAAAATTGCAATATATATTTAAATAAAGATATATTAAAATTAATAAAATATTAAGCAGTTCGTATCCAATCCCTCTGTATCTATCTAATCGATAACTATCTGTTTAAAACCCGGACAAGAGAGGAAAGTCTAGAACACCAATGGCTAAATATGGCCCCTGGGGGTCATGTGCCAAAAGGAGCTAAAATTTTAGGAGGCTCCTAAAATACAACTGGTCCAGTTATGGCAAAGATCAAAGAGGGCAAAAACTGCTTAAAAAGAAACAATGAGCCTTAAAGGGACATGGAATCCAATGTTTTTCTTTCATGATTCAGATAGAGAATACAATTTTAAACAACTTTCTATTTTACATCTATTATCTAATTTGTTTCATTCTCTTGGTTTAATTTGTTGAAGGAGCAGCAATGCACTACTGGTTTCTAACTTAACACATGGGTGAGCCAATGACAATCAGTATATACATATGCAGTATATATATGCAGCCACCAATCAGCAGCTTGCCTAGATAAACCTTTCAGCAAAGGATAGCAAGAGAAGGAAGCAAATTAAATATTAGAAGTAAATTGGAAAGTTGTAAAATTTGGGGTTTAATGTCCCTTTAACCAGAGAGGTTGAATTTATACCATAATTCTGCACAAAGAAGAAGGGTATTTTATATGTATGTAAGGGAAAAGGACAGAATAGGAGAATAATGCAGCAAGTACGGGACCAGGTTCAGTTATTTATTGCCTGGTTTTAATAAAATCATATTCCCTTTTCTGACCTTCTTTAGAAAAAAAAAAATCTAACTAGATCCTAAGTAACCCAATATCTATTTTCATAGAGCTATTAAGTCAAGACCCACTAGTCTCCTATTCATTATTTTGAATTATCCATGTTGTAACTAAAGTTTACTAAAAAAGGAAAATGTGGTCATTATAAGTGTGCGTTTTTGGCTATAAAATGTGAACTTTCAGTCTCCAAAAGGCATGAGGACAACACATTCTCTACCTCAGAAGGCGCTATGGATATACCTGATATAAGACCTTCAAATAAACATAAAAGTGCAAAAAACAATTGGTCTAATCTGGCAGAGCTTTTTGGTATGGCACTATTGCATGCATGCAGGAGTTAAACACCTATGTGGTGTTGGGCACAAAACCAGGTGAAACCAATTTTTAGTCTAATCGATCGATCACATATACGGCGCAGCATACAAGTTACGCGCATATATTTTACCCGTCGCCCACAATTTTTACTCCCATAAACTAACATAGAACCGGCGTCGCATGTCGGTATTACATATTCAGAGCAAGAATTTTCACGCACAGAATGGAGAAATTTTACTCTAATTCCACCTCACCACACATAGGCAAGCACAGCAAGCCTTGCCCTAACTATGATAGTACCGTAATCTCTGGAAGCCTTAACAAACACAATACTCAATATCAACCTCTAAACCACCATCTGCCCACATTGCAATAATTAATAAAAGTTTTAACCCCTAATCCTCCAACCCCCACATCACAAACTACCTAATAAACATATTAACCCCTAAACCATCATCCCCCCACACCGCAAACTACCTAATATATGTATTAACCCCTAATCCGCCAACCCACCACAGCGCAAAGTACCTAATTACCTATTAACCTCTAATCCGTCAACCCCCCACAACGCAAAGTACCTAATTAACCTATTAACCCCTAAACCGCCAACCCCCAAAAATGCAAAATAACATGTATTAACCCCTAAACCGCCAACCCCACAACACAAAGTATTAAAAATTACAAAAAAAAATAAAAAACTAACATTACAAAAAAAGCTAAGATTACAAAAAATAAAAAACCTAACAATACAGAAAATACCTAACAAAATTATCCAAAATAAAAAAGTTATTCCTAATCTAATTCCCCCTTAAAATAAAACACCCCCCAAAATAAAGAACCTTATCTAACAATAAACTACCAATAGACCTTAAAGGGGCATTTTGTAGGGCATTGCCCTAAGTTTAACAGCTCTTTTTCCCCGAAAAGTACCCCCTAACATTACAACCCCCCACCCACCCCCCCTCCAAAATAAAAAACCTAACTAAAAAAACACACTAATCTACCCATTGCCCCTAAAGGGGCATTTGCATGGGCATTGCCCTTAAAATGGCTTTTACTGCCCATAAAAATAAAAAGCCCTAATCTAAAAAAAAGAAACCCCCCCAAAAAAAAAACATTAGGTAACATTTTGTATAAGATGTCTAAATCAAACTTTAGAAAGTGTTAAACTCAAACAAGAGTATAAAGTCCCAGGTGATATTAGGTCCATCCATGTTGTAGGTTCCTTAAGTCTTATGTATTTTGCTATAGTAGTTAGTCAAGATCCACTCAATAGTATTTGAGCGGCATAAATGTAGTATGACATCAGTGTTATAAATGTGGCATCAGTGTTCTGCATATTAATAAAAATAAGCCCCTGGGTTGCTATAATTTTAGTGTGTTTATCCAGGATAGTTATGGTATGCATTCTAGTCTCGGGAGCTCCTTTGGAGTTGGGATGTGATATTATTTGCAATGTGTTGCATATTAACAGATGGAGGAACCCTGTTTGAACAGTATAATCCGTCCGTCGTGGATAATGGTATTTGTATTTTGACTATATTGCAGAGCATGTAGCCTGTCTGTGTAGGTCATATAATTTGAAGGTCTCTCTTCTGGAGCGCATGACATGTCTGGGTCTGTGGTTATGATAACGTTGTTTAGTGCAATCATACCTGGAGAACTGGTAACCATTATGTCTGGTAAAATATTTGTATCTGATATGGGCAATGTGCTCTCAGATGACAATTTGTTGTATAGCGTTAGTAGTAGATTTTCCAGCTTCATGTAGTAACCATATAGGCACTGTGCTAAGTCTTTGCTCCACATAGTTGTTATTTTTGTCACTGCGACTAAAGGATTAGGTTTTCTGTGGTAAGTATAGGAACTAGTTTTGAAATAAAGTAGATGTCTGGGGTTTTGTTGACAGGGATTGGCCGAGTAACCCGAAACACGAGGGGGGGGGGTCCTTTGATAAGCCGCCGCTTAGGCCCCAGCCATCCCAACTAAGGCCCCAACCATCCCAACTAAGGCCCCAAATTCATATAAACAGCAAATAAAATCTGGCCTGGATGTCTGGTCACCCTAGTTTATATATTTAGGGCCAGGTTACAAGTGGAGGGCTATTATTAGCATGAGGAGCGTAAATGCGATCGCGAGATTGCAGTGTTCTTTACGATCAAGTCCATTTTACAAGTGGCGCTCTGTTATTATTATCGCAAAATAATTTGCTCAAACGCGGTAATTTCCCCTCCAATATATTTTCTAAAGGTAACATTGAGCCATAATATGCACTTGTATTACAAGTTTAAAGTAAATGCAATTGCGCAAACGCAATTGCATTTACCACTCAAACTTTTTAGGTGACCTAAAATGACACTAAACTACACTATAAAAACCTAAACCGCCACCCCCTCACCGCAAAGTAAGCTTCTACACTATTAACCCCTAACCCATCAGACCCCCACATCGTAAAGTCCCCTCTACACTATTAACCCCATAAACTGCTGGCCCCCCAAGGCAAAATAACCCACTAACATCTAAACCCCATAACCTAACACCCCCCTAAGTTAAGCCAAAATAGTCTTACCCTACCTTTACCAAAAAAAAAAACTAACTACCTTTAAAAAAATAAAAACTTGCCTCTGAAAGTAAAAAAATAATAATCTTTAATACTACCATTACTATTAAAAAAAAACTTAAATTACTTAAAAAAAATAACAAACAAATTACCAAAAATAAAAAAAAGAGTTATGCATATTCTAAAACATCAAAATATCATATCTATCTTCATCCCGACGGTGGTCCTATATTTTTTTTTATTTTGGGGTTTTAGAATAGGAATGTTCTATTTTTATATTTATATTTTTTTATTTTTCGTAATTTGTTTGTTATTTTTTGTAATGTTAGGAGTTTTTTTTAAGTAATGTAAGGTTGTTGTTTTTTATGGTAATGGTAGGTTGTTTCTTTTTTTTAATAGTAATGGAAGTTTTTTTGTTTGTTTTTTTTAAAGGTAAGTTTTAGTTTTTTTTTTGGTAAAAGTAGGGTTAGTCTATTTTGGGTTTTCTTAGGGGGTGTTAGGTTAGGAGGTTTCGATGTTAGTTGGTTATTTTGTATTGTAGGGCTGGAGGTTTAAGGTTTAATAGTGTAGTGGGTTACTTTGCTTTGGGGGGTTTGCAGTTTAGTGGTTAATAGTGTAGTGGGGACTTTGCAGTGGGCTATGTGGAAGTTTAGGGGTTTTTACAGTAGGGTTCAAAAAGAAACCAATGGCACCACTCTTATTATACTCAAGGGAACACATAATATTAATGTGAATAAGCGAACTTATACATTTATTATAATTGGAGGGTTAGCGGTGCTGTGTATCAGAAACCAAGCATTTTAAGAACAATTTTCAGCATAGAAACTGGACAGGATACCATGAAAAGCACTCTTCCCGCTTATGTGGAGATTGGGTAGATGTAGATTTAAAATATAAACTTTATTAGTTACTATTAAAAATGGGTAACATTAATTAAAAACACTTGCAGCACGTTCGGTTCTGTATCATACTTATTCCTCTTAATATTATCTGGTTGATATAAGTTGTCCTGGGTTAATATTACCGGCCCATGGACAGTTATTGAGTCATAAATTGGGCTTTAAATTACTTAGATTGAAAATTATGTATGTAGGAATAATACACTTGTCGGGTTTAGGTGGTCTGGGTAAAATGATATGTGCTCTAAACAGCTAACAATTATATGCAGCATTCACGGTTGTGTATGACAGGACTGGATAAAGTAATAGTAATATTCAAGTAGCACTGTTAAGTATAATGCAATTGAAGTGTGAATTGCAACTGTATACATATATTGAAAAATCAAAATAGAGGGCGCCACATGGTGCAGATCAGATGGTAAATGATATTACAGGCTAAGGAGGACAAAAGAATCCTACTCACGAAATGTAGAGCACAGATGTGCAATACCAGCAGTCCAGAACCACTTGTCGTCCGGTAGACCAAATGGATAAGATCACAGGGGCGAATCCTCGTCTCACCAGGGAGAGTCCAGGGACGCCTTGGGGCAGGAGTCAGTCAGCAAAAAGGAATCCAACAGTGGCCAGTCCCACACCTCAAGTAACTAGAGGGGAGACTAGACCAACTCCAAGAGGGTCAGCGATTCAGAAGATAATCAAGGTAGGCAGCAAGTGAGGAGATAAATATATCTTAAAAATTTATTAAAATATTAAAAACATATGCAACGCGTTTCTCAGTGTAACACACTGTTTCATACAGCCTCATGAAACAGTGTGTTACACTGAGAAACGCGTTGCATATGTTTTTACTATTTTAATAAATTTTCGCCCCTGTGATCTTATCCATTTGGTCTACCGGACGACAAGTGGTTCCGGACTGCTGGTATTGCACATCTGTGCTCTACATTTCGTGAGTAGGATTATTTTGTCCTCCTTAGCCTGTAATATCATTTACCATCTGATCTGCACCATGTGGCGCCCTCTATTTTGATTTTTCTAGATTCCTTATCCTTGTGTCGTGGCACGACACTCTAGAGGAGCGGCCCTTCCGTCTGGAACATTCTTTTCTGGAACTTTTCATTACGGATATTAAGGACTTTGCCGTCACATACCATCCCATTTTGGATGACAGTTTGTACATTATAGATATTATTGTCCTATCTTGCTTATAGTCATTTTAAAGATTTTTGCATTTATTTACTTTACCTGTTTCTGTTTGGTACTCCTAGGCGCCTCTTTCAAGTACCTTAGTGATATTAGTTGTCACTAGAGTACTAGTTTGTTTATATTTTGTATACATATATTGTTGCAATTATTGAGTGATTATTGTATCTAATAGGATATGAATAGGATAGGAAAGTCCAAATTAAACTTGCAAGAAAGATAGAGCATGTAATTTTCAGACACTTTTAAAATCACTTATATTTGCAAATGTATTTTGTTCTCTTGGGGGCCGATTTATCAATGTCTAGCGGACATGATACACTGTAGCACAAGAGAACGAGGAAAAATTGAAAATAGGAGTAAATTAGAAAGTTGCTTAAAATTGCATGCTCTATCTGAATCATGAAAGAAAAAACGTGGGTTTACGCTGCCGGCATTTAACATTGCACAAGCAGTTCTAGTAAACTGCTTGTGCAATGCCGCCCCCTGCAGATTCGCTGCCAATCAGCCGCTAGCAGGGGGTGTCAATCAACCCGATCGTACATGATCGGGCGGATTGCAGACCGCAGCCTCAGAGGAGGTGAATGAGTTAAGGAGCAGTGGTCTTAAGACCGCTGCTTCTTAACTCCTGTTTCCAGCGAGCCTGAAGGTTCGCTCAGAAACAGCTGCATTGGGGCCGATTTGGGCCATGATAAATTGGCCCCTTAGTATCCATTGTTGAAAAGGAATATGCACATATCCGACACTAGTGGGAGCTAGATGGTAATTGGTACCTGCATACATTTGTCTTTTGTGATTGGCTAGCTAGATGGGTTCAGCTAGCTGCCAGTAGTGCAATTATGTTCCTTCAACAAAGGGTAACGAAACAATTAAGCAAATTTGATAATAAAAGTGAATTTGAAAGTTGTTAAAAATTGTGGCCTAGATTACAAGTGGAGCGCAAAATTTTGGGGGCAATTGGGGGACATTTTTTTTCATTAACCAGATTTCTGACCTCTGGCTAATGAATTTGAGTGCAAAGTGCTAGCTTGCGGTAGCATTAACCAGCCACTTTTAATCTGTCCGTTTACGGGCGCATGCTAAATTTCCACTCCACTTGTAATCAAGCCCTGTATGTCTATCCGAATTATGAAAGAAAAATGTGGGGTTTCCTGTCCCTTTAAATAGTGTGTTATCTGAATATAAGAATATATTTGTAACCGTTAAGTCTCCAATTTCTTTTTAAGATCAATTTATAATATAATATCCTCTCTATCAAATCCATTAAATGCAATATTCTAATTATGCCTTTTTCAACCCATAATGAAACAAAAGGTTGCCAATTTCCTGGCAGAAAATTTGGGCTACCTTTAACCAGAATACATGTACTGTATGTCTAAAATTATTTCTTAAATAGTTCTGCACACCTTTACGTCTAACTTGAAATAAAATATTACTTCATTTAGTAAATAATTTAGAATTTGGTTACACAATCTTTTGATCTAAATCTCTCATATTACAATAATCTGGAATAAAATCCAATCAAGTACATATTTCATTAGTATTGCAAAGTTACCTGTACCACCTTTATTATATGGAGATTGTAATTTGTCTAATTCTAGCTTTCTTACTAACTTAACTTTTTCATATAGGGAAAGTGGAATATTTTTCAAGATCTTCAGATCCCTCCATAATGCTTCTTAGGATCAGCATAAATTTGAATAATACCCAAATATTCCATATACTATTAACTTCTTGAAAAAAGATAAAATGATTTATCTCTTGATTTATAAAGCCAAACGCCTAGATTTAGAGTTTTGTCGGTAAAGACCCGCGTAGCTAACGCTGCTTTTTTTCCCAGCGCACCCTTCCAACAACGCTGGTATTTAGAGTTGTCTGAGGGGCTGCGTTAGGCTCAAAAAAGGGTGCGTTGAGCCTAATGTAGCTCCACTTCAACCCTCAATACCAGCGTTGCTTACGGTAGCGGTAAGCTGGAAAAACGTGCTCGTGCACGATATCCCCATAGGAAACAATGGGGCAGCTTGGGCTGAAAAAAAACCTAATACCTGCAAAAAAGCAGCGTTCAGCTCCTAACGCAGCCCCATTGTTTCCTATGGGGAAACAGTTTCTAAATCTGTACCTAACACCCTAACATGAACCCCGAGTCTAAACACCCCTAACCTTACACTTATTAACCCCTAATCTGCCGCCCCCGCTATCGCTGACACCTGCATTATACTATTAACCCCTAATCTGCCGCTCCAGACACCGCCGCAACCTACATTATCCCTATGAACCCCTAATCTGCTGCCCCTAACAACGCCGACACCTATATTATATTTATTAACCCCTAATCTGCCCCCCCCAACATCGCCGCTACCTTACCTACACTTATTAACCCCTATTCTGCCGACCAGACCTCGCCGCTACTCTAATAAATGTAATAACCCCTAAAGCTAAGTCTAACCCTAACCCTAACAGCCCCCTAAATTAAATATAATTTTAATCTAACAAAATAAATGAACCCTTATTAACTAAAGTATTCCAATTTAAAGCTAAATACTTACCTGTAAAATAAACCCTAATATAGCTACAATATAACGAATAATTATATTGTAGCTATTTTAGGGTTTATATTTATTTTACAGGCAACTTTGTATTTATTTTAACTAGGTACAATAGCTATTAAATAGTTAATAACTATTTAATAGCTACCTAGTTAAAAAAAGTACAAAATTACCTTTAAAATACATCCTAACCTAAGTTACAATTAAACCTAACACTACACTATCAATAAATAAATTAATTAACTACAAGTACCTACAATTACCTACAATTAAATAAACTAAACTAAATTACCACAAAAAAAAAACCACTAAATTACAAAAAATAAAAAAAGATTACAAGAATTTTAAGCTAATTTCACCTACTCTAAGCCCCCTAATAAAATAACAAAGCCCCCCAAAATAAAAAAAATTTCCCTACACTAATCTAAATTAAAAAAGTTAACAGCTCTATTACCAGCCCTTAAAAGTGCTTTTTGCGGGGCATGCCCCAAAGAAATCAGCTCTTTTGCCTGTAAAAAAAAACACAATACCACCCCCCAACATTACAACCCACCACCAACATATCCCTACTCTAACCAAACCCCCCTTTAATAAACCTAACACTACCCTCCTGAAGATATCCCTACCTTGAGTCGTGTTCACCCAGCCGGGCACTGATGGACCAAAAGAGGACATCCGGAGCGGCAGAAGTCTTCATCCTATCCGGGCAGAAGAGGGCATCCGGACCGGCAGACATCTTCATCCAAGCGGCATCTTCTATCTTCATCCATCCGACGAGGAGTGGCTCCATCTTCAAGACCTCCGGCGCGGAAAATCCTCTTCCTTCCGACGACTACCGACGAATGAAGGTTCCTTTAAGTGACGTCATCCAGGATGGCGTCCCTCGAATTACGATTGGCTGATAGGATTCTATCAGCCAATCGGAATTAAGGTAAGAAAATCTGATTGACTGATTGAATCAGCCAATCAGATTCAAGTTCAATCGGATTGGCTGATCCAATCAGCCAATCAGATTGAGCTCGCATTCTATTGGCTGTTCCGATCTAATGTAGGTAGCGGCGACGTTGGGGGGGGCAGATTAGGGGTTAATAAATATTATGTAGGTGTCGGCGATGTTAGGGCCAGCAGATTAGGGGTTCATAGGGATAATGTAGGTGGCGGCAGTGGGCGGTCGGCAGATTAGGGGTTAAAAAATGTATTATAGTGGCGGCGATGTGGGGGACCTCGGTTTAGGGGTACATAGGTAGTTTATGGGTGTTAGTGTACTTTAGAGCACAGTAGTTAAGAGCTTTATAAACCAGCGTTAGCCCAGAAAGCTCTTAACTACTGAATTTTTTCTGCGGCTGGAGTCTTGTCGGTAGAGGGTCTACCGCTCACTTCAGCCAAGACTCTAAATACCGGCGTTAGGAAGATCCCATTGAAAATATAGGATACGCAATTGGCGTAAGGGGATCTGCGGTATGGAAAAGTCACGGCTTGAAAGTGAGCGTTAGACCCTTTCCTGCCTGACTCTAAATACCAGCGGCTGGCCAAAACCAGCGTTAGGACCCCTTAACGCTGCTTTTGACGGCTAACGCAGAACTCTAAATCTAGCCGAAAGTGTTTTTGATCTAGACATATTATTTATTATATGTCTTGAAATCTTTCCAGATAGTTTAATAATTTTGAGAATTTTAACAACATACACTTTAGGTTCTGTAATAAGAGTTTATCAGCATATAATACTAATATCAACTTATATTTTTGCGATTTCAATATCCAGTACAATTTTTTGTAGTTAGATAACTAATGGTACAATATGAATGTTAAATATAGGTAGGGATAGCAGACATCCCTGACTAGTTCCTCTATGTAAGCATACTGATACAGAGTTATATCCATTTATAAGAATATATACCCCTGTTCCTGTTTTTCTTTTAAATACATTCCAAAAAAATGTCCTGAAAAAAAAATAAAATTCTCCAATTTTTAAAGAGGTGAATCCATTCGACTCTGTGAAAAGCCATCTCTCCATCTAAAGAAATCAAAAAGGCCTCTGGCCGATCTGAGAAATACTCACTAATATCCATATTCCAATGCTTTTCAATTACATATAATAACTTTCTTAATTACTTACCGGTGACCTACTATGCATGAAGCCTGTCTGATCCTTGGAAATTAAACAAGGTTATATCGTTTTACAGATGGTAAGATTGCGTCAAAATGTGTTTTTTATTAGGCTTTAGAATCATCATGACATTAGCAATTTTAAACTTTTGTGATAACTTATCTGCATCTTCATAATATTTCTTACACAAATTATATAAGCGTGTTAATTTTTTTTTTTCAAACTGGGGAATGGGTAATAAAGGGATTGTCTATATTTTTAAATAACAAACATTCTGGTGTTGACTGTCCCTTTAATGAATTCTGCAGTCTCAAAATTATTTAAACCCCTGAATAGAATCCCTCACAGCAGCACACATATGCAAAACAGGTGTTGTCTGAAGCACACCTGATGCAACTAATCAAGGGCTTTATTAGTTGCATTAGATGTGCTTGAGCTAGAACACATGAAATATCTGAACTGGCTAGGAGTTTGTTGAGTGTCACGTTTGACTGCATGTTAGAAGTATGGCTAAGTTAAAAGAATGGTCCAAAAAAGATCCTCGCCCTTCACAAACAAGGAACAGGATTCAAAAGATAGCGAAGGCACTGCATGTTCCTAGAGACAGCATTGGAAGCATAGTTTGCAAGTTCAAAGTTAAAGGAACAGTGGTTACACTACCTGAATGGGGCAGAAAAAGGAAGCTATCAACAGCTGCAACCAGATTTCTGAGAAGGCAGGCTGAGAAAAAACATTGAGTGACTGCAAAAGACCTGCAGCAAGACTTGGTGGCATCAGGCACTGAGATTTCAGTTTGCACATTAAGGCGTGGACTAAACGCAAAAGGTTTCCATGCCGGAACTCCAAGACCTACATCACTACTGACCCAAATATCGGCTCCAATATGCTCAAAATCATATAAATAAGCCACAGAGGTTTTGGGATTCTGTTCTGTGGAGCAATGAAATAAAACTGGAACTTTTTGGCCCTATGGATCAGCAGTATTTCTGGAGGAAGAATAATGAAGCATACGCTGAAAAGAACACTTTGCCTAAAGTCAAAGGACCACTCAATGCAGTAGAATTACATAATTAACAAATACATAATAAAAAGACAATGCAATAACTCTTACTCTACTTTCAAATAAGCAGTAGATTTTTTTCTAACAATTTTTTCTTCTTCCATTTTCTGGCCCCTGTGTCATGTGACAGACATCAGCCAATCACCGACTAGTATATGTATACCATGTGAGCTTATACACATGCTCAGTAGGATTTTGTTCCCCAGAAAGTGTGCAAAACTTGATAATGGAAGTAAATTGGAAAGTGTCTTAAAACTGTATGTTCTATCTGAATCATAAAATTTTATTTTGACTTGAGTGTCCCTTTAAGCATGGTGGGGGCTCAGTGATACTCTTGAGCTGCTTTGCATACTTTGGCTCTGGAAACCTGCAGCATGTGGAAGGCAAGATGGATTCATTGAAGTATCAGGAAATCCTAGAAGAAAACGTCATGAGATCTGTGAGGAAGCTGAAGCTTGGGTGTCATTGGACCATCCAACAGGACAATGATCCCAAGCATACCTCAAATTTCACCAAGACTTGGTTGCAGAAGTAGCCCTGGAAGATTCTGCAGTGGCCATCACAGTCACCTGACTTGAACCCCATAGAAAATCTCTGGTGGGATTTTAAGAAGGCAGTTGCAGCACACAAACCCAAGGTTATTACTGAACTGGAGGCCATTGCTCATTATTATTATTATCGGTTATTTGTAGAGCGTCAACAGATTCCGCAGCTCATGAGGAATGGGTTAAGATTCCTCGGGAACGCTGCCAGAAGCTGGTGTCTGGCTATGCATCTCGTTTGCAGCAGGTCATAACAGCAAAAGGGTGCTCTACTAAGTACTAAAGATGCTTATGCTATAAAGAGGTTGATTACTTTTGAGACTGCAGACTTCATTAAAAGTTGCATTTTCAATTGACTTAAAGCATTTGTTGTGTCAAGCTATTTCAATTGCTTTTGTTTAATTTGTTATTTGCAAACAGCCACCAATCAGCCAACATTTAGCCACCAATCAGCAAGCACTACCCAGGTGCTGAACCAACAATAGGTCGGCTCCTAAGCTTACATTCCTGTTTTTTAAATAAAGATGCCAAGAGAACTTTGAAAAATTGATAATAGAAGTAAATTAGAAAGTTGCTTAAAATTGCTCTATCTGAATCATGAAAGAAAAAAATTGGATTTAATTTCCCTTTAATAATAAAAAGTACATTATTTTCTATGTGAAGAACATAGCAATATAAAATTATGCGTAACGCAAATAATATAATATATAACATTCAATTACCAATTCTTAATGGATTTCCGTTCCTATCATAATTTAATTGTCCAAAACACATGTCCACTGGACTATTTGTTCTACCAAGCGAATTGCACTTTCACCACATTGGCCACCCCTAGTCCTAGGTAGTAAACCATTGTTAATTGGAGCCCTTAGAGTCAAAGGCCTAGATTTGGAGTTCGGCGGTAGCCGTCAAAACCAGCGTTAGAGGCTCCTAACGCTGGTTTTGACCGCCCGCTGGTATTTGGAGTCAGTGATTAAAGGGTCTAACGCTCACTTTTCAGCCGCGACTTTTCCATACCGCAGATCCCCCTACGCCATTTGCGTAGCCTATCTTTTCAATGGGATCTTTCTAACGCTGGTATTTAGAGTCGTTTCTGAAGTGAGCGTTAGAGCTCTAACGACAAGATTCCAGCCGCCTGAAAATAGCAGGAGTTAAGAGCTTTCTGGCTAACGCCGGTTCATAAAGCTCTTAACTACTGTACCCTAAAGTACACTAACACCCATAAACTACCTATGTACCCCTAAACCGAGGCCCCCCCACATCGCCGACACTCGATTAAAATTTTTAACCCCTAATCTGCCGACCGCCACCTACGTTATATTTATGTACCCCTAATCTGCTGCCCCTAACCCCGCCGACCCCTGTATTATATTTATTAACCCCTAACCTGCCCCCCACAACATCGCCGCCAGCTACTTAAAATAATTAACCCCTAATCTTCCGACCGCAAAGCGCCGCCACCTACGTTATCCCTATGTACCCCTAATCTGCTACCCCTAACACCGCCGACCCCTATATTATATTTATTAACCCCTAATCTGCCCCCCACAACGTCGCCGACACCTGCCTACACTTATTAACTCCTAATCTGCCGAGCGGACCTGAGCGCTACTATAATAAAGTTATTAACCCCTAATCCGCCTCACTAACCCTATCATAAATAGTATTAACCCCTAATCTGCCCTCCCTAACATCGCCGACACCTACCTTCAATTATTAACCCCTAATCTTCCGATCGGAGCTCACCGCTATTCTAATAAATGGATTAACCCCTAAAGCTAAGTCTAACCCTAACACTAACACCCCCCTAAGTTAAATATAATTTACATCTAACGAAATAAATTAACTCTTATTAAATAAATGATTCCTATTTAAAGCTAAATACTTACCTGTAAAATAAATCCTAATATAGCTACAATATAAATTATAATTATATTATAGCTATTTTAGGATTAATATTTATTTTACAGGCAACTTTGTAATTATTTTAACCAGGTACAATAGCTATTAAATAGTTAAGAACTATTTAATAGTTACCTAGTTAAAATAATAACAAATTTACCTGTAAAATAAATCCTAACCTAAGATATAATTAAACCTAACACTACCCTATCAATAAAATAATTAAATAAACTACCTACAATTACCTACAATTAACCTAACACTACACTATCAATAAATTAATTAAACACAATTCCTACAAATAAATACAATTAAATAAACTAGCTAAAGTACAAAAAATAAAAAAGAACTAAGTTACAGAAAATAAAAAAATATTTACAAACATAAGAAAAATATTACAACAATTTTAAACTAATTACACCTACTCTAATCCCCCTAATAAAATAACAAAGCCCCCCAAAATAAAAAATTCCCTACCCTATTCTAAATTAAAAAAGTTACAAGCTCTTTTACCTTACCAGCCCTGAACAGGGCCCTTTGCGGGGCATGCCCCAAGAAGTTCAGCTCTTTTGCCTGTAAAAAAAACCATACAATACCCCCCCCCCAACATTACAACCCACCACCCACATACCCCTAATCTAACCCAAACCCCCATTAAATAAACCTAACACTAAGCCCCTGAAGATCTTCCTACCTTGTCTTCACCATCCAGGTATCACCGATCCGTCCTGGCTCCAAGATCTTCATCCAACCCAAGCGGGGGTTGGCGATCCATAATCCGGTGCTGAAGAGGTCCAGAAGAGGCTCCAAAGTCTTCCTCCTATCCGGCAAGAAGAGGACATCCGGACCGGCAAACATCTTCTCCAAGCGGCATCTTCGATCTTCTTCCATCCGGAGCGAAGCGGCAGGATCCTGAAGACCTCCAGCGCGGAACATCCATCCGGACCGACGACTGAACGACGAATGACTGTTCCTTTAAGATGGCGTCCCTCGAATTCCGATTGGCTGATAGGATTCTATCAGCCAATCGGAATTAAGGTAGGAATTTTCTGATTGGCTGATGGAATCAGCCAATCAGAATCTAGTTCAATCCGATTGGCCGATCCAATCAGCCAATCAGATTGAGCTCGCATTCTATTGGCTGATCGGAACAGCCAATAGAATGCAAGCTCAATCTGATTGGCTGATTGGATCAGCCAATCGGATTGAACTTGATTCTGATTGGCTGATTCCATCAGCCAATCAGAAAATTCCTACCTTAATTCCGATTGGCTGATAGAATCCTATCAGCCAATCGGAATTCGAGGGACGCCATCTTGGATGACGTCCCTTAAAGGAACAGTCATTCGTCGTTCAGTCGTCGGTCCGGATGGATGTTCCGCGCTGGAGGTCTTCAGGATCCTGCCGCTTCGCTCCGGATGGAAGAAGATCGAAGATGCCGCTTGGAGAAGATGTTTGCCGGTCCGGATGTCCTCTTCTTGCCGGATAGGAGGAAGACTTTGGAGCCTCTTCTGGACCTCTTCAGCACCGGATTATGGATCGCCAACCCCCGCTTGGGTTGGATGAAGATCTTGGAGCCAGGACGGATCGGTGATACCTGGATGGTGAAGACAAGGTAGGAAGATCTTCAGGGGATTAGTGTTAGGTTTATTTAAGGAGGGTTTGGGTTAGATTAGGGGTATGTGGGTGGTGGGTTGTAATGTTGGGGGGGGGGTATTGTATGTTTTTTTTTACAGGCAAAAGAGCTGAACTTCTTGGGGCATGCCCCGCAAAGGGCCCTGTTCAGGGCTGGTAAGGTAAAAGAGCTTGTAACTTTTTTAATTTAGAATAGGGTAGGGAATTTTTTATTTTGGGGGGCTTTGTTATTTTATTAGGGGGCTTAGAGTAGGTGTAATTAGTTTAAAATTGTTGTAATATTTTTCTTATGTTTGTAAATATTTTTTTATTTTCTGTAACTTAGTTCTTTTTTATTTTTTGTACTTTAGCTAGTTTATTTAATTGTATTTATTTGTAGGAATTGTATTTAATTAATTTATTGATAGTGTAGTGTTAGGTTAATTGTATATAATTGTAGGTATTTTATTTAATTATTTTATTGATAGGGTAGTGTTAGGTTTAATTATATTTTAGGTTAGGATTTATTTTACAGGTAAATTTGTTATTATTTTAACTAGGTAACTATTAAATAGTTCTTAACTATTTAATAGCTATTGTACCTGGTTAAAATAATTACAAAGTTGCCTGTAAAATAAATATTAATCCTAAAATAGCTATAATATAATTATAATTTATATTGTAGCTATATTAGGGTTTATTTTACAGGTAAGTATTTAGCTTTAAATAGGAATCATTTATTTAATAAGAGTTAATTTATTTCGTTAGATAAAAATTATATTTAACTTAGGGGGGTGTTAGTGTTAGGGTTAGACTTAGCTTTAGGGGTTAATCCATTTATTAGAATAGCGGTGAGCTCCGATCGGAAGATTAGGGGTTAATAATTGAAGGTAGTTGTCGGCGATGTTAGGGAGGGCAGATTAGGGGTTAATACTATTTATGATAGGGTTAGTGAGGCGGATTAGGGGTTAATAACTTTATTATAGTAGCGCTCAGGTCCGCTCGGCAGATTAGGGGTTAATAAGTGTAGGCAGGTGTCGGCGACGTTGAGGGGGGCAGATTAGGGGTTAATAAATATAATATAGGGGTCGGCGATGTTAGGGCAGCAGATTAGGGGTACATAGGGATAACGTAGGTTGCGGCGGTTTACGGAGCGGCAGATTAGGGGTTAAAAAAAATATGCAGGGGTCAGCGATAGCGGGGGCGGCAGATTAGGGGTTAATAAGTGTAAGGTTAGGGGTGTTTAGACTCGGGGTACATGTTAGGGTGTTAGGTGCAGACGTAGGAAGTGTTTCCCCATAGGAAACAATGGGGCTGCGTTAGGAGCTGAACGCTGTTTTTTTGCAGGTGTTAGGTTTTTTTTCAGCTCAAACAGCCCCATTGTTTCCTATGGGAGAATCGTGCACGAGCACGTTTTTGAGGCCGGCCGCGTCCGTAAGCAACTCTGGTATCGAGAGTTGCATTTGCGGTAAAAATGCTCTACGCTCCTTTTTTGGAGCCTAACGCAGCATTTGATTAAACTCTCGATACCAGAGTTAAATTTATGGTGCGGCCAGAAAAAAGCCCGCGGAGCGTTAACAGCCCTTTTACCGCCGAACTCCAAATCTAGGCCAAAGTAAGCTTTGGGTAATCTTTCTGACATATCTCTTTCTAGTTTTTCTTTTTTCTTTCTTGAACTTATAATTAAATGATAAAATGTCAGATTCCAATTAGCAGTTTCCCAATATATTTGTGGGTTATTTTTGTACTATGAATTATTTTACTAAAATTCTTTATATTTCTTTTTTTTAATAAGGTTTAAAATAAGTAGAACCACATAACTATATAGGCTAAAACAATTATTACCTATGTACTTCTCTTAATACATTAAAGTGTTAGTAAAACAGGGGCATGGTCAGATATATTAAACTTTTATATTTAAAGGGACAGTGTAATGTAAAATAGTTTTTCCCTCAATATGTTTCCAATAACTTGTTATACCAGCTACTGAGTATAAAATGTATGAGAAATTGCTTCTGGTTTATTTTTTTAATATGAAATAGCAGGTTTTGTTCTTTTAAATCACAACTAAGGGCTAGATTATGAGTGGAGTGATATTTAGTGCTTCCATTTGAGTGTGAACTACCCTAGACGGAGGCTTTTTTCATGTGTCAGGTTGTACTTATTTTGGGTTTGAAAGTAAAAAAAAGATTGTGTGCTAATGGGCCCGGATGTGCATAAAAATTGGAACTTTGAATATTACAATTGCGTTAATGTATTCTCCCACTGACCTTAATGGAGTGTGAAAACTGCAAAAAACACCCATACTTGTATGCTAACCAGATTGCGTTTATTCAATTGCTCTAAACCCAACATGAATTATTAATATTTTTGATTCCAATGTTCTTCACTTACAGGATAATGTCCTTTTTATTGTAAATATATATATATATATATATACAGTATATATATATATATATATATATATATATATATATATATATATAAAAAATAAAGATGTGTGGTGGTGCACAATTTAACTCTCAAATTCCAATACTCACAAATTGTGCTGGCAGTCCCAAAATAATATACAATACAATATGAAAGAAGGATTGAGCGAAAAATTATCAGTCAATCAAAGAGGGACACAGGCCGCACTTAATTTACCAGAGTTTTATTACTATGTAGTTCAGAACAACCGTAAATCAGAACGTCTACCCTCCACCCTATTCCTTTAAAGTGGAATACACACCAACTAAAATATACAGGTATTTAGAACAGGCTGGCCAGCTATTCATTGAAATATATCTCACAGACTTGCATGCACCATATACACAGTATCCATATACACATAATATCAATATTGCAAATGTAACTGGGAGACAGGTATATAACGAACTTAGTAAACAGAACTAGTCCATCAATTTATACGGGGCCCCAATGTTGCAGCTGTTATTAACAGGTAACTGTTCAGTTTCCAAGCTCTCAGTGTTTACACACGCTCTGGATCTGGACACAGTTTTTTAATTTTCCTTTTGTACAATGTAACAACTTGATTGCAAGATTTATGCTTGTGATTCCTTTTATGGTTAAACTTGTGAGAGATATACATGCAGTGTCTTTCTGAAGGTTTTACGCTCACTGTACCTTGGCGGGACAGACCCGGCTGTCAGCTGCAAGACTTTAAAGCCAATATAAAGGACTATTATTTCAGTACCTGTTATAGCGGTTAGACAGTGCAAGAGTCTTTGTTGCTGCAATGGGGCTGCTTCACTTGCTTACCGCCGTGTACCCTTCAGTGTTTCAGCGTTCCTCAGTGCGATTCAAATGCTGCTGGCTCTGTTCTCTGCTGCTCACAGCTGTTCACCTGTTGTGCTTTGCTCAATCATGACGCGTTTCTCCCCTCCCACATAGGGCTGAGTGTCGGGGCCTCATCAGATGTGTATCTAGGGGGGTGTGTCACAGGCTTTATATTATCATTGATTATCAGTACCTCCCCCATTCTTTCACAGCACTATTCAAACTACACAGCTTCAAAGCAAAACCATGTCATTCAATCGGTGTAAAAACCACATACAAAGGAACTGATCATTAATATTTACAATATATACACAGAGATAAATTTGGCTAATGCATGCTTAGGATTAGATTGCAACATATTACGGATTATTACGATTTTATGGTTGCGACTTTATGGACACACCTCCACTGCTAAATATATTGCTTTTTACCTACATTTACTTGTTTTAAATATAATTGTGTAGCTTTTATGTTCTTTTTAAGTTAGAGAAACTTTCAATTAATGAACATTAAGGCCTACATTATACTATAATAACAAAGGTATATGGAGCTTCCTAAATGTCACTACCCTCTTTAAACCAGATACATATTGATCACAAGTTAACCCTTTTTGCTTGTGCATACTTTAGATAAGGAGAGCTTTTCACAAGAAATGTGCATACTCTATTTTCTCATTTAAACCAGTTGGACTTAGGGTATTTAACCTAAAAATCCATCTTGATTCATGCTGCAAAATGATTTTGTCCAAGTAACCGCCCCTTCTATTCTGTTTTAACTGTTCAATGCCCATAATTTGCAACTTGGTGTAATCTGAATTATGGTAAAGTTTGAAGTGTCTTGCTACTGGGCTATCCATGTCTTCATTCTTAATGTCGTCTCTATGCTCTCGAATTCTACTTTTGAACTCTCTAGTAGTTTTACCTACATTAAGGGTTAACTTGTGATCAATATGTATCTGGTTTAAAGAGGGTAGTGACATTTAGGAAGCTCCATATACCTTTGTTATTATAGTATAATGTAGGCCTTAATGTTCATTAATTGAAAGTTTCTCTAACTTAAAAAGAACATAAAAGCTACACAATTATATTTAAAACAAGTAAATGTAGGTAAAAAGCAATATATTTAGCAGTGGAGGTGTGTCCATAAAGTCGCAACCATAAAATCGTAATAATCCGTAATATGTTGCAATCTAATCCTAAGCATGCATTAGCCAAATTTATCTCTGTGTATATATTGTAAATATTAATGATCAGTTCCTTTGTATGTGGTTTTTACACCGATTGAATGACATGGTTTTGCTTTGAAGCTGTGTAGTTTGAATAGTGCTGTGAAAGAATGGGGGAGGTACTGATAATCAATGATAATATAAAGCCTGTGACACACCCCCCTAGATACACATCTGATGAGGCCCCGACACTCAGCCCTATGTGGGAGGGGAGAAACGCGTCATGATTGAGCAAAGCACAACAGGTGAACAGCTGTGAGCAGCAGAGAACAGAGCCAGCAGCATTTGAATCGCACTGAGGAACGCTGAAACACTGAAGGGTACACGGCGGTAAGCAAGTGAAGCAGCCCCATTGCAGCAACAAAGACTCTTGCACTGTCTAACCGCTATAACAGGTACTGAAATAATAGTCCTTTATATTGGCTTTAAAGTCTTGCAGCTGACAGCCGGGTCTGTCCCGCCAAGGTACAGTGAGCGTAAAACCTTCAGAAAGACACTGCATGTATATCTCTCACAAGTTTAACCATAAAAGGAATCACAAGCATAAATCTTGCAATCAAGTTGTTACATTGTACAAAAGGAAAATTAAAAAACTGTGTCCAGATCCAGAGCGTGTGTAAACACTGAGAGCTTGGAAACTGAACAGTTACCTGTTAATAACAGCTGCAACATTGGGGCCCCGTATAAATTGATGGACTAGTTCTGTTTACTAAGTTCGTTATATACCTGTCTCCCAGTTACATTTGCAATATTGATATTATGTGTATATGGATACTGTGTATATGGTGCATGCAAGTCTGTGAGATATATTTCAATGAATAGCTGGCCAGCCTGTTCTAAATACCTGTATATTTTAGTTGGTGTGTATTCCACTTTAAAGGAATAGGGTGGAGGGTAGACGTTCTGATTTACGGTTGTTCTGAACTACATAGTAATAAAACTCTGGTAAATTAAGTGCGGCCTGTGTCCCTCTTTGATTGACTGATAATTTTTCGCTCAATCCTTCTTTCATATTGTATTGTATATATATATATATATATATATATATATATATATATATATATATATATATCTATACCTGTATATCTATTCCTATAGCTATATAGGTATAGATATCTATTTTACATGAACAGTATCAGATAGATATAGAAATATATATTTAATAATAAAAATTACATTATTTTCTTTTTTATATATATTCTGTGTTAAGGTAAGTTTTTAAGGCCTCTCATGTTTGTGTAAGTGATTTTGTGATAGTTTTGTCTGATGGTGTTAGTTTGTGTCGTTTTTCTAGATCTGAGATTTTTGTGAGCAGGGAATTGCGATAGGTTCTCTGTTCTTTTTTTTTATTAGCTTTTATTTTTATTATTTCCCCTCTTAATACACATTTATGTGCTTCCCATATTGTAGTTACTGGCAGCTGGTCTGTGGTGTTAAGGGAGAAGTATTCTGTCAGTGTTTTTACTAGGTGCTGTTGATGTAATTTGTCCTTTAGCATGAAATCGTCAAGCTTCCATTAGAATGGAATAGTTGGGGATTCTGGCCAATTTATCGTGCAACATACTGGGGCGTGATCTGACCAGGTGATTGGCAAAATTGTTGCTGACTCTAATAGGGACATTCCGACCTGATCCAAGAATAGATAATCAATGCGGGAGTATGTAATATGGTGGTGGGAGTAGAATGTGTAGTCTTTTGTATAGGGATGTAGGTGACGCCAAGCGTCGTGGATGTGTAAATCCCATAGTTGGGTTTGAATATATTTTAGGGTGGTTTTTGGGATATTGGTCGTGCTACTTTATGTTTCTATATTTGGGTGAAGGGGGGTATTTAAATCTCCCCCTAGTATCAGTGTGCCTTTCAGATTTAGTAGTGTGTCATTGATGACTTTCCTAATGAAGGTGTGTTGTTGAGTATTGGGCGAGTAGACATTTACCAGAGTTATTGGGCAACCTGATATAATTCCATTCGCTATTATGTATCTACCCTCTGTGTCTTTTACTAGGTTTAGCAGCTTAAATGGGATACTCTCTCTGATTAGTATGCCTACCCCATTTTTTTTCTTTAGTCCAGATGTGAAGTAGGTGGTAGGGAATTTTTTGCTATACTAATTTGGTTCTTTACCCCGTTTAAAGTGTGTTTCCTGTATGAATGCTATGCTTATATTCTGCATATGTAAATCCCTCAGCAGGAATGACTGTTTTTCAGGAATATTCAATCCCTTAGTTTGTAGTGTTAGGAAGTTCAGCTGGTTTCCAGGTACATTGATGGGATTATTCAATGGGATTCGAGATTTTTATGTCTGTCTAATGTGGTGTAAGTCTTTGTATGGTTGGGGAGGTGTGAAAAGGGGGGGGTTAGGTTAGGTAGGGGTGGGTTTGATGAGATGGGGAGATGGAAAATATGTATCGTTTGGTCAAGAAGGTTATACTATCATAGCTTTTATATGTGTGTGTTGATGTGTGGTGAATATGTGCGTATTGAGTAGATATGGGAAGTGAAGTGAAATGCAAATGAGGTATTTGGTGTATAGCTGTGGTGATTTTGTGGGTTTTTAAAGGTACTTTAGTCCGATCCGGCCAGAAGAGGACCGATCCGGGCAGAAGTTAATCCGATCCGGCCAGAAGAGGACCTCCAGACCGGCAGAAGTCTTCATCCAGGCAGCATCTTCTATCTTCTTCCATCCGGAGTGGAACGGGTCCATCTTGAAGACATCCAACGCAGAGCATCCTCTTCCATCCGACGACGACTGAAGAATGAAGGTTCCTTTAAGTGACGTCATCCAAGATGGTGTCCCTTCAATTCCGATTGGCTGATAGAATCCTATCAGCCAATCGGAATTAAGGTAGGAAAAATCCTATTGGCTGATGCAATCAGCCAATAGGATTGATCTCGCATTCTATTGGCTGTTCCAATCAGCCAATAGAATGCGAGCTCAATTATATTGGCTGATTGGATCAGCCAATAGGATTGAACTTCAATCCTATTGGCTGATTGCTTCAGCCAATCGGATTTTTCCTACCTTAATTCCGATTAGCTGTGCCCAGCTGGGTGAAGACGGCTCAAGGTAGGGTGATCTTCAAGGGGGTAGTGTTAGGTTTTTTTAAGGGGGGATTGGGTGGGTTTTAGAGTATTGTTGGGTGTGTGGGTGGTGGGTTCTAATGTTGGGGGGGTATTGTATTTTTTTTTACAGGTAAAAGAGCTGATTACTTTGGGGCAATGCCCCACAAAAGGTCCTTTTAAGGGCTATTTGTAATTTAGTATAGGGTAAGGAATTTTATTATTTTGGGGGGCATTTTTATTTTATTAGGGGGATTAGATTAGGTGTAATTAGTTTTATTTATTTTATTTATTTTTTGTAATTTAGTGGGGGGGGGTTTGTACTTTAGTTTATTTAATTTAATTGTAGGTAATTGTAGGTAATTTATTTAATTAATTTAATGATAGTGTAGTGTTAGGTGTAATTGTAATTTAGGTTAGGATTTATTTTACAGGTAAATTTGTACTTATTTTAACTAGGAAGTTATTAAATAGTTAATAACTGTTTAATAACTATTCTACCTAGTTAAAATAAATACAAAGTTGCCTGTAAAATAAAAATAAATCCTAAAATAGCTACAATGTAACTATTTGTTATATTGTACCTAGCTTAGGGTTTATTTTATCGCTAATTATTTTGTTTTAAATAGGATTAATTTATTTAATAGTAGTAAATTTATTTTGTTTTATTTAAATTATATTTAAGTTAGGGGGTGTTAGGGTTAGGGTTAAACTTAGGTTTAGGGGTTAATAAATTTAATATAGTAGCGGTGATGTTGGGGGCGGCAGATTAGGGGTTAATAAATGTAGTTAGGTGTCAGCGATGTTAGGGATGGCAGATTAGGGGTTAATAAAATTTAACTAGTGTTTGCGAGGCAGGAGTGCGGCGGTTTAGGGGTTAATACATTTATTAAAGTGGCAGCGATGTCCGATCGGCAGATTAGGGATTAAACATTTTAGTTAAATGTTTCCGATGTGGGGGGGCCTCGGTTTAGGGGTTAATAGGAAGTTTATGGGTGTTAGTGTACTTTTTATCACTTTAGTTAAGAGCTTTATGTTATGGCGTTAGCCCATAAAACTCTTAACTACTGACTTTTAAATGCGGTAGGGGTCTTGCCAAGAGAGGGTCTACCGCTCACTTTTTCAGGCGATCGTAATACCGGGGTTAGGCAAATCCCATTAAAAAGATAGTATACGCAATTGACGTAAGGGGATTTGCGGTATGCTTAAATCGCGGAAAAAAAGTCAGCGGTAGACCCTCTCCTGCCTGACTCGTAATACCAGTGGGCGTTAAAAAGCAGCGTTGGGACCCCTCAATGCTGCTTTTTAAGGCTAACGCGAGACTCGTAATCTAGCCGAAAAAAAGTTAAAATCTCCAGTAAAAATCCAACCCGCCTCCACGTCAAAATCCCTATATCTGCCATCCCCCCACATCGCAACTACTAATAAAAGTATTAACCACTAAACCACCAAACTCCCACATCGCAATCCACCTAATAAAGATATTAACCCCTAATCTGTCAACCTCCACATCGCAATCTACCTAATAAAGTTATTAACCCCTAATCTGCCAACCCCCCACAACGCAAAGTACCTAATTACACTATTAACCCCTAATCCGCGAATCACCCACAACGCAAAATGCCTAATTACACTATTAACACCTAATCTGCCAACCCCCCAGAACGCAAACCACTATATAAACCAATTTAACACTATAAACCACTAAACCGCCAAACCCCAACAACGCAAACTACCTAATTAACCTATTAACCTCTAAACTACCAAACCCCAACAACGCAAACTACCTTATTAACCTATTAACCCCTAAACCACCAACCTCCCACAACGCAAAGTATTAAACTAATAACTAAGACCCCTATCCGAACACCCCATAAATTAACCCCAATTACAATACACTAACATAAAATAAAAAAATACTAACTACATTAAAAAATAATAAACATTTACAAAAATAAAAAAACCTACCCCTACTGAAAATAAAAAAACAATACACATAAAAAAAACTAAAATTACAAAAAAAAGCTAAGATTACAAAAAATAAACTAAATTATCCAAAATAAAAGTTATTCCTATTCTAACCCCCCCCCATAAAAACAACAAAACACCCCAAAATAAAAACACCCCGTAATCTAACAAACTACCAATAGCCCTTTAAAGGGCCTTTTGTAGGGCTTTGCCATTGTATAATCAAGAACAAAATTGTTCACTTGGAAATGATGGCTCCTAAGCTTACATTCCTGCTTTTTAAATAAAGATAACAAGAGAACGAAGAAAAAATTATAATAGGAGTACAGTTGAAAGTTGCTTAAAACTGCATGCTCTATCTGAATCAGTAAAGAAAAAATGTGGGTTTAGTATCCCTTTAAGGTGGGCTGATATGGGGTTAGCCCTCCCATCAAATACTTCTTGTATGCTAGATCTAACAAAAACAACACTTAATCTAACGTGATCTAAAAAGATGTAACCGATTGAATGAGGTTTGTATTAAAATTTTATGTTGGAGGGCTAACCCAGCTGTGTGAGGTACTATTTTCAGAGAATTTCTAATACTTAAAAAAAGGGTTTTTGTTATGTGATGTTATTTTTTTTTTTCTCAAACCTGATCCTCAATAAAAAAACATTTTTCAAAAAAAAAAAAAAGGGTTTTTTTGGGGGGGTTTTTGTTTGTTTTTTTAAATTATATATAAATGCCAGTGACCAAGGGCTAAGGGACAGCCTAAAACATAGCCTTTATCTTGGATCCTATTTGTTTTTATGGCTACTGTTTTTAAGATGTATTGTTAAAATAAAGATTTTTTCACTTTTTATGGAAGAGTATTAATTCCAGAACTGAAAGAGCAGAATTGTAAGATATATTTATATATATATATATATATATATATATATATATATACAAAACACGGGAGGGGTCAGCACTCTCAGGCCGGACCAGGTACACATCCTATGACCCTGTAACATGCACAGCCCTGGGTGCAAAACAGCACTCTCAGGAAGCTGCACTGTCACCAGAGCCACAGGCAGTTAACCCCAGGCAGGCCTGGGTGCAAGGCCCAAACAGGGAAAATTACAAAAAAATAATACATTAATATAGCACACAGAGAAAGTCCAGCACTCACTTACAAGCTCAGAACTAAGATAAAAAACAGCAATGGAAGAGTTAGTTACCGCATCTGGCCAAATGGGAAAAGCCCAGGTACCTCGTCAAGGTCTCTTCCAAAAACCTGGGTCCCTAAACAGCCACAAAATGCAGGCTCACAATCAAACAACTGTGTAAAAATGAAGGGTGCACAGGCTTATGTAATCTCCCCAAACATATACAAAACACAGGAGGGGTCAGCACTCTCAGGCCGGACCGGGTACACATCCTATGACCCTGTAACATGCACAGCCCTGGGTGCAAAACAGCACTCTCAGGAAGCTGCACTGGTTTTTTTTTGGAAGAGACCTTGACAAGGTACCTGGGCTTTACCCATTTGGCTAGATGTGGTAACTAACTCTTCCATTGCTGTTTTTTATCTTAAGTGTGAGCTTGTAAGTGAGTGCTGGACTTTCTCTGTGTGCTATATTTATATTTATATATAATTATATATATATTATTATTATTTTTATTATCATCTACACTCACCGGCCACTTTATTAGGTACACCTTGCTAGTACCGGGTTGGACCCCCTTTTGCCTTCAGAACTGCCTTCATTCTTCAAGGTATAGATTCAACAAGGTGCTGGAAACATTCCTCAGAGATTTTGGTCCATATTGACACGACAGCATAACGCAGTTGCTGCAGATTTGTCGGCTGCACATCCATGATGCGAATCTCCCGTTCCACCACATCCCAAAGAGGCTCTATTGGATTTAGATCTGGTGACTGTGGAGGCCACTGGAGTACAGTGAACTCATTGTCATGTTTCAGAAACCAGTTTGAGATTATTTGAGCTTTGTGACATGGTGCATTATCCTGTTGGAAGTAGCCATCAGAAGATGGGTACACTGTATTCATAAAGGGATGGACATGGTCAGCAACAATACTCAAGTAGGCCGTGGCCTTTAAACGATGCTCAATTGGTACTAAGGGGCCCAAAGTGTGCCAAGAAAATATCCCCCACACCATTACACCACCAGCAGCCTGAACCGTTAATACAAGGCAGGTTGGATCCATTCTTTCATGTTGTTTACGCTAAATTCTGACCCTATCATCTGAATGTTGCAGCTGAAATCGAAACTCATCAGACCAGACAACGTTTTTCCAATCTTCTATTTTCCAATTTTGGTGAGCCTGTACAAATTGTAGCCTCAGTTTCCTGTTCTTAGCTGACAGGAGTGGCACCCGATGTGGTCTTCTGCTGCTGTAGCCCATCTGCTTTAAGGTTCGACATGTTGTGTATTCAGAGATGATATTATGCATACCTTGGTTGTAACGAGTGGTTATTTGAGTTACTGTTGCCTTTCTATCATCTCTGCCCATTCTCTTCTGACCTCTGACATCAACAAGGCATTGTTGTCCACACAACTGCTGCTCACTGGATATTTTCACTTTTTTGCACCATTCTGTGTAAACCCTAGATATGGTTGTGCGTGAAAATCCCAGTAGATCAGCAGTTTTTGAAATACTCAGACCAGCCCGTCTGGCACCAACAACTATGCCATGTTCAAAGTAATTTAAAGGGACATTAAACCCAAATTGTTTCTGTCATTATTCAGATAGAGAATTCTTTTTTAAACAATATTCCAATTTACTTCTATTATCTAATTTGCTTCATTCATTAGATATACTTTGTTAAAGAAATAGCAGTGCACATGAGTAAGCCAATCACAGGAGTCATCTATGTACAGCCACCAATCAGCAGCTTCAGAGGCTATCTAGATATGCTTTTCAGCAAGGGATATCAAGAGAATGAAGCAAATTAGATACTAAAAGTAAATTAGAAAGTTATTTAAAATTGCATGCTCTTTCTAAATCATGAAAGAAAAAATGTGGGTTTCATGTTCCTTTAAATCCCCTTTCTTCTCCATTCTAATGCTCGGTTTGAACTTCAGCAAGTCATCTTTACCACGTCTAGATGCCTAAATGTATTGAGTTGCTGCCATGTGATTGGCTGATTAGCAATTTGTGTTAACAAGCAATTAAAATGTGTACCTAAAAAAGTGTCCGGTGAGTGTATATCTATAGATTAGATAACTATTATTATGAATCTTTAAGATTTTGTTGTTATTATTATTATTATTATGATTTTTTATTTGTAGCGCTTAACAATTCAGCAATTAAATGGTTTATTAAATATACAAAGAAAGTTGCTGTTGGTAACTGTCAATCATGTCTGCTCAGATCTATAGCTAAATGTAACTATTCAGAGGCTGTGGATCAACTCTCCTGGTACTACAGTTACTAAAAACATTTCAAGACATTTTATTTTTAACTGTAATTTATTCCAGGACACATTACTAAAGTCTATTTATACACCATAAAACGCAAGTTCTTTTTTTTTTTTTTTTCTTTAACGCTATGTGTTTAGCATTACGTTTGGATGTCAAAGCTTGTAGAGCAAAATTTGCTGACAAACCACAAACAGTATGCTGTATGTTTGTACAATTACTATCCTATGGCTAAATATACTAATATAGAGCTGGACACTATCATTATGTTTGCTCCACGACCCAGATGCTATTTCTGTCACTGACTGTCTAAACCTATAATTTCCTCGGTTTCTTGAACACATTTAGAAAGACAAAGGCTCCACATTTACCAGCTTGTGTAAGAAGTCAGGAATCATTCTTTTTATGTCCTGACATCACAGGTAGATCCCCAACCAAACCTGAGAGTATAGGGTAAGGAATTTTGTGTTGTTACATGAGCAGGTGTTAGAAAGAGGGCAGAGGTGAGTGCAATATAAACAACATGTTAAGACCTTTCTACTTGTTCCACTCTACAGGTTTGATAAATGCCAGAGAATTACTCTACTGACACCTTGTAGCTTACACATTTATTACTTAAATTCAAGCCATGTGGAAGGTTTTTTTCTGCTCCCCTATAAGAAGATATTTTATTTACCTCTGTTTCTTTTCTGAACCTTAAAGGGACATTTAAGTGCAAAAACTGAGTACTCAGAATTAGTTTGAGTAAGCAGTTTTCGTATTATTTAGGCCCCCAAATTTGTGTTTAACCTCATAAATGGGTTAAACACATAGTTAAAGTCACAGAGGAATGCTGGTCCTGATGAGGCAAACAATCACATGACTCCTCCACACAACAGCTCTGTAGCATTAACATTTCCTTTTAAAGGGACAGTAAAGTCATAATTAAACGTTCATGATTTTGATAGAAAATACTATTGTAAACAACTTTCCAATTTACTTCTATTATAAAATTTGATTTGTTCTCATGTTATCCTTTGTTGAAGAGTAAAGCTAGGTAGGCTGATAGGAGCTAAGGAGCATGCATGTGTCTTAAAGGGACACTGAACCCAAATGTTTTCTTTCATGATCCAGATAGAGCATGCAACTTTCTAATTTACACCTATTAACTTTCCTTCGTTCTCTTGCTTTCTTTATTTGAAAAAGAAGGCATCTAAGCTATTTTTTTTGGTTCAGAACCATGGAAAGCACATGTTTATTGGTGGGTGAATTTATCCACCAATCAGCAAGAACAACCCAGTTTGTTCACCAAAAATGGGCCGGCATCTAAACTTACATTCTTGCTTTTCAAATAAAGATACCAAGAGAATGAAGACATTTGATCCATGAGTCAATTAGAAAGTTGCTTTACATTGCATGCTCTATTTGAATCACAAAAGACAAAATTTGGGTTCAGTGTTCCTTTAAACATTCTATGGCAGCTGTGTTTGCAACTTTAAACATTGTTGCAAACTACTGCTGCCAGATGGCTAAAGACATGTGCACACTCCAAGTAAGCTATATCTGTACCTAAAGTAAAATGTGGATAACATTATGATAACAAATGCTATGATAACAAAAGCAAATAAAATATATTAAGGGGCGATATACAGTAGTTTGACCATCTTTTGGTGAGTGTTAGAACTGCACAGTCTCAGATAATTGGAGTGACGTTGGCACCAGATACAAAGTTCTAAATTCTAAGGCCTAGTTTCTATTGCTGTTGTAAACTGGCGGTGACAAGTATATCCATTAAAGTCAATAGAGATGTTTTATGTTACAGTTTACACAGTTTAAACTGGAAAAAGATTTAAATTGTACAAAAACACCAGTTATGCCGGTTAAAAATAAAGAAAAAAACGCTGGCAAAAGCATGGAGGGTTTTAACGGCTCTATACTCAAACCATAGATAGTCACATAGTTGAGCTCATACTTCCCCAGTTTGATACTCTTAGAAAAGAAATGTCAGAGTTAACAGCTCTAATATGTCAGTTTTCACATAGAATATCAGTAGTGGAGGATAGGGTATCAGGTCTTGAGGACTTAACCCATATGCAAGATGCTAAAAGAACATGCATGCAATACAAATTAAAAGACCTAGAGGATAGAGCGTGCAGGTTAATATAAGGGTTATAGGTCTCCCAGAGACAGTCACATATTCAGACGTAATATATTTTGCTGCCAATGTACTACCTAGTTGGTTTCCAATTCTGATACAGATTGCACTTGTTTAGTCAAAAGGGCATACAGGGTAGGTCCACTGTTAACTAATCCAGAGGGTACAGCTAGACCCGCACTGTTCTTATAAGATATTTAAATTTCCAGGACAAGACACAGATTATGAGAGCGAATAGACAAAAAGATTCAGTATTCTTAGATCAAAGTAGACTTTTCCTGTATCAGAACTTCTCAGCTGAGACATCTGGTAAAAGGAGAGAGGTTGATCCATATTGTACTTCACTAATCAATGTTATTCTTATTTGAAAGCTAAACCTAGGTAGGCTCATGTGCTAATTTCTAAACCCTTAAAGACTGCCTCTTATCTAAATGCATTTGTCAGTTTTTCACAGCTAGAGGGTGTTTGTTCATGTGTTTCATATAGATAACACTGTGCTCATGCATGTAAAATTATTTGAGTCGGCACTAATTGCATGAAATGCAAGTCTGTCAAAAGATCTGAGATAAGGAGGCAGCCAGCAGAAGCTTAGATACAAGTTAATTACAGAGGTAAAAAGTATATTTCTATAACAGTGTTGGTTATGGAAAACTGGGAAATGGAAAATAAAGGGATTATCTAACTTTTAAAACAATAACATTTTTGGTGTTTACTATCCCTTTAAGGCAACTAAAAAATATAAACCAGATATCGCTGTATTGCAGGAAATGCATTTAAAAGAGTCAGAAATTGCTAAATTAAAGCAGGGCTGGGTAGGAGAGGTAATCGCAACTCTGTGTTAAAAAGGAGCTGTGGGTGGTGTTTTTATTTAATAAGAATTGCATTTACAAATTCTGCTCAAAATAGTTGGACCTGAAAAGTAGATATCAGGGGGTCGATCCGATAAAAATCGTCGCCCGCAAAAGCTGGCGACGCCAATATTTGTGCAGGTTTGGTATCCTATATACGGCGTAACCTAGAAGTTACGCGCGTATATTTCTGCCGTCGCCCGTAGTTTTTTGGGCCATAGGCAGGTATACCAAACCCGCGCAGTTTGGTATCCAATATACAGCGTAAGGACTTACGTGGCGAAAATGGAGAAATCTTACTCCATTTTCACCTCGCCACAAAAAGCAGCCGTAAGAAGCCTTACGCTGACTATTGGAGCCCCGTAACTCCCTAAACTGGCTGCTAAATAAACCTAACACCTAACGCATGTGCAATGTCTATCTCCCTGTCAACCGCGATCTGCTAAATAAAACCTAACACCTAACGCATGCGCAATGTCTATCTCCCTGTCAACCGCAATCTGCTAAATAAAACCTAACACCTAACGCATGCGCAATGTCTATCTCCCTGTCAACCGCGATCTGCTAAATAAAACCTAACACCTAACGCATGCGCAATGTCTGTCTCCCTGTCAACCGCGATCCCCCGCCGCAATCCCTAATAAAGTATTTAACCCCTAAACCGCCGCCATCTGCATAAACTAACCCCCTACTGTGAGCCCCTAAAACCGCCACCATCGAACTGATCTATCCCCTAATGTGAACCCCTAAAACCGCCACCATCTAACTGATCTATCCCCTAATGTGAACCCCTTACACCGCCGCCATCTATATTAAAATTATTAACCCCTAATTTAATCTACCTACCCCGCCAATCAGATTCAAGTGAACCAATCAGCCAATCGGATTGAACTTGAATCTGATTGGCTGATTCAATCAGCCAATCAGATTTTTCTACCTTAATTCCGATTGGCTGATAGAATCGGAATTCAACGGACGCCATCTTGGATGACGTCATTTAAAGGAACCTCATTCGTTGGGAAGTCGTCGTGCCGGATGGATGCTCCACGGCGGAGGAGCGAAGAAAGAAGATTGAAGATGCCGATTTGCTTGAAGACATCGCTGATGGAAGAAGACTCTCTGCCGCTTGCTTGAAGACATCGCCCGGATGGAAGAAGACTTCACTGCCCCTTGCTGGAAGACATCGCCCGGATCGGATGAGGAGTTTGGCCCGGCGTGGTGAAGATAAGGTAGGGAGATCTTCAGGGGGGTAGTGTTAGGTTTATTTAAGGGGGGTTTGGGTTAGATTAGGGGTATGTGGGTGGTGGGTTGTAATGTTGGGGGGGTGGTATTGTGTGTTTTTTTTCAGGCAAAAGAGCAGTTTTCTTTGGGGCATGCCCCCACAAAAGGCCCTTTTAAGGGCTGGTAAGGTAAAAGAGCTTTGAACTTTTTTTAATTTAGAATAGGGTAGGGAATTTTTTTATTTTGGGGGGCTTTATTATTTTATTAGGGGGCTTAGAATAGGTGTAATTAGCTTAAAAATCTTGTAATATTTTTTTTTTTTGTAATTTAGTGTTTGTTTGTTTTTGTAATTTAGTTTAGTTTATTTAATTGTATTTTTAGATAGATATTTGTAGTTTCTTTAATTTATTGATAGTGTAGGTGTATTTGTAACTTAGGTTAGGATTTATTTTACAGGTAATTGGGTAATTATTTTAACTAGGTAGCTATTAAATAGTTAATAACTATTTAATAGCTATTATACCTAGTTAAAATAATTAACAATTTACCTGTAAAATAAATATAAACCCTAACATAGCTATAATGTAATTATTAATTATATTGTAGCTATCTTAGGGTTTATTTTATAGGTAAGTATTTAGATTTAAATAGGAATATTTTAATTAATAATATTAATATTAGATTTATATTAATAAGAGTTTAGTTAGGGATGTTAGAGTTAGATAGGGTTGTTATACTTAATATATATATATATATATATATATATATATATATATATATATATTATAATAACGATATTAACTATATTAACCCTAATATAATTAGGGTTAATATAGTTAATATATATAATATAATAATTATATTAACTATATTAACCCTAATATAATTAGGTTAATATAGTTAATATAGCTGGCGGCGGTGTAGGGGGATTAGATTAGGGGTTAATAATTTTAAAATAGATAGCGGCGGGGTAGGGACTCACTTTAGGGGGTAGGTAAGGTAGATGGCGGCGGTGTTAGGGGCTCACTTTAGGGGGTTATAGATTTAATATAGCTTGCGGCGGTTTAGGGGTTAATAACTTTATTAGGTTGCGGCAGGGTTTGGGAGCGGCGGTTTAGGGGTTAATACATATTTTATTGTTAGGATAGTGAGGGGGGATAGCGGATAGAGGGTTAGACGTGTCGGGCTATGTTAGGGAGGCGTGTTAGACAGTGCGGGTGATTTAGACTTTAGTCAGGTTTTGTAGGCGCCGGCAGTTTCTAACGTGCCGTAAGTCACTGGCGACGCCAGAAATTTGTACTTGCGCAGATTTCTGGACATCGCTGGTTTATCCGACTTACGGCACGTTAGCATCTGACGGCGCAGTATATGGGATAGCTCGAGTTGCGAGCTGAAACTGCGGGCGACGCGGGTTCCCTCGCTTGCGCCGCAAACTACGATCTATATCGGATCGCGCCCATTATTATAACCATTTAAATTAATCAGGTAAGGGCTTAGAAATTAGTATATGAGCCTACCTAGGTTTAGCTTTCAACTAAGAATACCAAGAGAACAAAGCAAAATTGATGATAACAGTAAATTGAAAAGTCGTTTCAAATTACATAAAGCATGGACTTTACTGTCCCTTTAAGTCTATGTGCAAATTAAACTTTTTATCAGATTTGGTTGCAGAGCTGCTTCCAAGCAGAACAAATGATTGAGCTATCAGCTGTTGAGACTGAGAGAAGACTTTGCTGAAACATCTTCCACGTGTCTTTTGTCGTCTAATGTGTATGGTTGCATTGATCTGTCTTCCTGCTAGTGTATGCCATTTTTCTGAACTAAAAAGCACTTTTAAGGGACACTGAACCCACATTTTTTATTTCGTGATTCGGATAGAGCATGCAATTTTAAGCAAATTTCTAATTTACTCCTATTATAAATTTTTCTTCGCTCTCTTGCTATCTTTATTTGAAAAAGAAGGCATCTAATCTAAGGAGCCAGCCAATTGTTGGTTCAGAACGATGGAGAGCACTTGTTTATTGGTGCTGCCCAATCAGCAAGGACAACCCAGGTTGTTCACCAAAAATGAGCCAGCATCTAAACTTATATTCTTGCTTTTTAACTAAAGATACCAAGAGAAAGAAGAAAATTTGATAGTAGGAGTTGCTTAAAATTGCATGCTCTATCTGAATCACAAAAGAAAACATTTGGGTTCAGTGTCCCTTTAAAGGACCAGGCAACACATTAGATTTGCATAATCAACAAATGCAAGATAACAAGACAATGCAATAGTACTTAGCCTGAACTTCAAATAAGTAGTAGATTTTTTTATAACAAATTTCAAAGTTATGTATATTTCCACTCCCCTTGTACCATGTGATAACAATCAGCCAATCACAAATGCATATACGTATAGTCTGAATTCTTGCACATGCTCAGTAGGATCTGGTGACTCAAAAATTGTACATATAAAAGACTGTGCACATTTTTTTTTAATGGAAGTAAATTGGAAAGTTGTTTAATATTACAAGCTGTATCTGAATCATGAAAATTTAATTTAACTCCATTAAAAAAAAGTGCACATTCTTTTATATTTACATTTTTTGAGTCACCAGCTTCTACTGAGCATGTGCAAGAATTCACAGACTATACGTATATGCATTTGTGATTGGCAGATTGCTATCACATGGTACAGGGGGAGTGGAAATACACATAAGTTTGAAATTTGTTAGAAAAAAATCTACTACTTATTTGAAATTCAGAGTAAATGCTATTGTATTGTCTTGTTATCTTGCATTTGTTGATTATGCAAATCTACTGTGTTTACTGGTCCTTTAAGTTTATTGGCTCTTTAGTGCTGTAGTTATTTAGCAACTATGGGGCAGCCATTTAGTCACAGAACATTACAAGGCAGGATTAAATATGATCTTTCAGTGAGTGGATTAGGAGGGTGTCTGCCCTGACGCTGAGGTCAAGACAGATGAACATATCTTTCTTTGCTTTGTTGTAGGTATGACAACCACGTTAGCAATGAGTCATTAGGTACTGGAGGAAACTTACTACTGTCTCAATTTCCAGTTATACAAGAGGGTAAAATTAGGTTGCATCCATATTAACTTGCTTCATTTTGTATACCTAGATTTCAATTAATATATCTATTTTAACCCTTTAAAGGGACATAATACTCATATGCTAAATAACTTGAAACTAATGCAGTATAACTGTAAAAATATCACCTGAGCATCTCTATGTAAAAAAGGAAGATATTTTACCTCACAATCTCCTCAGCTCAGCAGAGTAAGTTCTGTGTAAAAAGTTATACTTCACTTGCTCCCAGCTGCAGGTAAAAATAAAAAAAAATTGAAGAAATGAACAGCAGCCAATCAGCATCAGCAGTGCTGAGGTCATGAACTCTTACTGTGATCTCATGAGATTTGACTTAACTCTCATGAGATTTCATAGTAAGCTTCCTTTACCTGTTTGGTGAAATAATATGAGAGTTCACGAGGCTCATCCTTTCAGCTGTCCCAGGACAGACACACTAAAATCCTGCTTAGAAATCCTTTACAATGGGAGGTGGCTACTGAGGAACTTTTGAGGTAAAATATCTTTCTTTTTTACATAGAGATGTTCAGGAGATATTTTCTAGTCAGCTTTTTACAGCTTTGCTGCATCACTTTCAAGTGTTTAAAAATTTGGGTATTATGGCCCTTTAAGGACCAATGATTTTTTTTCCCAATTTCTGACAAGAAATTTTGATCACTATAGGTTTCACATTCATTGTCTGATATCTTGTTAAAAGGAACAGTCTTAAACCAGAATTTTTATTGTTTAAAAAGATAATCTCTTTATTACCTATTCCAAAGTTTTGCGTAACAAACACTGTTATATTAATACACTTTCTATCTCTGATTACCTTGTTTCTAAGCTTCTGCAGACTGCCCCCTTATTTCAGTTATTTTGACAGACTTGCATATTAGCTAATCAGTGCTGACTCATATAAATAACTCCAAGGGAGTGAGAGCTTTCCACAAAGAATACCAGGAGAGCAAATCACATTTGATGATAAACGTAAATTGGAAAGTTATTTAAAATTGCATGCCCTATCTGAATCATGAAAGTTTAATTTTGATTATACTGTCCCTTTAAGTACATCATTTTTTTAACAGACTAATAGGCCTTTCTAGCGATACCTTATATGGGTATAAAAATAGCAATAAATAGGAATTTAATACTAAAGAAATGGAGAAAATATGGGAGGGGTGGCATTTTTTTTTGCAGTTTTCTTTATAACCATTTCTACAAAACTAGTGTAGCTAAAGAATAATACTGCCAAATATATTCATTATATTCTCCTGATTTTAGAAATACCCCATGAGGCCTACTTATCATGCCGTCAACTTACTTGCATTCGACGGCACCAATACGCTCGCCTAACATCGCGGCTGCGGACCTGAATACGCTCTCCATATTTATATAAAAAGCTATCAAAAAGCCGCGCACCAAGTACGGGGCGATGAGCAGCGGACTGTTGTTAACTAAACAGTCATCGATCTCGATGCTATTCGGCTTTTTCACAGCTTTATTTATACCCTGTCACTAAACACCGTCACTATACTAAAATGTTTAACACCTATCCCGCCGCTCCCGGACCCCGCTGCAACTAAATAAAGTTATTAACCCCTATCCCGCCACTCCCGGACCCCGCCGCCACCTACATTATGTTATTAACCCCTAATCTGCCGCCCCCTACACCGCTGCCACCTACATTATGTTATTAACCCCTAATCTGCTGTCCCAACACCGCCGACACCTACATAAAAGTATTAACCACTATCCCGCCGCTCCCGGAGCCCTCCGCAACTAAATAAAGTTATTAACCCCTAAACCCCTGGCCTCCCACATCACTACCACTTACTAAACCTATTAACCCCTAAACCACCAGCCCACCACATCGCCATAAACTAAATTAACCTATTAACCCCTAAACCTAAACAACCCGCTAACTTTATATTAAATATTAACTCATCCCTATCTTATAATAAATTTAAACTTACCTTTAGATTTAAATTAAACTATATTAAACTAATAATTAATCTACCCTAACTGTTATACTAAAATTACATTAAACTATACTAAACTATTAATTAACCTACCCTAACTGTTATACTAAAATGACATTAAACTATATTAAACTAATAATTAATCTACCCTAACTGTTATACTAAAATTACATTAAACTACAAATTAAATTAACTATATTATATATTTAAAAACCTAACCCTACTCAAATAATTTAAATCTACTATTACAAATTACAAAGTTACAAAAAACTAGCAACTAAGTTAATAAAATAACAAACACTAAGTTTCACAAAAAAAATCAAATATTTAAACTAATTACACCTAATCTAAGAGCCCTATGAAAAAAAAAAAACCTAGCCTATAATAAACTACCAATAGCCCTTAAAAGGGCCTTTTGCAGTGCATTGCCCCAAAGAAATCAGCACTTTTACCTGTAAATAAAAAATACAAATACCTCCCCAACAGTAAAACCCACCACCCACACAACCAACCCCCCAAATAAAAACCTAATCTAAAATACCTAAGCTCCCCATTGCCCTGAAAAGGGCATTTGTATGGGCATTGCCCTTAAAAGGGCATTTAGCTTTTTTCAAAAGCCCAAACCCTAATCTAAAAATAAAACCAACCCAATAAACCCTTAAAAAAGCCTAACACTAACCCCCCGAAGATCCACTTACAGTTTCTGAAGAGCCGACATCCATCCTCAACGAAGCAGCAGAAGTCCTCATCAAAGCCGGCAGAAGTCTTCATCCAAGTGGGCCGACGTCTTCCTCCAAGCCGGCAGAAGTCTTCAAGACAGACATCAGGCCCGGAGCATCTTCTTCTGACGACGTCTTCTTCCGAATGAAGGTTCCATTAAATGACATCATCCAAGATGGCGTCCCTTAGATTCCGATTGGCTGATAGATTTCTATCAGCCAATCGGAATTAAGGTTGAAAAAATCCTATTGGCTGTTGCAATCAGCCAATAGGATTGAACTTTCATCCTATTGGCTATTCCAATCATAGGGGTAAAAAAAAAATCACAAAAAAAATTATTAAAATAAAATTATAAAAAAATAGGTGGAGATCTGAAAGAGACTTTAACTGTGACAGAACACAATTTTTTTATCTTTTCACTCTGAATTAATGGTTATTGTAATACCACTTTTTGGTACATTTAAGAGCTTTTCATTTTTTAAGTTTCACACTTATAAGTTTAACATGTTCACAATATTTGATGGTTGAATCTTGTTTAATCGTAACTCTGATGTTCACTAATAATAAAAAATATAGTAAAACAGGGAAAAACTATAGGTTACAAGTTCTCTTTCTGCCATATGACTCTAGTGGACTGATTGAAGAAATGTTTGCGACTATATCCTGTGAATAGTTTCTGTGCTTAGAATTTTTAGATATCAGTCTTTGTTTTGATATCCCAAAGCTTCTACAAATGCAATTTTGGCATATTTTCGGCCAGATTACGAGTTTTACGTTATGAGGGGTGCAGTGTTAACTTGCACGTTATTCTCACCGCTCACTTACCTACAGCGCTGGTATTACAGGTTTTTCTAAACCTGGCGTTAAAAGACAAGAAGTGAGCATAAAGCAAAATTGAGCTCCATACCCACTCCAATACCAGCGCTGCTTAAGTCAGCGGTGAGCTGGTTGTACGTGCTCGTGCACGATTTCCCCATAGACATCAATGGGGAGAGCCGTCTGAAAAAAAGCCTGCAATAAAGCAGTGTAAAGCTCAGTAACGCAGCCCCATTAATTCCTATGGGGAAACAAAATTTATGTTTACACCTAACACCCTAACATAAACCCCGAGTCTAAACACCCCTAATCTTACACTTATTAACCCCTAATCTGCCGCCCCGACATAGTTGACACCTGCATTATACTTATTAACCCCTAATCTGCTGCTCCGGACATCGCCACCACCTACATTATACTTATGAACCCCTAATCTGCGGCCCCTAACATCGCCGACACCTACATTATATTTATTAACCCCTAATCGGCTGCCCACAACATCGCCGACACCTACATAATGTTATTAACCCCTAATCTGTCGCCCCCAATGTCGCTGCCACTATAATAAACATATTAACCCCTAAACCGCTGTACTCCCGCATCGCAAACACTAGTTAAATACTATTAACCCCTAATCTGCTGCCCCTAACATCACCGCCACCGACCTACATTTATTAACCCCTAATCTGCCATCACCAACGTCGCCGCCACTATATTATATTTATTAACCCCTAAATCTAAGTCTAACCCTAACCCTAACACCCCCTAACTTAAATATAATTTAAATAAATCTAAATACAAATTACTATCATTACCTAAATAATTCCTATTTAAAACTAAATACTTACCTATAAAATAAACCCTAAGCTAGCTACAATATAACTAATAGTTACATTGTAGCTAGCTTAGGGTTTATTTTTATTTTACAGGCAAGTTTTTATTTATTTCAACTAGGTAGAATAGTTACTAAATAGTTTTTAACTATTTACTAACTACCTAGCTAAAATAAATACAAATTTACCTGTAAAATAAAACCTAACCTAAGTTACACTAACACATAACACTACCCTACAATTAGACCTAAATCAAATACAATTAACTAAATTAAATAAAATTAAATAAAATTTGCTAAATTACAAAAAAAAACTACTCAATTACAGAAAATAAAAAACAAATTACAAGATCTTTACACCTATATCGAAATTAAGGTTAAAAAAATCCTATTGGCTGATGCAATAGGATTGGCTTTTCCAATCAGTCAATAGAATGCGAGCTCAATCGTATTGGCTGATTGAGGACCACTTCTGCCGGCTTCCTTGAGGACATCTTGCCGCTTGGATGAAGACTTCTCCCGGTAAGTGGATCTTCGGGGGTTAGTGTTAGGATTTTTTAAGGGTGTATTGGGTGGGTTTTATTTTTAGGTTAGGGCTTTGGGCTGCAATAGAGCTAAAACGTATCACTCAATGCTTAGTGGATTTGTTCTAATATTTATCTAAAGTTTGAAGATAACTATGATCAGTAAAATATATAATTAATCTTAGCTTTAGACCATTGAAGAACTGTGTTTGGTTAAAATTTACTATCCATGGTTAAAACAATATAAATGTATCCTGCCATGTTTTGAATGTTGTATTGAACTTCAAAAAAAAGTTTAAGAATCACTTCAAAGATTAGCTTTATCCAGTTTTTTTTTTCTTGTCTGAAGAGCTTGCATTCAATATATTCATATATATATACATATACATAGTAAGTTCCTACAACAGAAACAACAATTTTATTCTTAGGTATCAATGAGCTTGGTTTTTCTACTTTGTCTCAATCAATCAGATTGTCTGTCTGTCTGTAAAAAATGATATTTCTGTGTCCCCTAATATTACTTATCTATAACCAGCAATAAAATAGTTGAAAAAAAAGGAATGTTCTCGGTACCATAATAGTAAACACTAAACATTGCCTTGTTGCTTTTCAGTTTCTGAGCAAACATTGTAGAGAATATCAGATGATAACGCTAACAAGCCCTTATGGAATTGTCATGGTAGAGGTTTGTCCATACTGAATGATACATTATTCTATTCATATATATTTAGAACATAAAAGCTTGTTTAGGAGCACTACCTCTAGAAATGAAAGTATTTATTTTGCCACTGCATTTAAATCAAAGGAGCTGGTGTGTATTTGTCACTTATAGAGAGAGGTAAATGGGTCATTGGGTAGTTAGGTAGGCAGGTAGGTAGATATATAGATAGATTGATAGAGGGATATAGACAAATATTATAATAGATGATAGATAGATATTGTTAGATATATACATATATATATATATATATATATATATATATATATAGAGAGAGAGAGAGAGAGAGAGAGAGAGAGAGAGATTATGATGATGATGATGATGATAGATAGATAGATAGATAGATAGATAGATAGATACACATCTACATAGGAAGAAAGAAAGAAAGAAAGAAAGATAGATAGATAGATAGATAGATAGATAGATAGATAGATAGATAGACAGAAAAACAGGCTAGCTGTCTGGCAAGCAGGGAAATGGATAGAAATAAATAAATAAAGATAGATACAAAAAGCACATCGACATGTGCCAAGCCTTTAAAAAATACTTGTATCTTTACACAATCAGTCAGTACAGTGTTTTATTTTTATTCTGCTGCTAAGAATTCTGGGTACAAACATGTAGAGTATACTTGCACTATATCCTTATTCTAGCAACTTTAGGTACAGATCTCTGTCCTTTTTCGTACTGTTTATTTATAGCTAGAAGAGCGTTATATATGAGTAGAGAAGAAGGCAGCTATAAGCTGTTATGAGCTTCACAATCACCTGCATGGCAATAAGGCACTCAGAAGTGAGGGCATAGCCCCAGCAGTAAAGCGCAATGATAGAGTCAGTTCTTGATACAGCAGTCGCTGAACCCATGTGAAACGGCAGCTGGTATAGATAATGCCTTTCTGACACTGTTTGAGGTAAATATGACACTTGCTGTATAACATTCCCTGGCTGTATTTTCACTCCGCAATCAGTGCAGCAATACACACAAAGAGATATTTATACTTGAGCTGCATATATAGGCTGCCTGCTCTGTCTGCTTTGTATCAGATAAATGCATTTCTAAATAACACCACACAGCTTCTCTTTATTAATCCATTCTACTCTTACAATGAAGCAGGATATGTAATGTATCATCAGTGCTCTCAATGTCTCTCAGTACACATGTATATTGTATTAGGAGTTTCAGATTATTTTATTCAGTAGCATTTGTATTTTTTTGATGGGTGGTATCTTAGAGGAAGGGCATACATGAAGACAGATAAAGCAACCCTATTCAAATATAGTATATATCAGTAACTATAAATTAAAATGGTGTATAAAAGTTCTGTGTATTTTGGTGTTTCTGTTAGCCAATCAGGGATCTTCATTATGACATCATTCTGGGATCTTTGCCAAACTAACCAGAAGATATATTGTAATAGACATAGCTCGAATAATCAAGACAAATCAGATAATTGAGGGAATGAATTAGCAATGGCAGGAATGATAGAGTAGGAGTTTGCTTGTGCACAAAAATTTAATTATTTTCAAGAATTGTCATGTTCCGGTGTACATGCGCTCAGGACACAGACCCTCAGGGCAGTGGTAGGGATTTGAAGACACCGACCCCTGACCCGGGGAAGAGTATCCTGGACGTGGATAGATGATATTCTGTGATTCATAGTTGCTAAAAGTTATTGTAGAATAAATGGAGAGTGCAACATTTGTATACAATATATTCTGACTTCACTGTGACTTATAGTTAGTTAATAGGAGTAGCTGCAGGATTCAATGAGAGAAAAATATAGCAATGTGGAATGTTCAGGCTTCAACCAGTAAACTGGTAAAAGATTGACACTTAGATGCAAACTAAGGTTTGTTGCAGGTTCACAGTACATAATATTATATAGAGCTGTATGTCAGAATTAAACAGAGCAGCACAGATGATAGACAATTTGCAAGTTTTAGGCATTAATTACATTTGTGCATATATATGCAAACTAAGGTTTGTTGCAGGTTCACAGTACATAATATTATATAGAGCTGTATGTCAGTAATAATCAGAGCAGCACAGGTGATAGTCAAGTTGCAAGTTTAAAGCATCAATTACTGTTTGTGCATATATTGGAGAATCACATGAAAGCTTTTAACTGAACACATAGATGCAGAGTTCTGAATATGTTAACATATTTGTAGAAGGATATTTCAGCTATGACAACTTGTTGCAGAGAATAGTTATAAAGTTCTGAGTAAGATGATGTTGTTATAAATAGAGAGTGATGATAACCAAAAGTATGCTTGATTTATAACAAAGTTCAGAGTTTGTTAAGTAGCAGTGTCCAGGTAACAAAATGGAATTATTTGGATACTTGCGATTTGATGATTTTAGGCAGAGGAAATAGGAAAAACTGAAGCTTGAATATGTTGGTAGGATTCATGCAGGATCAACCACAAACCTCAGTTGTTTTCAGGAACACAACTTCAAAGTTAATGCAAAGCACATTAGACCTGAGAAGGCTTAAAAAGAGGCTGAGGGAATCGGGTGCATGAATGATTAATCAGGCAGGCAAGCTGAATGTAAATACTGCCCAAAACAGCATGAGTGTCAGAATCAGGAAAGGCAGTCTTAAAGGGATAGTGAGATTAGGCTGAGATATGTTACAGAACCCCCTCCTTAAAGGTGACCTCTGGGCGCCGAATGCAATCCAAAAGGAGAGAGAACAAAAATTATATGAAGAGCCGGTAGTAGGTGTATGGAGGTAGTGAGTCCAATCGGAAATCAAGAAAGGTGGGTTGGAGATCTCTTGAAAAAGTAAAATGACAAAGCAAAGGCCATGGAATTCAGATATCAAAAGATCTTGACAATGATGAGAGTAAAACTTGAAGTCATCTTTCTTGTAGTCATCGTAAGAATGCATGAACGTGACATACAATGAGCTTCCTACAACAGAATCATCCTGAGAGTTGATAGGCGGATGTTTTTTATGATAGATGACCATGTACACAGCCAGTTAAAGGTACCCAGTCCTAGACATATGAATAGGCTTTCCTCAACTTCAGAAATAGAGATGCAGCATTCTGCATTGATAACCAGATTACCACCTTTGGGTCAGAGATTTGAGTATCCTCAGAATTAACCTCTTGGCTGAGGAATAGATATACTCCAAAAGAAAAAGCTATAGTCACTTCTAACCCAATAGCAGGGCTTTCTTCAAAGTAGGAGATAGGAGTGTAGAGAGCAAGAGTTGACCAGTTCTTGCCTTCTTCTGGTTCAATATCAAATGTGTCTTTACTGAATTCAGAATCAAGAGTGTCCTCACTAGGATCAGGTATATGAATCCCCACACCAGGGCGAGGTTCAGAAATACCCACATCTGGGCAAGGTTCAGGAATATCCTCAGTAGGATCAGGTGAAGGAATGTCCACACCAGGACAAGGTTCAGGAATACCCACATCTGGGCAAGGTTCAGGAATATCCTCAGTAGGATCAGGTGAAGGAATGCCCATGCTAGGGCAAGGTTCAGAAGTACCCACATCTGGGCAAGGTTCAGGAATATCCACATCTGGGCAAGGTTCAGGAGTATCCTCAGTAGGATCAGGTGAAGGAATGCCCATGCCAGGGCAAGGTTCAGAAGTACCCACATCTGGGCAAGGTTCAGGAATATCCACATCTGGGCAAGGTTCAGGAGTATCCTCAGTAGGATCAGGTGAAGGAATGCCCATGCCAGGGCAAGGTTCAACTATAGAAAAAGAAAAAGAACCCACTTTAGAGCCAGGAATCATACTCTCTTCTGAGCAGAGGGCAAGGCTTTCTTCAGGGTTCACAAACGAAGAATTTACAAGATCTACTTTATCACTGGATGCATAATTCTGAAGTAATAAATCATCATAGTAGTTGAGGGGACCATTTCTCCAAAGAGCAGTCTGTAAACCAGATGTCTCTTCTTCCAGCTCTGAATCTGTCCAATCTACAGAATCCATGGGAATATCAGAAATAGGAAGATCAGTATTTCCATGAGAGGTTTCATGATGGGAGCTGTCTGTATCATCTATATTGTAAATATAGCTACCAAGGATGTCATTATAGCCAATAGGTTGAGGTTTTGTCTGAGTTTGTGGCGAATTAAAGTTGCGCTCATACCAGTCTAGTGCCAGTTCAGCTGGATCTGTGAAGTCATCCTCCTTGTTGACATATTCAAACTCAGAGTCAGTATCACCAGGATGGGAATCACAAACAGGAGGAGTAAATGGTATTCTGGAACAGTAGTCCTGTCTCTTTAAAGGTCTGATTTTTTTCTGCTGAATCTATGAATACATCCTCTTCATTTACATAGTCAGACTCAGAATCAGTTTCACCAAAATGGAAGTCATGGACATGAGTAGATGAAATACTAGAAAAGTGGTTCTGTCTCTTTAAATCTTTAAAGATCTGATTTTTTTCTGCTGAATCTATGGATACATTCTCTTCATTTTCATAGTCAGATTCAGGATCAGTTTCACCAAAAATGGTAACCACGAACATGAGTAGAGGATAGTCTAGAATGGGAGTACTGTGTCTTTAAATTTTTAAAAGTATGAAAATCTTCTGTTTTTCCTTTAGGGATAGCTTGGGTCTGAGATAGGTTGTAATTTTTTATTTTCCTTTGAGGGTTGGTGCATCCACTACCACTGCGGATCCCTTTTTTAGGCATTAACTTTCTGTCATGTTCCGGTGTACATGCGCTCAGGACACAGACCCTCAGGGCAGTGGTAGTGATTTGAAGACACCGACCCCTGACCCGGGGAAGAGTATCCTGGATGTGGATAGATGATATTCTGTGATTCATAGTTGCTAGAAGTTATTGTAGAATAAATGGAGAGTGCAACATTTGTATACAATATATTCTGACTTCACTGTGACTTATAGTTAGTTAATAGGAGTAGCTGCAGGATTCAATGAGAGAAAAATATAGCAATGTGGAATGTTCAGGCTTCAACCAGTAAACTGGTAAAAGATTGACACTTAGATGCAAACTAAGGTTTGTTGCAGGTTCACAGTACATAATATTATATAGAGCTGTATGTCAGAATTAAACAGAGCAGCACAGATGATAGACAAGTTGCAAGTTTTAGGCATTAATTAAATTTGTGCATATATATGCAAACTAAGGTTTGTTGCAGGTTCACAGTACATAATATTATATAGAGCTGTATGTCAGTAATAATCAGAGCAGCACAGGTGATAGTCAAGTTGCAAGTTTAAAGCATCAATTACTGTTTGTGCATATATTGGAGAATCACATGAAAGCTTTTAACTGAACACATAGAGTTCTGAATATGTTAACATATTTGTAGAAGGATATTTCAGCTATGACAACTTGTTGCAGAGAATAGTTATAAAGTTCTGAGTAAGATGCTGTTGTTATAATTAGAGAGTGATGATAACCAAAAGTATGCTTGATTTATAATAAAGTTCAGAGTCTGTTAAGTAGCAGTGTCCAGGTATCAAAATGGAATTATTTGGATACTTGCGATTTGATGATTTTAGGCAGAGGAAATAGGAAAAACTGAAGCTTGAATATGTTGGTAGGATTCATGCAGGATCAACCACAGACCTCAGTTGTTTTCAGGAACACAACTTCAAAGTTAATGCAAAGCACATTAGACCTGAGAAGGCTTAAAAAGAGGCTGAGGGAATCGGGTGTATGAATGATTAATCAGGCAGGCAAGCTGAATGTAAATACTGCCCAAAACAGCATGAGTGTCAGAATCAGGAAAGGCAGTCTTAAAGGGATAGTGACATTAGGCTGAGATATGTTACAAGAATTTATAAAACACACTGATCTAGATTCTATAAACTGTAGAAGACTGCGAGAATAGATGTAAAATGCTGACCTTGATTTTCAGCGCCTTTTATTTATTTACGCACTTCCTCGAGCTGTCAGACTTTCGACCAACCTCTCCTCCTTTAAACGCTCCCTAAAGACCTTCTTGTGCAGGGAAGCCTATCACCAAATCAGTAACTAATGAATTCCACTTGCCTAATAGTTTCCCTCATCTAACTCCACACTAACATCATTCCCACCTTTGCAGTCCCCACCTCCTGTTTCTCACCCTCCTACCCATTTAGATTGTAAGTTCCCACGGGAACAGGGCTCCAAATTCCCCCTGTATTTGTTTGTTAAATTTTGTCTGGTGTCTCATATTGTACTGTCCTTTTATCTTTGTTACCCATGGACAGCGCTGCGGAATCTGTTGGCGCTTTATAAATAAAGAATAATAATAATAAATGCCCTTTTAAGGGCAATGCCCATCCAAATGCCCTTTTCAGGGCAATGGGGAGCTTAGGTTTTTTTTAGTTAGGGTTTTATTTGGGGGGTTGGTTGCGTGGGTGGTGGGTTTTACTGTTGAGGGGTTGTTTGTATTTTTTTTTACAGGTAAAAGAGCTGATTTCTTTGGGGCAATGCCCCGCAAAAGGCCCTTTTAAGGGCTATTGGTAGTTTAGTTTAGGCTAGGGTTTTTTTTTATTTTGGGTGGGCTTTTTTTTATTTTGGGTGGGCTTTTTTTTATTTTGATAGGTCTATTAGATTAGGTGTAATTAATTTAAAGATCTTGTAATTTGTTTTTTATTTTCGATGTCGGGAGCGGCAGATTAGGGGTTAATAATTTAGGGTTAGCCTTGAGAAGTCAGAGCTAAATTAAATGAAAATGGGGCAAAGTAAATAATGTCAATATATATTGCAAAGTTGTTTCATTATGAATAACTAAGCATTTTATATAAAAATCTCAAGGTGTTTACTGTCCCTTTAAGAGTACATTGGTCTCCAGTTGTGAGGAATATATTATACAAAAAATAGATAAAATTGTTGGGGTGGGGGTTTCTCAATGCACAAAAACTAAATACATCACTGGTTCAAACACATGAGTTTTGTGCCCTTTGTACAGATAATTGTGCAGTGTGTGCATATTGGTAATTCGTACAATTTTATAAAAGAATCATTTGATTGCCCTTATAATATAATACGTATTAGTAGGCTTTACACCTGTAAAGAAATAGCATTGCAGATTTCCAGTTCTTCTTCAACAATGCACTGCTATGACTTGAACAAAAAAAAATGTACGATTGTAAATGGTTAATAGGTGGAACACTGCCCTTTTCCAAATAGAGTGCTGATTCAGCAGGTCAATGCAACATGAAATATTATCCTCTCTTTCTTTTTTTTTTTGCCTGGAAAAAAAACAGCTGTTCGGAGAGCAGACCTCTTAGTGACATGCCAACATCTGGCAAGTACATGCCAGCACACGTAGGATTTAAATGTCAGCCGAATGTTTCAACAGTGTAACCCTTTCAATCATGATTGACACACGCCAGGTTCTTCATACATTTATCATACAATGAAAATTCTGCCTGACTTAAACATGTACTGAGTAACATAGCTAGTACTGAAGTACTATACATTATAGAATTGTACTGTATTTCCATCAGTTAAAGGGCCACTGTAAGCTAAATTGAACTTCGCTGTTTACATTTTTAACTATCTGAAATAAGCACATTTTTAATAGGATGTCATTATGAGATGTTTACCTGATCACTGTAATCATCGTTATTAAAATGAATTTTTTTCGAACCCACTTCGTGGGTATCTGTCGCTCCTAACCAATCCTGTGTGACAACCGTAGTTTGAATATGGCGCAGAAATTTCTCACTGCGCATGCGCAAGATTGTGCAACGTCATCGCCAACGTCACTTCCTTCCTGACCGTCTCCAACATTGTAGACCTGCTCTATCTATTGCGGCGTCATTAGTAGCAAATGCGCATGCGCTATTGGTGCTGGTTTTGTGTGCATGCGAATGAGGAACAATTCTGCTGATAATTATATGCATAAACGGAGAATCTGATTAGTTCGTGATTGCATACACGTAGGTCCGAAAATAGTGGGCTGGTTATCATGACGTGATCAGCAAACAATACAATTTTATTTTTAAAGTAAATGAGGCTTCGATTTCTAAGAGTTATAGGTCGGTAAGTTTACTTTAATACATGTTAGTTAGAATATGTGTTTTGGTTATACAAAATCGGGCAAAAGTTTTGTAATCCATTAAAGAGAAACTTGTGAAAATTTTTGTAAAAATGGAAATTGGTATGCAGGAAGATAATAGAATCCTTAGGTCAGGAGACATGAAAAATGTTTTTTTTTTTTTTTTTTTAAATCAGTTCTTGTAGACTCTAGAATAAAATTAGCTGTTGGAAATACATTTTTAACAAACACTATTTGATTGAGAGGCCAATTACTTTGCAAATGCAATATAAATATACAATTGTGCACGGAGATTTCGCTCCTCCAATTTTGAGTACCTAACTTGTGGAAGCCTTAAGGTTATTTCCATTTTCAATTATTTATAACAGTCAAATTAAGATTTGTTTGATCCTGGAAGAAAGCTAAGCCCTCTACATGGGTACAGGTAGTAGATATCCTATATTACATAAACTCAATGACAACCATTTGGTTACAGTGTTAAACTCATTAAACCACTTTATGAAAGGACTGCTAAATCGCGTCATCAGCACACCAAAGAGTAGATTGGGAGAGATGGAAGGAGAGAATAATATAGATATTGAAAATGTTGGATTGTATCTGTTACATACATTATAATCAAACAGAATCTGGATGAAATCCAATATTCCCCTCCACAGAATAATACAAAAGAAATGCACTATAATGCAGTGCAAGTCATACAGGCTGGATGGATCAGAGCCCCCAGCTGGCTCACTCCGGAAATCAGGTTCAGAACCACAACGCAACTCATAATCTAGCCTTTAATATGGTAGAAATACTTTGAAATATACTCTTCTTATTTATTTAGTTTTAATTTTTTTTTGGATTTTATGTTAGGTTTTTTATTTTTAGTAATGTTAGTTTTTTTTATTTTTAGTAATGTTAGATTTTATTAGTGTAAGCTTAGGTTATAATTTTAATTCACAGGTAAGTTTCTATTTTAACTAGGTAGTTAGTAAATAGTTATATTGTAGCTAGCTTAGGTTTTATTTTTATTTCGCAGGTAAGTTTCTATTTATTTTAACTAGGTAGTTAGTAAATAATTATATTGTAGCTAGCTTAGGTTTTATTTTTATTTCACAGGTAAGTTTGTATTTATTTTTAAATAGGCAGTTAGTTAATAATTGTAACTTTAATTTATGTCTATTTTAATTATGTTAAAGTTAGGGGGTGCTAAGTTTAGGGGTTAATATAGTTTAATTTAGGTTGTTGCGATGTGGGGGGGGCGGTTTAGGGGTTAATATGTTTAGTTAGTGTTGGCAATGTGGGGGGCGGCAGTTTAGGGGTTAATAGGTTTATTTAGTATTTTAGTTAGTGTTGGTGATGTGGGTGTACGGCGGTTTAGGGGTTTATAGGTTTAGTTAGTGTTGGCGATGTCGGGGAACTGAGGTTTAGGGGTTAATAGGTTTAGTTTGTGTTGGCGATGTTTGGGAAAGGCGGTTTAGGGGTTAATAGGTTTATTTAATGTTTTAGTTAGTTTCGGCTATGTGGGGGGGGGCGGCGGTTTATGGGATAATAGGTTTAGTCAGTGTTGGCTATGTGGCGGGACGGCAGTTTAGGGGTTAATAGTTTTATTTAGTGTCGGCGATGTGGGTAGCGGTGGTTTTAAATAATTTTGTTTCGGCAATCAGCAGCATATTTGTTATATTTAGTTAAATCATTTTTTTTTATCCTTTCATTTTTTTGGATCCATTCTTTATTCATATGCATTATTCTATGTTAAACGTTAGAATAGAATAATGAATATGAATAAAGAATGGATCCGAAATAACGAACGGATCCGAAAAAAAATATTTAACTTAAAGGGACATAATACTCATATGCTAAATCACTTGAATCTGATGCAGTATAACTGTAAAAAGCTGACAGGAAAATATCACCTGAGCATCTCTATGTATAAAAGGAAGATATTTTACCTCACAATCTCCTCTGCTCAGCAGAGTAAGTTCTGTGTAAAAAGTTATACTCAGCTGCTCCCAGCTGCAGGTAAAAAAATTAAAAAAATGAAGAAATGAACAGCAGCCAATCAGCATCAGCAGTGCTGAGGTCATGAACTCTTACTGTGATCTCATGAGATTTGACTTAACTCTCATGAGATTTCATAGTAAGCTTCCTTTACCTGATTGGTGAAATAATATGAGAGTGCACGAAGCTCATCCTTTCAGTTGTCCCAGGACAGACACACTAATATGCTGCTTAGAAATCCTTTACAATGGGAGGTGGCTACTGAGGAACTTTTGAGGTAAAATATCTTTCTTTTTTACATAGAGAAGTTCAGGTGATATTTTCTAGTCAGCTTTTTACAGCTATGCTGCATCACTTTCAAGTGTTTAAACATTTGGGTATTATGGCCCTTTAACCTAAACAAAATTTGCCTAAACTATTTTTTTTTAAACTTAACTAAACTAATTTGCCTAAACAAAATTATTTATTTAGCTAATGAAAACAAAACGAAAATTTTAGCGTTGCACATGTCTAACACTGGTTACATTCTGTAATAGCCAATCAGGTGTTTTTAACTGTTTTATAAGGCAGGTGTAATTGTCAGGTTATTATGGTTATGACTACGTTTGCACGGCCGAAAAGCGTAAATACGATCTGATCCAAATCTCTACACGCCTGTGAGATCCTCCTGTATCTGTTTTAACCATTTGGAATAAAAGTGAAGATTTACACAGCTGGGTACGTCTTCTTCTTTGTATAAATAAATATAGCCACCTATACTGATAAACTGCAACTGAAAAAAATAGGGTACTTGCAAATAAATGTATTATGTTACAAACGAAAAATAACACAATCAATTGATACATTCTATATAAGGGGACTTATTGTACATATAGTTTTGCAATACACTTGATCTTCATAATTTATTTAGTATTTATTGTGTAATTTTTCATTTTTTAACATAATACATTTATTTGCAAGTACCCTATTTTTTTTCAGTTGCATCTTTATCAATGTAGGTGGCTATATTTATTTATAGCCACAATTATTGTAATTAGTTTGAGGCAAGAGTACAACTATTAAGTACTATTTTTCCTTTCATAATTTTACATTTTACAGCTATAGTCCAGACCATGCAGTCATTGGTTGAGCACTCTAGAGACCTATTTATAAGTGTCTCTAATTGACTTTAACAAAGAAACCAAGGTTACAACAACAAGTATTGTGATATCCGCACAATATATTTAATTAAAAGAAATTGGTCTTGAGGTAGACCTAGATGCTTTCTATGTGCTTATTTAAAAATAAATAATAATAATAATAATAATAATAATAATAAAAATAACAAGTAAAAACAAAAAAAATAAGATATTCTTTTATTAAATGTTCTGATCGTTTAAAAAAAAAAAAAAAATCCTGAAAATATGAATATGAAAAATGTTATAAATCAGCTCAGTAGGTATACTGCCTAGACTATTTCTAATGATAAGTAATACACCTTATTTTAATATAGGGGATGCAGAAATATTATTACAATTAAAGGGACAATAAACCCAATTTTTTTCTTTAATGGTTTAGACAGAGCATACAATTTTAAACAGATTTCCAATATACTTCTATTATCTAATTGGCTTCATTCTCTCTGTATTCTTTGTTGAAAAGCATATCTAAATAGGCTCAGTAGCTGCTGATTGGTGGCTGCACATAGATGCCTCATGTGTTTGGCTCACCAATGTGCATTGCTATTTCTTCAACAAAGGATATCTAAAGAATAAAGCAAATTAGATAATAGAAGTCAATTGGAATGTAGTTAAAAATTAAATTCTGAATCATGAAAGGGTTTCGTGTCCCTTAAATTCAGGGTGTTAAAACTGATTTTTACACACCAATTAAGCATAATCAGATCTCTAAGAAAGATAATTTACAATGCAGCATAAGGTGATACTTGTTTTATATTAAATATGTCTTTTAAAAAGCCAGAATGTTAAATTCTCACTCAAATGTACAAAGCTGGAAATTTCCAGATTTAAGCACTCACTAGAAATATAAACTGCGCCCCTCCACCCTTGCGAAACCCTTAACCTTTTTTTTTTTAAATTAAAATGCCTTAGGTTAAGACACTGTAGTCTTTCATCAGTTACTTTCAAATGCAGCAAAAGGAAGAAGTATAGAGTTTATTTTCTTGTAAGTAAGCGATTAAACCAGGATTATTTGAGCCTGTATGAATCTGAGTGACCACTTCAAGGGACTGTAAAATGGTGTCCTTTCTAATGTGTTCCCAGTGATCCTGAGTATATTACATTGTTGTAAATTTCTCCTTTACATTAATTTTGTCATTTGAAAAAGCAGCACAGAAAATTTCAATACTGCAGTATTGGCCAAAGAAAAGATATGTAAGCAGCAGCATAAGAAATCAACTTCCCAGTGAGGCATGGGAAAGAAAGAGCCCAGTTAAATTATGAGGCTGTTCATGCAGCTGCTTTGAATACAATTTACTCTTTTCAGCTGCTAACCTACGTACATTGTCCCTTTAAACTATGGTATTAACATGTTTAAACATTTTTTTATCTTTTTTTGATGTATTTGGTATTTTTTATATTTTCCAAGTTCCTACAAGTACTTCACCTGCACAACTTAGATATATTGCTAAATAGATGTGTATTATTAGCATTTGCGCACATTGATACACACTAAGAGCTAGATTACAAGTGAGGCGCAAATGGTTTTACACTAGCCAAATTGTGTTTTTGCGAGCCATTTCATTGTGCTGATATTACATATCATATTAATCATATTAGTGGAGCGAAATCGTGATTGCCCTAGCCCATTTGCCATTAACGCTTCAATCCTTAACCGTGATCTCAGAGCGGTGGTTAACTGTTTTCTGAAACTTAAAAGCTGCACAAAACACTTTAAAAATACATTACAAAGTACAGTTACACTCACATTTACACTGTCTTATAAAAATATTAAAGGGATGTTGAGAAGAGATTGACGTATAAAGAGAAAAAGAGAGATTTGGAGTATAGAAATGCAAGGTCAGTTGACAGATCTCTCAGACTGGGATTCGAATGTTTATTTCTTATTATGGTACGAATTATATGTATGTAGTATTAAGACGCATTATGATTATGTATATATTGTATTGTCTGTGAATTTAGATATGTTTGACCTCTGTCTGTCTCAACAATAAAAAAGATATTTAAAAAAAAAACTATTAAAAAAAACTATTGCACAAAAAAGTTATAAGGGCTCAAAGATAGGATATCTCAGGTGGTAAGAAAGAAAAAGGCAGGTAAATGGCTTTAACATTGAGACACATACATTTACATTGCTAAATATGTATTTGTGTATATATATATATATATATATATATACTAGTCCTAAATATCTCTCTCTCTCTCTCTCTCTCCTTTTCTCTCTCTCTCTCTCTCTCTCTCTCTCTCCTTTTCTCTCTCTCTCTCTCTCTCCTTTTCTCTCTCTCTCTCTCTCTCTCTCCTTTTCTCTCTCTCTCTCTCTCTCTCTCTCTCCTCCCCTGCGCGCGCGATCAGCTGTGCTGCCCGGTCCTCGCGCTGTTGTCGGGTGGGTGCGCGTGCGATCAGCTGCAAGAGTTTGTCTGAACTGCGCATGACGGCTTCAGACAAACTCTTGTCTTTTATAATATAGGATATTTCCACTGTGTATCTGCACTCACAATTCAAAGATAGTCAGCAACCAGGGTGCTCAGTCAAAATTTCAATAAGTATCAACAAGTAGGGACTGCACTCACTGGATTCAGTTCAAATAATACCTTATTTATTCAATGGTGACGTTTCGGGGTACGCAAACCCCTTCCTCAGACCAAACCCTGAGTCTGAGGAAGGGGTTTGCGTACCCCGAAACGTCACCATTGAATAAATAAGGTATTATTTTAACTGAATCCAGTGAGTGCAGTCCCTACTTGTTGATACTTATATATATATATATATATATATATATATATACACTCACCGGCCACTTTATTAGGTATACATGTTCAATTGCCTGGTAACACAAATTGCTAATCAGCCAATCACATGGCAGCAACTCATTGCATTTAGGCATCTAGATGTGGTGAAGATGACTTGCTGAAGTTCAAACCGAGCATCAGAATGGGGAAGAAAGGGGATTTAAGTGACTTTGAACGTGGTATGGTAGTTGGTGCCAGACGGTCTGGTCTGAGTATTTAAAAAACTGCTGATCTACTGGGTTTTTCACGCACAACCAGCTCTAGGGTTTACAGAGAATGGTCCGAAAAAGTGAAAATATCCAGTGAAGCAGCAGTTGTGTGGAAGAAAAAGCCTTGGTGATGTCAGAGGTCAGAGGAGAATGGGCAGACTGGTTTGAGATAATAGAAAGGTAACAGTTACTCAAATAACCACTCGTTACAACCAAGGAATGCAAAATATCATCTCTGAATGCACAACACATCGAAGACCACACTGGGTGCCACTCCTGTCAGCTAAGAACAGGAAACTGAGGCTACAATTTGCACAGGCTCACCAAAATTGGCCAATCGAAGATTGGAAAAATGCTGCCTGGTCAGATGAGTCTCGATTTCAGCTGCGACATTGAGATGGTAGGGTCAGAATTTGGCGTAAACAACATGAAAGCATGGATCCATCCTGCCTTGTATCAATGGTTCAGGCTGTGGGGGATATTTTCTTGGCACAATTTGGGACCATCAGTACCAATTGAGCATTGTTTAAAAGCCACGGCCTACCTGAGTATTGTTGCTGACCATGTCCATCCCTTTATGACTACAGTGTACCCATCTTTAGATGGCTACTTCCAGCAGGATAATGCCCCATGTCACAAAGCTCAAATCATCTAAAATGGGTTTCTTGAACATGACAATGATTTCACTGTACTCCAATGGCCTCCACAGTCACCAGATCTCAATCCAATAGAGCACCTTTGGGATGTGGTGGAACGGGAGATTCGCATCATGGCAAAAAGGGGGTTAAAACCGGTACTAGCAAGGTGTACCTAATAAAGTGGCCGGTGAGTGTGCAGCTCCTGAGCCTAGCTAGGTATGCTTTTCAACAAAGGATATCAAGAGAAAAAAACAAATTAGATAACAGACGTTAATTGGAAAGTTGTTTAAAATTGCATGCTCTGTCTAAATTACACAAAAAAATATTTTGGGTTTGACGTCCCTTTAATTTTAATTATTTACTTACGTCAGCTTGGTTTGTTTTAACATTTTTCTCAGTTATTTCTATTCCTATCAACCTACAGTTTCCAGATTTCTGCTACAAACCTTTTTTTTAACTGATTTATATCAGTTCAAAAAAAATAACCACTTCCAAAACTAGCTAAGTTTTTTAATTTGGGTATATTTCTGATTGTGTTAAAGGATATTGTCTGAATGTTTACACACACTAGTATTCCCCAGTGAACAACATAATGTGAACATGTAGTAGGAGTCTCATTCTTACAGGAAACTGTAATTTTACTTTTGTCCTATTTAACAATGCTGGGAATGGCCTCTGACATTGTCCATGTTAACTATCAAGATCTGCTGAGACTGGTCATATCACATGAAGTGACACACTTATTTGTTCTTCACTTACAGGGTCACCAAACCAACTTTACATATGCAAAATACCCAGAAACTCATGCAGTGACACCTACCAGACACAATAAGAATGTGACAGCTGCATAACCACTCCTCACTAGGTTCTTCTACAGCTATGGCTGACTATGGTGAGTACTGTGTTGCAAAGGGTGAAAGGTTATGGAGTAGTATTAAATCACAATCCTGGGAGACATACAAGTACTGCAAATAAAGTTTACACACAAGGGGTAGCCAGATAGAAAACACTGAAGAGATCATTGTGGACCTTAAAGTTAAATCTGATGTTTTCAAAATGCTGTGAATCATGTTTGCACAAGTTGTAGCAACCCTAATTTAAGGTTTATGCTGCCTTATAAAGAATGGCCTTATCTCCAGCTATGTATTTTGTCTTGTAAAACTTTTTTTATTTAAATGGATATTCCGGACAAAATTTCAAAGCACATAGATGAATTGTCTCTTTGAAAAGAAACACATTTGCAATATTCATGCATTGGCAAAAACACTTCTAGTAAAAGTTATCACTATTTTAGTGTTAACTTTTATCTCTGCATGTGCATGTGAAGCATAGTTAGATATTCTCAGTGCATCTGCATTTTAAATGCTGCAGCTGCCTAGAGCCCCAGTGGGACTTGTATCATGTCAGAAATGAACAAATTAGTCATTACCAGATGGTACAAGCACCTTAGGCTCTCTGAGCAAGTGCTGTATTTAAAATGCTGGTGCACGGTGCATACTTAAATACACTTTTGAAACAGCTAGAGCTTTAATTAGAAGCATTTATATTACAAAAATGCTTCTATTCAAAACTGAAATGCATCCATGTGGATTCTAAATTTCACTGGAATGTCCCTTTAATGCTTTATTATATCTTTAGCATGAAGATCAGCACTCCCCAGGTCCCAATCTTAGAACTGGTTGGTAAGTCCACTCTCAAGTAGAAGTAAGACTTATAGGAAAGCCAATGCTGAGTGCTACGCTTTATAATCGGCACTGGACACATGTACAAGTAGCCTATTTATCACATGTTGTAACTGGTTGGTAAGTCCACTCTCAAGTAGAAGTAAGACTTATAGGCAAGCCAATGCTGAGTGCTACGCTTTATAATCGGCACTGGACACATGTACAAGTAGCCTATTTATCACATGCTGTAAATCATGCTATGAAATTTTATGTCTCTTCAAAGATTTTAATAATGTGAATAGATCACGGTTACAAATGTAAATGTAATTGATTTAGGAGGGAATTTACTACTTTGAACTATATCCAGAAAAAATGTAGCTGATGGTTAGGAATTGTGAAACATTACAGTGTTAATTTATATGTCTTATTATCTGCATTAACTAAATGCCAACCAATACTTTATTTTATCTCTTTTAAGTTAGCGCAACAGACTAATATCTGTTAAAGTATATGAATATATTAGTGCTGTTTCTATCAATAATCAGATGGTATCTAAACTTTCCTTGTTCAAAGAAAAGATGTTAATATGAAAGCAACATATTTTTTTTTATTTCCTATCCCACTTAGTTTTGAATTATTTGGTGATATGAATGGTTGTGGTTTATTCTATGATATATTTATTATTCAATAGAAAGTAATTACAGATGTTTGGCAGTTCACTTATTACTATCCCTGTAATTACAAGTAATCTAAACTAGTGACTGTGAGTCATAATCTGGGGATACACAGCAAGCTAGGAATAAAGAATCTGTATAGGAATAGAGAAGAAGACAGTGAAAAATATGGTAGACTTCATGATCTATGTTTTGTGATTGAAGATCAACAGTATGGATATTAGTCTGTCCATACATTTTCTTGAAGATAGAATGACCCTCAAAACAAAGTTGGCAGTATATATTATAATTCTGTAAAGGTCATTATTAATGCATTTTTGCTCACGTGTACCATAAAAATGTGTTTAAAATATCTAATTAGAGGGAACTTCTGGGTGGCAGCCACGATAAACCACTGATTGGTAGCTCTACTATTGACATCTGCTAAATATCCATATAGCATTTTAATTTGCAGAATTTAATATATTGCTTCTTGTGGAACAGGTTTTTTTATTTTGGATAAAGTTTTACAGCTTCAATGTTCACTGAGCACTAAAGCCTGTTGTACAATTACCAAGACCAATGCTTTCAACGTCTTAGGTTTTGCCCTAGGTTTTTAAGTGATCTTTATTGTCATACTATGTGCTCAGTGGCGGTTCTAGACACATTTTACGGGGGGGGGGGGGGGGCAAGGTGGGGCCAGTGTTTAATCAGAGGGGCACATTAAAAAACAGAAACAAATGATATTTAAAAATTAAATACTTTAATTTCTTCTACAAGATATGACGAGTCCACAGATTTCATCCTTACTTGTGGGATTTATCCTCCTGCTAACAGGAAGTGGCAAAGAGCACCACAGCAGAGCTGTATATATATAGCTCCTCCCTTCCCTCCACCTCCAGTCATTCTCTTTGCCTGTGTTAGTGATAGGAAGAGGTAATGTGAGGTGTTAGTTTAGATTCTTCAATCAAGAAGTTTTTTATTTTAAAATGGTGCCAGTGAGTACTATTTTTCTCAGGGGGAAATCATCAGTCTATTGCTTCCCAAAAGGAGTGGAGACATCTTATTTCTGCCCTGATGTTGATGATCTTAGCAAACATTATCTAAGATCCATGATGGTTCCCACAGCGCAGCTGAAGGTAGTGTAAGAAAAATCTTCAGTGTGGAGAAAGGTGTCTTGCTACAAGCAGCATTGAGGTTTGTTCAGTCTTTTGTTTCTGGGGAGACTTGATGCATCAGAACAGGCTGACATTTTGTCCCTATATGGGGAGGGGTAAGCAGTATGCACTATATGAATGGATTTGGTGTACCTGGAATACCTTTATACTGATTGACAAAGTATGTAAAACTATCTTTGACTTATGCAAGGGCTGGAGACTGGGAGCTGCGTTTTTTTTTCTTTTGCTTAAGGGCTGTTAAAACTCTGACCTGGAAGGGAAGAGTATAGTGTTACAATGTTTCTCAGTGTATATAAGAGGGCACATGGCTAAAACATTTTCGGTCGACATGTTTGTGTTATTTGCGACCCATGCGGGTCTTATTCAGATAGGGTTACGCCCACGGTGGGCGGGGCCTATTTTTGCGCGCTCAGGACGCGCACTTTCATCCAGATCGCATAAGAGGCAGCATCTGGGGCTCCGGTGGGGCCTAAATTGTATCGGCCTTAGAAGGGTCTTTAAGGCTATCTGACAACAGCTGTGTATTCCGGGGGCAAATTAAGTTAATTAATAAATAACTGTTAAAAATCGATATTTTATTGTGTATTACATATCTCAGCAATTGGATGCAATACTGATAGAGTATTTTGGGCACAGTAAATTAATTTTATTGCCACAAACACGTTTTTTTGACATAACAGAAAAATAGTTGCGCTTTTAAAATTTAAAGGCGCAGTACAGTTTTTGTTACATTATCATTTTTACTATCATTTGAACTCAGAGATCAATATAAGTAAAGAACGACTATTGTTATTATTGCTAGTCTGTTTAACATGTCTGACACGGAGGAGCAAACTCCTTGTTCTATGTGTTTAGATGCCACTGTGGAACCCCCTCTGACTTTTTGTCCCTTGTGTACTTTCTCCCTACAGCCACTGCCCTGCCCCCCGCCTCCCAGCCCTCCCACTTCCCAGCACCTATTTAATGGAAGTTTCAGCGCGACCGCAGCACTGGCGTGCCAAAGGCGTGCCAAAGGCAAACCCATCCGCGCCTGGACCGCGTCCAGCGCCACTAACCCTGGCTCCCACAACCACCATCACTACGACGCCAGCACCCTCCTCAATCTCAACACCGGTAGATCATCTGCCTCCCACCACGCATCCCCGGCGAACACCATAGGACCCTTCACCTGCCGCAACTGCGCCTTCTCCTCCCTCCGAACCACTAACCTGCCAGTCACCTCTCACGCCTTCTCCTCCCTCCGAACCACTAACCTGCCAGTCACCTCACGCAAAAAACAACCACAACCACCTCAACTGCATCCTCCTCAACACCCGCTCCGTCCGCAAGCACGCCGTCGAAATCTGGAACCTGCTCAACTCCACCTCCCCGGACGTTGCCTTCCTTACTGAAACCTGGCTGAACCCCACATCAATGCCAGACATCGCCATCGCCGACGGATACAAGATCTCCCACAAGGACCGCAGAAACCGACCGGGAGGAGGCATCGCCATCGTCCACAAACACTCCCTCCATGTCACAACCAGCCCCAACTACCACTCACCAGGCTTGGAACACCTACACTTCAAGATCCAGGTCAGTCCCAACACTACCCTCCGTGGCACCCTCATCTACAGACCTCCCGGACCTTGTCCTGCCTTCTGTGACTCCATCACCGACCTCATCGCACCCCACGCCCTCCCCTCAACAGACTACATCCTCCTCGGTGACCTCAACTTCCACCTAGACAACCCCAATGACCACAACACTGCCAACCTCTTAGAAAATCTTGGAACCATCAGTCTAAAGCAACTCGTCAACTCCCCAACCCACTCAGCCGGACACGCACTCGACCCTATCTTCTCTGCAGGCAACCACATCTCAGTCAACCACATCACTGAACTCCATTGGACCGACCACCATTGCATACATTTTTCCTTCAACAAACCCACCGCACATCTCCGGCAGCGCCACCCACCCCGCAGAAACTGGAACAACATCACCGAAGACCAACTGCACTCCGCCCTGAACAAGTGCCCCCCAGCTACCTCCGCAGATGCCAACTCCTCCGCCCGCAACCTCCACCACTGGCTCACAGACTGTGCCAACACCCTCATCCCTCTCAAGAAACCGTCCAACCGCCAACCCACCAACAAGGCTAGTTGGTTCACCCCTGCCCTCCAGGACGCCACTGCAGGTGATTGGAAAGGACCTGGAGATCCAGCAAGACCCCCTCAAATAAAACAGCCTACAAAGAAGCCATCACTACCCACCACCACCTCATCAAAACCAACAAGAAGACAGCCATCCAAGATAAAATCAATGCCAACGTCCACAACAGCAAGGAGCTGTTCACAGTCATCAAGGAATTCTCCAATCCCAACAGCAACACCAACGACATCCCGCCCTCCCAGGACCTCTGCGATAACCTCTCAATGTACTTCCACCGCAAGATCGTCGACATCTATGACAGCTTCACGCCCCAGAACTCACCCACCACCGCCTACCCACCAACTCCCACCGATACCTCACCCAAATACACCACTGCCTACCCCCCACTGACCATCTGGAGCCCCCTCACCACACAGGACACCATCAGGATCATGAGATCGATCCACTCCGGAGCACCCTCGGACCCATGCCCGCATCACATTTTCAACAAAGCGGGTGACACCATCACCCCCAAGCTCTTCAGCACCATCAACTGCTCCATCAAAACCGGCACCTTCCCCGATGACTGGTAGCACACAGAATTAAAACCCCTACTGAAAAAACCCACGGCTGACCCCAATGATCCGAAGAACTACCGCCCAATCTCTTTGCTCCCCTTTGCGGCCAAAGTCATTGAGAAGTCCATCAACGCGCAACTCGTTGACTACATCGAAGCCAACCACACCCTGGACCCCTCCCAATCCAGTTTCAGGAGCAACCACAGCATCGAGACCACCCTCCTCTCCGCCACAGACGACATCCTTGCCCTACTCGACCGAGGAGAGACCGCCGCCCTCATTCTCCTAGACCTCTCAGCAGCATTCGACACTGTCTCCCACCTCACCCTCTGCAACCGACTACACGATGCCGGCATACGCGACAAAGCCCTGGAATGGATCACCTCCTTCCTCACCGGCAGAACCCAGAAAGTTAGACTCCCACCCTTCACCTCCAAGCCCACAGAAATCAGCTGCGGTGTACCCCAAGGCTCTTCTCTGAGCCTCACCCTATTCAACATCTATATGGCCCCTCTCTCCGCCATTGCCCGACGACACGACCTCAACATCGTCTCCTACGCCAACGACACCCAGCTAATCATCTCACTCACCAGTGACCCCACCACCGCCAAGAGAAACGTCCACGAAGGGCTGACAGCAGTCGCCACCTGGATGAACTACAACTGCCTAAAGCTGAACGCAGACAAGACCGAAGTCCTCCTCCTCGGTCCCACCACATCCACTTGGAATAACTCCTGGTGGCCCACAGCCCTCGGACAACCTCCAACCCCCACCAACCATGCACGAAATCTAGGCATCATCCTGGACTCATCGCTCTCCATGGACCGGCAAATCAACGCCGTCTCTTCTGCATGCTTCCACACAATTCACCTGCTGCGAAAGATCTTCAAATGGATCCCAACCGAGACCAGGAAGACTGTCACTCACGCCCTCGTCAGCAGCCAACTGGACTATGGTAACGCACTCTACGCCGGCACCACCATCAAGCTCCAAAAGAGACTACAGTGCATCCAGAACTCATCGGCCAGACTAATCCTTGACATCCCTCGTCAATGCCACATCACCAAATACCAGCGGTACCTGCACTGGCTCCCCATCAACAAAAGAATAAACTTCAAGCTTCTCACCCACGCATTCAAGGCCCTCCACAACATCGGTCCCGAATACTTGAACCACCGCGTTAACTTCTACACCCCTGCCCGACAACTTTGATCGGCCGACCAAGCCCTCGCTGTCATCCCCCGCATCAGGAAAACCACAGCGGGAGGCAGATCCTTCTCTCACCTGGCTGCCAAGACTTGGAACACCCTCCCGCTGCACCTTAGACAAGCTACCGCCCTAACTAAGTTCAGAAAGGACCTCAAGACCTGGCTCTTCGACTGAACTGCAACCCTCAGCGTCTTGAGACCCTTACGGGTGAATAGCCGCACTTTACAAGAACCCAATAGATAGATAGATAGAACCCCCTCTGACTTTTTGTCCCTCGTGTACTGAGAGGGCCTTACAATGTAAAGCACAGATTTTATGTAAAGAAAATGTGTCTAAGGATGATTCTCAGTCTGAGGAGAATAAGGGTATACCGCTAACTTCTCCCCAAGCGTCACAACCTTTAACACCCACCCAAGCGACGCCTGGTTCTTCAACCGCGTCTAATTCCTTTACTCTGCAGGATATGGCTGCAGTTATGTCAACTACCCTTACAGAGGTATTATCTAAGTTGCCAGTGTTACAGGGTAAACGCAGTAGGACAGAAGTCAATGTGAATACGGAGTCCTCTGATACTTTATTAGCTATTTCCGATGTACCCTCACAGGGATCTGATTTGGGGGTCAGGGAACTCCTGTCTAAGGGGGAACTTTCCGATTCGGGAAGTGCGTTACCTCAGACAGACTCGGACGTCATGTCCTTTAGATTTAAGCTTGAACACCTCCGCCTGTTACTTCGGGAGGTTTTAGCGACTCTGGATGACTGTGATTCTATTGTGGTACCACCAGAGAAATTGTGTAAACTGGACAAATACTTAGAGGTACCTGCTTACACTGATGTTTTTCCGGTTCCTAAGATAATCTTGGAGATTATTAAGAGGGAATGGGACAGACCGGGTATCCTGTTCTGACCCTCTCCTAATTTCAAGAAAATGTACCCCATATCTGACACTGTTCGGGACTCTTGGCAAACAGTCCCTAAGGTGGAAGGAGCTATATCTACCCTGGCGAAGCGTACAACTATTCCTATTGAGGACAGTTGTGCTTTTAAAGACCCTATGGATAATAAATTGGAGGGTCTTCTAAAGAAATTGTTAATTCATCAGGGTTTCCTCTTACAACCAATGCCCTGCATTGTACCAGTTACCACTGCGGTGGCCTTCTGGTTTGATGCTTTAGAAGACTGAGACTCATTTAGAGGATATTTTAGATAGAATTAAGGCTCTTAAGCTGGCAAATTCTTTTATTACAGATGCCGCCTTTCAGATTGCCAAATTGGCGGCTAAGAATGCCGGATTTGCTATTTTAGCGCATAGAGCATTATGGTTAAAATCTTGGTCTGCGGATGCTATTCGGGCCTGACTTGAAGGAGATCATTTCTGACATTACGGGAGGTAAGGGTCATCTCCTACCTCAGGATAGAACTGCTAAACTGAGGGGTAAACAAAATAATTTTCGTTCCTTTCGGAACTTTAAAGGAGTCCCCTCTTCTTCCTCGTCTTCTGCCAAGCAGGAAGGGAATTTTGCTCAGGCCAAGTCCGTCTGGAGACCCAACCAGACTTGGAACAAGGGTAAACAACCCAAGAAGCCCGCTTCTGCTACTAAAACAGCATGAAGGGGTGGCCCCCGATCCGGGACCGGATCTCGTAGGGGCAGACTCTCTCTCTTTGCCCAGGCTTGGGTAAGAGATGTTTAGGATCTTTGGACACTGGAGACACTTGGTGTCCCAAGGGTATCAGCTAGAATTCAAAAGTTCTCTCCCAAGGGGGAGGTTTCTTCTTTCATGATTGTCTGCAGACCAGACAAAAAGAGAGGCGTTCTTACGTTGTGTAAAAGACCTCTCTACTATGGGAGTAATTTGTCCCATTCCAAGACTGGAACAGGGACAAGGGTTTTACTAAAACCTTTTCATGGTCCCCAAAAAAGAGGGCACGTTTCGACCCATTTTAGATCTAGAGAGTCTAAACAAGTTTCTCAGAGTCCCAGCCTTCAAAATGGAGACTATTCGAACAATTCTGCCATTGATCCAGGAGGGTCAATATATGACTACAGTGGACTTAAAGTGGACTTAAAGGATGCATACCTTCATATTCCTATCCACAAGGATCATCATCAGTTCCTAAGGTTTGGCTTCCTGGACATACATTTTCAGTTCATGGCTCTTCCCTTCGGGTTGGCCACAGCACCCAGGATCTTCACAAAGGTTCTAGGGTCTCTTCTGGCGGTTCTCAGGCTGCGGGGTATTGCAGTGGCGCCTTATCTGGACGATATTCTGATCCAGGCATCTGACAAAGTCTCATACAGACATGGTTCTGTCCTTTCTGAGGACTCATGGGTGGAAGGTGAATCTAGAAAAGAGTTCATTAATTCCACAAACCAAGGTTCCCTTCTTGGGAACCCTAATAGATTCCATATCCATGAAAATTTTCCTGACAGAGGTCAGAAAGTTAAAGATTCTGAATACATGCCGAGCCCTTCAGTCCAATCCTCGGCCATCAGAGGCCCAGTGCATGGAGGTAATTGGATTGATGGTGGCGGCAATGGACATCATTCCCTTTGCTCGTTTTCATCTCAGGCCACTACAGTTGAGCATGCTCAGACAGTGGAATGGAGATTATGCAAATTTGTCCCCTCAGATAGATCTGGATCAGGAGACAAGAGACTCTCTTCTTTGGTGGTTGTCTCAGGATCATCTGTCCCAAGGGACGTGTTTTCGCAGACCCTCATGGGTGATAGTGACAACGTACACCAGCCTTCTAGGTTGGGGTGCAGTCTGGAACTCCCTGAAGGCTCATGGTGTGTGGACTCAGTCGGAGTCTCTTCTTCCAATCAATATTCTGGAATTGAGAGCAATTTTCAATGCACTTCAGGCGTGGCCTCAGTTGGCTTCGGCCAAATTCATTCTCTTTCAGTCGGACAACATCATGACTGTGGCTTACATCAATCATCAGGGAGGAACAAGGAGTTCCTTAGCAATGACAGAAGTATCCAAGATAATTCGGTGGGCGGAGGCTCACTCTTGTTATCTGTCAGCAATCTACATCCCAGGAGTGGACAACTGGGAAGCAGACTTTTTAAGCAGACAGACGTTTCGTCCGGGGGAGTGGGAACTCCATCCGGAGGTCTTTGCCACTCTGATCCTCAGATGGGGCAGACCGGAGTTGGATCTGATGGCATCTCGTCAGAATGCCAACCTTCCAAGATATGGATCCAGGTCAAGGTATCCTCAGGCCGAACTGATAGATGCCTTGGCAGTGCCTTGGTCGTTCAACCTAGCTTATGTCTTTCCACCGTTTGCTCTCCTTCCCTGGGTGATTGCTCGGATCAAACAGGAGAGGGCTTCATTAATTCTAATCACGCCTGCGTGGCCTCGCAGGACTTGGTATGCCGATCTAGTGGACATGTCCTCTCAGCCGCCGTGGAAGCTTCCATTGAGACAGGACCTTCTCATTCAAGGACCCTTCCAACACCCAAATCTAGTTTCTCTGCAAATGACTGCTTGGAGATTGAACGCTTGATTTTATCTAAGCGGGGGTTCTCTGATTCGGTCATTGATACGTTGATTCAGGCATGTAAACCTGTCACTAGAAAGATCTATCATAAGATATGGCATAAATATCTTTTTTGGTGTGAATCCAAGGGCTACTCATGGAGTAGAGTTAGGATTCCCAAGATTCTGTCTTTTCTCCAAGAAGGTTTGGAGAAAGGGTTATCAGCGAGTTCCTTAAAGGGACAAATCTCTGCTTTGTCAATTTTGCTACACAAACGTTTGGCAGATGTCCCAGATGTTCAGTCTTTTGTCAGGCTCTAACCAGAATTAAGCCTGTGTTTAGACCAATTGCTCCACACTGGAGTTTGAATTTAGTTCTTAATGTTCTTCAAGGGGTTCCGTTTGAACCCATGCATTCCATAGATATTAAGTTGTTATCTTGGAAAGTTTTATTTTTGGTTGCTATTTCTTCTGTTCGTAGAGTTTCGGAGCTTTCAGCATTACAATTTGATTCACCTTATCTTATCTTCCATTCTGATAAGGTGGTTTAACGTACCAAACCTGGTTTCCTTCCTAAGGTTGTTTCTAATAAGAATATTAATCAGGAAATTGTTGTTCCTTCATTATGTCCTAACCCTTCTTCTAAGAAGGAGCGTATGTTGCATAACTTGGATGTGGTCCCTGCCCTGAAGTTTTACTTGCAGTCGACTAAGGGGTCAGAAAGCTACGGCTACCTCTCTTTCTTTTTGGCTGAAGAGTATCATCCGTCTAGCATATGAAACTGCTGGACAGCAGCCTCCTGAAAGAATTACGGCTCATTCTACTAGGGCTGTGGCTTCCTTATGGGCATTTTAAAATGATGCTTCTGTTGAACAGATTTGCAAGGCTGCAACTTGGTCGTCTATTCATACTTTTTCAAAATTTTACAAATTCAATACTTTTGCTTCTTCTGAGGCTGGTTTTGGGAGAAAGGTTATTCAAGCAGTGATGCCTTCCGTTTAGGTCCCTGTCTTGTCCCTCCCGTTTCATCCTTGTCCTGTAGCTTTGGTATTGTATCCCACAAGTAAGGATGAAATCTGTGAACTCGTCATATCTTGTAGAAGAAAAGGAAATTTATGCTTACCTGATAAATATATTTCTTCTACGATATGACGAGTCCACAGCCCTCCCTGTCATTTTTTAAGACAGGTATATATTATATTTTTGTTAAACTTTAGTCACCTCTGCACCTTTGGCTTTTCCTTTCTCTTCCTAACTTCTGTCGAATGACTGGAGGTGGAGGGAAGGGAGGAGCTATATATACATCTCTGCTGTGGTGCTCTTTGCCACTTCCTTTTAGCAGGAGGATAAATCCCACAAGTAAGGATGAAATCCGTGGACTCGTCATATCGTAGAAGAAATAAATTTATCAGGTAAGCATAAATTTCCTTTTTGCTTTACTTTAAAATCATACAAACATTTATTTTGTACATAAAGAGTGCATCAATTGAAACAATGAGGTAGGGCCATCAAAAATGTGAAATTAAATACAGTAGGACAATGATGCAAAAGGTGGGCATAGACCCCTGAAAAAAATGTCACCACAGATAATATTTAACTGATGATGAGCCACTGAAATGTTACAAAAACAATGTAATTTCCCACACCTTATAACCTTCTGACATGAAACTATGGAGGCCTTCAGCATGAAATGTTGCTGGTAATCAGCATTTAACATACGTGCCAAAAATAACCAATTTATTTTAACAAACAAAACTCCACATCAGCTATTGGGGTTATCAGAGCCAATGCTGAAATTTGTAGGATTAGGAACAACAGTGAGGATTAGGAACAACAGTAACACGGTTATGTGCAACAAATCACTTTACGAGATGAAATCGTTTTGCTTACCTTCACCTATTGCAAAAATACATTAGTAGCTCCTCTCTTGACTTCAATACTTGTTGCTGCCGTCCTCATTCTCATCTTGCATCGGGCAAGGCAGTGTTTGGATGTGTCGCTCTAATTAATCCATGTAGAATCGTAATAACTTGATCATTAAAATTATTTAATTTTCATTTTATTATTCAGTCAGCTCAGGGGGGCCAGGAACATTTTTACAGGGGCACTGGCCCCTGTAGGCCCCCGTCTAGAACCACCACTGTATTTGCTACATTATATTATAGGCATACTTTTTTTTTTTTGCTTATGTCTCACTGCAACTGGATATGTATGTGACTTTTTTATATGACAATAATTTTTATGCTGCTGTCTGATTTTTAAAAAAATCTCAATTAAAGAATATTATTAATTTTTTTTAAAAATCACCACAGAACTCTTCTAGTAAATGTTTTCTTTCCAAAATCTTAGTGTAAAGTAGTAAAAAGATATGAGAATATCAGAAGCCACTTAATAAAATATAGAACAAAAGAAAACATTTTTTTTTACATTTTAGTACTTTCATATGTCACATCCATATTAAATTTTTCCTAAAACAATTTAAATACTTCCGACTTTACAATTTTATAGAAAAAAGATTAAAAAACACATTTTGATATCAAAATGAGATGTTTGTCATTATGTATGTATTATGTACTGATTTTTTTTTAATTATTACATTTAATTTTTATATATAAATTTGTTTCTTTTATTTTTTTTATTGAGGTATCATCAACATAAAATTACATTGATTCCAGTCAATTTCACAAACAGGTGTGCCAAATTCAAAACAGAGAACAATTCAGAATATATAACATCATTTTTAATATTGTTAAATATTAAAGAAACCCTCTGTTAAAATAAATCAGTAACTTTTGCGCTTCATAAAATCTCTGTTGATAGGATTTAAGGAATTATAATAAACAGAAAATTAGGAAAAAAACCTATAGAATGTATAAACAGGTCTCTTATGGACATTTAATGCAGTGTTTTTCAACCAGTGTGCCGTGGCACACTAGTGTGCCGTGAGAGATCCTCAGGTGTGCCATGGCAGACTGACAACAGTCTTTTAAACTTTGCTTGTTTTTTACTCCCAGTGCAGGGGTAGTTTGTAGGAGGCATGGCATAACAGCACAATACATACACTATGTGTGTGTTTGTGTGTATGTGTATATATATATGCTGTATTAGGCTACAATGTGTGATTTTTTCAAAATTTTGGGATGGTGGTGTGCCACAGGATTTTTTAATGTAAAAAAGTGTGCCACGGCAAAAAAAAAAAAGGTTAAAAATCACTGCTTTAATGAATCCATTAAAGAAATATATGGGGGGAAACTGCCCTACAAGCATTGTAAGCGATATATAAAGAGAGTCACTTTTGGACTCCCCATTTTTCTATGCAGTGGTAACATGAAATGTAACAGTAATGATAAAATGAAATAGGTAGCCCTCAGTTTACGCCGGGGTTAGGTTCCAGAAGGAATGGTTGTAAATCGAAACCATTGTAAATGGTGAAACCTAGTTTATAATGTATTTAATGGGAAGTGAGGGAGTTAGGTTCCAGGCCCCTCTCAAAATTGACATAAATAACACCTAATACATTATTTTTAAAGCTTTGAAATGAAGACTTTAAATGCTAAACAGCATTATAAACCCAATTAAATAATCACACAACAGACTGTATCATCAAACTAAGTTTAATGAACAAAAACATTTTTTTACTTGCATTTTTCTGCTAACAGTTCTCTGCATTGTTAGCATGTTAGATAATATTGGGTCTGCACCTATTCTATGCATTTCAATCTGGAGTGATTAATAGGCAGTTAGGCACCCTAACCTCAAGCAGCTGGGCAGGAAGATAATAGGGAAGTGGCTACTAGATCTTGTTGCTCGATAGCTAAGGTCTGTTCTGTGTACACAGATTAATTTAAATCTGCTAAACTTGCATAACTTTGCTGCAACACAAGCGGACAGCTCCACCTACTGGCTATTTTAATTAGTGCACTGCTTTTCAATGCTTTTCAATAGCAGTCACATGACTGAAAAAAAGGTGGTTATTGTGAAACAGTGCAAATTGAACCGGCGTAAACCAAGGGCCACCTGTATAACAGTTAAACATTAGAATACAAGAAAAAGAAAAGAAAAAGAAAAGCTCCTCTAGACCTGTATTAAGCAGAGCTAAATATCTAAGTTTCCAAAACCAGAGATAAAAATACATATATTGTGTCAATGAGGGAAAGCTGAGCAGAGGTAATCTAAGTATATCGAATCTATAAAAGTAAAGAACATTCAAGATTTTTTAAGTCACATCTGTGTTACTTAGCGAAAACTAAGTGATGATATGGGGTCCAAATACTAGCATACATCAAATTGGATATAGGGAGCCTATTGTTTAAGCTAATGTTATAAAGCTGACATATACTGTGCAATATTGCATAGAATATAGCGTGTAAATGATGAATTAATTAGGGCATTTGCTTGTGGTTATATAATTAGTGTCTATAAAATATAAGCTGTTAATAGTTGAGAATTGACTTCTCTAGCTGATAGGCATACTTATTGGGTCCCAAAGTCATAATTATTAAACAGGTATAGAAAGAAGCATTTTAAATGTGAAGGTACAGGCTATAAAAAAATTACTGAAAATCAAAAAGCATAAATTAGAGTATATCAATAATATCTTTAGTGTTATCGGGCCAGTCTGCTATATGATTATTTATTTGTAAGAATGCAATGACCATGTCAGCTCTGTGTGCCTTAGAAAGGATGTGTGAAAAAAAGGTTAATTTCAACATCGTTAGGCCACGGGTGATTGACTGCACAATACTCCGCGGATCCATGAGGGGGCCAAGCTTGTATATCAGTTCCATCACTGAAGGCATTACATACTGTACTGTTTTATGGCCCACATCTATGTACCTCAAAGAAGCTGAAAAACAGCTAAAAGACAAAAACTGTTATCTTAAACTTTTCAATAACCCCAAAGAGTCCTACCAGACAATTTATAACAAAATGATCTTTGACGCTTACTATATGGGTACAATAAATAAGGAGTAATTCAAATTTCTAACTACTAAAGATCCAGTAACTGCAACGCTCTACTTTATACCTAAGATACATAAAAACTCAACCACACCGCCTGGCAGACCGGTTATATCCGGTAACAATTGTCTATCGGAGAAAGCAAGTCAATATATTGATTTGAGACTTAGGAGCTTTGTGGAAGTATTACCTTCATATGTTAAAGATACAATGGAGGTACTTCACAGATTAGAAAATCTAAACACTCAGAGACTTGGCTTATAACGGCGGATGTTGAATCATAATATACATCTATAGAGCACAACTTAGGTATAAAAGCAGTAGAGTTTTTTTCTAACGGAGGGCTCTGAAGAAAATAATCTCCATGATATTTTCATTTTACAACTTCTCGAATTCAGTCTACGATACAATTTCTTTACTTTTTCTAATCAGTACTATCTACAAATAAAAGGAACAGCAATGGGCACAGCTTGTGCCCCTACATCTGCAAACCTTTTTCTCGGATGGTGGGAAAGACAAGTCATTTTCACAGATGTTAATACCATACATACTAACAAAATACCTCTATGGATTAGATATATTGACGATATATTCTTCCTATGGGAGGGCAACAAAGAAGAACTAGAAATTTTTATTCAATGTCTAAATGACAATAATTTGAATATCCGTCTCACCCACACTATGAGTCAGTCATCAATAGATTTGAAAATCTATAAAAATCAAGATGGTTCAATTTCTACTGATCTGTTCCATAAACCCACTGCCACTAATAGTTTGTTACATCATAGAAGTGCCCATGCACCAGGCACTATAAAATAATTACCAGTATGAGAATTTCTGTGAATTCGCAGAAATTGCAGTGAAGAGGGTAATTTCCTCAGACAGGCCACTGATTTAGAAAATAGACTCAAAGAAAGAGGTTATAGTAATAGATGTATTAAGATATCCTAAAAGAGGGCACTCAACACCTATAGGCCGAGTCTACTCCAAAAGAAAACTCAGAAACCAGTTGATAATCAAACGAGACTGATATTAATTTATAATCCCCAAATACATCAAATCGTTAATGTTCTAAAAAAAACATTGGCAAGTATTACAATCAGACGCAGATCTGAAAAATATACTTGGAGATTCCATTTCAGTGAGTTATAGAAGAACTAACAATCTGAAAGATATACTCACTAGTAGTCATTACAAGACCCGAACAACCAAAACAGCTTTCAATAATGGCTCATATCCCTGTGGAACCTGTTCCATATGTAGATATATGGATAAAACAACCAAAATTAAAGACAGATTTGGTCGATGGCATAGAATCAACAAATACATAAGTTGCACCAAAGAGAGTGTAATATATGTTTTGAGATGCAAATGCAATTTGAGGTACGTAGGTATGACGAGCAGGAAACTCAAGATACGAGTGCAAGAACACATAAGAAACATCAAAAACTCTAAAAAGGACATAGACGATGGAAAAGCCATTACAACTGTAGCCTCACATTTTCTATTATGTCATCAGGCTAACCCCTCTGGTCTCAAATGTGTAGGACTGTAGAAGATCTCTTTGGGAATACGAGGGGGAAATTTAGAGCAAGCTCTACTTAGAGCGGAATGTAAATGGATCATTAGACTCAACACAGTTCATCCATATGGCATGAATTAGCCAATCGGATTGAACTTGAATCTGATTGGCCGATTCAATCAGCCAATCAGAATTTTCCTACCTTAATTCCGATTGGCTGATAGAATCCTATCAGCCAATCGGAATTCGAGGGACTCCATCTTGGATGACGTCCCTTAAAGGAACCTTCATTCGTCAGGAGTTCGTCGTGGAGGAAGGATGTTCCGCGTCGGCGGGATGAAGATGGAGTCGGAAGAAAGAAGATTGAAGATGCCGCTTGATAGAAGACTTCAGCCGGATGATGGACCTCTTCAGCCCCCGCTTGGATGAAGACTTCAGCCGGATGATGGACCTCTTCAGCCCCCGCTTGGATGAAGACATCGCCCGGATTGGATGAAGAATTTGGCTCGGCTGAGTGAAGACGACTCAAGGTAGGAAGATCTTCAGGGGGTAGTGTTAGGTTTATTTAAGGGGGGTTTGGGTTAGATTAGGGGTATGTGGGATGTGGGTTGTAATGTTGGGGTGGGTATTGTATGTTTTTTTTTACAGGCAAAAGAGCAGAATTCTTTGGGACATGCCCCGCAAAAGGCCCTTTTAAGGGCTGGTAAGGTAAAAGATCTTTACAATTTTTATTTTAGAATAGGGTAGGGCATTTTTTTATTTTGGGGGGCTTTGTTATTTTTTTAGGGGGCTTAGAGTAGGTGTAATTAGTTTAAAATTCTTGTAATCTTTTTTTATTTTTTGTAATTTAGTGTTTGTTTTTTTGTAATTTAGTTTAGTTGATATAATTGTAGGTAATTGTAGGTAGTTTATTTAATTAATTTATTGATACTGTAGTGTTAGGTTTAATTGTAACTTAGGTTAGGATTTATTTTACAGGTAATTTGGTAATTATTTTAACTAGGTAGCTATTAAATAGTTATTAACTATTTAATAGCTATTGTACCTGGTTAAAATAAATACAAAGTTGCCTGTAAAATAAATATTAATCCTAAAAAAGCTACAATATAATTATTATTTATAATGTAGCTATATTAGGGTTTATTTTACAGGTAAGTATTTAGCTTTAAATAGGAATAATTTATTTAATAAGATTTATTTTATTTCGTTAGATAAAAATTATATTTAACTTAGGGGGGTGTTAGGGTTAGGGTTAGACTTAGCTTTAGGGGTTAATACATTTATTAGAGTAGCGGTGAGGTCCGGTAGGGGTTAATAATTGTAGGTAGGTAGCGGCGACGTTGGGGGGGGCAGATTAGGGGGTAATAAATATAATATAGGGGTCGGCGGGGGTTAGGGGCAGCAGATTAGGGGTTCATAGGGATAACGTAGGTTGCGGCGGTGTACGGAGCAGCAGATTAGGGGTTAAAAGTGTAATGCAGGGGTCAGCGATAGCGGGGGTGGCAGATTAGGGGTTAATAAGTGTAAGGTTAGGGTTGTTTAGACTCGGGGTACATGTTAGGGTGTTAGGTGCAGACATAGGAAGTGTTTCCCCATAGGAAACAATGGGGCTGCATTAGGAGCTGAACGCTGCTTTTTTGTAGGTGTTAGGGGGTTTTTTTCAGCTCAAACTGCCCCATTGTTTCCTACGGGGGAATCCTGCACGAGCACGTTTTTGAAGCTGGCCGCATCCGTAAGCACCGCTGGTATTGAGAGTTGCAGTGGCGGTAAATTATGCTCTATGCTCCCTTTTGGAGCCTAACGCAGCCCTTCTGTGAACTCTAAATACCAGCGGTATTTAAAAGGTGCGGGGGAAAAAATACATGCGTAGCTAACGCACCCCTTTGGCCGCAGAACTCTAAATCTAGCCGAATGTGTCTAACTACATAATAGATACTACATGTAGGGAGATACTTATCTCCGGGTTACAATCAATTATACAGAGCAGTTTGTCTGCAACAGTGTTTATTAGTGAGTAAACTGCAACGATATTCACTATATAATTGATACACATGCAAAGAAAAAAACAAATTTCCTGGTGTACTGAAAGCTAAATTTTTCTGAGCGGTTAATATATAATTATATGGCACAGCTGTCAAGCTTTTCCCTTAGCTCTTTATAGAGATAGGTTACTAGTTACACAGTATTTTCCTCACACAAAGCTGTCTCTAGAAATCAAAATGATTATGCAGGAACTTTCTTATAAAACTAATAGTTCGCAATAGACCTGACAAGCAACGATCATAGGAACGATAACATCTAGAGTTAAACCAAAATACTAACCATGAGAGCTGAATAGCTACATATCTTACTATATGAATATTGTGCTATAATTATAGCATCATATAGAGTACTGCTAACACTATTTTTTGGGTACACAAATAAAAAGCTCAGATGAGAGATCAATTTGTAACGTTTTTTTAATAATTGCTATATATGCTGGGAATTTTGACATTGAGCATAAATCTCATATACTTCACTATAATTATCCTATGCTTCAACTATACCTATACACATTGGATTGTCAATGATTATCAATTATAATCACATGTTATATTATGAACTGGTAACAATCAGAGCGTAGTACTATTATAGCTTAATTTGATTAATTTCCCACTTGATACTAGCAATTCTATCTCTTTAGAGACCCATTCTTTTTGCCAATCTATAAGGCCTTATTTTTCATTAACTAATTTTATTATATAGTGAGTACCCAGGGATTCACAGAAACCAATATAAAATACTACACAAGGCCCATCAATCACCACTTATTTTTGCAATTATTTAACACCTACATATTGGAGTAACACTTTCCACTTTTGTCTGTTTTTATATGTATATGTCCCAATTTTAACCATGATGTAATAAAGTTTAATTTTTAAACCGCAGCTTCCCTATAGGGAAATATCTCTGTCTAAGAATCACCAATATTATAATATCACTATTATATGGCTACTATAGAGAAGACGAGAGCTAACAGTTACACACTTTAGTTGTAGAGTCACATCTACCTTTGTTCTGATTCTTTAAGTGTACAGCACCCGATCCTATTATGTTTATATAATATTGTACAAATACATTTATTAGGACATCTCTATTATTGTATTGCCATTCTCCTTTCCCCCTTTTCTTTCCCTGGTTCCTTTCAAGCAAATACTGTACTGTGTGTCTGCGATTTTAAGAAACACTCACCTAGATTACAAGTTTGTGCGTTCGTCTTTTAACGCTGAAAATATGGTATTTTCAGCGTTAAAACAGCACCGCTGCCATTACTTGTCAGTATAGCTGTTTTAGCCTGTACCGCAACGTCAGTCCCACACTCCTAAAAATGATGTTTTTTAATGGGATTCCCATAGCGCCGGTATTACGAGTTTTGCGGTGAGGCTAAAAAGCGAGCATTACAGCCTAAAATGACAAGATCTGTACCGCCATCTAAAGTCAGTAGTTATGAGTTTTATGCTACAAAGCTGTAGCATAAAACTCATAACTAAAGTGTTATAAAGTACACTAAACACCCATAAACTACCTATTAACCCCTAAACTGAGGACCTCCCGCATCGCAAACACTATAATAATTTTATTAACCCCTAATCTGCCGCTCCCGACATTGCCACCACTTAAAATAATTATCAACCCCTATTCCGTCACCACTATACTAAACATATTAACCCCTAAACCGCCGCCCTCGAGCATCACAAACACTATTTAAATATTATTAACCCTAATCTGCCATCCGCCCACATTGCCCCAACTATACTAAAGTTATTAAGCCCTACACCGCCACCACTATAATAAACCTATTAACCCCTAAACCTAACGTCCCCCTAACTCTATATTAAAATTACAATTTCCCTATCTTAAATTAAATAAAAATTTACCTGTCAAATTAAAAAAACTAAGTTTAAACTAACAATTAAACTAATATAATTATTGAACTAACTACCAATTAAATAAAACTAAACTACACATTAAAAAAATCCTAACACTGGCATCCCTTGCATTCCTATTGGCTGAAGAATTCGAATTAGCCAATAGAATGAGAGCTGCTTAAATCCTATTGGCTGATTTGAACAGCCAATAGGATTTTAGCAGCCTTAATTCCTATTGGCTGATTCCAATTTTTTAGCCAATAGGAATGCAAAGGACGCCATCTTGAATCGCGTCCCTTGAATTGAAAATTCAGTGTATGGCGGCAAATGTATAAAGAGGATGCTCCGCGCCAGATGTCTTCAGGATGGACCCGCTCCGCGCCTCCGGGATCAAGATAGAAGATGCTGCCTGGATGAAGATTAAAGAGTCCGTCTGGATGAAGACTTCTCACCGCTTAGATCAGGACGTCGCCGCTGGGATGAAGATTGAAGAGGCCGCCTGGATGAAGACTTCGCAGGGATGAAGATCGTTCAAGCGGGACTTCAAAAACTGTAAGTGGATCGTCGGGGGTTAGTGTTAGGTTTTTTTTGGGTGGTTTTTTTTTTTAGATTGGGGTTTGGGCTTGTAAAAGAGCTAAATGCCCTTTTTAAGGGCAATGCCCATACAAATGCCCTTTTTTCAGGGCAATGGGTAGCTTAGGATTTTTAGATATTTTTTTTATTTTGTGGGTTTGGGGGTGGGGTTTATAATGTTAGTGGGTATTTGTATTTTTTTTTTCTCACTAAAAGAGCTGATATTTTTAGGGCAATGTCCTACAAAAGGCCCCATTAAGGGCCATTGGTAGTTTATTCTAGATTAGGTTTTTTATTTTGGGGTGTTTTTTTATGGGTATTAGAATAGGAATATTTTTTTTATTTTTGATAATTTGTTTGTTATTTTGTGTAATGTATATTTTTAGGGGGTGTTTTATTTTTGTAGCAAAATAGCTTTTTTACTTAGGGCAATGCCCTACAAAAGGCCCTTTTAAGGGCCCTTGGTAGTTTCGGGGGTGTGGGTTTGTATAGTGTTAGGGGGTATGGGTATTTTTTTTGGAGCAAAAGAGCTGTTTATCTCAGGGGAATGCCCTACAAAAGGCCCTTTTAAGGGCCCCCCAAAAGGCAGTTTGTTCTAGATTAGGCTTTTTTATTTTGGGGTGTTTTTTAAAAAAAAAAAATCGTATTAGAATAGGAATAATATTTATTTTTTTGAATAATTACGTTGTTGTTTTTTTGGTAATGGTAGGATTTATTTTTTTTGTAATGGTAGGTTTTAGTGTAAGGCAGATATGTAAGAAACCAAAGCGCCACTAGTAGGCCAGGTCTGACTGATCCGGTCGTAAAATATATGAAAAAACAATTGATTAAAAATTAATGTGTAGTGTTTATTTACATATAAATTACAAACAACATGGATCCATGTACAATATTTAAAATAAACATATCCAATCACAGTACATCAATAAAATACATCAAATTAAAAATACAGAACAAATGATAAAACAGTCAATTGTACAAATTTAATCCAGCTGGGATAACAGTGAGTGCTACCACTTAATTCCTTATAACAATAAGTATAAATTGGTAAATAGAAACACTTGGAACCCTTCTGTATGTATTATCAACCTACTCTCTGGTCCGAGTGTTTTAAGTGATAGTCCCTGCTGGATAACTTAATAGAACACGGTGTGTAGAATGATCAAATGTGCTGTCTGTTTTTGTATGGTGCTTGATGAGTGGTAAAACCAGGCACGGTGATGCCAATATGAGAATAAATGTACAATGAAAGCTCTATCTGTGTGTTTAACACAGATTTGAACAAAATAGATTATTGCACGGATCTGCCAATTAAGGAAGGGTGCACTAACTATGTGTTTCACACAAACTTACGAAAGGTGAATAATGAATATTTCTAAAGATAAAAAATATGGGTAGGTGAATAACGTGATAAATAATTGCAAATAGTTAACAATGCCGCGTGATCAAGAGGAAAAGATTCCAGAATGTACTAATCCAAAGAAGAAAAAAAAAAAAAAATTAAAAATACGTCACAGTTCAGCCCAGGGAAGCAGATTGTTCCCAAAAAAATGGACCACCAAAGAAGTCTTAGTGCTAAGTGTTCAGTTTAAAGAAAACAGCAAAAAGTCGTTGTATCTGTGTGAATATGTGAACGAACAGTGATGACCCTATCACAAATAACAAATGAAGTCTTTTAAAAAGTAAAAAGTGTAAAAAAAAGTTTAAAAAAGTCCTTCAATTGCAGTGCAATGTCCTTTGGGGTTTGCAAACTGTTTATAAATGTGAAAAAACATGAAAAAAAAGAAAAATACGTGTTCTAGATACTCAGGGTGCCTCTTCTTAATTAGCGATAATGTTTGTGAGCTTTCTTGCTAGACGGTCATCCCCAAATATAGTCCCTATGGCAAAAGAAAAAATACACAATAGTGCAGAGTGTTTTGTTCCCTTACTACTAATAGGAATAGTACTCACCAGCCGACACGTTTCGGTCTTATCCAAGACCTTTATGAGTCTTGATTCGTTGAGGACTTCGGCCCGGTTGGTTGAAGACTTCTCCCGGTAAGGTGATCTTCAAGGGGTTAGTGTTAGTTTTTTTTTTATGTTACGTCACAAAATTCTACTTTTGCCGGTCTGTAGGGTTTGATAACTAAGGGGAATCAGGCTCGCCACAAATACGCAGCGGAATTCCAGCGTATTTGCGGTTAACGGCTTGATAAGTAGATGCCCTTGGCTTCTCTAATCTATATGTTAACCTTTAAAAGCCTGTAAGGGCCCCTATATTACACATGGCTACCAGTAATGATAATTTAGTAAGATGATCAAAGTAATAGCAGTGGTCACCTGGCCTTTTTCAATATTATTTACTAAAATCTAAACAAAAATATTATTTTTCTCCCCCAGTTTTTTCCGCAGCTATACCAAATACCATGAAATCTAAATATAATACTGGTATATTCATTATCTGCTGGGCTGCTGAAATAAACAATATATAATTTGTATGTAAGTAGCAAAAAATAAGATAAAAACGGGCTTAGCACAAAAAGGGTTAATGTCTGTTTTTAACTACAAAGCAAAAATTGCATTCATTTTTAAAGCAATCTGCCAGTCCCCTGATACTCACTCAATACTTTAGCAACTGATAGAGCTTGTGATACCTCACAGGTACCTCAGTATAATCTATAGCCAAGCAAAATAAGGTAAGAAAAAGGGAATAAGAAGCCATAAAAGGAGCAGGGGAAAAAGATGTGTAGAAAAAAAGGACCCAGAACAAAATAGGATGGGGTCTTGTGGACTCTCACCACCATGAAATAAATAAATTTATCAGGTAAGCATAAATTATGTTTTTATTCATACAGATGGTGAAAGTCCACGATCCATTACTTCTGTGAACTAATACCCAAGTTGTGAAGTCCAGCAAAGGGAGGGATCTAAGAAACATACGGCCAGATTACGAGTTTTGCGTTATGAGCTATGCGGTGCTACCGTGCAGTTTTTTCTCACCGCTCACTTATCTGCAGCGCTGGTATTACAGGTTTTTACAAACCCAGCGTTAAAAGGCAAGAAGTGAGCGTAGAGCAAACTTGTGCTCCATACCGCACTCCAATACCAGCGCTGCTTAAGTGCACGATTTCCCCATAGACAGCAATGGGGAGAGCCGGCTGAGAAAAAGTCTAACACCTGCAAAAAAGCAGCGTAAATCTCTGTAACGCAGCCCCATTGATTCCTATGGGGAAATAAAAGTTATGTTTACACCTAACACCCTAACATGAACCCTGAGTCTAAACACCCCTAATCTTACACTTATTAACCCCTAATCTGCCACCCCCGACATTGCCGCCACCTACATTATACTTATTAACCCCTAATCTGCTGCTCCAGACATCGCCGCCACCTACATTATATTTATTTAACCCCTAATCTGCTGCCCCAACATTATATTTATTAACCCCTAATCTGCCGCCCTCAATGTCGCCGCAACCTACCTACACTTATTAACCCCTAATCTGCCGCCCCCAACGTCGCAGCCACTATTCTAAATTTATTAACCTCTAAACCTAACTCTAACCCTAACACCCCCTAACTTAAATAGAATTTAAATAAATCTAAATAAAAATTACTATTAATATCTAAATTATTCCTATTTAAAACTAAATACTTACCTATAAAATAAACCCTAAGCTAGCTACAATATAACTAATAGTTAATAGCTTAGGGTTTATTTTTATTTTACAGGTAAGTTTGTATTTATTTTAACTAGGTAGAATAGTTATTAAATAGTTATAAACTATTTATTAACTACCTAGCTAAAATAAATACAAATTTACCTGTAAAATTACCTAAATTAAATACAATTAAATAAATTAGCTAAATCACAAAAACAAACAAACAAACACTAAATTACAGAAAATAAAAAACAAATTACAAGATATTTAAACTAATTACACCTATTCTAATAGCCCTATCAAAATAAAAAAAAGCCCCCCCAAAATAAAAAACTCTAGGTTAGATTAGGTGTTATTAGTTTAAATATCTTGTAATTTGTTTTTTATTTTCTGTAATTTAGTGTTTGTTTGTTTTTTGTGATTTAGCTAATTTATTTAATTGTATTTAATTTAGCTAATTTATTTAATTGTAGTGTAGTGATAGGTGTTAGTGTAACTTAGGTTAGGTTTTATTTTACAGGTAAATTTGTATTTATTTTAGCTAGGTAGTTATTAAATAGTTAATAACTATTTAATAACTATTCTACCTAGTTAAAATAAATACAAACTTGCCTGTAAAATAAAAATAAACCCTAAGCTTGATACAATATAACTATTAGTTATATTATAGCTAGCTTAGGGTTTATTTTATAGGTAAGTATTTAGTTTTAAATAGGAATAATTTAGATAATAATTGTAGGTTTTATTTAGATTTATTTTAATTATAATTAAGATAGGGGGTGTTAGGGTTAGGGTTAGACTTAGGTTTAGAGGTTAATAAATTTAGAATAGTGGTTGCGACATTGGGGCGGCAGATTATGGGTTAATAATATTTAACTAGTGTTTGCCAGGCGGGAGTGCGGCGGTTAATATGTTTATTCAAGTGGCGGCGATGTCCGGAGCGGCAGATTAGGAGTTAAGTGTTTGCGATGCGGGAGGGCCTCGGTTTAGGGGTTAATAGGTAGTTTAAGGGTTTTAGTGTACTTTTTAGCACTTTAGTTATGAGTTTTATGCTACAGTGTTGTAACATAAAACTCATAACTACTGACTTTAGAATGCGTTAGGAATCTTGGAGGTAGAGGGTGTACCGCTCACTTTTTGGCCTCCCAGGACAAACTCGTAATATCAGCGCTATGGAAGTCCCATAGAAAAAAGACTTTACGAACTTTACGTAAGTCGGTTTGCGGTAAGGCCAAAGAAGTGTGTGGTGCCCCTAAACCTGCAAGACTCATAATACCAGCGGTAGGGAAAAAGCAGCGTTAGGACCTGTTAACGCAGCTTTTTCATCTTAACGCAAAACTCGTAATCTAGCCGATAATTTTTCACTTAGAAACTAAATCCACAACCCCAATAGTGCCTAAAAAAGGCAATACAAAATAACCAAAAGGCATAAAATAAAATAAGACAACTGCCTGAAGGACATCCTACCAAAGGCTGCCCCAGAAGAAGCTAAAACATAAAAATGGTAGAAAATATATGCAAGGAAGACCAAATAGCTGTCTAGCAAAATTAGTCCACTGATAAAACAATTAGAAATACAAGAAAAGGCAACTGGACTAAAAGAAATAACAGAAAGCAATCTCTGAGAAAGCTAACCTGCCTCCAAGAAAACTAAATAAATCAAAAGCTTCAACCAAGAAGCCAAAGAAATAGCAGAAAAAAATGAAAACCTTAGTGTCAACATAACACTACAAAGCTCTAATCAAAACAAAAATGTAATTCACAATAATTTTATGGAAATAAAACATAAGGAAGGAACAACATTGTCCTAACTTAAATAGTCAAAAAACATCACCTTATCCTAAATAAGTTAAGGAGAAAAAGATAAAAAGAAGTTCTACTATCAGAAAAAATAGCGAAATGAAACTAAAAAACTTCCAGAAAGAAGATAATATACACCTGAAGCAAATGATTGAAAGGAGAAACCTGCAAAATCCTCAAGACCAATATAGTGTTAGTGAAACGCTATTTTAACGTTTTATCCTGCGTCCGTAAAGGGGCAAATTTGCCCATTTATGGGTGCACATTAAATAACCAGCTATTACAAGTGGCTGGTCAATGTTTACCGGGAGTTCGCAGTAGCATCTTTTTTGTTTTTTAAATAACTGCACGAAGCAGTTATAAGGGGTTAAAGTGAGGGGATGTGGGGTGAAAAATACATGGCAATAAAAAGTGCCTTTACATAGCGGTCTATGGGGACTGTGTTTAAACTGTAAATGTATCTGTTAAAAAGGAAATTTTTCCTGCAGATGATGGTGGATAGAGTCGATGTAGAGGCTTACCTGATGGCATCTGACTGAACCACTGAAAGGAAGGTTGGCTTGTGACTCAGGTGGCAAGTCTACTTGCACCATTCCTGAGTGGGGAATCCAAGAAAACATTCTATGATTCGGATCCAGACCAAGCTAATGACTATAAAAATGAATTTAATGGTAGAAATCTTGGCACATCTAGGAGTGACTAATGCGGTGCTCTGACAAAATGCTGACGGACATTTGGCCGATGGACAGAATGCCGAAGCATGTTCCGAGTTCGGCCGATGGCAGATACGTTCCGGAGTGCTCTGTTCTAATCAGAGCCTCGGGCGCGGCAACCGCCTCTGGGAACCTAATCATGGGTCCCAGCCCGTACGTCTTGTAATTCTCTGTGAAATTATCTATCTATTTATCTATATATCTATCTATTGAATCTATCTATCAAATTTATCTTTCTATCTATTGCATCTATTTATCTAATCTATCTATCTATCAAATCTATCTATCTATCAAATCTATCTATCTATCAAATCTATCTATCTATCAAATCTATCTACCTATCTAGTGGCCGGACTGTTATCTGACAGCCACTTGTGTGTCGGACTATTATCCGCCAGCCAAATGTCCGTCTGCTAAATGTCTGTCGGCCAAATGTCCGTTGGCTAACAGTCCGGCCACAGACTAATGCAGTCTGTGCCAAGAGGTTTCAGGTGTTTGACTTAATACATCTTGCCAGAAAGTGGCTAAAACCAGAGACCAATGCATTCAATGTCATTGTGGAGCAGCTGGTGGTGGATTGGTTACTGAGGAGCTTACTAGTTGCCCTTTGCTGGTGGGTGTGCCAGTGATCCCCAAATAATTGAGCTGCTGGTGAAACTTTTTAAAAGATATGTGGCAGTTTCCTATACATTAACCTGAAGATCCAGAGCCCTATAAAGTCTGTTAATACTGTTTCAGAGAGGAGGGGATCTGGTGATGAGCAGATGGGTTTATAATAATCCTACAGTGACAAACAGTTTATAACAATACAAAAAAATTACTATGTTTGCTATAAAATGCTTTAAATGTAAAGAGTTGGAGCATATAGCTAAGAACTGTCATAATGATGTTGAAGCAATGTAAATTTGTGTAACCAGGATCTATATTCATTATTGCCTAAGTCACTTTTATTGCAGAACATACAGACTGTTTGAATTGCAACCTTTGTTGTACTGTGACTATAGAAGGGAAAGTGATACAGGTACCTGAAGCTTATCGGCACACTGTCTTAAATCTTGATCAAAGCTATATTCTTGGGGGCCACCTAGGGGTGGAAAAGACAAGATAAATTATCTAATTGGAAGGAGTGCTTAGCACCGGCCAATGGTTACTGAGAACATGCTTTTTAAACTTGAGATGCATTTGCTCTAACAGGTTTATCAATACGGCTCCTGCCGAAACGCGTAAAACCTGTTAGCCTTTTATCTAACGTGTTTTAATTGGATGTCATAAATAAAGTTTATTTTATTTATTATACCTACGGATTATGAACTTTCTTTTTTGTAAGATAAATTATTCTCAGATTTTATTGGATTTTTGCTATTCATGCCCTGCATGCCATTTTACTGTTACATTTACTGCTTACTGCAGTGCCCTTACTTGTCATTGAAGGTCCATTTCAATGTATTGCAATGGATTTTGTGGGCCACTTGCAAATTCCATCAGTCATCAGTGCATGTTGGTGGTATTAGCTTATATTACCCATTACCCAGAGGCAATATGCATGCAAACAACCTCAACAAAATCCATTGCTAAAGAGTTGATGTTTAGCTGGGTTGAGAGGTCAGGGTACTCCTTTCAGGTCACAGGTTACAAAGGTTGCAAAGGAATTATGTAAGCATCTTCAAATTACGAAAGGATGAGCAACTATATTATGTCAATTTATTGAAGCCGAGGAAAGAAAGGGAGGTCCTTGTTACTACAGAAGCAACAGCTTATAATGTTAAAGATAAAAGTAATCCTGCAGTTAATATTGCAGAGACCTCGTCTGTACATCATAAATGAGAGGTGTTTTCCATTGTTCCAGGCAGGACTTATGTTATAAAATATAGTATTATAAAACACCCAGAGAAAAGCTTAATCTCAAAGCCTGTAAGGTGGCTATTAGAACAGAGTACAAGAAGATATTAGATTTTTACATAATTGAGGAATCCCAAAGTGAAGAAAGAGAGAGAGAGAGAGAGAGAGAGAGAGAGAGAGAAAATGTTTAAAGATAACACAAATTAAAATTGCAACTTTATATATTTATTGTTCACTTTATTATATACATTCAGACAATCTCATTAGCTATATAACATTGTTATATTAATATACTTTATAACCTTTAAACCTAAAACTTTCTGCTTGTTTCTAAGCCCCTGCAGACTGCCTTTACTGCAGGGAATTTTTATGGTTTTTCACATCACGACACTGCTTGTTCATGTGTGCCATATAGATAACATTGTGCTCACTCCCATTGAGTTATTCATGAGTCTGTACTAATTGTCTAAAATGCATGCCTGTAAACAGAACTTAGATAAGGAGGCAGTCTGAGAAGGCTTAGATATAAGGTCATTACAGAGGTAAAAAAGTATCACCCAGATTACAAGTTGTATCGCACTTTCCTTAGCGCTGCCATTACAAGCAAAAAAAAAAAACCTTCTTGTGTTGTGCGGTATGGTGCGATAAGCTCCATACCGCACAAAAGCCAAGTCCTGACATGACGTGCTTGTGCACGTATCCCCCCATAGACATCAATGGAGAAAAAGTGTTTGGAAAAAAAACTAACACCTGCGATTGCGGAATGGAGATCGCATTGATGTCTATGGAGACAAGAAAGTGATTTGAAATCTAACACCCTAACATAAACACCTAGTCTAAATACCCTTATTCCGCCGCCCCTGACATCGCCAACACTAAATAAAGTTATTAACCCCTAATCCGCCGCCCCCGACATCGCCAACATTACAACTATTAACTCCTAATCCGCCACATCACCAACACTACAATAAACCTATTAACTCCTAATCCGCTGTCCCAACACAACAATAAAACTATTAACCCGTAATCCGCCATCCACCCGCATCACCAACACTACAATAAACCTATTAACCGCTAATCCGCCACCCACCTGAATCTCTGACACCTTAATAAAGCTATTAACCCCTAATCCACCGCCCCCGCATCGCAAATACTAAACTAAACCTATTAACCCCTAAACCGCCAAACACCCACATCGCAAATACTCAACTAAATCTATTAATCCCTAAACCGCCAAACACCCACATCGCAACTACCTAAATTAAACTATTAACCCCAAACCTAACTTTAGATTAAAGTTACAATATAACTACCTTAAAATAAATAAATAAAAACTTATCTGTAAAAAAAAACAAAAAAAACTAAGCTTAAACTATAAATAAACCTAACATTACTATTTTAAAAAAATAAAATATAACAAAAATAAAAAACCTAAATTACAAAATTAAAAAAATCCTAACACTACGAAAAAAATTAATACAAACCTAACATTACAAAAAAATAACAAAGTTTAAAATTACGAAAAATAAAAAAAAATCTAAGATTACAAAAAACGAAATTATCCAGAATAAAAAATTAAACCTAATCTAATACCCCTATAAAAACAAAAAAGCCACCCCAAAATGAAAAGACCCCCTAATCTAACAATAAACTACCAATAGGCCTTAAAAGAGCCTTTTGTAGCGCATTGTGGGGTAAAATCCCCACCCACCCACCCACCCAACCCCCAAAAATAAAAAAGACCAAACTCTAAAAACACCTAATCCACCCATTGCACCTAAAGGCGCTTTTGTATGGGCATTGCAGTTCTTTAGTGTCCATTAAAAAAAAAAAAAGCCCTAATCTAAAAAGAAAACCACCCCCCCAAAAAAAAACCTCCCCATTCCTGAAGTTCGGCAGGGAAGGTCTTCTTCCAGATGGCTCCATCTTCATCCAGCGCAGGGCCATCTTCTTTCTTTATCCAGGCGGCGCGGAGCGGAGCAGGAACGGTGGCCACATAGACATCCAGCGTGGAGTATCCTCTTCATGCGATTGTCCGCTGCACACTGAAGATTGAATGCAAGGTACCCGTTTTATATATGGTACCTTGCATTCCTATTGGCTGAAATATTCAAATCAACCAATAGAATGAGAGCTGCTTTAATCCTATTGGCTGATTTGAACAGCCAATAGGAGTTAAGTAGCTCTTATCCTATTGGCTGATTTGAATATTTCAGCCAATAGCAATTCAAGGTACCCCAATATAAAACGAGTACCTTGCATTCAATCTTCAGTGTGCGGTGGACGATCGCATGAAGATGACCCTTCATGTCGGATGTCTGTGCCGCCACTTCGCGTATTGCTCAGACATGATTTTTAGTCTGTTAATTCGAATGGTGCACCCCATTAGACATGTGGGGATGAGCTAATCTCCTGATTGTCATTTGTTTGAGATCTTTCCCAGTTTTGAAAGATAGGGCTCCGTCTGGCTGGTCCTGCGGGTAAGCCTCTGTCTTTTTGGGCGTTAACCTCCGGGTTGCCTTTAATTTTATTTATATCCGATGGTATGTCTTTAATTTGTTTTTGTTTCCTTTGGGAACCTTCTGGGATTGATACTCTTTATTACTTCTTCGGAAGTTGTTTTGGACATGTTAGTCCTATGTTAAAAATGTATGTTTTCTGTTTTTTCCCCTATGAGGAAGAATTTATGCAGCTTGCCGGTTAGGACCCTAGGTGCAGGCTGGTCCTGTCGGGTTCGTTTCAGTCTTGCGGCTGTTCAGACACGTGGCGCTGTTCTGCTCGGCTGGATCAGTAGAAGTGCAGAGTGCTCAGGTTATCATTGTTTTTCATGTTCAACTAATAATTCAAGAGGACCTGTGGTCCGTGAGGCGGGAAGGATTGTTTCAGTCCTTATAGCCTTCAGTCATAGATGGCCGGGCAAGGGAGTTTTTCTGCTGCGTCACTCTATCTGACATCTGATTTCATCAGAACCTAGAGTTTCCCCCCCCCCCCCCATGTGGTGGAGGGTTGGAGGGCTTAATGCCCCTTATCGCAGTTGAGCGGTTTGGCCTTCATTTTTAGACCTCTGGATTTGTCCTTTTGGGCTTGATCCAACAGCTTGTACAGGATAGCTGTCTAGCATGCGGAAGGTTTGCAGTTTAAAACCAGCTGTAGCTCTTGGCACCTTGCAGGTGTCCTCGTAAGCTGTTTATAGTGTATCTAGATGCAGCTCTTACTTTTTGACGCGTACTGTCTGTCCGAGTTATAAGAGACCTTTGGGTCTCCTTCCATTGTCTCCGGGTGAGTTGGATCTCCTTTTAGGGATCTGTGTTTCCGGGTGATGGTTGTTCTCTGTGGGGACTTTGTTTACCTTGGGGTTTCCGGAGCTGGGTGGGCTTAGTGCCTTTCATTTCTCTTACTTGTGTCCTCTGCTTGTGCGGAGGTGATAGGAAGACTAGTCCTGCTAGTAGGATTTTTTTTTTACCTCAAGGTATCCCTTGGTTGTCCTGAGGCTTTGAGAAGTATCTTTATTTGACTTCTAGCCTTGCTCTTTGGAGTGTTGGACTTTAGTTAGGGGGGGTTCCTTCCTTTGGTCGGAGCTTTCGAGTTCTTCTCGCTATCCGGACTCTCTGGATATGCATCTATATCCCTTGTGTCTGGCTTTTTGGCCAGTTGGGGTGTTTAGTTCTAGGGTAAGGTTTGCCTGAACTATTAGGTGCCCGGATCTGTTTTTCTCCCTGAGACTTCCGGTTGCTGCAGCTTCACTTGGCTATTTTCCTGACCCAGTCTTGGGGAGTTTTGGAATGTTGGATTTCAGGGCTGATCGAGGTGTTCCACGGTAGTGGGAACTTGGGCTATGTCCTTGCTCCATCTACCTGACCTGGTCGGCCAGGTTTTCGTGGGAATTTTTAGCTCCTTGCCACAGAGTAACCCATGTCATTTAGTGGTTAGCTGTGTGACTTGGGCCTCAGAGTTGTAGCAGCTTGCCTCTGTACTTCACACTAAATTAGAGACTCATTTTCTGAATTCTCTGTAACTCTGCTGTTTTATTACTTAAAAATGCAGTGGTCCCTCTCCCCCCCCCCCTTGTGTGTGTGTGTGTCTCTCTCTATCTATCCATCTCTCTCCTTATGTGTTGTTCTCCCCCATGGTCTCTTTCTCTCTCTGTCTCTCTTCCTCCCCCTCTGACTCTCATCCCTGTGCTATTGTGTGTCTCTCTCTCTCTCTAACCCTCTGTGTGTGATTGTGTCTCTCTCTCTAACCCTCTGTGTGATTGTGTCTCTCTCTCTCTCTAACCTTCTGTGTATGATTGTGTCTCTCTCTCTGTCTCTCTCTAACCCTCTGTGTGTGATTGTGTCTCTCTCTTTCTCTCTCACCCTCTGTGTGTGATTGTGTCTCTCTCTCTTTCTCTCTCTCTAACCCTCTGTGTGTGATTGTGTCTCTCTCTTTCTCTCTCACCCTCTGTGTGTGATTGTGTCTCTCTCTCTCTTTCTCTCTCTAACCCTCTGTGTGTGATTGTGTCTCTCTCTTTCTCTCTCACCCTCTGTGTGTGATTGTGTCTCTCTCTCTAAACCTCTGTGTATGATTGTGTCGCTCTCTCTCTTTCTCTCTCTAACCCTCTGTGTGCGATTGTGTCTCTCTCTTTCTCTCTCTCTCTCTAACCCTCTGTGTGCGATTGTGTCTCTCTCTTTCTCTCTCTCTCTTACCCTCTGTGTGTGATTGTGTGTCTCTCTCTTTCTCTCTCTCTAACCCTCTGTGTGTGATTGTGTCTCTCTCTCTAACCCTCTGTGTGATTGTGTCTCTCTCTCTCTCTAACCTTCTGTGTATGATTGTGTCTCTCTCTCTGTCTCTCTCTAACCCTCTGTGTGTGATTGTGTCTCTCTCTTTCTCTCTCACCCTCTGTGTGTGATTGTGTCTCTCTCTCTTTCTCTCTCTCTAACCCTCTGTGTGTGATTGTGTCTCTCTCTTTCTCTCTCACCCTCTGTGTGTGATTGTGTCTCTCTCTCTCTTTCTCTCTCTAACCCTCTGTGTGTGGTTGTGTCTCTCTCTTTCTCTCTCACCCTCTGTGTGTGATTGTGTCTCTCTCTCTAAACCTCTGTGTATGATTGTGTCGCTCTCTCTCTTTCTCTCTCTAACCCTCTGTGTGCGATTGTGTCTCTCTCTTTCTCTCTCTCTCTCTAACCCTCTGTGTGCGATTGTGTCTCTCTCTTTCTCTCTCTCTCTTACCCTCTGTGTGTGATTGTGTGTCTCTCTCTTTCTCTCTAACCCTCTGTGTGTGATTGTGTCTCTCTTTCTCTCTCTCTCTATAACCTTCTGTGTGTGATTGTGTTTCTTTCTCTCTCTCTCTCTAACCCTCTGTGTGTGATTGTCTCTCTCTCTCTCTAACCCTCTGTGTATGATTGTCTCTCTCTCTCTAACCCTCTGTGTATGATTCTCTCTCTCTCTTTCTCTCTAACCCTAAGTGTGAGATTGTGTCTCTCTCTCTTTCTCTCTCTCTCTCTAACCCTCTGTGTATGATTGTGTCTCTCTCTATTTCTCTCTCTCTAACACTCTGTGTGTGATTATGTTTCTCTTTCTCTCTCTCTAACCCTCTGTATGTGATTGTGTCTCTCTTTCTCTCTAACCCTCTGTGAGTGATTGTGTCTCTCACTCTCTCTTTATTTCTCTCTCTCTAACCCTCTGTGTGTGATTGTGTCTCTCTCTCTTTCTCTCTAACCCTCTGTGTGTGATTGTGTCTCTCTTTCTCTCTCTCTCTAACCCTCTGTGTGTGATTGTGTCTCTCTCTCTCTAACCCTCTGTGTGTGATTGTGTCTATCTCTCTCTAACCCTCTGTGTGTGATTGTGTCTCTCTCTCTCTCTCTCTCTCTCTAACCCTCTGTGTCTCTCTCCCCCCGTCTCTCTCTCTCCCTTTCCCCCGAGTGCTTTTCTGTGTTTCTGTCTACCTTTTATTTATTTAATGAATGAATTGGTAGTCCCATCTGATGGTGTGGCTTTATTTAAAGGAGTGGGGTCAAGCACCCCACCATCTTTTAATTTCACCAGCTGCCACTGGATCAAGACATTTTTATATTTACTGAATAATGAAAGAATCTATAAGCATAACTTGCAGCATTAAAGTAAAAAGTATGTTTTAAACATATTTTAATGGGCATGGATTTCTAGATCTCATAATCAGAGCAAGCATTGTGTTATCTGGCAAGAGTTTCTGTTACAATCCTTTTAGACTAAAATCAGATGTTTACTAAGTTGACCAGTTTTCCAAGACACCATTTAAAGGGACATGAAACCCATTTGAAACCCATATGCAAATTTAAATAACTTTCCAATTTACATCTAATATCTAAATTTCTTCATTATTTTGATATCCTTTGTTGAAAATCATATCTAAATATGCTCAGTAGCTGCTGATTGGTGGCTGCACATAGATACCTCATGTGATTGGCTCACCCATGTGCATTGCTATGTCTTCAACAAAGGATATCTAAAGAATGAAGGCGTATTCTAGCCACTGCCTCACCAACCTCTGACGTCACTGCACGTCACTGTTCAGAAGATAACTAAAAACAACCGTGAGGTTTATGGTGGATGTGCATTGGCCACATACCATGGCTGTCAGGTAAGAACAGAGTGACTCTTGAGTGAATCTTGACACATTTTTCTTTGAAGCACAATAAAAGGTTTGAACCCCCATTTGTGTAATGGAATATTGAGCTAGCCTTGTGGAAAAGGCAAGGTGATACCTAGTCTTGCACCAGAAAAAAACCCCAACAATATCTTGAATCAACTTGTCAGACCAACGTTTAGACTTATCCTTGAATGGGAGATAACTAACTTTTGCTTAAAGGGCCACCAGGAGAAATATAGCAGGCCTCTCTGGCCTTAGTCTACAAGTCAATTATTTATTAATCTAGTGCACTGGTTTTCAAACCTGTCCTCAGACCTCCCTAAGAGGCCACATTTGGAGGTTATCTGAACTGGAGCACAAGTGAAATAATCAGCTAATTAGTAACCATGGTTATTTTACCTGCTCTCAACTAAGGTAATACAGAAAACCTGGACCGTTGGGGAGGACTGGTTTGAAAACCAGTGATCTAGTGGAAAAGGAGTGCTTTAGCTCTACGATTGTCATTATTAGAGCCTAAGGGGGGTAGTTATCAAGCCGTCAACCTCAAATACGCTGGAATTCCGCAGCGTATTTGTGGCGAGGCTGATTCGCCTTAGTTATCAAAGGCTAGAGACTGACAAAAGTAGAATTTTGTGACGTAAGCTTCGATCCGCCAGACTCAGTCCGACACAGATCGATTCTTACGTCACTCCAGATGTTCCGCACACAAGTGCGGCACAATCTGACTACTTTTGCTAGTTATCAAAAAACTAGCAGGTACACTCGGCACTTTTCCGGCCCAGCGTACCTGGTTTTCAATCCGCCGCCCTGGAGGCGGCGGATCCCATAGGAATCAATGGGAGTCTGACCATAGCGAAAGTACAAGTTCGCTGCTGCCAGACATCCTATTGATATTTATGGGAGCTGTCTACACCTAACACCCTAACATGTACCCCGAGTCTAAACACCCCTAATCTGTCCCCCCTACACCGCCGCAACTAAATAAAGTTATTACCCCCTAAACCGCCGCTCCCGGAGCCCACCGCAAGCTACTCTATACATATTAACCCCTAAACCCCCGCTCCCTGACCCCGCCGCAACTATAATAAATGTATTAACCCCTAAACCGCCGCTCCCGGACACCGCCGCAACCTACATTATACCTAGTAACCCCTATCCTGCCCCCCTATACCGCCGCCCTCTATAATATAGTTATTAACCCCCAATCCTGCCAATCCCGCACCTCGCCGCAACTAAATAAATAGTTTAACCCCTAAACTGCCGCTCCCGGACCCCGCCGCAACCTATATTAAACTTATTAACCCCTAATCTGCCCCCCCTACACCGTCGCCACCTATAATACATTTATTAACCCCTATCCTGCCCCCCACTACACCGCCGCCACTGTAATAAATTTCTTAACCCCTAAACCTAAGTATAACACTAACCCTAACACCCCCCTAACTTAAATATTAATAAAATAAATCTAAATAATATTTCTATTATTAACTAAATTAATCCTATTTAAAACTAAATACTTACCTTTAAAATAAACCCTAATATAGCTACAATATAAATAATAATTATATTGTAGCTATTTTAGGATTTATTTTTATTTTATAGGTAACTTTCAATTTATTTTAACTAGGTACAATAGCTATTAAATAGTTATTAACTATTTAATAGCTACCTAGCTAAAATAAAGAGAAATTTACCTGTATAATAAAATTACAATTACACCTAACACTACACTATTATTAAATAAATTATTCCTATTTAAAACTAAATACTTACCTGTAAAATAAACCCTAAGATAGCTACAATGTAATTAATAATTACATTGTAGCTATTTTAGGATTTATATTTATTTTACAGGTCTCTTTGTATTTATTTTAGCTAGTTAGCATAGTTATTAAATAGTTATTAACTATTTAATAACTACCTAGCTAAAAGAAATACAAAATTACCTGTAAAATAAATCCTAACCAAAGTTACAATTAAACCTAACACTACGCTATCATTACATTAATTAAATAAATTAACTACAAATAACTACAATTAAATACAATTACATAAACTAACTAAAGTACAAAAAATAAAAAAGCTAAGTTACAAAAAAAAGTTACAAACATTTAAAAAATATTACAACAATTTTAAGCTAATTACACCTAATCTAAGCCCCCTAATAAAATAACAAAGCCCCCCAAAATAAAAAAATTCCCTACCCTATTCTACATTAAAAAAGTTCAAAGCTCTTTTACCTTAACAGCCCTTAAAAGGGCCTTTTGTGGGGCATGCCCCAAAGAAAACTGCTCTTTTGCCTGTAAAAGAAAAATACAACCCCCCCAACATTAAAACCCACATACCCCTAATCTAACCCAAACCCCCCTTAAAATAACCTAACACTAATCCTCTGAAGATCATCCTACCTTGAGTCGTCTTCACTCAGCCGAGCCACCGATGGAACTGAAGAGGAGATCCGGAGCGGCAGAAGTGATCCTCCAAGGGGCGCTGAAGAAGTCTTCCATCCGATGAAGTGATCCTCCAGGCGGCGCTGAAGAAGTCTTCCATCCGGGCGATGTCATCTTCCAAGCGGCGCTGAAGAAGTCTTCTATCTGGGCGATGTCATCTTCCAAGCGGGGTCTTCAATCTTCTTTCTTCAGGATCCATCTTCATTCCGCCGACGCGGAACATCCTTCCTTCCCGACGGACTACCGACGAATGAAGGCTCCTTTAAGGGACGTCATCCAAGATGGCGTCCCTTCAATTCCGATTGGCTGATAGGATTCTATCAGCCAATCGGAATTAAGGTAGTAAAAATCTGATTGGCTAATTGAATCAGCAAGCTCAATCTGATTGGCTGATTGGATCAGCCAATCGGATTGAACTTGAATCTGATTGGCTGATTCAACCAGCCAATCAGATTTTTCCTACCTTAATTCCGATTGGCTGATAGAATCCTATCAGCCAATCGGAATTGAAGGGACGCCATCTTGGGTGACGTCCCTTAAAGGAGCCTTCATTCGTCGGTAGTCCTTCGGGAAAGAAGGACGTTCCGCGTCCGCGGGATGAAGATGGATCCTGAAGAAAGAAGATTGAAGACCCCGCTTGGAAGATGACATCGCCTGGATAGAAGACTTCTTCAGCGCCGCTTGGAAGATGACATCGCCCGGATGGAAGACTTCTTCAGCACCGCCTAGAGGATAACTTCATCGGATGGAAGACTTCTTCAGCGCCCCTTGGAGGATCACTTCTGCTGCTCCGGATCTCCTCTTCAGTTCCATCGGTGGCTCGGCTGAATGAAGACGACTCAAGGTAGGATGATCTTCAGGGGATTAGTGTTAGGTTATTTTAAGGGGGGTTTGGGTTAGATTAGGGGTATGTGGGTGGTGGGTTTCAATGTTGGGGGGGGTTGTATTTTTCTTTTACAGGCAAAAGAGCAGTTTTCTTTGGGGCATGCCCCACAAAAGGCCCTTTTAAGGGCTGGTAAGGTAAAAGAGCTTTGAACTTTTTTAATGTAGAATAGGGTAGGGAATTTTTTATTTTGGGGGGCTTTGTTATTTTATTAGGGGGCTTACATTAGGTGTAATTAGCTTAAAATTATTGTAAATTTTTTTAAATGTTTGTAACTTATTTTTTTATTTTTTTATAACAGCTTTTTTTATTTTTTGTACTTTAGTTAGTTTATGTAATTGTATTTAATTGTAGTTATATGTAGTTAATTTAATGATAGTGTAGTGTTAGGTTTAATTGTAACTTAGGTTAGGATTTATTTTACAGGTAATTTTGTATTTCTTTTAGCTAGGTAGTTATTAAATAGTTATTTAAATAAACTATTCTAACTAGCTAAAATAAATACAAAGTTACCTGTAAAATAAATATAAATCCTAAAATAGCTACAATGTAATTATTATTTACATTGTAGCTATCTTAGGGTTTATTTTACAGGTAAGTATTTAGTTTTAAATAGGAATAATTTATTTAATGATAGTGTAGTGTTAGGTGTAATTGTAACTTAGGTTAGTTTTTATTTTACAGGTAAATTTCTCTTTATTTTAGCTAGGTAGCTATTAAATAGTTAATAACTATTTAATAGCTATTGTACCTAGTTAAAATAAATACAAAGTTACCTATAAAATAAAAATAAATCCTAAGATAGCTACAATATAATTATTATTTATATTGTAGCTATATTAGGGTTTATTTTAAAGGTAAGAATTTAGTTTTAAATAGGATTGATTTAGTTAATAATAGAAATATTATTTAGATTTATTTAATTAATATTTAAGTTAGGGGGGTGTTAGGGTTAGTGTTAGACTTAGGATTAGGGGTTAATAAATTTATTACAGTGGCGGCGGTGTAGTGGGGGGCAGGATAGGGGTTAATAAATTTAATATAGGTTGCGGCGGGGTCCGGGAGCGGCGTTTTAGGGGTTAATACATTTATAAGAGTTGCGGCGGTGTCCGAGAGTGGAGGTTTAGGGGTTAATATATTTATAAGAGTTGCGGCGGGGTCTAGGAGCGGCGGTTTAGGGGTTAATAACTTTATTGAGTTGCGGGGGGCTCCGGTATAGGGGGTAGAACCCCCTATTTAAAACTAAATACTTACCTGTAAAATAAACCCTAAGATAGCTACAATGTAATTAATAATTACATTGTAGCTATTTTAGGATTTATATTTATTTTACAGGTAACTTTGTATTTATTTTAGCTAGTTAGCATAGTTATTAAATAGTTATTAACTATTTAATAACTACCTAGCTAAAAGAAATACAAAATTACCTGTAAAATAAATCCTAACCAAAGTTACAATTAAACCTAACACTACGCTATCATTACATTAATTAAATAAATTAACTACAAATAACTACAATTAAATACAATTACATAAACTAACTAAAGTACAAAAAATAAAAAAGCTAAGTTACAAAAAAAAAAAAGTTATAAACATTTTAAAAATATTACAACAATTTTAAGCTAATTACACCTAATCTAAGCCCCCTAATAAAATAACAAAGCCCCCCAAAATAAAAAAATTCCCTACCCTATTCTACATTAAAAAAGTTCAAAGCTCTTTTACCTTAACAGCCCTTAAAAGGGCCTTTTGTGGGGCATGCCCCAAAGAAAACTGCTCTTTTGCCTGTAAAAGAAAAATACAACCCCCCCTAACATTAAAACCCACATACCCCTAATCTAACCCAAACCCCCCTTAAAATAACCTAACACTAATCCCCTGAAGATCATCCTACCTTGAGTCGTCTTCACTCAGCCGAGCCACCGATGGAACTGAAGAGGAGATCCGGAGCGGCAGAAGTGATCCTCCAAGGGGCGCTGAAGAAGTCTTCCATCCGATGAAGTGATCCTCCAGGCGGCGCTGAAGAAGTCTTCCATCCGGGAGATGTCATCTTCCAAGCGGCGCTGAAGAAGTCTTCTATCTGGGCGATGTCATCTTCCAAGCGGGGTCTTCAATCTTCTTTCTTCAGGATCCATCTTCATTCCGCCGACGCGGAACATCCTTCCTTCCCGACGGACTACCGACGAATGAAGGCTCCTTTAAGGGACATCATCCAAGATGGCGTCCCTTCAATTCCGATTGGCTGATAGGATTCTATCAGCCAATCGGAATTAAGGTAGTAAAAATCTGATTGGCTGATTGAATCAGCAAGCTCAATCTGATTGGCTGATTGGATCAGCCAATCGGATTGAACTTGAATCTGATTGGCTGATTCAACCAGCCAATCAGATTTTTCCTACCTTAATTCCGATTGGCTGATAGAATCCTATCAGCCAATCGGAATTGAAGGGACGCCATCTTGGATGACGTCCCTTAAAGGAGCCTTCATTCGTCGGTAGTCCGTCGGGAAAGAAGGACGTTCCGCGTCCGCGGGATGAAGATGGATCCTGAAGAAAGAAGATTGAAGACCCCGCTTGGAAGATGACATCGCCTGGATAGAAGACTTCTTCAGCGCCGCTTGGAAGATGACATCGCCCGGATGGAAGACTTCTTCAGCGCCGCCTAGAGGATCACTTCATCGGATGGAAGACTTCTTCAGCGCCCCTTGGAGGATCACTTCTGCCGCTCCGGATCTCCTCTTCAGTTCCATCGGTGGCTCGGCTGAATGAAGACAACTCAAGGTAGGATGATCTTCAGGGGATTAGTGTTAGGTTATTTTAAGGGGGGTTTGGGTTAGATTAGGGGTATGTGGGTGGTGGGTTTCAATGTTGGGGGGGTTGTATTTTTCTTTTACAGGCAAAAGAGCAGTTTTCTTTGGGGCATGCCCCACAAAAGGCCCTTTTAAGGGCTGGTAAGGTAAAAGAGCTTTGAACTTTTTTAATGTAGAATAGGGTAGGGAATTTTTTATTTTGGGGGGCTTTGTTATTTTATTAGGGGGCTTACATTAGGTGTAATTAGCTTAAAATTATTGTAAATTTTTTAAATGTTTGTAACTTATTTTTTTATTTTTTTATAACAGCTTTTTTTATTTTTTGTACTTTAGTTAGTTTATGTAATTGTATTTAATTGTAGTTATTTGTAGTTAATTTAATGATAGTGTAGTGTTAGGTTTAATTGTAACTTAGGTTAGGATTTATTTTACAGGTAATTTTGTATTTCTTTTAGCTAGGTATTTATTAAATAGTTATTTAAATAAACTATTCTAACTAGCTAAAATAAATACAAAGTTACCTGTAAAATAAATATAAATCCTAAAATAGCTACAATGTAATTATTATTTACATTGTAGCTATCTTAGGGTTTATTTTACAGGTAAGTATTTAGTTTTAAATAGGAATAATTTATTTAATGATAGTGTAGTGTTAGGTGTAATTGTAACTTAGGTTAGTTTTTATTTTACAGGTAAATTTCTCTTTATTTTAGCTAGGTAGCTATTAAATAGTTAATAACTATTTAATAGCTATTGTACCTAGTTAAAATAAATACAAAGTTACCTATAAAATAAAAATAAATCCTAAGATAGCTACAATATAATTATTATTTATATTGTAGCTATATTAGGGTTTATTTTAAAGGTAAGAATTTAGTTTTAAATAGGATTAATTTAGTTAATAATAGAAATATTATTTAGATTTATTTAATTAATATTTAAGTTAGGGGGGGTGTTAGGGTTAGTGTTAGACTTAGGTTTAGGGGTTAATAAATTTATTACAGTGGCGGCGGTGTAGTGGGGGGCAGGATAGGGGTTAATAAATTTAATATAGGTTGCGGCGGGGTCCGGGAGCGGCGTTTTAGGGGTTAATACATTTATAAGAGTTGCGGCGGTGTCCGAGAGTGGAGGTTTAGGGGTTAATATATTTATAAGAGTTGCGGCGGGGTCTAGGAGCGGCGGTTTAGGGGTTAATAACTTTATTGAGTTGCGGGGGGCTCCGGTATAGGGGGTAGAACAGTGTAGTTAGTGTGGGTGCTTAGTGACAGGCTAGCAATAAAGCTGTCAAAAAGCCGAAGAGCAGCGAGATCGGATGAGTGATAACTCTCACAGTCCGCTGCTCATCGCCCCGTACTTGGTGCGCGGCTTTTTGACAGATTTATTGATAACAGGCGAATTTTTTCAAGTCCGCGGCGGTGATGGTAGGTGAGCTTAGGCGGGCGTATTGGGCCGGCGAAGGCAGGAAATTGACACGTTGATAACTACCCCCCTAAATGTTTAAAACACATTAGCTTGTATTTAAATGGTGAGGTCATCAGCTTGTGCTTAGAGGCAGTGTAGTTTTAGCTGCAAATTAAGGTCTCACTTATAAGTTTTCTTTTTTAATTTGTTTGTTTTTTATTAGAGTTTGAGAAGAAAATAACAAAATACAACAGTGTAAAACATACAAATACAGGAAAATTACATTGCAAGTTATCCTTGACATTTTTGGGTTATCAGGGACTCAGTAATACAAGTCTAAAATTAAGCTTGTTTCTGTATCTAAATATGACGATTTAAGACTTCTATACACTTCTCTAACAAACCTCAAGCCTGCTATAGTGGTAAGTTCTTTGAAACATAGAAAATTGGTGATGAACAGATCCCCCTGGTTTCGCAATGGCACATATAGCGTTGTGTTAGCCATCGTTTTACTTATATATTTGTTACTCTCCCATTATGTGGGTGGCACTGGGGGTGTGGAGTTAGGTCCAGGACAAAGTGAGAGGGCTTGTTTTTCATCCCAAAAGGATTCCATTACAGCAAAAGAGTCCCTCGTTCTCCTGTATACATAAGTTATCGGTTCTAGTTTCAATGTATAGGTGACCAGGCCAATCCACTCTGCTGGGCTTCCGCTTGTTTCCAATATCTGGGTATCACATTGGCTGATTGGAGAAAAGTAAACATGCCCAGAAATCATCAGGGGAGGAAGACTTCTGCTAAGGTAACTTTATAACGGATCCTGGGAAAGGACCTAGCTGTACAGAGAAGAGGAATGCTAGGCTCACCAATTCCCTGTGATGAAAATTACATGACCTAACAATGTGAAAAAATTATTTATGCTTGCCTAATAAATTAATTTAATTCATGGTGGTGAGAGTCCACAATCCATTACTCTTAGGAATTACCTTACCTTACAAGTAGGAGGAGGCAAAGATTCCCAAACCCCAAGAGTTCTATAAAACCCCTCCCCATCTAACAGGTAGCTGAGTCTAATGCACTGGTTTCCAAACCTGTCCTCAGACCTCCCTAAAAGGCCACGTTTTGAAGTTATCTGAACTAGAGAACAGGTGAAACAATCAGCTGATTAGTACACATGGTTATTTTACCTGCTCTCATCCAAGGTAATACAGAAAACCTGGACTGTTGGGGAGGCCTGAGGACAGGTTTAAAAACCAGTGGTCTAATGTATAGTCAAGCAAATGAGGTAGGAAAGAAATGATCAAAATAAAAGGAACAGGAAAAAAAGGATGTGTGTAAGAAGAAAAAAAACAACAACAACAACAAACAGGGTGGGGTCTCGTGGAGACTACCATGAAAGAAATGAATTTATCAGGTAAGCATATATTATGTTTTTCTTTCATACAGGTGGTGAGAGTCTACAATCTTTTAAACCTGGGAACTAATACCCAATCTGTGGAGTCCATGATTAATGAGACATAAAGGGCGAGATTTGAAAAAAACATTTTTTTCGCTGAAGAACTAAATCCACATCCCCACAAGAAGCCAAAAAGGGCATTTTTTATTGCACTTAAAATTTAAACAGGCAAAAATAAATTACGCTGAGACTACTGCTTGAAGGACTTTCTTACCAAAGGCTGCCTCAAAAGAAGCAAAAACATCAAAATGGTATAATTTACAATGTAAAGAAGACCAAGTAGCTGCCTTGCAAATTTAGTCAACGGAAGCCTCATTCTTGAAAGACCAAGAAGTGGCAACTAATCTATTAGAATGAGCAGTAATCCATTTTGGTGGAGGCTGACCTGCCTCCAAGTAAGCCTTATGAATCAAAAGTTTGTCTGAAATCCTTAGAAGCATCAATATAATACTTCAATACTCTAACATAAAAAATATGCAAAATTCTCTCTGAAGCATTCTTAGGATTAGGACACAAAGAAGGAACAATGTCTCTACTGATATTGTCTGAAGACACAACTTTAGGCAAAAAAAATCAAATTTAGTCCTTAAGACAGCCTTATCCTGATGAAAGATAAGATAATGAGGGTCACAAGAAAGAGCAGACAATTCAGAAACTCTTCTAGCAGAAGAGATTGCCAAAAGTAACAAAATATTCCAAGAAAGAAGGTTAATGTCCAATTTGTGCATAGGCTCAAAAGCAGGAGCCTGCAAAACTTTTAACACCAAGTTAAGACTCCAGGGAGGAGAAATTGGTTTGATCACGTGCTTAATTTGTGCAAAAGCCTGAACAAAAACATGAATATCAGGAAGATTAGCAAACTTCCTATGAAACAAAACTGAAAGAGCAGAAATCTGCCCTTTCAGAGAACTGGCAGATAGGCCATTATTCAAAACATCCTGTAAGAACTGCAAAATTCTGAAAGAATGCCAGGAAAAGCCTTCCAGAACTTATGATAAATCTTAGTAATGACAGGCTTAGGAGCCAGGATCAGAATGTCAATCACAGAATCTGAAAAACCTCTATGTTCAATCTTTATGTCATCAAGCTTATAGAGTTGAGATACAGATGGAAAAATGGACCTTGAGACAGAAGGTCTGGTCAAAGCAGAACAAGCAAAGGAGGACAACTGGACATCTGAACCAGATCTGCATTCCAAATCCTGCGAGGCTAAGCTGGGGCAATCACGCTTTCTCTAGCTTTATCTTGGAAAACACTCTGGGAAGAAGAAGAACCAGAGGAGGAAACTGATAAGCAAGCCGAAATGATCATCTACTAGAGCATCCACAAACTCCACCTGAGGGTCCCTGGACCTCGCAAAGTACCTGGGAAGTTTGTTGTTCAAATGAGAATCCATCAGATCTAGCTCTGGGAGACCCCAAAGATCCCCAATCTGATTGAACATATCCTAAAGTAGCGACCATTCCCCTGGATGGAGAGACTGACGACTGAGAAAATCTGCTTCCCAGTTGTTCACTGCTGGAATATGAACTGCAGAGACTTGCCAGGAATTGACTTCTGCCCATGAGAGAATTCAAGACACTTCCCTCATCGCTTGGAAACTGTGGGATCCCCCCTGATGACTGGTATAAAGATACTGCTGTGACATTGTCTGATTGAACGGGAAGATGAGACTCCCTTTTCAAAAGAGGCCAAGTCTGAAGAGGAAGTGTTGGAAATGGCGGCACTGTGTAACCTCCAGGGAACTAAGTTGCCCACTTTCTCTGAGTCAACCTTGTTGCTTTCACCTCCAAAATAAAAGAGCTCACAATAGTGTATCAGATTTCAGACAATGTGGTAGGTGCACAAACTGGTTATACTCACAAGATTGCAGTTAAAATAAGCCTTTTATTAAAATCATCACAAAGGTGTCTTCAGGTTTTATTTAAAATACAGCTCATCGCGTTTCGGCTAAAAGAAGCCTTTATCAAGAGCATAAAGTTGAAACAATTTCTGGAACAAATGGTTATCCATTAACCATTTGTTCCAGAAATTGTTTTAACTTTATGCTCTTGATAAAGGCTTCTTTTAGCCGAAATGCGTTGAGCTGTATTTTAAATAAAACCTGAAGCTGCACCTGAAGACACCTTTGTGATGATTTTAATAAAAGGCTTATTTTAACTGCAATCTTGTGAGTATAACCAGTTTGTGCGCCTACCATATTGTCTGAAAGCTGCTACACTATTGTGAGCTCTTTTATTTTGGAGGTGAAAGTACAAAGGTTGACTCAGAGGATGTGGGCAGCTTGGTTCCTTGGAGGTGACACAGTGCTGCCATTTCCAACACTTTCTGCTTCTATACACGGTTTGGGAGAACCGGGGCTGGCAGCGAGCATCCGAAGGGAAGTGCTAACATTGCTTCATACTTTATCCTTTCTAATATGCTTTGTTCAAGTCTGAAGAGGCCTGAAAATAGCACAAGTTCTAGTTAAAGGGACACTGTACCCAAATTTTTTCTTTCATGATTCAGATAGAGCATGCAATTTTAAGCAGCTTTCTAATTTACTCCTATTATCTCCTATTATCAAATTTTCTTCATTCTCTTAGTATCTTTATTTGAAAAGCAAGAATTTAGGTTTAAATGCCGGCCCATTTTTGGTGAACAACCTGGGTTGTCCTTGCTGATTGGACAGCACCAATAAACTAGTGCTGTCCATGGTTCTAAACCACAAATTGGCTGGCTCCTTAGCTTAGATGCCTTCTTTTTCAAATAAAGAAAGCAAGAGAACGAAGTAAAATAAAATGATAATAGGAGTAAATTAGAAAGTTGCTTAAAATTGCATGCTCTATATGAATCACAAAAGAAAAAATTTGGGTTCAGTGTCCCTTTAAAGATCAGGCCCCAACTATTGCAGGTGAAATCTAGTCACAGAGGCTCCAGATAGCTGAAAGAAAAGTCTGGGAGCACAAAGGGGGCGGGGCTACTGCCAGCAGTAAGGCTGAATACTTAGAAACAATAAAAAACACTTTTCAACGTTTTTAAGTAAAATAAAGTGCCCAAGTAAAATCAAGAAGGCCTCTGTCTCCGCGCGAAATCTGGAAATGCACTATAAATTAGTCAGCAGGTGGTACCTAACGCCTCAGAGATTGCAGAAAATTTATCCTAACACTGACGGGAAATGCTGGAGAGGCTGTGGCGAGGAGGGCTCCCTCCTCCACATTTGGTGGACTTGTCCCCGAATACTATCGTTCTGGGGGGAGGTGCTGGGAGAAATGAGCAACATCTTAGGAATCATTATTCCCCCCTAAGCCAACATATTTGATCTTTCACGACCTGCCTAAGGTGGCGGGTGTTGATAGGCACATTCTTTTTCTTATAATGTTGGGCGGCACGAAAGGACTCATCCCCGTACACTGGAAGAGCCCGCAGACTCCGACTCTACAGGAGTGGAGACACAAAGTGGGAGATCTCCTTAGACTTGAAAGGTTTCACTTCCTTAAAACTGGAAGGCTTGCCACACATGAAATGATGACTCTAGCTTGGGAGGGCAAAAGGCTATAATTTCCTCTCATCAAGATCAAGTGGGCCACTTAGTTACCCTTCCTTAGGGGGTCCCCTTCACCTCACATCCGTACCCCTTCCTCCCCTCCCCAGTTCCCTTCACCTCCCATCTGTACCCCCTCCCTCTCCTTCCCCCCCCCCCCTTTTTTTTTTTTTCTCTCTTCCTTCTCTCTCTTCCCTTGTTCTTTCTTCGACTTTCTTTCCTTCTCCCTGTCCATGTAAGACATCAGACCTGAGGTCATATTCAGCAGTATGAATCAAGCGTGCTGAAAACTGAATTGTATAACGTTGTCTTAATTATCTGATGTCAAGTCCCAAAGTTTCTGTTTGAGATGTTTATAGTGTTTTAGCACCACGAGCTCGTGTCTTGTGGAAACAAGCTCAAGATTCTCACACTGTTTACAAAATGTAAAGAGCAAGAAAATGATATACTTGTTGTAATTGTACACTCATAATTCTTACCCAGTGGATAAACTGTACAAAATTTTTCATGTTAGCAGTGTCTGGGGGATACTCATGGCTTAGTCCTATGGGCAGGACCCCTGTACATTATTTGTCTATTCAATGTATATTGTTGACCATTGGTTGTATATCTTGCTAAAATTAATAAAGCTTGTTTGAAAACTCAAAAAAAAAAAATAAAGTGCCCAAAGCATATTAATCCTATAACCCTGTTAAAATGTTCCCCAACCTAACCATAGCCTGCACTATAGAACCGCATCATGCATTAAGCTATTTCCAGTTCTCTTAAAGGGCCATACACATAATTTTGTAAAGTGCTCAAAAAATTATCCCAAAAGCTACCAGAGGGTTAAAAATCCCAATAGTGTTCCCAATGCTAGTAGAACTGTTAGGGACATGATATGGAGAAAAAAATGTGTCATGTGGGGAGCAGGTAAAGTCTGTACCTGTGTCAGAATACCTACAAATAGCCTCTGGGCTGTGTCTATGCTGTGTAAAGGCACGTACCTTACTCAGAACTCCTCCATGGGTTCACCAGACATGTCATTTATGTCAATGCAGTTGCAGCAGTATGCAGTAGAAAGCCCATCCAGTGCAGTTATTGAGTACCGCAGTAGGAAATACCGTAGTCACTCAGGGGGAAGCTAGAAACAAGTAAGTGTGACACCTGAGGGTAGCTATGGCTGAAGTTCCATTAGGGAAAACATAATTTATGTAAGAATTTACCTGATAAATTAATTTCTATCATATTGGTAAGAGTCCATGAGCTAGTGACGTATGGGATATACATTCCTACCAGGAGGGGCAAAGTTTCCCAAACCTCAAAATGCCTATAAATACACCCCCCACCACACCCACAATTCAGTTTAACGAATAGCCAAGAAGTGGGGTGATAAGAAAGGAGCGAAAGCATCAACAAGGAATTGGAATAATTGTGCTTTATACAAAAAAATCATAACCACCATAAAAAAGGGTGAGTTTCATGGACTCTTGCCAATATGAAAGAAATTAATTTATCAGGTAAATTCTTACATAAATTATGTTTTCTTTCATGTAATTGGCAAGAGTCCATGAGCTAGTGACGTATGGGATAGCAAATACCCAAGATGTGGAACTCCATGCAAGAGTCACTAGAGAGGGAGGGATAAAAATAAAGACAGCCAATTCCGCTGAAAAATTAATCCACAACCCAAATCAAAAGTTTTAATCTTATAATGAAAAAAACTGAAATTATAAGCAGAAGAATCAAACTGAAACAGCTGCCTGAAGTATTTTTCTACCAAAAACTGCTTCTGAAGAAGAGAACACATCAAAATGGTAGAATTTAGTAAAAATAAGCAAAGACCAAGTTGCTGCTTTGCAAATCTGATCAACAGAAGCTTCATTCTTAAAAACCCAGGAAGTGGAAACTGACCTAGTAGAATGAGCCGTAATCCTCTGAGGCGGGGATTTATCCGACTCTAAATAAGCATGATCAATCAAAAGCTTTAACCAAGACGCCAAAGAAATGGCAGAAGCCTTCTGACCTTTCCTAGAACCAGAAAAGATAATAAATAGACTAGAAGTCTTTCTGAAATCATTAGTAGCTTCAACATAATATTTTGAAGCTCTTACCACATCCAAAGAATGTAAGGATCTCTCCAGAAAATTCTTAAAATTAGGACACAAAGAAGGGACAACAATTTCTCTACTAATGTTGTTGGAGTTCACAACTTTAGATAAAAATTTAAACAAAGTCTGCAAAACCGCCTTATCCTGATGAAAAATCAGAAAAGGAGACTCACAAGAAAGAACAGATAAATCAGAAACTCTTCTAGCAGAAGAGATGACCAAAAGGAACAACACTTTCCAAGAAAGTAATTTAATGGCCAGAGAATGCATAGGCTCAAACGGAGGAGCCTGTAAAGCCTTCAAAACCAAATTAAGACTCCAAGTAGGAGATATTGGTTTAATGACAGGCTTGATACGAACGAAAGCCTGTACAAAACAATGAATATAAGGAAGTTTAGCAATTTTTCTGTAGAACAGAACAGAAAGAGCAGAGATTTGTCCTTTCAAAGAACTTGCAGACAAACCCTTATCTAAACCATCCTGAAGAAACTGTAAAATTCTAGGAATTCTAAAAGAATGCCAAGAGAATTTATGAGAAGAGCACCATGAAATGTAAGTCTTCCAAAAATTTTCTAGACACAGATTTACGAGCCTGCAACATAGTAATAATCACTGAGTCAGAGAAACCTCTATGACTAACAGGCCCATTTATCAAGCTCCGTATGGAGCTTGAAGGGCCGTGTTTCTGGCGAGTCTTCAGACTCGCCAGAAACACAACTTATGAAGCAGCGGTCTAAAGACCGCTGCTTCATAACCCTGTCCGCCTGCTCTGAGCAGGCGGACAGGAATCGCCGGAAATCAACCCGATCGAATACGATCGGGTTGATTGACAGCTCCCTGCTGGCGGCCGATTGGCCGCGAGTCAGCAGGGGGCGGCGTTGCACCAGCAGCTCTTGTGAGCTGCTGGTGCAATGTTAAATGTGGAGAGCGTATTGCTCTCCGCATTTAGCGAGGTCTTGCGGACCTGATCCGCAGTGTCGGATCAGGTCCGCAAGCCCTTTGATAAATGGGCCCCATTGTGTTCAATTTCCATACCATCAAATTTAATAATTTGAGATCCTGATGGAAAAACGAACCTTGAGATATAAGGTCTGGCCTTAATGGAAGTGGCCAAGGTTGGCAACTGGACATCCGAACAAGATCCACATACCAAAACCTGAGCGGCCATGCTGGAGCCACCACCAGCACAAACGATTGCTCCATGATGATTTTGAAAATCACTCTTGGAAGAACTAGAGGCGGAAAAATATAGGCAGGTTGATAACTCCAAGGAAGTGTCAATGCATCCACTGCTTCCGCCTGAGGATCCCTAGACCTGGATAGGTACCTGGGAAGTTTCTTGTTTAGATGAGATGCCATCAGATCTATTTCTGTAAGCCCCCACATCTGAACAATTTGAAAAAACACATCTGGGTGAAGAGACCATTCTCCCGGATGTAGAGCTTGATGACGGAGATAATCCGCTTCCCAATTGTCTATACCTGGGATATGACCGCAGAAATTAGACAGGAGCTGGATTTTGCCCAAGCAAATATCCGAGATACATCTTTTATAGCCTGAGGACTGAGAGTCCCACCCTGATGATTGACATACGCCACAGTTGTGACATTGTCTGTCTCAAAACCAATAAACGTCTCTCTCTTCAAATAGAAGCCAAGACTGAAGAACTCTGAGAATCGCACAGAGTTTCAAAATATTGAATGGTAATCTCGCCTCTTGAGATTTCCAAACCCCTTGTGTCCTAGATCCCCAGACAGCTTCCCAACCTAAAAGACTCACATCTGTTGTGATCATGGTCCAGGTTGGATGAACCGAAGAGACCCGTAGAACTATACGATGGTGTTCTAACCACCAAGTCAGAGATAGTTGAATATTGGGATTCAAGGATATTAAATGTGATATCCTAGAAAAATCCCTACACCATTAATTCAGCATTAAAAACTGGAAAGGTTTCATATGAAAATGAGCAAAGAGAATCGAATCCAATGCTGCAGTCATGAGACCTAAAACTTCCATGCATATAGCTACTGAAGGAAATAAGAGAGACTGAAGGTTCCGACAAGCTGAACCCAATATAAATTGTCTCTTGTCTGTTAGAGACAAAGACACAATCTATCTTGAAACCTAAAAAAGGTGACCCTTGTCTGAGGAATCAAGGAGCTTTTGATAAAATGATCCTCCAACCATGTCTTTGAAGAAACAACAGAAGTTGAATCGTATGAGATTCTGCAGAACGAAAAGACTGAGTAAGTACCACGATATCGTCCAAATAAGGAAACACTGAGAACCTTTGAAAAGATTCTTAAAGCTGTCGCTAGGCCAGAAGGAAAAGCAACAAATTGGTAATGCTTGTCTAAAAAAGAGAATCTCAGAAAATGAAAATAATCTGAATGAAAACAGAATATAAAGATATGAATCCTGTAAGTCTATTATAGGCAAATAATGCCCTTGCTGAACAAAAGGCAGAATAGACCTTATAATCACCATTCTGAAAGATGGTACTCTAACATGACAATTCAAAAGTCTTTCTTTCTTTGGGACAATGAATAGATCTGAACAAAACCCCCAGACCCCGTTCCTGAAACGGAATTGGTATGAATACCCCAGATAACTCCAGGTCTGAAAACACACTTCAGGAAAGTCTGAGCCTTTACTGAATAGCTAGAATATGTGAGAGAGAAAAAGACTTCTCACAGGCGGTCTTACTCTGAATCCTATTCTGTACCCCAATCTAAGAAGTTTGGACTGAATTGAACCAAACAACTTTAGAAAAAATCTTAACCTGCCCCCTACCAGCTAAGCTGGAATAAGGGCCGCACCTTCATGCGAATATGGGGGCTGGCTTTGATCTCTTAAATGGCTTGAATTCATTCCATTTTGAAGAAAGCTTCCAATTAGAAACATGTTACTTGGGGAAGAATTAGGTTTCTGTTCCTCATTAAGAACAAAAACTAATATAAGCTTAGAACTTAATCTTGAAGCAAAAAAACTCCCTTCCCCAGAGTAACAGTTGAAAGTATTAAATCCAACTATGAACCAAATAATTTATTACCTTGGAAGGAAAGAAAAATAGAAATCTGGATTTTAGAAATCAAATCAGCATTCCAACATTTAAGTCACAAAGTTCTTCTAGCTAAAATAGCTAAAGACATAGATTTAACCTCAATTTTGATAATATCAAAAAATGGCATCACAAATGAAATTATTAGCATGTTGAATCAAGTTAACAATGCTAAACAAATCATAAACCAATACTTGTTGCGCTAAAGTTTCCAACCAAAAAAGATGAAACAGCTGCAACATCAGCCAAAGAAATTGCAGGCCTAAAAAAAGGACCTGAAAATAAATTAATTTTCCTTAGAAAATATACCAGTTTCCCATCTAAAGGATCTTAAAATAAATACTATTTTCCACAGGAATAGTAGTACGTTTAGCAAGAGTAGAGATAGCCCCATTAACTTTGGGGATCTATTCCCAAAACTCCAAACTAACTGCTGGCAAAGGATACAATTTTAAAACAAAAGAAGTACCAGGCCTATTCCATTCCCCAAAATTAGGAACTGGAAAAAAAACTCAAGTAACCACAGGAGGTTAAAAAGCAGAATTTAAATGTTAGCTAGCCTTAAAATCAAGAGGACTAGTCTCCTCAATATCCAAAATAATCAACACCTTTTCAACAAAGAGCGAATGTACTCTATTTAAAAGTAAACAAGAAGATTTGTTAGTGTCAATATCTGATGAAGGATATTCTGAATGAGATAAATCATCATCAGAGAAGGATAATTCAGTATGTTGTCGGTCATTTGAAAATTTATCAACTAAATGAGAAGTTTAAAAAAGACCTTTACATTTTATTAAAAGGCAGGATGGCAGAAAAAAGCCTTCAGAATGGAATCAGAAAAATATTCTTATAAATTCCCAGGTATATCTTGTACATTAAATGTTAAAAGAATAGCAATAGACAATGCATTAATACTGATGGACATTTTTTCTGCATGCAAAAGTTTATCATGATAACTTATTACAAACCATAGCTAAAGATAAAAAGTCATAACATTAAAATAAATGAACTTAGTTATGGTAGGACTGATATCAGTCAGCAGGAATCCAACAGTGTTTTCTGAAACAGGAACATTTTTGAGATATCTTGCAAATTTAAGAGAAAAAACAACATATAAAGCAAAATATCAATTTCCTTATATGACAGTTTCAGGAATGGGAAAAAATGCAAACAAAATAAGCCTCTGGAAACCAGAAGCAAAATGATATAAAAACTTAAATAATGTCAGAAATCTGGCGCCAAGTATGACACCCACAACTGACAAAATATTTTTTGGCGCCAAGAACGTCTGCAACAAACACGAGCATCATAGATGACGCAACTACGTGAAAAATCTCGGCGCCAACTAAGACGCCGGAAATGACGAAATTACGTCAACGTAATTCTCGCGCCAAAAAAGTCTCGCACCAAGAATGACGCAATAAATTATAGCATTTTGCGTGCTCGCGAGCCTAACAGCCCGCAATTTAAAAAAAGAGAGTCAATTTAAAAATTTCAGTTAAAATTTTATTATTTTTTTTATATGCATTTCCCAAAATGAAACTGACAGTCTGCGAAAAGGAAATATACTGATTAACCTGAATCATGGCAAATATAAGTACAAAACATATATTTAGAACCTTACATATAAAGTGCCAAACCATAGCTGAGAGTGTCTTAAATAAAAGAAAACATACTTACCAAAAGACACTCATCTACATAAAGTAGATAGCCAAACCAGTACTGAAACGAGAATCAGTAGAGGTAATGGTATATAAGAGTATATCGTCGATCTGAAAAGGGAGGTAGGAGATGAATCTCTACGACCGATAACAGAGAACCTATGAAATAGATCCCCGTTAGGATGACCATTGTATTCAATAGGTAATACTCCCTTCACATCCCTCTGTCATTCACTGCACTCTAAGAGGAACCGGGCTTCAGCATGCTGAGAAGCGCATATCAACGTAGAAATCTAGCACAAACTTTCTTCACCACCTCCATAGGAGGCAAAGTTTGTAAAACTGAATTGTGGGTGTGGTGGGGGGTGTATTTATAGGCATTTTGAGGTTTGGGAAACTTTGCCCCTCCTGGTAGGAATGTATATCCCATACGTCACTAGCTCATGGACTCTTGCCAATTACATGAAAGAAATACTGTGTACATTACAGGGTATTCTTCTATATTATTCAGCTCCTGTAAAGAGTCTTTTCTTCTATGTAAGTGATACTCCCCAGGGTCTTACATAGGTCTGAGTTCCCAATTAGTAATCCATAGTAGCTGGAACAACTACTCAACTACTCTCCCAATTAGTAATCCAAGTAGCTGAAAACATAATTTATGTAAGAACTTACCTGATAAATTCATTTCTTTCATATTAGCAAGAGTCCATGAGCTAGTGACGTATGGGATATACATTCCTACCAGGAGGGGCAAAGTTTCCCAAACCTCAAAATGCCTATAAATACACCCCTCACCACACCCACAATTCAGTTTAACGAATAGCCAAGAAGTGGGGTGATAAGAAAGGAGCGAAAGCATCACAAATAAGGAATTGGATTAATTGTGCTTTATACAAAAAAAATCATAACCACCACAAAAAAGGGTGGGCCTCATGGACTCTTGCTAATATGAAAGAAATGAATTTATCAGGTAAGCTCTCACATAAAATGTTTTCTTTCATGTAATTAGCAAGAGTCCATGAGCTAGTGACGTATGGGATAGCAGATACCCAAGATGTGGAACTTCCACGCAAGAGTCACTAGAGAAGGAGGGATAAAATAAAGACAGCCAATTCCGCTGAAAAAATAATCCACAACCCAAATCAAAAAGTTTTAATCTTATAATGAAAAAAACTGAAATTATAAGCAGAAGAATCAAACTGAAACAGCTGCCTGAAGTACTTTTCTACCAAAAACTGCTTCAGAAGAAGAGAAAACATCCAAATGGTAGAATTTAGTAAAAGTATGCAAAGAAGACCAAGTTGCTGCTTTGCAAATCTGATCAACAGAAGCTTCATTCCTAAAAGCCCAGGAAGTAGAAAATGACCTAGTAGAATGAGCCGTAATCCTTTGAGGCGGGGATTTACCCGACTCTACATAAGCATGATGAATCAAAGACTTTAACCAAGACGCCAAAGAAATGGCAGAAGCCTTCTGACCTTTCCTAGAACCAGAAAAGATAACAAATAGACTAGAAGTCTTTCTGAAATCTTTAGTAGCTTCAACATAATATTTCAAAGCTCTTACTACATTCAAAGAATGTAAAGATCTCTCCAGAGAATTCTTAGGATTAGGACACAACGAAGGGACAACAATTTCTCTACTTATGTTGTTAGAATTCACAACCTTAGGTAAAAATTTAAATGAAGTCCGCAGCACCGCCTTATCCTGATGAAAAATCAGAAAAGGAGATTCACAAGAAAGAGAAGATAACTCAGAAACTCTTCTAGCAGAAGAGATGGCCAAAAGGAACAAAACTTTCCAAGAAAGTAATTTAATATCCAGAGAATGCATAGGTTCAAACGGAGAAGCCTGTAAAGCCTTCAGAACCAAATTGAGACTCCAAGGAGGAGAGATTGACTTAATGACAGGCTTGATACGATCCAAAGCCTGTACAAAACAATGAATATCAGGATGATTAGCAATCTTTCTGTGAAAAAGAACAGAAAGAGCAGAGATTTGTCCTTTCAAGGAACTTGCAGACAAACCTTATCCAAACCATCTTGAAGAAATTGTAAAATTCTAGGAATTCTAAAAGAATGCCAAGAGAATTTATGTGAAGAACACCAAGAAATGTAAGTCTTCCAGACTCGGTAATAGATCTTTCTAGACACCGATTTACGAGCCTGTAACATAGTATTAATCACTGAGTCAGAGAAACCTCTATGACTAATTATTAAGCGTTCAATCTCCATTCCTTCAAATTTAATGATTTGAGATCCTGTTGGAAAAATGGGCCTTGAGACAGAAGATCTGGCCTTAACGGAAGTATCCAAGGTTGGCAACTTGCCATCCAAACGAGATCCGTATACCAAAACCTGTGTGGCCATGCTGGAGCCACCAGCAGTACAAACGAACGCTCCATTAGGATTTTGGAAATCACTATTGGAAGAAGAACTAGAGGCGGAAAGATATAAGCAGGTTGATAATCCCAAGGAAGTGACAACGCGTCCACTGCTTCCGCCTGAGGATCCCTGGATCTGGACAGATACCTGGGAAGTTTCTTGTTTAGATGAGAGGCCATAAGATCTATTTCTGGAAGCCCCCAGATTTGAACAATCTGAAGAAATACCTCTGGGTGAAGAGACCATTGCCCCGGATGTAACGTCTGGCGACTGAGATAATCCGCTTCCCAATTGTCTATACCTGGGATGTGAACCGCAGAAATAAGACAGGAGCTGGATTCCGCCCATACAAGTATCCGAGATACTTCTTTCATAGCCTGAGGACTGTGAGTCCCCCCCCTTGATGATTGACATATGCCACGGTTGTGACATTGTCTGTCTGAAAACAAATAAACGATTCTCTCTTTAGAAGAGGCCAGAACTGAAGAGCTCTAAAAATCGCACGGAGTTCCAAAATGTTGATTGGTAATCTCGCCCTCCTGAGATTCCCAAACCCCCTGCGCTGTCAGAGATCCCCATACAACATCCCCAACCTGAAAGACTCGCATCTGTTGAGATCACAGTCCAGGTTGGACACACAAAAGAGGCCCCTTGAACTAAACGATGGTGATCTAACCACCAAGTCAGAGAAGATCAAACATTGGGATTTAAGGATATTAATTGTGATATCTTTGTATAATCCCCTGCACCATTGGTTCAGCATACAAAGCTGAAGAGATCTCATGTGAAAACGAGCAAAAGGGATTGCGTCCGATGCAGCAGTCATGAGACCTAAAATTTCCATGCACAAATCTACCGAAGGGAAAGATTGAGACTGAAGGTTTCGACAAGCTGAAACCAATTTCAGACATCTCTTTTCTGTTAGAGACAAAGTCATGGACACTGAATCTATTTGGAAACCCAAAAAGGTTACCCTTGTCTGAGGAATCAAGGAACTCTTTGGTAAATTGATCCTCCAACCATGTCTTTGAAGAAAACAACACAAGTTGATTCGTGTGAGATTCTGCAGAATGTAAGACTGAGCAAAGTACCAAGATATCGTCCAAATAAGGAAATACTGCAATACCCTGCTCCCTTATTACAGAAAGAAGGGCACCGAGAACCTTCGAAAAAGATCCTTGGAGCTGTTGCTAGGCCAAAAGGAAGAGCAACAAACTGGTAATGCTTGTTTAGAAAAGAGAATCTCAGGAACTGATAATGGTCCGGATGAATTGGAATATGAAGATATGCATCCTGTAAGTCTATTGTGGACATATAATGCCCTTGCTGAACAAAAGGCAGAATAGTCCTTATAGTCACCATCTTGAATGTTGGTATCCTTACATAACGATTCAATATTTTTAGATCCAGAACTGGTCTGAAAGAATTCTCTTTCTTTGGAACAATGAACAGATTTGAATAAAACCCCAGGCCCTGTTCCAGAACTGGAACTGGCACAATTAACCCAGCTGACTCCAGATCTGAAACACATTTCAGAAATGCTTGAGCCTTTACTGGGTTTACTGGAATGCGTGAAAGAAAGAATCTTCTCACAGGCGGTCTTACCTTGAAACCTATTCTGTACCCTTGTGAAACAATGTTCTGAATCCAAAGACTTTGAATCGAATTGATCCAAACATCTTTGAAAAATCGTAACCTGCCCCCTACCAGCTGTGCTGGAATGAGGGCCGCACCTTCATGCGGATTTGGGAGCTGGTTTTGACTTTCTAAAAGGCTTGGATTTATTCCAGACTGGAGAAGGTTTCCAAACTGTTCTTTTAGAGGAAGGGTCAGGCTTTTGTTCCTTATTCTGACGAAAGGAACGAAACCGATTAGCAGCCCTATATTTACCTTTAGATTTTTTATCCTGAGGTAAAAAGGCTCCCTTCCCCCCAGTAACAGTTGAAATTATTGAGTCTAACTGAGAAGCAAATAATTTATTACCTTGGAAAGAAAGAGAAAGCAAAGTTGACTTAGAAGTCATATCTGCATTCCAAGACTTAAGCCATAAAGCTCTTTTAGCTAAAATAGCTAAAGACATATACCTGACATCAATTCTGATGATATCGAAAATGGCATCACAAATAAAGTTATTAGCATGTTGAAGGAGTTTAACAATGCTATAAGCATTATGGTCTGACACTTGTTACGCTAAAGCCTCCAACCAGAAAGTTGAAGCTGCAGCAACATCAGCCAAAGAAATAGCAGGTCTAAGAAGATTACCTGAGCATAAATAAGCCTTCCTTAGAAAGGATTCAAGCTTCCTATCTAAAGGATCCTTAAACCAAGTACTATCTGCCATAAGAATAGTAGTACGTTTAGCAAGAGTAGAGATAGCCCCATCAACTTTGGGGATTTTCTCCCAAAGCTCTAATCTATCAGAGGGCAAAGGGTACAATTTCTTAAATCTTGGAGAAGGAGTAAATGAAGTACCCAGACTATTCCATTCCCTAGAAATTACTTCTGAAATAGCATCAGGAACTGGAAAAACTTCTGGAATAACTACATGAGGTTTAAAAACTGAATTTAGACGCTTATTAGTTTTAATATCAAGAGGACTAGACTCCTCCATATCTAATGCAATCAACACTTCTTTAAGTAAAGAACGAATAAACTCCATCTTAAACAAATATGAAGATGTATCAGTGTCAATATCTGAGGTAGAATCTTCTGAACCAGAAAGATCCTCATCAGAGATAGATAAGTCAGAATGATGGCGGTCATTTAAAAATTCATCTGAAATATGTGACGTTTTAAAAGACCTCTTACGTTTACTTGAAGGAGGAATAACAGACAGAGCCTTCCGAATAGAATTAGAAACAAATTCTTTAACATTAACAGGAACATCCTGAACATTAGATGTTGAAGGAACAACAGGTAATGGATTATTACTAATGGAAATATTATCAGCGTTGGATAGCTTATCATGACAACTAACACAAACTACAGCCGTAGGAACAGTTACCAAAAGTTTACAACAAATGCACTTAGCTTTGGTAGAACCGACATCAGGCAGCGCTTTTCTAGAAGTAGATTCTGATACATGGTCAGGTAGTGACCCTTGCAATATGTAAAAGAAAAAACAACATATAAAGCAAAATTATCAAATTCCTTAAATGGCAGTTTCAGGAATGGGAAAAAATGCAAAATGAAACAAGCCTCTAGAAAACCAGAAGCAACTAAAAAGTGAGACTGAAATAATGTGAAAAAAAACTGGCGCCAAGTATTACACATACGTAAAAAATGACGCAATTACGTGAAAACTTCCGGAAATGATGAAATTTTTGCGCCAAAAAAGTCTCGCGCCAAGAATGACGCAATAAATAGAAGCATTTTCTGCACCCGCGAGCCTAACAGCCCGCAATTTTGAAAAAAGGTCAATTGAAAATTTTAAGGTAAGAAAAATAAAATTTATATGCATTTTCCCAAAAAAATGAAACTGACAGACTGAATGAAGGAATACTGATTATACTGAATCATGGCAAATATAAGTTTAAACACATATTTAGAACTTTACATATAAAGTGCCAAACCATAGCTTGAGTGTCATAAATAGAAATAAGGACTTACTTACCCTAAGACACTCATCCACATATAGTAGATAGCCAAATCAGTACTGAAACGAGAATCAATAGAGGTAATGGTATATAAGAGTATATCGTCGATCTGAAAAGGGGAGGTAGGAGAAGAAATCTCTACGACCGATAACAGAGAACCTATGAAATAGATCCCCTAGAGGAAGACCATGGTATTCAAATAGGCAATACTCTCTTCACATCCCTTTGACATTCACTGCACTCAGAGGAAAACCGGGCTTCAGCCTGCTGCGAAGCGCATATCAACGTAGAATCTAGCACAAACTTACTTCACCACCTCCATGGGAGGCAAAGTTTGTAAAACTGAATTGTGGGTGTGGTGAGGGGTGTATTTATAGGCATTTTGAGGTTTCGGAAACTTTGCCCCTCCTGGTAGGAATGTATATCCCATACGTCACTAGCTCATGGACTCTTGCTAATTACATGAAAGAAACAACCTCTATTCTCAACCATCTCCTACGAGGCCAAGAACAAAACTAGAGTGAGATGGGAGGGTTTTAAAGCGCTCTTGTATGGGTTCTTGACCTCCTCCTAGTGGCGAGAAAAAGATCTGATGTTATGGAGTACTTTGGATCATCATACGAAAGAAAAGAGGATGAATCGGATTCAACATCAGAAAAGGATTCCTCATCACCAGAGAGAACATCTCCTTCTGAAGACACAACAGGATTATCCCTAGCTTCCGAAGGCATGGTACTAGTAGAAGGTAAATTCTGAACTGACCTTTTTCGCTTATTTGAAGGTAGGAGGACTGCCAACATTTCAGAAAGAGTAGATTTGATGGGATCTTTCACGCCTGTAAAAATCCATAGAGCTTCCCTGTAAGGAACAAACAAAAGGAGCAGTAATACCCATTGAAACAGTATTAGGTTGGTCAGAATGCATTAACATATTTAAACCTGAGTCACATAAATAAGCTAGAGGAGATACTTCAGCTTTTTTTTATACTGTACATACTTAACATTGGTAGGAGTGTGTTCAGAGGACCCAGCTTCTAAGGTAAATTTAGGGACAGAATAAGAAGTCTTACATCATAAATAATTATATGCCTTTAAAAAAAAAGCTTGAGGAATGGAAAACTTACCCCCTCCAAAAGAAGCTTAATAACACTTACAGGACTTAACTTTGCTAGCTAAAAATCTGATGTGCACAAAAATATTTGAAGGGGAATAAAAAATGAATATAATTCTGCCCAATTCTATATCTATCTATCTATATATCTATCTATATCAGAGCTTTCCAAACTTTTCATGTTGGTGACACACTTTTTAGACCTACATCATTTCGCGACACAGTAATTCAGTTGTACTAGTAAAAAGGAGGTTAAACTAACTTGTTTTAAGAGATACGGACACATACATAAATTATATAATAACAAAATGTATTTACAAGTAACAGTATGTATGTATGTGCAAGAATTAAAAAAAAGTTTAATAACACCAATAGCTTCTTACTATTTTAATGGGATGTATGAGGTTGATGGGATGAACACAATTTCTGAATATTTAGTAGAATATTAGATAAAGACACTCGCATTACATCATCAAATATTTTTAAGCTTCCACTTCCTATCCATATATCAAGAGCAGGAGCAGCAATGCACTACTGGGAGCTAGCTGCAAAAAAAAAAAAACCCACTGACTTCAGCTCAGCGTTTAAGCTGCCGCCCTCAGAGTTTGGTGAATCCGATTGACTACTGCCCTCGCTGCATACACACTGCTGTTCCACTCACTGACTATACATGCAGTCACGAGCCAATTAATTAGACTACACGTGCAGTCAGGAGCCAATGTGCCGCCAATGGGAATAGTTTCAGTTCCCACTGAGCTGCGCCAATAGGTTAAGATGATCTGTGTCCCCCTAGGTATCAATCATGTGTCAACCATGTGATATGCATAGCAGGCAGGCGGAAAGTCAGAAAACAAAAAAAAAAATTAAAAAAAAATTTGTGCTGAAGCAAGGACACACCTACACACTGCTGCCGACACACTAGTGTGTCCCGACACACAGTTTGGAAAGCACTGATCTATATATATATATATATATATATATATATATATATATATATAATAAAATATAACTATAAATGTCCAACTAGGCTACAGAGTGTCATATAAAAAAATATATACTTACCCAACATACACTCATCTCCTAATAAAGTAGATAGCCAAACCAGTACTAAAACATATCAGCAGAGGATATGGAATAGGAGTATATTGTAGATCCATAAGAGGATGTACGAGACAAGTCCCAGCGACCACTATGGAAGGTTTGTGACAAAATTTTCCATGAGGTGAAAGAGGGAGTCATACCCCATATACATCCCTCTGACAAATGCTGTACTCTGATGGGGAAACTGGGCCTCAACATAGGCTAAAAGCACCTTTCTCTGAAGAATTAAATGCACATCTTCATTCTATGACCACCTCCAGCGGAGGAAAAGACAAGACTGAGGTACCTGTGAGGTGGGAAGGGTTTTATAGCGCTCTTGAGGTTTGGGAATCTTTGCCTCCTCCAAGTTGTAGGAAAGATTAATTCCCATAAATAATGGATCGTGGACTCTCAACACCTGTATGAAAGAAATCCCCATTGAAATGGAAGGAATGAGTAAACTGATTGGTCCCTAGAGGTGGCATACTTGATAGTCATTTCTGGTGATGCAGCAGTGCCAATACATCCATTCTTCAGCAGATTGGGTATTAGCATCCTATACTATAAAAG